>NW_023416313.1:60195528-60806778 GCF_014108235.1 Myotis myotis | reverse complement strand
TCGTGGCATTAGGAAGGTTGAGAACCACTGTACTAGAGGTTAATGACACATTTGCATTTCAGAAGTACATGGGAAAACTGAAATTCAAAACCATCTTCTCCCAGTGTTTTTTTTCAGCACTTCAATTTTTCATATATATAAAACCACATTATCTTTTGTTAATTTTTGTCAATTCTCACTATGTTGTTTTTCTCTCTCTGCCAAATCACTAATCTAATAACACAACTGAATCAGTTTCAACCTAGTTCTTTCTCCATCTTAGTCTAAGTGCATTCATTGTGAATGGGTATTAGGTTGTTTTAATATGCTTATTTTTTCAATACTTCTTTACTCAGAATATCTCTTCATAGTCTACTGCTATGATCTGTTTCTTACCTATATAGAACACCTCTAACATCCAATGTGTGGGTTTTCCACGCCAAGCAAGTTTCCAGTGCTCTGTGGACACAAACTGGGTTTCTTACAACTTAATTCAGTTCTGACATTAGCTACCCAAAGCTAGTGTTAGATAGCACAAGGGTCTTCAAGTCTGGCAGTTCTAAATGTTATTTCTTGTTAAATGTTAAAATATTCATTTATCTGCAGATTCAGCAATAAATAGGATGAGTAAACAGGAACTCAACCAGACGAAAGTAGCCAATCACAAAGAAGAAGTCGACATGTAATTGAAAAAATTGTGTATAAAACAAAGACTAAGCCTTCCCTGAGGAGGCAGAGCTTTGGATATAAATCTCGTCTCCTTTACTTGCTGCACGTAAACAAAATTGCCCTGCAACAACCAAGTCTTATTGAATAGAGTGCCCAAGCACCAAACCCTTTGAGTTTGGTAACATGAGGAAAGACCTGCAGGTAAAGAGCTCAGTGCCACAACACCCCCTCTCAACCCCCCCAAAACACACACAAAATTTAGATGTCAATCACAGGTAGTAGGTCCACAGGATACACACACTTCTGTCCAACCTGGCTACAAACTGGGGATTTCCATGACATCTTCTCAGGTTTGATGATTGGTTCACAGAACTCGGGGGGTGGGGACGGGGAGACTCTCTAGGTATTATTAGCATTTTATTACAAAGGATACAGATAAAAGTCCAATGAAAAGGTACATAGGGTGAGAGGAATAGAAAGGTCCCAAGCACAGGGCTTCCGGGTCTATAAAGTTTGGTGTATACCACCCCCCTGCACAGGCATGATTGTTTTATCTTTGGCCATTAGTGATTAGCTTATTAGTAATTCTCACCGCCTCCCCTTCCTTCCCTGGATGTCCAGCAGGTGGCGCTTAGATTTTCAATCCTCCAATCACATGGCTGGTTCCTCTGGCAACTAACCCAGACCCTGGAGCTACGGAGGGGCTCCAGCCAGCAGTCATCTAATTAACATAAAGTCCACAGGATTGAAAAAGGTTTATAAATAACAAAAGGCACTTCTCCCACTTTACCATTTAGGAATTTACAAAAGTCTTAACGAGCTCTGTTCCAGAAGCGGAAGATAAAGACCAAATATATAACATGACATTACAAGTGGATTTAACCACTCTAAAATCAGATGTTTTCTGTCCTTGTGCTTGAAAGATACATAAATTAAGCATGCAGAAAGCCATAGGATTGCGTTTGAAATCTGTGACTCACCTGTACCATGAAGAGAGCTTCATGTAGGAAAAAGCTTCAGAAAGGAAGCAGATTTAGATGGAAATCATGACTGGGAAATTCATTTTAGTATCTGAATGCTTCTGTTCTACATTGGCTTACAAAAGAGACTTTTAAGAAAACGATCCCAGTAGCTTTGTCTTTATATTTGTTTCCAGGGAGATTTTGTAAGAATCTCAAAATCTTTGTTTCAAGCAAAATCTTTGCGATTAGGAACAAATATTTTGTTAGATAATATATTGAAGTATGCAGTTCTGAGCAACATTGTACTGACACCCTAAAAGTTTGTAGCATTTTTTTTTAACCTTTTGATTGTCAAATATTTGTTGCCATAATCTTGAAGTTAAGAATGCCAGAAATACCAATGGAGAATACTTCAAGAGTATTGATGTACCAACTACTATTCTAAATTATCTATGTCTATTAATTAATTTAATCCCTGCAACAAACCTCTGAGGGAGATATTAATAGTATTACTCATTTTACAGAAAATAGAACTGAGGCTCAGAGTCAGGTTTTTAGCAAAACAGTCTTGTTTATAACCACCATGCATTTCACCTCTTAAGTAAAACCTTTTAGTTATCTGCTTTCTCTTTAGTGTCTTTTCCACTGTGCCGGGTGGAGGAAGAATATATTTAATCTAACATTTGAATGTTCTTCTTTTAAAGAGATCAATCAAATTTTAGGAAGCATCTTACCGCTACTGAATCAAACATTTTTAGCAATATAAAATTATTTACTTAATTTTCATACAATTTTGATGCATTAGAATAGCTTATGAAGTTCTATAAGTTGAACTTCTACCTATTCTATGTGACATGTTATTTTGAAAATGATGGCTAATATAATACCTGAAGAATCTATGAATACTACAGTAAAAAGTGATTTTTAAAAGGCAATAATCAGGCTAAAATAGATTTTAAACATTTATTTGTATGAGAAATTATTTTTTATCCTGGCTTTTCTTTTTATTTTTTCAAATCCTTCTTTACACCCTGGCAAGTTTTGTGTCAATAAATATAAAGAAAAGTGAATAATTAATATATCATCTGAAGTTCAACAAATAGTTTCTTTTTGCATTTTCTTCTTTTTATGTTCTCATTTCCTATTTCTTTCCCCCAAACACGAATGTGTTACCTCAGGCTAAAGATATGTTTTATTTGAGAAGTATGCATTCCAGTGTGCAAGACTATCTTTTTATCTATGTTTTTCTCTCAGGTTTTTTTTTTTGTTTTTATCTGTCCAATGGTGCTGTGCAGGTTTATTCTGACAATATGATATCTTTTGTCCTATTTCTAAACCCCAATGTTGTTGTATCAAACAATGTCTGTCTGTGTTCACTGGCTAAAAGAAAACAAGCAGGAATTTTCAGAATAGAAAGGTTTATTAGAGAATTGGCCAATCCAGAGTACAAGCAAGCTTGTGCTGTCTGGACTCGCGGATGGCATGTAGACTACAGACTCTATTGGGCAATATCACAAGACACCACAGGTCAGGGTTTCAGAGTTGTGTTGGGAGGTGATTGGTTGGAGGTAGGGTAAGGGGAATAAATCATTTCCTCAGGTCTTGGGTGTATCTCTGAGGTCTGCTCTTTCATCCCTCTGTCTGGTCTCAGGGGAAGATAGCCAGGAGGTAGATTCACTTTATACTCAGGAGCCAAACATAACTTAGGTCAAGATGTTATCTTTAACCTGCCGGAGGTCTAGACCTTGTGACCACTGGTCAGGTCCCAGCTGTGGTCTTCTGCTCCCTCGGGGGCTGCTGATTACTCAGGGGAAAGGCTACGTACATCTGAGGGGTGTAGAGAGAGAGGTATATGATTCATAGAGCTAGGATTTAATTGAAGTTAAAGAATCCTTGGTTTCACTATCAATTTCATAAACTTTCTTGCTCTACTAATTCCGTTAATTTTATTGCCTCTTTTTTTCTTTGTTAAAACTCAAATCCAACAATAAGCAGTTACTGAGACTGTTAATTGTCTCCTTTTCTGTGTGCTCCCCTTTATAATCTTCTTTCTAGCATAAGAGTGCTAGCCAATCATTGAATATTTGCTCAATACTAAACATTGCATTTACTATTGTCATATTTAACCCAATAAGCATCCTAATACTAAGTAGGAACAATTTTTATGCCTATTTACAGATTAAGAAAATGAAGCACAGAAAAGTTAAAGTCAAATAATTTGTGATGGAATTTTTTTTTTAAATTTATTTTATTGATTTTGTACAGAGAGGAAGGGAGAGAGATAGTTAGAAACATCGATGAGAGAGATACATCGATCAGCTGCCTCCTGCACATCTCCCACAGGGGATATGCCCGCAACCAAGGTACATGCCCTTGATCGGAATCGAACCTGGGACCCTTCAGTCCGCAGGCCGACGCTCTATCCACTGAGCCAAACCGGTTTTGGCTGTGATGGAATTTGAACTCAGTCAATTCATGCCCATAATGATACCAAACTCAAGTTTGGCTGCCTGCTGCTTCAAAAGCCAATACTTAAGAGACCAGTGCTGATGTAAGAAAAGATGGTTTATTTGGGTGCTGGCAGCCCAAGGAGCTGGCCAACTCTGTCCTAAATCCCATCTTAACATCTCAGTGCAGGCAGGAGTTTTATTAGGAGGTAGAGGGAAAGAAGAACAAAGAAATCAGGGGATGGGTTTTGAAGGTCTTTTTGTGTAAGTCAGTACAGTCTATTCCAATGATTATCTTGAAACTGGTCAAGCAGAGGTCTGGTTTTTATGTTTGAAAGTCATCAAGTCTCCTGGAGCTGAAATGTCCGGTTGTTAGACCCAGCTTCCTTTGAAGTTAGTTCCTGGAACTCTTAAACAAATATGCTGTTTATCTACATACATATAAAAGCCTAAGTGACCATTATGACCGGTCGACCGGTTGTTATGATGCACACTGACCACCAGGGGGCAGACACTCAATGCAGGAGCTGCCCCCAGTGGTCAATGTGCGCCCATAGCCAACCTCCCGAGGCAGGCCAACCTCTCGCGGTCCCTCCCCCCGGCTGGCACCAAACGGGACTGGGCAAGATGGCCCTGATCAGGCCTGATCACCAGCCAGGCCGAGGAACCCCACCCATGCACGAATTCATGCACTGGGCCTCTAGTATTACATATTTGTTAACAATTCATCTTTCACAAAAATATTTTTAACAGAAACAATATTAAAAGACTGGATGGGTGATTTGCTATAAGATCATCTACCCTTCATAGACTATCATTGTAAAATAGTTGTGAAAACCAACTGACAACTGATGTCGGCCTTGTTAACAAGTCCTTTAAAACCTTGTTATCTTGGCACCTAAATCTCTGATTAATTCTGGTTAGAAAAATAGATCTAAGGTAAATAAATAATGGTGTCAGAATTTTTAGCAACATGCACATCGTCAAACTATACTTTACAAATGATCCCTGTAGCTTTCTACTTGATGTTGACCAGGTCCATGGATTTAATTTAATGGTTACACTGAATAGACAAATGGTCAGGGAACCCAGTAATACGAGGGAGATTGTTTCTATAAACGAATATTTCCCTTGCTGTTGCACACACCTGTGTGTATAGATTGTGCTGTTATTTATGGCATCATTCTGTTTGATACAATTTTAGTTACTTTCACAGACAATATGATATATTTGTGCACAGTTAAAACATATGTCCTTATGAACACTTCACTCATACATCAGGTCAAGCATTAGTAAACAAATACTAAATAAATGTTTACTATATGCTGTCCATTTGGTTGGACCTGGTGAATACTGGAAATAACAAAGATAATGTTAAGTCCTTGTGAAATAGCTTTAATAAATATATCAACTAAGTGGGATTGTAGGTTTCTGAGTCTAGTATTCTTTTTCTTTTTTTTTCACTGCAGTAGCTATGCCTGAATGTAGATACTGAATGCCAGTGTTTCATTATAATAAAACACAATATATAGGGTTTCAGAAATCTTTTCTTTTTTTAAATTTTAGTCATTTGCAAAAATAGGTTTGATTATTTAGAGGCCTATAAATTATTCTTTATTCAAAATGTCTATAATTTTAATCATTTTGTTTTAATTGCAATAGATTGTAAATTTGCAATAAAATAACAGGAAGGGAGGCTGTAACAGATGTTCTGTCTGCACATGTGATTGCGCCTGAGACAATCAAGAATGCATCATACTTAATCTTCATCAGTTGAAATGTACTGATCTTCGATAATGCGAGGTCTGTACCTTCAAAAGATTCTGACACTTAGGATAAAAATTTTTTGACTGGGGCATTTTCTTTCTATAGTGACTAATTTACCCCAAGTATTTCTTCATTCTTTATTACAAATAATTTTATTTAGTTGTGTATTATTTTCATATTATTTGATTAGAAGGCTGGCTATTATTTTTTATAGATGCAGTCATTTTAAAATGTGTTTTTTGATCATTTGATATTTCTTTGTACATAACAAGTATTTCACCTAAATAAGTAAAATGTCATCTATGCTTAACCTGGATGCAATTTGTAAATAAGTATGTTAAATTATTTCTTTGAAATGTACTACTCAGTTGGCAGTTTAATTTAATTGATTCAGGTAATTAGAGAATCCTACTGAACAGCACAGTAGCAATAATATTTTCATTAAAAATACAATTTAGGCCAGATTCAGTACTATATACAATGGAAATTTATTGAAAATATGGTACATCCTAGGCAGTGTTTTTAATTATTATTTGGTCTTAGAAAATATGGGGTAAAAAAATAAAAGAGGAAAAAGGAGCCATAGGATTTTATATTTGGAATATTCTTCAAGTGATAGTCTGTAGAAATGTGTGAGAAATGGAGGGTAGGAAGGAGAAAAGATAAGAGAGCAAAAGAGACAAAGTAAAAGTGAAGGAAGAGGAATGCAGAAATGAGGAAAGAAAATGCAGGCAGTCGGAAACTAAAAGAAGAAGAAGAGGAAGAGGGGTGGGCAAGGCAAGGGGAAAGAGAAGAAGGGAGACACAGAAAGAGAAGCAGGAATGTAAAAGTTAAAAGACCAAGGCTTTTTTTTTTTCCTTCCACTTGCAAGGCCAGACATTCTCCTGCTGACACTCAGAGGCTCCTGTAAAGAATCAAGCTGTTGGGTAATGAGAAGGTGACTCCCGCCTTGAGGTTTGCTTTCAAAGAAAAGGAGTGGATGTGGGGGCAGAAGTGGAGCTTCCTGCCAACGGGACCGGGGAGAAGCAATTACATCTTGGCTAGTTCGCAGGCACTGCAGATGCCGTTTGTCTGCACGTGGAATAGTCTTGATTTCCGGGTAAATGACAGCAGTTTGAGAGGCTCCTGAGTTGTGGAGGAGCACAGGGAGGGGGAACCTAGAGGTCATGTAACATGTAAAGTGTGTGGGTGTGTGCGGTGGGGTATTATAATGAAACACTGTGTTCTGAGCCAAAACACAGAATTGCCCTTGACGTATACCTTCCAAAATATCTTTCTATTCACTCTGAAATTTTTTCCATTTTAATCTTGTATGATAGGAAGGGCAAACCAAAAGGATGTGCCTCTGATATGTGTTCTGAAATTTTATAAAGACCCAAGTGGGAAGAGAGAAGCCAACATGAAACAGAAGTACCGTGATGGCCTTTGTTTATCACTTTCATTCATTGTATGCAGTAGAGTCCCTCTTTTGCTGTTAACAAGGATCTCTGTGACAGGCTAAAACCCACTGATGACCCGTCAGTGTGCCTACCATTGAAACAAAATAGAATCAGAGCTTATGAAATAGAATCGTGATTCAAAAAATTTCATGGGAGCATTCGGAAAGGGCAATGAAAGTCACATTAAAAAGTCAGGCAATCCCTGGAGGGCCTTTTAAATTTCATCTACAGAATAATTTCCATAATATTTAGCTGCCTTCTCAGCAGGACTGAAAAGATCTAAACAAGTTCTTCAAATAGAAAGTCTACAATGGTACCATAGGAAACAAAGTACAGTGGGGAACTGAAAGGGGGGTTGAGACTATGGGTGGCTTCTCTGTAGGTTATTCTTTGTTACTAGCAGATTACTTCATGACAGATCATGAAAATTAGTGCACATAAATATATCTGTGAAATTAGGATAAAAAAGAGCACATGTTCTTGGCATATATTTGGTGTATAAGTAGCAACTGTCTTTGTCAAAGTTTAATATTCTTTTTATATATTATACTAGGGGCCCAGTGAACGAATTCGCACCCGCTGATGGTGCCAAGTGATCGAGACCGGCTCCAGGCACCAGCAGCAGGTGCGAGCGGTGGCTCCGGTGCCGGCTGCAGGTGCAAGCACCAGGCAGGACCACGGCATGTGAGAGCAAAAAACTTTCAGTAACCACCAGAGGTTCACCTTGATGACAGCGACTGGCACCCCGCCTCGGTCTGGTGCCGCCCACTCACCTGTTCGACCATCCACCGTGGCCAACACCCGCCATGTTCTGCGCACACACCCTGGTGGTCAGTGCACGTCATAGCAACTGGTTGTTTGGTTGTTCGATTGTTCCAGTTGTTCCACTGTTCGGTCTATTTGCATATTAGCCTTTTATTATATAGGATTATCCATCTCACCACATCAAATCATTTTTGAAAATGGTTAGGTAATGCAAATAAATGAATTTTTCCTACATATGTTTTCTAGCAATTGCTGTCATTCCTAATTCACAAATTTCGTGTAGATGATGAAATAGACATGTGGTCCTCTCTATACATATTCTGCACAATTAATGCTTTGGTGGTAATGACAATGACTGCAAGGTAAGTGAGGGGAAGTAAATGACAAAAAAATTTGGAAATTACCTGTAATTGTCTGTATTCTGGTAAAAAGAATCTAGGGAGTTAATTTCTTCTTAGTTGCTAAAGTAAGCACAGCAGAGTAGCATTTATAAGAACATGAACTCCTTGGTTGTGTCTGTCATATAGGACTTTCACTCTTGAGTGGATTGAATACAATATTTATTTGAATCAAAACATAGAACATTCAAATAAGTGTTTGAACCCAAATCTTTTTAAAATTTAGATTCAAATACAATGAAAATATACTGAAAACACACACACACCCTGACTTCTAGGTTGTGCCATGTAGCATTTTCATTGTGATCTTCAATGGGGTTGATATAAGTAGCTACTTGAATCCAACTACTAATAGGAAATCATGTTACAACCAGGATCTGTTCTAGACTGGTTTTATTACAAGTATGGATATAACATTTTAAAAAATTCTAAATGTTACTACATTAAACACTTGGTATCTGGAAAATGCTTGACTAAAGCCTGGGCTTTGATAACTTATGAAGCAATCCATGAATAAATGTAATAAAAACTCCAAAATTTGGACTTTTTCCAAAGTTTTGAGATTGTTTAATTAGGATGTCAGTGCAGAGAGATGAACATGACTTTGTGATTGTTTTCTCTAAACACAAATGCAGTGTAGCTTATTGAAGATTCTCACTGAGCTGTGGTAAAAGCCCTCAGGGGAAGGTGCTATAGAACACCCTCAGCTCATTGACGAAACCCTGGGTTTGAAATCACTGGGGCAGCACACATCTCTACCTTTAACAGGGGAAATCAACCCAACTAAATGTGCATTCTAGGAAGAGTGGGCCCATCATTTCTGCTTTAATGTGTCCCATTGGTGCCCTGCAAGGACAGAGGATAGGCAAACAGCTCTGACTATTAAGATAAATTGTTACACTCAAAATTGCCTTTGATAAAGACAAAGAATATTACTCAGTTAGTTTCTAATGTGAAAAAGTTGGTAAAAAGAAACTATAACTTTTTTTAAAAAAGGTACCAAGTTGTGTATTCATTTTCTTCATACTTGAATTAAAAGTGCACAAAACACCTTGTTTATATCATCTACACTAATAAAAGAGAAACATGGTAATTAGAGTACGACCGCTACCCTTTTCATTGGCTAATCAGCGAGATATGCAAATTAACTGTCAGCCAAGATGGCGCTGGCAGCCAGGCAGCTTGAAACTAACATGAGGCTTGCTTGCCTCAGTGACGGAGGATCGTTGGAGGAAACCAACGTTCCCCGCCTGTGGCTGCAGGCCTCTGAGCGGGCAGTTTAAGAAACATTGTAACAAATACCGCCAGACTTCAGCCAGCAGATTCGCAACATTGTAAGCAAAGGCCAAAAACCTACTTTCAGCACTGGAGGGAGGCCTAAGAGCTGGAGCCAAGCCTCAAGGTAAAGCTGGCCCAGAATCAAAAAAAAAAAAAAGGAAAAAAGGAGCGTTTGGGAACTTCAGTCACTCTCAGCCTGAAAACAGCCCTCAGTCCCTCACCCAGACTGGCCAGGCACCCCAGTGGGGACCTCCACCCTGATCCAGGACACCCTTCAGGGCAAACCAGCTGGCCCCCACCCATGCACCAGGCCTCTATCCTATATAGTAAAAGGGTAATATGCCTCCCAGCACCGGGATCAGCGTGACAGGGGGCAGTGCCCAAACACCCTGATCGGCCCTGCTCTGTGTGTGACAGGGTGTGGCACCCCAACCTCCCCCGCCCCCCCACGGGCCCTGCTCTGTGTGTGATGGGGTAGAGCCATAACCTCCCCATCGGTCCTGCCCTGAGTGTGAGAGTGGCAGCACCCCAACCCCCTGATCGGCCCTGCTCTGTGGGTGATAGAGGGTGGCGCCCCAGCCCCCCCCCTCGCCCCCCCATGGGCCCTGCTCTGTGTGTGACAGGGTAGAGCCATAACCTCCCCATCAGCCCTGCCCTGAGTGTGACAGTGGCGGCTCCCCAATCCCCTGATTGGCCCTGCTCTGTGCGTGACAGGGGGTGGCACCCCAACCCCCGGATTGGCCCTGCTCTGTATGTGACAGGGGGTCGCGCTGCAACCTCCCCATCGACCCTGCCTTGAGTGTGACAGGGGGTGGTGCCCCAACCCCCCAATCGGCCCTGCTCTGAGCCCGACCAGGGGCTGCACCTAGGGATTGGGCCTGCCCTCTGCCACCCGGGAGCAGGCCTAAGCCAGCAGGTCGTTATCTCCCGAGGGGTCCCAGACTGTGAGAGGGCAAAGGCCGGGCTGAGGGACCCCCCCCTTCCCCCCGAGTGCACAAATTTTTGTGCACCGGGCCTCTAGTATAATATATAATATGTAACGTGTAATATGTAATATGTAATATATAATACATAATACATAATATTTAATATATAATATTCAATATATAACCTATAACCTATAACATATAACATAATTATAATATAGATAGATTTATATTATATATGTTAGATAAATGAAAACCTTAAGTTCTATATGTAGATAACTAACTGAATGTATATATAATATAAATATACCCTTTATATAATACTGGAGGCCCAATGCACAAAACTTGTGCAAGGGGCTCGGCCCTCGCAGCCCGGCTTCGTCTAGAACAGTGGGTCGCGACCCCTTTGGCGGTCGAATGACCCTTTCACGGAGGTCACCTAAGACCATCCTGCATATCAGATATTTACATTATGATTCGTAATAGTAGCAACATTACAGTTATGAAGTAGCAATGAAAATAATGTTATGGTTGGGTCACAACATGAGGAACTGTGTTTAAAGGGCCAGAAGGTTGAGAACCAATGGTCTCTAGAAGGTCATCCAGAATGTTGATTTGCACATTGCGCTTTATTATTATAGATACATACTGTATGTAAAATATATAACGATATATAACCGAACTTCTATGAATTAGAAATTCACTTGAGTCAGTAAATTTATATTTTGCAACAGATGAACAACAAAAACTTTCTCTAAGAGGGTTAAATAGGCTAGTCAACTGAAAATCAATATGGCTTATTTTAATAATTTTGTAATCCCCAAATGTTATTAACCCATTCTCTTCAAATGAGAGCTTTGACTGGTGAGAAAGAGTAAGGAAGAGCAATAGAGGTATCCTTCACTTTGAATATGAACTTCCTCAGTCCCTGGAGTGATCCAAAAGGAGGTAATGGGAGTTCGGTCAGAGGTACAGAAAAAAAGAGAGGCTGGTTATTAAAGGTCCACGCCCACTATTGCTGACCTACTCATGATTTTGGTGGCACTAAGCACCCTCATGTCTCTGGGTAATGTATTTGAAAAGCAGCAGATGTACATGATATTTTTTATTACTTTTTAAAAAAATATTTTATTGATTTTTTACAGAGAAGAAGGGAGAGGGATAGAGAGTTAGAAACATCAATGAGAGAGAAACATCGATCAGCTGCCTCCTGCACACCCCCTACTGGGGATGTGCCCGCAACCAAGGTACATGACCCTGACCGGAATCGAACCTGGGACCTTTCAGTCTGCAAGTCGACGCTCGATCCACTGAACCAAATCGGTTAGGGCTTTTTTTTATTACTTTTATATATTACTAGAGGCCCGGTGCACAAAAATTTGTGCACTGGCTGGCGGGGGGGGGGGGGGGGGCGGTCCCTCAGCCCCACTTGTGCCCTCTCACAGTCTGGGACCCCTCGGGAGATAATGACCTGCTGGCTTAGGCCTGCTCCCGGGTGGCAGAGTGCAGGCCCAATCCCTAGGTGCAGCCCCTGGTCAGGCTCAGCTCAGAGCAGGGCAGATTGGGGAGTTGGGGCACCGCCCCCTGTCATGCACAGACCAGGGTGGATCAGGAGGTTGCGATGCCACCCTCAGTCACGCTCAGGGTAAGGCTGATTGGGGGGTTGGGGCGCCGCCCCCTGTCACACTCAAGGCAGGGTCGATGCGGAGGTTGCGGCACCACCCCCTGTCACACACAGAGCAGGGCCAATCAGGGGTTTGTGGTGCCACCCCTGTCACATACAAAGCTAGCTGATCAGGGGGTTGGGGAGCTCCCCCCATCACGCACAGAGCAGGGCCAATCGGGGGTTGGGGTGCTCCCCCCTGTCACGCACAGAACAGGGCTAATCAGGAGATTGTGATGCTACCCTCAGTCAAGCTCAGGGTAGGGCTGATTGGGTGGTGGGGTGCTGCCCCCTGTCACACACAGAGCAGGGCGGATCAGGGGGTTTGGGCACTACCCCCTGTCACGCTGCTCCAGGGGCCAGGAGGCCTCACGGCTCCGCTGATCCCGGTGCTGGGAGGCATATTACCCTTTTACTATATAGGATAGAGGCCTGGTGCACGGGTGGGGGCCGGCTGGTTTGCCCTGTAGGGTGTCCTGGATCAGGGTGGGGGTCCCCACTGGGGTGCCTCGCCAGCCTGGGTGAGGGGCTGAGGGCCGTTTTCAGGCTGGCGGGTGACTGAAGCTCCCAGCCTCTCCTTTTTTCCTTTTTTTTTAATTCTGGAATTTATTTACCTTCTATGGCTGTCACTGGAGCTGAGAACCAGCTTTAGCTCAGACCTTGGCTGCTGAAAGCAGGTGTCTGTGCTTTGTTTACCTTCTGTATTTGAAATTTTGTTGCAACTCCAGCTCTGAGATCCCCGATGACTGAAAGCGGGTTCCTGGGGTTTTGTTTAGCTTCTATATTTGTAACAATGTTTCTTAGAGAGAAGCTCAGAGCCCAGCAGTGGCAGGCGGGGAACCTGGCATCCTCCGTCACTGGAGCAAGCAAGCCTCATGTTCGCTTCAAGCTGCCTGGCTGCTGGCCGCCATCTTGGCTGGAAGTCAATTTGCATATCACCCTGATTAGCCAATGGGAAGGGTAGCGGAGGTATGGCTAATTACCATGTTTCTCTTTTATTAGATAGGACTAGATGCCCGGTGCAAAAATTTGTTCACTTGGGTGGGGTCCCTCAGCCCCGCCTGTGCCCTCTCACAGTCTGGGACCCCTCGGGGGATGTCCACCTGCTTGCTTAGGCCCGCTCCCCGGAGGATCAAGCCTAAGCTTGCTCCAGCAGTCAGATATCCCTCTGGCAGCCCAGGAGCCCTCAGGGGATGTCCCCTTGCCAGCAGGGAGCAGACCTAAGCTGCAGTCGGACATCCTTAACGCTGCTGAGGAGGCAGGAGAGGCTCCCACCACCACCGCTGTACTGGCAGCCGTCAGCCTGGCTTGTAGCTGAGCAGAGCTCCCCCTGTGGGAGCGCACTGACCACCAGGGGGCAGCTCCTGCATTGAGCATCTGCCCTCTGGTGGTCAGTGTGTGTCATAGTGACCAGTCATTCCCAGTCATTCTGCTGTTAGGGTCAATTTGCATATTACTCTTTTATTATATGCCTGGTGCATGGGTGGGGGCTGGCTGGTTTGCCCTGAAGGGTGTCCAGGATCAGGGTGGGGGTCCCGCTGGGGTGACTGACAGGCCTGGGTGAGGGGGTGAGGGCTGTTTTCAGACTGGCCACACCTCCTTCAGGGTGGCGGTCCCTGCTGGGGTGCCTGGCCAGTATGGGTGAGGGGCTGATGGCTGTTTGAAGGCTGCCCACAGCCCCTTCATGGTGGGGGTCCCCACTGGGGTGCCTGGCCAGCCTGGGTGAGGAGCTGATGGATGTTTTCAGGCTGGCCATGGCCCCCAGCCACCCAAGCTCCCAGTGGAGGATGGCTGGAAGCAGGTATCTGGGATTTATTTATCTTCTATAATTGAAACTTTGTTGCCTTTAGCGGATGCCACAGCCAGCCAGGGCAGGTGAGAAGCTTGGCTTCCTCCAACACCGGGGCAGCCAAGCCTCCTGCTTGCTCCAGCTCTGTGGCTGAAAGCTGCCATCTTGTTTGAGTTAATTTACATATAGTCACTCTGATTGGCTGGTGGGCGTGGCTTGGGGGTACCAAAGTATGGTCAATTTGCATGTTTCTTTTTAATTAAATTAGATTTATCCTGCCTATCAGAAAGTAGATATTTACTAAATAACTGATGAATGAATGGATATGAAATTGCCTTAGTGTACTTCATAACTTGCTGGGCAGGAAGGTCTTGTGAGAGAGAAGCACTCTGGAATTCAATCTATGAAATAATACTCATAAAAATTTGCTGTCTCCATAGGAAAAGCATCAAGAAAATCCCAGTGCTATATTTTTTATACATGGGTAAGTTTGATCAGGACAACTATAAAAACACTAGAGGCCCGGTGCCCAAGATTCGTGCACGGGGGGTAGGGGGTCCCTCAGCCAGGCCTGTGCTCTCTCACAGTCTGGGACCCCTCGGGGGATGTCCGCCTGCTGGCTTAGGCCCAATTCCTGGCCTAAACTGACAGGCAGACATCCTTCTTGCAGTCCGCAGTCCAGGACCCCTCTCTCCTACTGCCCCCCTGCAGCAGAGGTGGGAGAGGCTCCCGCACCACAGCTGGGCTTGCCAACCATGAGCCCAGCTTCTGGCTGAGCGGCACTCCCTCTGTGGGAGCGTACTGACCACCAGGGGGCAGCTCCTGTGTTGAGCATCTGTTCCTGGTGGTCAGTGCATGTCATAACGTCCGGTTGTTCTGCCGTTTGGTTGATTTGCATATTATGCTTTTATTGTATAGGATTACCAAAGTAATTGTCTTACATTATTTTGGGTGTATTTTAAAAAAAATAGCCAAACAATATCATAGCAACTTGAAAATTGCTACAATGGTCCTGGCTGCTATGGCTCAGTTGGTTAGTGTCGTCCAGTGCACTGAAGGGTACTGGCTTTGATTCCTGGGTCAGGGTATATACGGGAGACAAATAATGAATATTTCTCTCTCACATCAATGTTCCTCTCTCTTCCTCTCTCTCTTCTTCTTTCTCCCTCTCTTTCTCGAATCAATTAAAAAAATTGCTACAATGCCTCTTTGTTATTAGAGGCAATTTTTCATTTGTGTATTTTTACAAATACTTATAAAATAATATTAATAATTAAAATTTCAAATACCAAAGCATCATTTAATGCTAAATGTTTTTATCGAATTACAAAGTCAATTAACTAAATTGTGCATGGCTATGACAAATATTGTCAAATCATTTGCTTCTTTCTGTTATGCTAATATTAAAGAAAAAGCAGTACATTGAAATCACTGGAATCTATGTTGAAACATATATTTGTAAGACAAAAATTCTATTTAGTCTACGAGTCCTTGAAGAAATAAAATGAAAAGCATTTTCAATTGTGATCAATTTTAAGCAGGGACTACAGAAACTATCAAAACCTGCCCCCCCATCCCCCCAAAAAAAGATTGAGAAATTGAACTTATAAACAAACAAACAAAAAACCTGCCAAATATTTTGAAAATAGCACATTTACACAAAACAGAGTAGAAATTGTCAGTCACCCAGCCTCCACTTGTCAGCATCTAGCTTACGACTTCCCTGGATGCTCGAGACTATAGAGTGAGGCTGGGGTATTAATGCCTTGCTATTTTGGATCAATATAAGACGTTCTGATGGGTAATACTAAAGATAGCAATACTCTATTGTATATTTGAATATTGCTAAGAGAATAGATCTTACAAGTTCTCATCACAAGAAAAATATTATAACTATGTGAGGTGATGGTTTTTAACTAAACTTATTGTAGTGATCATTTCAAAATATGTACCTATATCAAATTATCACATAGTACACCGAAAACGAATATAATGTTTTATGTCAATTACATGTCAATTTTTATTTATTTATTTATTTATTTATTTTTAAATATATTTTATTGATTTTTTATAGAGAGGAAGGGAGAGAGATAGAGAGTTAGAAACATCGATGAGAGAGAAACATTGACCAGCTGCCTCCTGCACATCCCCCACTGGGGATGTGCTTGCAACCCAGGTACATGCCCCTGACCGGAATCGAACCTGGGACCCTCCAGTCCGCAAGCCGACGCTCTATCCACTGAGCCAAACCGGTTTTGGCAATTTTTATTTTTTTTATGCTCGTCTCACACTTGCCTGCAGTGGTGGCTAAGGTTTCTCAGGTTGTAGTTTGTAATCTTCTCCTGCATTGATTATGAGTTTCCTATGTGTTGTAGGGTGTTGATTCCTCTTGATTGCTTGGCAGTTCTCTACTCCAGCAATTTTCAACCTTTCTCATCTCATGGCACACATAAACTAATTACTAAAATTCTGTGGCACACCCAAAAATATGTTATATTTTTTGCTGATCTGACAAAAAATTGGCATAGTTTTGATTCATTCACACTGAACAGCTATTGTTTTGTTGGCTGTTGTCATTTTTAAATCTGACAATCTTAGGGAAAAGAGGTCAGGAACCCTGATTAAATAGGTGTTGCACGTTTTAAAAATTCTTGCAGCACACCTGTGTACCTGATGTGGCACATCAGTTGAAAAAATCCCTGCTTTCAGCCCTGGCTGTAAGTTGGTTGGAGTGTCCTCCTATCACAGGTTTGATTCCTGGTCAGGGCACATACCTAGGTTGTGGGTTCAATCCCTAGTTGGGGCATGTATGGGAGGCAACTGAACAATGTATCTCTCTCACATTTTCTCTCCCTCTCTCTCCCGCTCTCTCCCATTTTCCCTCTCTGGAATCAATAAAATAAAAATTTCAAAATGTATTAAAAGCCAAATAAAATTCTAAAAAGAAAAGAAAATCACTGCTCAATTCTATGAATAAACCAGAGTTTGATTAACTGTTCATTTGTTGGTGGACATGTGAATGGTACCTAATTTTTATCTATTACAAATAAAGCTTCTACGAATATTTGTGTACAAATCATTTTTTAAAATTTTAAATTCTTTATTGTTTAAAGTATTACATATGGTATTACATGTTGTGTACAAGTCTTTAGACATATGCTTTCAAGTTGCAGCAAATTTGAAAAATTTTCAAATATCTGCTTATAAGGAAAAACTGTGTTTACTTTCAAGATTGGCAGCATTTAAAAATTGTGAGTTTTGATGAGGATGTGTAGGGAATAAAGAGTACTATTTTACATGAACAAAATGGAACTATGGATTGGTAGAAATCTTTTTGAGGGCAATTTGATAATAGCTATCAAAATAAAAATATATGCTTATTCTTTGTTCAAGAAATTTTCCATAATTTTCTCTAATATTAGAAAAATCATTTGCTCTGTATGTGCCTATTTCTCATCTGTGGAAAGCAGACAATAACATGTAGCATGTATCTCATAGGTTTAATATGTAATTCATAGAAGCATTAAATAAATTAGTTCATGAAAAATGCTTGCACCAAAAATTTTTCATTATTTTTACTATTTCTTATAGGAATCAATTCTTCAGAAATACTTTGTCAAATATGTAGGAAATTATTTTAAGGGTGTTCACTACAACAATCTACACTAATAAAAGAGAAAGATGCAAATTGACCATACCTTCACTACACCCACCACCCAATCAGGAGTGAATATGCAAATTAACCCAACAAAGATGGTGGGTTAATTTGCACACACAGGCGCCAAGCAGCTGGGGATGGGATGCTTGCGTTGTCGCCATGGTGACGATGGAGGCATTCCACACCACCCCAGCCACTCTGGGCCTCTGGGCAGCATGGGAACGCGGAAAGGCGGCTCCGGGCTGGAGTGAAAGCAGTGCCGACAGTCAGGGGAAGGAAGGCCCATTCTTGCATGAATCTTCCTGCATCGGGTCTCTAGTATTGTTATAATAAAACATTGAAGACAATCTCAATGACCTTTGATAAGGGATTAGTAAGTAAATTGGGTACACCCGTAGGAGGCAATACAAGGAAAGGATAAATGTGTATACTGGAGAAGATATAGCCTCATTCTAAATTCTGCCTCAGCCTGTAGGAGTTGTGGAAATTGGTCTGTTTAATCATCTCTCTCTGCCTCAGTTTCTTCACCTATAAAAATAGTGACAATAATACCCACCTCTGTGAGAGTCTTTGTGAGACCAAGGAGATTTCACAGGT
The DNA here is from genome assembly GCF_014108235.1 of Myotis myotis. NCBI lineage: Eukaryota > Metazoa > Chordata > Mammalia > Chiroptera > Vespertilionidae > Myotis > Myotis myotis. The sequence goes on along the minus strand of NW_023416313.1, from coordinate 60,788,441 downwards.
AAGTTTCTTAGAAGAGAATCAGGGCCTAGTGAGCACCCCATAAATCATAGCATTACTCCCGAGTATTTTGTACTCTGTGTAAAGACCCAGGCAGGTCTGAATGTGCTGCTGCAGAAGGACACTCAGGGAAAGGTTTTATTTCCCCCTGTAGGCATCCTATAGTGGAGACAAGCAAAAGATCCACTTACATATCCTTAGGCTTGGGTGTAAATGTTCCAATATTTGTCAATTATTACTTTATCCTCTAACTATAGAAAGAGAACATAGTTAAGCATATTTCAAGGGTCGAACTCAACTTTCTTAATTTTGGTTACAAATGAAAATTTTAATATATAAAATTGATCAACTCAACAGTACATAGTAAATATCAAAATGAAAAAGAAACACTTCTCAATCTTAGAGTACTTTATTTGAATATATATATGCAGAGAATAACACAGTTAATGTTTTTGGTTTTTTGTTTTTTTTGGAAAGACTACTGTGACAGATAATATTGAGTGATTACCATCTTATATTACTTTACATTGAAGTGACTTCACATGAGAAAAAAATAGTTATGCTAATACATGCACTTTGTTTTCTGTTAGAATAAATCTCTTTAGGAGCAAGAACCTCTTCATATTCAGGCGATCTAAAAATATTCAAATAATTTTGTGAAATAAACAAACTCAGCCTTACTACAGATTAAAAAGAAACTGATTTCCATGTTGTATGGAAAAACTAAAAACAGAGCAGATGTGTATGCGAAGGTAAATAGAAACACTGGCTGCTTCTCAGTAGGGGTGAGAGCCTGCCTTTCATGTTAATTTATGTACGGTATAACAAGTAACCACTAAATGTAGTAGCTGGAGGGAATTTGGCTGGAATTGTTCCTTTTACAAGTCGTAGCCACACTTCCTGCCCATAATTTAATTCCAACAAGGCATCCCCAGTCAAAACCCTATCACAATGTATTTCACTGTTAATATTTTCAGATTCAAATGTAAGCTTATCTATTCCATCAACCACCAAAAATCCAGAGAGATGAGCACTAAATGACTCAATGGTATACTTAAAAACATATACTCCAAGATACGGAATTCTGAATTTTCCAGTTCTTGAAATATATGAAGATCCATAATTGACATCCAGATTATTAAATAGAATAGGACCTGGTGTAGTCATTCCATATGTATGAGATGCAAAAAATGCCACCATCGGTGCGTATCTGTAAGAACCTTTGGAAAAATCTGTAAAAGGAAATAAATGGAAAGAGTTAATTTTTATGTTTTTACCTTGTTTTGCCTTTCCTCATCTCTGTATCATTCGTCTCCGTTACAAAAAGGATTAGCAGAAGTAAAAGGTCATTCATCGTATTTAACAAGGGCAGGTGTGTCTGGATCCTGCCTCTTCTCCTGGCTGAGTTGCCAGAAAGCAAAGTCTCTGAGCCTCAGTTTCCCCATTTAGATCAGGACAGAACTAGAACGATAATAACATTCTACCTCCCTCATAAAAATGCCTCAAAGATTAATTTGCATATTGCTTTGATCTCTCCAGGGATAAAGGAATTCAAAGCACTCGATGATTATTACGGTATGCCAGAATGTTTTAAAGCCCCTTGAAGGCACTGAAGCTGACGTGATGCAGAAACAACGTTCCCAGCACCTTGTCAAACAGTTTCTAGGGGCTAAACGAAAACCAAATGAAGTCATATGCACTATAGAGAAGTAGACAAAAGGAATTTTCTATGTAATTAATGCCAAATGTACTAACAAAGGCTGAGATTTAAAAATAGACTAAAAAATGTACTCTTCACTATGCAGCATATTCAAAGCCTGCTTTGAAATGGTTTTTTTTGTTTGTTTGTGTGGGTTTTTTTTGCTCTCATTTAAGAGAATGCATTTTAAAGAAATCAGAAATGGTACACTCTTGAAGTAAATTTATAGCAACCAATAATTACAAGGTAAATGGACAGAAAGGCATCTTATTCTACGCAATACATTCGAGCAAGTGCTACTAGTCCTTACCTAGTCAACAGCCACTATTAGCTTGACCTTCATGGAAGATATGCTGTAGTGATAAGCACTTACGAAAGTTTCATTTAAATGGCCATATCTGATACGAGTCGAAGGTGTACTGTTTGACAACTTGTTTAAGGGATAGAGATTTTCTTTTAGGGTGCATAAGGGGGGAAAAGCTGTCTCTATTACACCAATATTGAAAATTTCGACAAGTGTACATCAATATGAATTTGTCTGACAAAAAAGACATTTCTACTTGTAAATCATGTGCATTATTCAGTAATTTTCCGAAGTAAAAGGAATTAATCCTCAAATGAGGCCAGATTAAGCAGACTAAAGTGTTCCTTCACAAATATTTCTAAAACTGTTTTTGCATGAGACAGTGAATAAACCCACGGGTGCGTGCACTTTCTTACCTGGAGCTAAAGCGTTTTCTTCCACCAGCTTGACCGTGCAGTTGTGGCCAGTGAAAGGGTGCCGGCAAGCACAGATGAAGCTAGTCCTCCCATTTATACACGTGCCCCCGTTCTGGCATGGGGACCTACTACACACTTCTTCTATTACTGAAAAAGAGTCAACATAAAAGAGGGTAAATGTAACCTACTTTCTGTTGGTGTCAAGTCATAGTTTGCAGCAGAATTAGAAAAAATATTGATGACCAAGAAATAAAAAAAAAAAAAAAAAAAAGGGTTTCCAGGTCCAGCCGCCATCAGTATAGTCACGGGACTTCATGTAAATCCCTTAACTCTCTGAGCTCTCTTTCCTGCTTCTTGGAAGTGGGAATAATTCTGTGATCCAATGAATTTATTTGTGTGGAAATATGAATATTTGGTCAGCTATAGAACAGTATAGAATATCTGGTCACAGAATCATGAGTGTTTGGAATTGGTACATGATAAAGGTAATATTTCAAATCATTAGAGAAGCAAAATGTCTATTCAATACATTGTGTGCAGATATTTGGATATCCATAAAAACATAAATTCCACATGTACAAAAATACTACATGTTAAAAATAAAACCTCATATAATGGCATTACTGTTAAATAAAAGAAATATCTATGTAGAGATGTAAAATTTTGGAAAACTCTTTCAAAGCCAAACAAAACAAGAACCAGAAGCTATATGCTGGTAGAAAAATCTTTAAGTTTAACCACAAAAAGTATTAAAACTCATTTGCAATAAAAGCCACCATTATCAAAATTCAAAGATAAGTGACAATTTAAGAGAAAACAAAATAACAGACACAACAATCTAATAACTAATATCCATATCATATGAAAAGTTCTGACCAATAAAAAACAAAAAAAATGTAACCCCTTAAAAAAAAGGTAAAAAATGGACAAATGATATGAACAAATCACTGAACAAGAACATGAAAGCTCACGAAAAAATTTGAAAGCTATTCAACCTTACTATTAATGAAGGAATGATACCACCACCACCATTTTTTATAACTGTTGGCAATATTTAAAAAGATAGAAAACATTCCATCACGGTGAAGTGAGAGAAATTGAGCATTTTTTACACAATGCTGGCTAGAGCTTAAATTGTTAGAACCTTTGAACAGGACAATAGGGGCCATATTAGAATTTAAAAGGTTAATTTGCTTTGAATCAGAAATTTCTTCTGGTAAATATATACTCTAGACACACTTCCTAAGTATGCAAAGATAATTGTTCAAGAATGATCTTTATGGCATCATTTGCATTAGTGAACGATTGTAACACACCTAAATGACCACGGATGTGGGACTTGTTAAATGAATTACAGTATCTTTTCACTAAGAAATATTAGACAGCAGTTAAAGAATGAGGCAGATTCCTCAACACGTTTGATTTACTGAAGACAATCAGTTGACTCATTAGATAGAGTTTCACTTATTTAGAAAGCCTCAAATTCTAAATATGGTTATAAACATAATACATAATTATGTAAATACAGAGAAGAAGTTGGAAGAACACGTCTATTACCGGCCACAGTTATCACTATGGCGCCACCTTGTGGCAATAGTGTAAACGCTTTACAATCTCATTTCAACAATTTTTAAATTTAGGGTTATTTGCCTTATTTAACATTTTTCTCAAGAAGTGCGATCTATAAATACTTTATACAGATTCTGATTCATATTTAAATAATTCAATTAGACATAAATGTGACCCATATGATTAGAAGTTTTGGCAAAGAAAATATATATTATTTATGCAATTAGAAATTGATTTAAATTATTTTGGTATGTTATCTGAAATACCCATAAACTATTTTCCCAATAAAGATACATATAAAAATGTTACATGTGTAATTTATTTTAACAAATGTTTTAAGCCAGCCTACATTTCTGCAGCCATGTGAATAGGTTATAAAACCCTTCCATTTGCTGTTGGTTATCATTCTAAAACCAAGCCCGTCATTTGCTGGCTTTGAAAATCTCTAATGACTCTCCATTACCCATAGAAATGTGAATTCTTTATGTCAAAGCACTGGCTTTGTCTGTTTTCACATTCTCTAAATCTAGCACAGTGATCAACTCACAGGATGGCATATTCAATTAATGTATTTCAGTGGGAATAAATCAACTGTGAGGTGTAGTTGAGGGAATATTGAATTATTTATGTAACCTGATTAGCTCTGTAATTCTTATTTTCCCAGATGGGAAGATGCCACTGACACTTGTAGACTTGACCCTGCCCATTAATCAGGGATCAATTTCAGAAACCAAGAAATCTGCATTGCTATTCATTCTACTGGGATTCTCCAGGACCGCGGCCATTGCCTTTTCTTTAATGTTCAGGATGCACATTTGATTTTTCTTGCCCTTGTGTTCCATTGCTCCTAAAAACAGGATTTTGCCTTGTTCTTCCTTCCTTGAGTCATTTCAGAGGGTGCCATTTTGCCATTTATTTCAATTCCTGTTAGGGTCATTCATTGGAGTAAAAATCCATTTGATCCAATGGGGCCTGCACTTTCTCCTACTGCTGTAGTAGCTCAAACTTGCTGAGACCACACCTGGTTTGCCTTCTAGGATATCTGTCATTGTGCTATAGATTATCCGTCTGGGGTACCTCACCCACTGGTCTGTACCCTTCTACTGCTTGTGTTTTAAGTTGCTTTTCTTGCCTTCCTTGATGTTTTAGGTACCTCTGGTCTCTGAGTCCAATATAATCCACATGACAATGCATAAAAGTATTCCCACGATTCCCAGAACAGAACATACTGTGAATTGAGCCTAAATCAGAGCAAGCTATGGTAACAATTATCATAAAGAAATGACCTTACACATCTGTTAATGTTCCATAAGAATTAAATGTTCATTGTCTATTTTTGTACCTGAATCACATTGTGTCATAGCAGGACTTCTATGTTCTGATGTCACAGACAGTCTTTGAAATTCTGTATTTATTTAATTCATTTTAACAAGAATTCACAATTATTATTGATAATTAAACGTATCTTATTACATTTGACTTATCATCTCTAGTCTTTGTTTTAATTCTATATGCAATGTTTTAACCACCCCTCCCAGCGTTGTTATATTTCCCAAAGTTATGTTTTATGTGTTCATCCAAGTCATCGATACAAATACTTTATGAATCAGTGTCAAGTACACAGCTTTGTAACACACAACTAAAGATTGGTTGGCACTGATTTGTCAATTGAAACTATTTGTACTTTGTTATACAAGCTACAAATCTACTTTTGTGAATCACCTGACTTGCATTTTTCTACTTGATTTCTAAGATACTTAAAAATGGTTAGGTACCTTTATAAATTTCTGTGCATATCTGTGCTCAACAGGCAATGTGTCCTTGAATTAACAAAAATAAGACTTAAACGCAGCATCATTTTCTTTTTGACATCTTCCCTCTCCCAGTCAAAAGGCTTAATGATATATAATTCTCTTGTCGTCTGACCTCGGAAATTTGCTTATTAAATGTGCCACGCTATGGTATAATTGCTCTCATGTCCTTCTTACTTCCAACTCGAGTGCAAGCATTTGTGAGGTCAGGGCCCAGGTCTTTTATTTCTTAAACTTTGTGTCCCTAGTGAGTAGCATAGTACCTGACATATTGAAGTGTTAAATGTCTTCCTAAAGTTGAATAAACAAAGTAACGGAAGATTAACTAGATGATCACATCAGCCTTATCCAATACTTTATCCCTTCTTCACAGTTTCTCAAAAATTACAGGGTTTTTTAAAATCACCAATCAATATTTGTTGTGCAATTTCAATCGTTATTTGTGGAATCTTGGTTTAGAATGCGTTTTCATAGCCATTTCAACTGCCTAGTTTAAGCAAAAGGCAACAATTTATTTAGCTACCTATAAATTTCATGATGTTTCTTCAAACATTGAAACACTACAAGTGTTGATGATTCATATTATAATTTTACAAGTATTCTAAAATTACACATATTTTATATATTATGCATTTTATAAAATAATAAAAATTATTAGATTATCTGGAGGAAAATGACTGAAACAGAGTTCTTCCTATATACCTATGATGTCTGTAAAACTATAAACCAAAGGCAAAACAATGATAAAGGATTTCTCAGTCGCCAGGTTTGTGTGAACTTTACGATGAGACATGGGTTAGTATCTTTGACACTGCCTGTGTTTTCATAGCTTACAGGAGGCATGATGGCACCGGCATGTTTTTCTAGAGACCTGACTCATTTCAAACGCACTTTCCACAACTTCTCCACCGCAGGCTTCAACCCTCTTCAACCCTTTCCAGCCCATTTATTTTCCTTAGTGCAGATCAGTGCAACTTGTAGAACAGTTCTGCCAACTCAACATTCTACTATCTTGTGCAAGTAGTATAACTAATCTTTCAAAATTTATTCCCCTGCTCTGAACATGACTAAAATTACATTGCCATTGTCTTGGAATGTTTCATACGCCTCAATCTGTTCTGGCTTTTGCTTTCTGAACCCTGATATGTGCTCAAATTACTACACTTTTCTATTAATCCTACTTCCATATTTCCTAAATGTTCATGTTAAATTTGAAATGATTGGAGAGCTCCCTACATTTTCAAATCACTCTTCCTTTGCTAACATTTGCCATTCTTATGATAATTACTTGCTTAATGTTTGAGCTCCATTGAGAAGAGAGACTGTTGAATTGACCACTCTATCCACTCAGTCTTTCTTAGCACTCTGCCGGGAGCTGGTCCATCCTTGCTGTTTCAAAGGACCTGGCATATATGGCATACTGTTCTTAATATGTTTGCTCACCTTCTTGGCACTATGTGTTTTAACCAAGGTCTCTGAGAAAGGTTGTTTCCCCAGGTAGGGATTTTCCCCTGAAGTTAGGGAGGGAATAAACCTCTTAACTAGTGCCAGGTGGGTAATTAATCACTTTAACTACGAACAATCATGCTTAAGCTACATAATCTTTACTCCCTGGAATGAAGATAAGAAACGCCCTAACCTTTGTAATAGAGATTGTTAGGATTGAATCAACTGGTATAAATACAGATGTAGTAAGACAGCAAGACACAGAACTTAGAATACGGAACCAAGAGAGACGGAACCTAGGCAAAGAACCTACACAGAACGTTCTCTACAGACAGAAGAACTTCGCTGGAGAGAACATGGCAAAAGATCCTGGACTGAACCTGACTACAGAAATTGGCAAGAGAACCTGACTAGAACCTGATGACTGTGACTAGAACCTGATGACTGAACCTGGCTGGAGAACCTAGCGAGGGAACATGGACACAGAACCTGGCTGGAGATCCTAAGCAGAACCTCTCTGGAGATCCAGACCAGAACTTGGCTGGAGATCCTGGCTAGGCTGCTGATCAACTGAACGCTGTCTCCGCGTCATTCCTTCTTCGCCGACTCCCTCCTCACCTATGGGGAACCCCTGGACCTGCTGGGGCTGGACCCCAGCAGCACTCATTCAGAATTCACTCAATAGGTTTCTGATAAATAAAATGAAGGGGCACATTGTATGGATATCTTCTACTCCATTCTTATTTTTATTTATATTATACACAATATGTCATATATAACATTTTTATATATCATTTTACTTTTATTTATTATTTATGTTAATTAACATTTAATTTATATTTTATTGCTTAGTTCTGCTTTAGCATCAATATCGTAATTTTAAAAAAATATTTTTATTGATTTCAGAGAGGAAGGGAGATGGTGAGGGAGAGATAGATACATGAATGATGAGAGTGAATAATTGATTGGCTGCCTCATGTACGCGCCCCCCCCCCCCCCCCCCCGACCAGGGATCAAGCACATAACCTGGGCATATGTCCTTGACTGGAATTGAACCCATGACCCTTCAGTCCACAGGCCGACACTCTATCCACTGAGCCAAAGCAGCTAGGGCAAGATCATAATTTTTATTCCTTCATTTAAACAATAACTTTGCAGAAGGCAGATAACTGATCCCTACTTACAGCAGAGCAGACTTTCCAACAGATTAGTGAGGGAGGCTATCACTACTTATTACAAATACATATGTTGCCAGGCAGGGCTTGCACTTAGGTTTCCTGGTTCCAAAATCAGTGCTCTTTAGTCATCCCAACTGCCTTTATGCAGAGCCACAGAAATTAGAAATGGTTTCAAAGTCATATAAAACAGTTAAATATTCACTAGGCTCTTATTTTTCTCTCTTAAACTGCTTATATTCACAGCAATTATAATTTTAAAAGTTACATTTGGTATATGACCAAATCTTTTATAGAATGTAATCTATAGAGAAGGGATTATTATGAATAAAAGAGGTTTATTAAGGAGTGCCAAATGCATTTGATATATCTTGGGGGAAATGGTTAAAAGAAAAAGTCAGTGGTCTCCCAGCAGGAGCCTCATATCCCCAGCAATGACGCTGCTGATGTTATATTACAGCAGGATTCAGCTCCTCTTGGAAGGCAAGCAGCCAAACTCTCTCTGCAGGGACAGGTCTGCCAATTGCTATACAAACAAATCTTCAAAGATGAAGTAAAACCCTCTTGATGTCTATTGGAATATTGTTTAGAAAAAAAAATCAAATATTTAGTGAATCAACCAGAACAGCTTATCTTCATTGGCCTAGAAAGCTCATAATTAGCATATCTGAATGTAGGAATGGCTCAAATGGAAGTGATGGGGATGAATACTCTAAATTTTGCCCTTCTGTGAATAATTGGTGGTGACTTCCAATGACAACTGCCTACTGGCCAAACCATAGAAAAGTCAAACTGAGAAGTAGCACCTTTACTTCTGCCTGATCAGTGCAGAAACAAGGGGCCGTATTTGGATTCTCAAGAGAAGAAATTCCCTGGTAATATCAACTCTCGCTGTATGGAATATTCAGATGTGGTCCTCCTCTTGAATAGATATGATGCGTCAAACAGAAGCAAAAGGAAGAAAAAGGCAGGTGAATATACTCCACAATCTCCTTGAGTACAGAGGTTGAGGGCTGAGCCCTGAGTCCAACAGAACGGGAGTCAGGCTCAGTCACTTACTAGCTGCATGGCCTTAGATCACTTTAACTCACCCATCGGAAGGTTAGTTTACTCATCTTCAAATAAGAATAATGAGAGTTACCTCATAGGTATTATTACATGAAGTAATGTGTAGAGTATAATTTACACAGTGCCTAGGATATACTAAGTACTAAATAGTATCCAATATTATGTTATTGTACTATTACTTGGCTTCAAAATAAATCAGGTATTAAAATTAAGATTAAACATGTTTTATCTTTTAAAAACATGTTTATATTATTTTTCTTGCTACAAACTGCACATATTCTGCAAATGATAGTGGCTATAATCTGAACAATATTATCGTGAAATGTGTAAGAGGATAATTATCCTGTGGTGTTAGTTATGTAGGGGAGCAATGTGGCTGCATGGTATTTGTAATATAATAGCAAAGGTCAAAGAAAATACAGCCAAACTTATCCGGAGTATCAGTATGTTCTACCCTAGTATGAAATAGGGTATCAAAGGAAGTAGCTGGTTTTGCAATTTGTTTATTCTTGTAGGAGAACACTGAGTTCACTGGTTTAATCACTGTGAACAGACTTTACCTGCTCAGCTGCCCAATGAATGCCACCAGTGTTATGGCCCATAGAAACAGGGCTGGCTCAATGAGCATGAATATCTATGTACCCACTTAAAATTATGTTGCTGGGCCTACATAAAGTGAATATCTACCCCACACATTAAAGTAGGTCAATATATCTTTATTGCCCTAACATTGTTTTTGGTTATCTTTACTGAAATAAAAATAAAGAACTGTTAATCAGTTATTAATTATAAGCCAGAATCAGGAAGTAATTTTATCAGGGCATCATTGCAAAAAAGAATCAGAGCTAGGCTAATTATTAGCCCATTAGACCCTAAAATTATAAGCATCTAAGATGCATTCTTTACACTATCAAAGTCTACAGGTTCTTATGCCCTATTAAACTTTTTAACTCCATTAATTTTGAATTAATATTCAAAATTTTATATGTACTGCATAGATCCAGGTATTTTTTAGTTTAAGGAAAACAAATGACACAGTTTGCTTGGTATATGATTACATATCCTGTGGAGCTTAAATGAAACTCATTTGCAGTAATCACAGGAAGACCAAGGATTTAAATAGTATACAAAGAACAAGTCATTACTTTTCCTAAAAGCATTATTATAGAACATCTGAATACTGAAGTACTACCTTTCTCTGAGAAGCATACATGTCAAAATTATTTGTTCTATTATTTCACTGCACAAGGTTAGTTCTCCTGGGTCAGATTAATTTAAAGAGAATATAAATAAATACAATAATTTAAATAGTTAAGAGACAATTCAACTTTGTATATTTTGTGATTTTAAATATTATTATAAAAGCTTTCAGAGATTAAATGAGTCATCTTATGTTAGGATAAAGATCACCCTTTGAAATTAAAAGGCAATAAAATTAACCCAAATGAGTATATAATTTAACAACAGATATACACGGTGGGGGCAAAAGTAGGTTTATAGTTGTTCATATGGAAAATAATAATAAACAGTAATACAAGAATGAATTCTGTATTTCACATACTCAAAACTATAAACTTACTTTTGCCCCACCCAGTGTATGATGGAAACTGCTATTTTCTTTAGTAGGAATCAGTAGCTATTCTTTTCGCTGTGGAAAGATTATTTAATATTACTCATATGCCAAACATATTCATAAAACACTTTTTTTCATCAGCGGGACTTGTAGTTTATATACATTGCACTGAATTTCTCTTTCTCCCCAAAATTATGCCTCTTCTTCAGTGCGTACAAACATCTGTTAATGGTCCTGCTACCCTCTCATTTCCCAAGTTCAAACCTTAAAATATTCTTGGTCTCTCCTTCCCCAAGTGCCCAGCATTCAAGCTGTGAACAGCTCACATGTTTTTACAATGATGCAGTCTGCAGTATATTTCTACCAATAACCTCGGTAAAATATCTACTGAACTCTCATCACTTAAAAGGAAGCAGCACAGTTTCTTCAGAGAGATGAACTGACTTAAGGATCTACAGAAACTTACTAAAACAACTAGGACCAGAATCATAATTGGTTGAGCCTCAGAACATTAATGTTTCTGCTGTCCCTCTTCCGTTTCTGTTGATTTTACTTTCACAACATTCCTCACCACTGTTCAACTACCTCTCCCTTTGATCTGTCTCTTACTGCTCTTGCCAGTAATGTGCTAGCTGGTATTTCTAACTTCCTGTTTTGCAGTCAGGCTACGCACTACTGCTGCCAGCTTCATGCTTCTCCAACCATTCTTACTGCACCCAAGCCTCTGCGCCACATTGTCAAAGACCACTTTGTTCAAAATCATGTCTAAATGCCTTAGTGCTATGATCTGAGTGTCCCCCCAAAATTAATATGTTGAAATCTTAAACCTCAAAGTTGATATTGGGAGCTGGGGTCTTTGGAAGATGCTCATGTATCCATGCCTATGTTAGGTCATTAGGGTGAAGCCCTCATGAATGGGATTAAATTTTTGTTTTTGTTTTAATAGCCCTTTTTACTATTTACTGTTGTTGCTTATTTCTATTTATTTATTTATTTATTTATTTATTTATTTATTTATTTATTTTTATTATGGCCACTATTATATATGTCCCCATATCCCCCTCTTTGTAAACCTCTACCCCAGCAGTTCTCAACCTGTGGGTTGCGACCCCTTTGGGGGTCTAACGTCCCTTTCACAGGGGTCGCCTAAGACCATCAGAAAACACATATATAATTACATATTGTTTTTGTGATTAATCACTATGCTTTAATTTTGTTCAATTTGTAACAATGAAAATACATCCTGCATATCAGATATTTACATTAGGATTCATAACAGTAGCAAAATTACAGTTATGAAGTAGCAACAAAAATAATGTTATGGTTGGGGGTCACCACAACATGAGGAACTGTATTAAAGGGTCATGGCATTAGGAAGGTTGAGAACCACTGCTATACCCAGTCCCTGCCCCTCATTCCCTCTGGCCATCACCACACTGTTGTCTCTGTCTATGGGTTTTGCACACATGTTCTTTGATTAATCCCTTCTTCTTCATCCAGTCTTCCCACCCTCATCCCCGCTGGCAGCTGTCAGTCTGCTTCACATATCCATGCCTCTGTTTCTATTTTGTTCATCAGTTTATGTTTTTCATTAGATTCCACATATAAGTGAGATTATATGGTATTTGTCTTTCTCTGACTGGCTTATTTCACTTAGTGTAATAATCTACAGGTCCAACCATGCTGTTGCAAAAGGGAAGATTTCCTCCTTTTTTACCACTGTGTAGTATTCCATTGTATACATGTACCACAGCTTTTTTACCCCACTCCTCTGCTGATGGGCACTTGGGCTGTTTCCAGATTTTGGCTATTGTAAATAATGCTGCTATGAACACAGGGGTGCATATATTCTTTTGAATTGGTGTTTTTGGATTAGAGTTCTTATAAAAGAGACCCCACAGACATCTCTCACTGTTTTTACCATGTGAGAACACAGTGAGACGTCACCAGCTATGAACCAAAAACAAGGCCCTCTCTAGAATGCAACCAGGCTGGTATTTTGGTCTTGGACTTCATAGGCTCCAAAACTGTGAGAAATAAATATATTTTGTTTATAAACCACCCTGTCTATGGTATTTTCTCATGGCAGGCTGAAGAAACTAAAGATACTTAGTGGGGCATTCATGGCCTTCTGTGATCTACAAAAATGGAATTCCTACTTATTCATTCATTCATTCATTCATTCAGTCAATCAACAGAGTTCCTATTGCATAACAGACATTTTGCCAGGTAATGCCAAGATGAATGACATATTCTTGTTTTACTCATCAAGGAGCTCATGGTCTAATAGCTTTCTTTAGATACATATCCAAAGAAAAATGTTCTACAGGACTCTTGTCAGAAACAAGTTATGAAACATGTAGACTATATATATATATTATAAACACTTATTTTGTAATGATGCCTAATTTACATAGGACAAGATCAGATTCAAATACTACCTCAATAGTCTTAGAATTACATACCAGTAACTATTTACCCAAGTTCCAGCAAGTGTCTTTTTTTCTTATTATTATTTTGCAACTGGCTTTTATATCTTACGGTGTGGCTAAACTGTACAAATCTACTAAGTAGCATTTGAATAGAAAGAGAGATTGAAAGTGATTTTTCAATGATAGCTTACCAGGAGATAGAACGTTGTCTGTGTTTCTTTGCGTTCGGCCGATCAGGACAGTGCTAACATTCACTGCTGGTTTCTTGTTTTTTTTCAGCAATGGTTTTACTTGCTTCTGAGACTTGAAAACATTTGCAAGACTACTAGACAATGATTGGTTTATATACCAAGTTAAATTTGATAGAGCAATTTGAGTTTTTATTTCAATTATTGACTCTACAAATTCTGTAAGACCTTTCTGAAGAAGTTGAATATCTGGTAGGGAATCATTTATCCAGTGAGGTATGGCAGCATTGAGTTTTGATATACGTGTAGAAGCATTATGGCACATTGTTAAAGCTTCATAGAGAGTTTTGTTAAGTAAAGAGAAGTTAATTGAAAGATGAATGGATTTTGTTTCCAGTGCCTTAAATCTTAAATTTAATACCTGCAGTTGAAGAGCCTGGTCTCTCTCATTTGTGACCACATTGCCTTTTTTTAGTGAAACATAATAAGGCATGAGCATCTTGGTTACTTTAGACTCAATGTCTTGCAACCGAGTTTCAAAATTTATGGAAATCTTTGTGGCTGAGAGCATTTTTTCCTCCAAATGATTCATATTTTCCTGGTATTTTATCAGTTGGGAAGTGGTTTCATTGACCATTTGATAAATATTTTGGAAGTTGAACTGACTTAATTTTTCATCATTAGGAATATCTGCAAGGGCCTTGGCAACTTGCAAAACAAAGTTATATCTCTGATTGTCATTGACCAAAATCTGAATAGAATCATTCAAACGTTGGAATTGAGGAATGAATGCCAAAATAGTTTCCATATTTTGGCTACATTTATCATGGAACTTGGGATTGCACTTTATTGTACTCACAGTCTCTTTTAACATGTAGTTATCTTGAATGAAATCAATGGCATTATTTATAATAGTCATTGTCTTATTTAGGCCATCTTCCATTTCTAAGGCATGTTCATTGATACGTCTGTTTAAGGTATCACTACGACTCTGTACTTCATTTCTAAGTAAGTTGTGTCTTTTGGTAAGTTCTTTGATTAGGATATTTAGGCTATTGACAGCACTAATCAGATTTTCCACTTTCTTCCTTGTAGCTTTTGCTTCTTTTGGTTGTTCAAATGTCATTGTCTCTCCAAGTGATGCTCCCTGCTCAAGCAAGGGTTGAAGGATCTGCATATCATAAGTCAAATCATTTAGCTGTTCATTCATTTTATCCATTTTATGGTCCATGGGAAAGATTACCTCAGCCAATGTTTGGTTTAAAACTTGTACATTCTCTTCTGTGTCCTTAATTTGAAATTTAAAATCATTTCTGCATTTGGATAACACTTCTTCCCATTCACTCTTGAAAAATTCTTTCTCCGTTTCCAAAGTGATGGTGAGATTGTTAATCTTGCTGTCTTGAGTGTGCAAATCATTGAACATTTGCAGCATCATCAAACCTTGCTTCTTTATATTCTCATGTAGAGTGGACAGGTACTCAGTGACATTATTGCTAACTGATTCTGCAGCTGGAACATTGTTCTCGTGTGATACTTGTTCCTTTGACAGAAGATGTTCATGTACTTCCTTCATTTTAGAAAGAGTCTTATTGAGGGATTCATAATACAGAATGTTCCTTGAGTGTTCCCGCTCTAGAGCACCTTCTAAATGAGTCTGCTTTGCTTCTAGTTCTTTAATAGGCTTCTCATATGTAAAAATCATTTCTTGCCTCATATTCACAATGTGATTTTTCAGATCTAGGATATCAGTCAAAGTGGGTCTATTTTCCTGCATTAAAACAGACTTTTGCTGGACTTCTATTGAAACCACAGATTCATTAACTTGTTGAATTATGTGTTTGGTGTCTTCAAGGTCCTTTGAGAGTTTTGATACAGTCTTGAAGAGCTGTGCTATAGTCTCTTCCATGTCATTTTGGAAAAATTTAAATTGTTCTTTAACTATATCCTTTACCAGATCATTAATGCTTTTGGATTTTAGACCTAGAGGAAAAAAACAATAAACAATAATAAATGTTACATGATTTTAACTATGTAAACTTTAGATATCTCTAAAAAAGATAAAAAGTTTGAGGCCAAACACTAATAACATGTAGTAATAAAAATACTTCTTGACGACACTTATGTAATTTTAAAAAATCTATACTTTATAGATGGTGATCACTCTCTTAATTCATAAGTTTGAAGGGAGAAATCAATTGTGGTGTAGAACACACCAGAACCATAAATCTAAGTTTCTCTGGACAAAAGGTATGAGGGAACTACTACTGTTTTCAGTTAACAGACTCTTTTATGCAATGATGCTAGGTCTAGTTTTAATCTTGTATGAAAATAAATGACTTGGAGAGCATTATGCTAAGTGAAATAAACCAGTCAATGAAAGAAAAATACCACATGATCTCACTCATTTATGCATAATAAAGACCATTATAAACTGATAAACTGATGAACAAAAATAGATACAGAGGCAGAGCAGCATCAAACAGACTGTCAAACTATAGCGGGAAGGCTGGGGAGGGTTGGGGGGCGGGAGTGGGGGATAAGAGATCAACCGAAAGACTTGTATGCATGCATATAAGCATAACCAATGGACATAAGACACTGGGGGTGGGTAGGGGAGGCCGGGGGAATGTCAAGGTGGGGGGCGGGGGAGACATATGTAATACTCTTTGTAATACTTTAAGCAATAAAACAAAATAAAAAAAAAAAGAAAATAAATGACTTAGGGCTTTCTGTCTTAGTAAATAATACCTAATCTTAGGTCATGATTGTTACTAGGTTTCTAGTAATTTAATTTCAGAGTCTGTCTTTTTAGCTTATAAAAACTAATAAATTGACTACAGAGAAATAATTTTATGAGATTTTTAAATGAGGGACAATATGAAATAATAGATACAACATACAACAATAGTTTATAATAACAATAAAATAATAATGAGAGGTTTGTGGCTCACTAAGTCAAATGAAAATAGGGATTCAAGATATACCTTAATTATTATACTATGACACTAATTCTCAACAAAAAGAGAAGAGGCCCTTTCCCATTAATGAAGCACATAATATATCCTGTATTAGAAAGCATGGACTGATCATAAGACAAGAATTATAAACAGTTCTAAAAATAGCATTTAAAAAAAGGAAGGAAAGAAAGACAAAGGGCCCTGCACACTATTCAGAACTATTTAGAATATAAAGTGAACATTTTAAATTTTAAAAATTCAAAACAAAGCAAAATGAAACAAAAACCTTGTTATAAAAACAAAAAAATGAGAAAAAATAAAACACATTCTTAAGGCATATTTATAATACACATGAAGCACATAAAATGGAAGGTGTGTCCATTCCAAAATATAAGCAATGACTACAATGTAAAATACAGGTAACACAATACAAAGTATTTTGAACAATGGTATATTAAGAAATGAGTAATAGCTGCTTTGAAGCCTATACAAAAAAGATGATTATAGGGGCTAAAATCTAGAGTCTCTACATGTATATATTTTGCTAGCAAGTTTCTAAAATTATTTAAGGTGCATGAAAGACTTACAGAAAAAGTATTATGAAAGAGCAATTATACTAAATAGAATGATGGATTACTTGAGCATCTTGATATTATTTAATCTGGTTCTAAGACAAAGCTGTAAATGTTGTTTACATGGATAAACATTTTCCTGAAAATCCTAGACCCTAAAGATCAATGAGCAATATTGACCTTTAGGTTCTAGATTTCCAAAACATATACAAAAATCATTGTATGTTTATAAACCTACTGAACATTGAAATAAATTTAAAAGGCAAAAAAATTATGTGAAAAGCAATTTGTATGTAACAGAAAAAAACACATATGAAGTATGGAATAATAATCTTACACATAGCAGCAAAGTACTAAGGAAAGGCTAAATTAATTAGAAAAGGTTACATAGCCACAATTAAGATAAATTATACTGAAATAGCCCTAGCTTTTGTATTTAATAACATAAATAATTACAACAGAAAAGTTTTAAAGTATTCTTATTCACCAAATTTTACACATTTAACCAGTCACCTATTTATAAACAAATCTTCATTGTTTCTACTAGTATATGCTACACAGAAAAAACATTTGAAAAATTAAATTTCTGATATAGTAAGGTGCTTCTCAATAGAAGTCATTTTCACTGAACTTTCTATAGAATCACTTAGTTATTTCCTGTGTGTTAAAATTATCTTTAGCCCTGGCTGGGTGGCTCAGTTGGTTGGAGCTTTGTCCCATGCATCATAAGGTGGTGGGTTCAATTCCCAGTCAGGTCACATACCTACATTCTGGGTTGGATCACTGGTCAAGGCGTGTATGGGAGGCAACCGATCAATGATTCTCTCTCACATCAATGTTTCTCTTTTTCTGCCTTCCTCTCTCTCTAAAATCAATAAAACATTTTAAAAATTGTCTTTAATTCTCATAACAACAACTTGGTGAAATACAATAAAATACTTAAGGTTAGAAATCAGACTTTCCTGAAAATTATAATCTTATAGTTTTGGCTTTAAAATGTTTTTTCAAGAAATGTTTTTTTCAAGATTGCACAAGTAAAACTTAAGTGTGCTTGAATTAATTAATGAATAGTGGTCAATAACAACAGGTGTATAATTTTAGGAAGTGAAAAACAACATGATCTGAAAGTCCAAATAAGAATAATAGTAGGTAAGAACATTGTAAATAGATAAAGTTTAGTATAGAATCTTGATCAAAGTAATTTTTAAAAAAGTAAACTATGGAAATGAAAATTAGAAGGTCCTTTAGCTGTTATTTATTGAAAAAAATCATTGGATGAAGGGTAAAATTACAGCAGTGACAGAAAAGAAATCAGATTATTAGTTCAAAAACTTGTTTTAGGACCAGAAGCTTTTCAGGTAATCCTATATAATAAGGCCCTAATATGCGACTTGACCAATTGGCAGAACAACTGGTTGCTATGATGCACACTGACCACCAGGGGGCAGACACTCAATGCAGAAGCTGGGCTCATGGCTGGTGAGCACAGTGGTGGTGGTGGGAGCCTCCCCTGCCTCCTCGGCGGTGCTAAGGATGTCCGACTGTCCCACTACCAGCTTATGCCCACTCCCCAGCAGTCGTACATCCCCGAGGGGTCCCGGACTGCAAGAGGGAGCAGGCCAGGCTGAGGGGACCCCCCCCACACCTCAGTGCATGAATGTCATGCATCCGGCCTCTAGCATTCCTATAATTTCTTACCAAAGAAACATCTGTACAAAAATCTGATTTTGCAAAAATACATAAAGTATAACATGCTTTATGTTAACATCTGAGTAGGCACAACATTTTAACCCTATTTGATTCTGCTTCATATGATTCATGTGCTTCTACTTTCTAAAAAAGATGATATTGCATTTGGTGACTTGACAGATATAGTTGATATTAGACACCTTGACATGTCCCTTCCATTGTTGTGAATGTACTAGTATGCCCTATTTGTAACGTTCAAATACCTCTTAAGGAGTTGGGGCATTTGATTTTGAACATTTTCTCTGGCTGTTAGCAGGGAAGCAATGTTTCTCACCTAAGAACTGGAGTAAACAAGAGAAGGGATTGTGGTTTTGCTAGGCAAGCACAGTACCTGAGAGAGTGAGTTTAGTTTTTGTTGCCTGTAGCAACATTCATTAACTATAAACCCTTTGATTCTCATAATGATTGTGTTCAGTTCACAATTAATGCCTCCCAATGAGGAGGGAATTGTGTTGTTGTTATGAGTGTATGTTTCCTGTGTCACTGCCAGAATTTTTGTTAGTAGGTTTACAAGAAGCAGGTGACAGGCTTAATTCTCTCATGTTATGATAACCAAATTTTGCTAAACAAATTTCATTATGGTGGTTATAGTCAATTATATACTGTTTTTATTTACTTCTTGTTCCTGCTATTACTTCAGGAAAAATGTGTTCCTCTCTCATGCTTGTCATCAATAAGTTTTTGTAATAGGAGACATGCCAGAAATGTAGAGCAGCATCTTCCTTTCAGTGACTTACTAGCACCAATTATTTACATGATTAAAACAATCATGGTTGCTCCTTTACTGGTAGATGATATGGAAAGAGAAACTTCCACTTTCTAAAAATTATCTTTTACCTGTAAACCACAGGTGAAAATTAGAAAACACACACAATAATGTGCAAGTGATATTGTTCATATTTTTTATATGAACAAAATGAAAGGAACCAATGATCCTGAAACTTAGGAGCAAACAATAAACCCAGTGAATTGAGATGTTCCTAGTAACCAAAATACTTTCTAGAATATCCACGCCCTACCTGAAAACCCTTTGGCTAAGTAACTCCTCCTGACCATCGTTTTATTAGTTGAGGTGGTTTCTCTTCATAAAAGCCTTCCCAGATCTCTTTCTACTGGATTTCTTGAAACTATCAATCAGACCCATTGTACCACGTACTTAACACTACCATAGCAATTACCTGCTACTGATAAATGTCTGTGGAAGGCAGAATAATCCTTCCCTGTCCAAGATGTCCACACCCTAATTCTCTGAACCTGCGAATAGGTTATCTTACATGGCTAAGGGCCTTACCAGGTGTGATTAAGGTTAAGAACCTTCAGATGAGATCAGCCTGTGTTATCCAGGTGAGCCCAATGCAATCATACGGGTCCTTAAAAGAGGAAGAGAAAGGCAGAAGAGTGGGTCTGAGAGATGTCAGGAGGATTCAACAGTTGTGAGATTTCAAAGATGGAAAAAAGACATGAGGCAAGAAATGCAGTGAACTCTAGAAGCTGGGAACAAGCCTCAGTTTATAGCCGCCAAGACAATGAAACCTCAGTTTTACAACTGCAAGAAAATGAATTCTGACAACTTGAATTCGCAGGAAATAGATTATCCTGTAGAAACTCCAGGGAGGAACACAGTCTGTTGTTTTAAAGGCACAAAATTCAGACAAAGCTGATTCACATTTATAAAAAATTATTCCTCTGACCTGAGATGTTTTAGGATATATTTTATTTATTATATTCCAGAAGCTAGATAATTTCTGGGATAATAATGGACTTCAGATTTATCCTCAATACCTTCAGCAATATTATTGAGACAACCATGTATCTAGCTACCTTGTTAATCATTCCTTAACCTCATCTTTATCCTGAACTAAAAATCAGAATGAAAATAAATATGACTCATAGTTAAATTTCTTTTAACTATAAAGAAATACCAGTTAGGCTATAACTAAGCACATAATGTCAATAAATCAGATGAAACATTCAGTCAAAGATTTGACTACATGGTGAAAAATATTTAGATATTCCAAATTATTTCATAAATTAAGTTATTTAAAAACAGCTTATTAAAATATATATTAGACTGATATGCCACCCAATCTAAAGCAAAATACCAAAGTGATATGAGAAAAGATAAATGAGTTATTTGCCTTTTGTCTTAACTGAATGAATAATTTATTTTGTTTTACTTTTACCTTTTAGAAAAGATTGAAATTCCCTCCCTTTATCTTCATTGATTTTCTCTTCTAGGGAGGAGAATGTGCTCCTTACATCACTCACAGCCAGAGAAATGTTGTCAATCCTCTTCTGCAGAAGGGTCAGTTTTACTGCCTGCTGGTTCAGCTGGTCAGCCA
This sequence comes from Myotis myotis, assembly GCF_014108235.1. NCBI lineage: Eukaryota > Metazoa > Chordata > Mammalia > Chiroptera > Vespertilionidae > Myotis > Myotis myotis. Next base: position 60,767,140 of record NW_023416313.1, on the reverse strand, counting down.
TTTTTTGTGTCACTGCTGTATGGAGAAGAAGAGAATATTGGAAACATTGAAAAACACATATTTAAAACCTTTTAAATTTTATGATAGGGTTGAAGATAATTCAAACAAATCATGTTTGCACTGTATATTTAAAGGTATAGGCTACATGCATTTAGCAAATGGCAAACTGAATTTTACACTATTTAGGGGTAGAAATTTGTCTAAGTATTATATCAGCTTAGATTTCTAAAATCTTTTAACTATGCCCAGAATTTTTAGTCTTTTTTTTTTTTTTAACAACAAAGAGTTTTTGCTAAAGTCTCAATAGATGAAGAAATTCAGGGTCAGAAAAACCAAATAACATGCTTAAGGTTAGAGAGCTAATGCCTCATCTTCTACTTTCAAATCCAATGCTCCAGCATTAAGTACATGTAGCTGTATACATATAAGTATGTAGATGCATTTATATTCTGAGAAGTATCTCTACTGAGGCATTTTTTAATGAGAGATAGATTTTAGCTTAAATCACTTTATTAGCAGTACTACTGTTCATGCCTTTCAAAGGCACTTCAATAATTCAAGGAGGATTTTATGATATTTTATGAAGATACTGAATTTCAATGCCTTAAAAATTTAGAGTACAATTTCTAAGATATATTCACCTGCATTCTTAAAGAGATCACCTTAATTTGACTGCCCGATTTTGTATGACTACGCCAAATACAGTGAAGAGATGTTTTTATCAGTAATCAACCTATGTTTCTAACAGATAAAGTTGAGCCTAAAAGAAACGGTAAAGTGTTCATGATTAGGAAGATGAGAAAATGTGTAATAGGACCACTTTGGATGAACAAGAGGTTCTTGTTAGCTCTTAGTCACAATACTCTTCCCTCGTCAGTGATCAACACCCCTTCTTGATCTGTATCACCAATGGAAGGAAGCCTTCTTAGCTCCCTCAAAAGGAATCAAGCCATTCCTCCCATGTCAAGATTCTTCCATGACTGCAGTCTTTGGAGGACAAAAGTTTGATTTTATTTTGGAAACATGTGGCGGCATTTTTATTCTCCCCCTGTGTTTGCACACAGAGTAATTCAGGCAGGGAACCGCCATCTCAGCCAAAGATTCGCCCCAACATACAGCACCAATAGAAAAGGGTTCAGAGGTGTGTTAATGTGTCATCATCAGACATTTGGCCAAGTGATGTCCCGTTTGGAAGTTGTCCTAAATAGCGTTGACAATAACTGGGTTAGGGATGATAGCTATTACAATCTGTGACCTGGATCTTGCTGCTGCAGGTGCCGCTGCTGCTCGGCTGTTTCTCCGCCAATAGCTGCGTGACTCTCAGCCTGGTTGGTGTGTATCAACTGCTGCTGTTCCTGGGCTAGACAGAAGCAAAAAGACAGGAGAGAGAGTTAAACATGGGGGCTGCCTCATTTTCTTTTTCCAGCCCTGAGCAATAATGTGGCTGACGTTCGTTTCCCTGTCTACTGAAGCATGCCTGGACCATTGCAGCGTAAGCTGCTCCGCCCCCATCCATAGGGCAGCGTGCGACCCCGCTGATCTGGGAAGTGCGGGGCCCTAATTGTGATCTGAAAAAACATTCAGATCTCCTTTTAGACGAACATGGTTGGTAGTCTGGAGAAGCTGTGAACAGGCAGGCTTAAACTGCCTGCATAATTGAGGAGACTTTAAAATCAGCTGTGCTAAAAGCCATAGCAGTTTTATAATTTTCTGCCACAAGATTACATGTTTAACAATGCGATTTCCAACTGGTGTCTACTTGGAAATAAGGGAGAGCTACGATTCCTTACTGGAAGAATATCTGTTTAAGTAGTAGGCCACTTAAGAACTGCAAATAAAAGTAAACTATTACAGAACTCGCCTCAAGGGGGCCAACCTGCAAAATCAGTAAAATTTCAGAAAATTGAAAGTCTTATGACATAAATCTCTCTGTTAAAAAATCACTTATATTTCCCATAAATCAAATAATATTTTGAATGACAATATAAATTTTTCATTGGGGAAAACAATTTAAAGGAAGACATTAAAATATTGACTATATTAAGTAATGCCTGTCTGTAATTTTCAGACTTCTAATGAACTATTTTATTCATTGAAGTCTGTATATCAGACATGAGAAAACAAGTGTTTGGTGTCTGTACTTCTTCCCATGTGAAATTATGTACCAATGAAACTTCACCTCTGGCTCATGGTAATTATGCTCTCTAGGCCTACGTGGCTGAGACAATAATACTAAAGCATCTTCACTCCATAGAAAGTATATTTGGCTTTAATTTTAGTTAGTCTCTTATGTTAGACCCAATTTTGCATTGTTTTTCTTCAGAGCATTGAGCTAAATTAATGAATTTCCATTCATGCCCAAGGTTTATGTTTTTCTTTTGTCCACCCCCTCATCCTGCTGTGTTATAGAAAGTCCTATATGATCATTGATATATTTGGTTGAAGAAGACAATCTCCAGCTTGGGAAAAAGTGGACTTATTTGGGGGCTGCGGTATGTGGCGGAAAGTATTAATTTTCACCCAGCCGGAGTGGCTCAGTTGGTTGAGTGTCATCCTGTGCATTGAAAGGTTGCTGGTTCAATTCCTGGTCAGGGCACATACCTGGGTTGTGGGTTCTATCCCCAGTCGGGGCATGTACAGAAGGCAACTGATTGATGCTTCTCTCTCACATAGATCTCTCTCTCTCTCTCTCTCTCTCTCTCTCTCTCTCTCTCTCTCTCTCTCTTTCTCTCAAGCATGTCTTGTAGAATACATGATGAATGGAATTCCTATTGTAACAACATCTGAGAAATATTTCCAGAGCTAACAGTTTCTGGTCCATGTTGTGCACTAGAGTCTTTACGAATCATTCAGTGTTTTAGCAGAATCAGCAAGTTGCTTGATGCTTACTTTACTTTACTTGTTAGTACATAATATTTTTTCATAAATATTATTCAAGAATATATAATAAATTATTAATATTTGTTAGTCTGCAACATCTTTTTTTAAAATATATTTTATTGATTTTTTTTTTACAGAGAGGAAGGGAGGGGGATAGAGAGTTAGAAACATCGACGAAAGAGAAACATCTATCAGCTGCCTCCTACACACCTCCTACTGGGGATGTGCCTGCAACCAAGGTACATGCCCTTGACCGAAATCAAACCTGGGACCTTTCAGTCCGAAGGCCAACGCTTTATCCATTGAGCAAAACCAGTTAGGGCTGGAACATCTTTTAATATACAAATTAACAACTGAATTGGTTGTTAAATGTTTGAATATGGCCCCTGACCCCTCCCACCCTATCCTCATAATCAAGGGGCAGATTGGTTTAGGTATTAATGTCCCTTACTGAAGTGGAGTGACCTCAACAAAATCACAGGAATTTTACATAGGGTTTATTTCTAGAGGCTCAAAACTCTGCTAAAGCTTTATTACAAATAGTAAGGCATTGTTTTATGTTGCATTATATTCTAATGAAATCAGATCTCTTTATCTCACTCTTTGTATTGCATGTTGTCCTCTGATTGTGGAGATTACAACACTTGCATATCATGTAGTTTCCTTCTGCATTTGAGAAGGACTGGCAAAGCAGGAAATCACACACACACACACACACACACACACAAGATCATGTGGGCATTTTAGGTCTCCTAGAGTCATGTTTGAGTGAGGGCACTTTATCCTCATAGTTCTCTCTATGCCACGCAGTCCAGGCAAGATCCTGAATATGCAAGAAGTGAAAACAAACCTGGGTATAAGGTCAAGTGTCAAGAATAGAAAGGAGATGAATGAAGAGGTAAAATCTAATTTTCTATTGACCTTAGGGTCAAAAGAATTTCAAATAAATTTACTTCATGTGATCTGGAAAAACGCTATTGCATTGCAAACAAGAGAATAGAATGTGACATACTGGAGTGAATCAGCAGATTAGAAATAAAAGTTAAATAAAAGCAGATTAGAAAAAAATAAATCAATGACAAGTAATTTCCTTTAGAAAGAAAGTGAAAGGGATAAAGAATAATACATAGAAGTATCAAGTGAAAGTCTTTAGTTTTCTTGAACACTGATCTTTGGTGATTCACTCCTCATTATGTGGAAACATAATATATATGAAATGAGAACATTTTCCTCTATAATTTTGTGAAATTTTAAAAAGACGGATTTAAAAGAAAGTGTAATTGGAAAAACTTTAAATATTGCATGACAAAAAACTAGTGTGATTGTGTGTGTGCACTAAACTTTCCATTTACTCTTAGCCATAGTTTTTAAATTTATTGTGATAGGAGGAAATAGCTGAGAACATTGTACTCCTAAGGTAAAAAAACAAACAAACAAACAAACAAAAACAATTACTAAGCACCACACAAAGATCTTTGGATACAATTGTCATATGAACCTCTTTTCTCTGAAACTCATTGGATGGGGTCCCTGCCAATGCTGTTAAAACCTTTAAATGCCTGTTTAACAAATTCAATTGTTTGCGTTATCTTTTTCTAGCTCTGTTTGTTGACTGGAGTTCAACTTGCATTCATCCCAATTTATTCGTGGGATTCAGCTGGTGGAGAAATGCTGCTAGAATCTCTGGCAGTGGAGTCAGTTACTCTCCTGTGATAAAATTCCCATTTGATCGATGCGCTTTATTTTTTTCACTTAGCAATCTTTCTATCTTCCCATATGTATTCTCTACCACAAGGACTGCCGCAAATCCTAGGTTTTCCAGGCAATCTATCTTATCTTGCACTTAAGCACAGACCTTTGCTTTGTCCTATAGGACATCGATTTCTGTCTTTTTTTTCTTGATCCTTTCTAAGAGATAGACACTGAGACAAAAAAAAAAAAAAAGCTTTTATTTATGCACTTCAGATTTTTTAAAAATTCAAAATATTTTTAAAAGGTTTCCTTTTTATTCTCTTCTCCCAATACAATTACTCTTTTTTTTTTCTCCTTGCACTGTAAACTCTGACCTTGGTAGATTAAGGACTCAGAGAAGCAAGCAAGGTCAGCAAGTGTCAAGAGCAACAGCTTCCTTATTAGATAAATTTTCTTTTCTTTCTATTTAAAATTACACAAGTGTTATTGGTGGATGTTTTTCCCCAGGCCTTTGAGACATATGGAGGAAGTCATTATGCCAACTCAGTAATGAGAAAGCTTGCTCTCTCTTCCCTAGGAACCTGCCTGTGTGGCTTGACAAGACCAGTGTCCAGCTGACCCTGCAACATGAAGTGAATGCTTGCACGGTGGAGTTCAGTGCATACATAAAGATTTACTGAGATTTAGTAGTTAGATTGAATAAGGCAATTTGGAGAAACAAAGACTTTTTTGATAAAATGCATCATAATTTTATTGAACAATATGTTTGTAGGAGGCAATTGTCTTTCTCAAAGAGGAAAGTATTAGTCACTACCTGGAAGAATTAGATATGCAAAAATATAAGCAATAGAAGGTTTTTTTCTGTTTTAAATATTAGAACTCATTTCATATTAATTGAAGTAATATTTTAAAATAATCTTATTGGAAAAGCCCCATTTAAAAATGTTAATTACAATAGCTCTTACATAATTTATTGAATTATTTCACAGCATTTGTGAAATAAAACATTTTCATATATTCATAGCATATGGTAGGAATCAGTTTATTCCAATAACTGCATGACATATTTTAGAATATCTGTGATAGATTGTATCTATATATATAAAAGCCTAAGTGACTGTTAAGACCAGATGACCAGACAACCGGCTAGTAGCTATGACACGCAGAAGATGCTCAATGCAAAGCTGCCCCCTGGTGGTCAGTGTGCTCCCACAGCCAACTTCCCATGGCCAGCCAACCTCTTGTGGTCCCTCTCTCGAGCTGGCCGGCCCTGATCAGCCTGATCAGCCTCATCGGGACTGGGCGAGATGGCCCTAATCAGCCCCGATAGCTGGCCAGGCTGAGGGACCCCACCCATGCACGAATTCTTGCACAGGGCCTCTAGTATAAGTATAATTTTTTAAAAAGGCTAATATGCAAAGTGTCCCCTCAGGAGTTCAATCGGGAGACCTGGAGTTCAATCACTCACTATGACATGCACTGACCACAAGGGGGCAGTGCAGAACACAACAGGCTACCAGCAGCAGCTGTGGTGGAGCACTGAGGGAGTGAGGGAAAGAGGAGGCAGGGATGCGTGGAGGCGGGGAATCTGATCAGCCCTGATCACCAGCCAAGCCTAGGGATCCTACCCAGGCACTAATTTTGTGTACCGGGCCTCTAGTAATTTTATAAAAGACCTTTTCCCCCTTTTTACATTTTTCCTGTGTAGAAGATCTGACTAAAACTGACTGGATTATTTTGAACAGATTTGCAAAGAAGTTTTTCTTTTTTCCTCTCTAATCTAACATTATTTGAACTTAAATTTCTGTTCTTTGTGTCATTAGAGAAAGCCACACTGTCCTTATTCTACTTCAGAACATTTTAGAGACATCTACTAAAAAAGTACATTATTGCAAATTTTATAAAATTCATTTAAAAAGTATGTTGTTAATGACATTTCAAAAACACATCTCAGGTATCATATAAAATTAGGTCCCTTTCTGACAAACCATTTGACCCTCAAAAAGGTATAACAAATGTAAAATATATTAAAACTATTACATTGCCATTGGATTTGATGCTCCTTTTTTCAACAAAATTCTATTAGCTTAGATTTTTTTTTAAAAAAAATTGGTTTTCTCTTGAAAGTATGATTAATATTTTTAATAATCTAGAACTTGTTACCAGAATTTTGACATCTGAATTACTTTAAAAAGAGCATGTGTGGAGGTTCAGTAATATTATAAACAGCATGTTGCAGGATAAGACACAGTAAGAGTTGCTCCCTTATTTTGAATCCCGACATTCCTTCCTAACAGATGGGGTAGATCTATAAAGACAAAGGAAAAAAGAAAAAGACAGAGGGGTACCAAGTGGAGGAGGAAACATAAAAGAGTATAGTTGCTAGCAGCTCTAATTTAACCCTGACCTATTAATCTCTTTCATATCGTTTAAAAGATCTTCCTCCTAGGACAGGGGTGGGCAACCTTTTTGTGAGTGTGTGCCAAAACCAGCAAAATCTCTGACTCAAAATTCTTCTGCGTGCCAACCCTAATTTTTTGAGAACATGTTACGCCTACTTGATATTTCCTAAGGTGTACGTATGTGAAGAAATTTGAAGAAAAAATAAAATTCATTCGAGCGACAAAAACACAGTATATGATGATGAAAAATACATTTATTTTTTAATGTATACATGTACACTGATAGTCCGACAGAAAACTTCATGACCGTTTGATATTATCAGTGGGACTTTTGCTGCTGCATCACTGATGACAGAGATTTTACATCAGGTTTATATTTCGTGACCTTCAGAGATATGCACGAGCTACTACTTTCATCCATCAGGCTACTCCTATTATGAGACTTAACAAAATTCATCACTGAGAACAAAGATTCACAAGCATATGTGGATGAAACCAAAACACTGTTCGGATCTAGAAAGGCAGGGAGAGTTAAGGCAGAGGCATAGAAATTGCTCTTCCCCTCTCTCGTCAATCCATGTCTATGGTCTTTAAGATAACTTGTTATGTAAAATTATTTATTTATCTAAGATGCACCCACAATGAATTTATCTGAAAAATAAAAGAGTTGATATTAAGAAAAAAATTGTAAATGGAAGATTATAAGAGAGGGTTTCGGTGCCAGCAAAAGTTACTGGCATGCCATGTTTGGCACACGTGCCAGGGGTTGCCCACCCCTATCCTAGGATATAAATTTAAATAAAGTTTTTATTTTTGTTTTATAAAATTTATTTTGCTTGTGAGGAGGAAACTTGTTGGGGAGGCAGGGATTTGTGAAACGTATTCAGTATTTCACACATTTTCTATGAATATTATTTCTAAAATAATCTCCTGATGTGAAGGACTAGCATTGAAGTAATTATGGTAGTTACACAACCTAGGTATTCCAAACACTTCAGAGCTCTGAAGAGGTTTAAAGAATGAATCAGTCACACTGGTTATTCTTGCCATATTTGGGGCAGCTTGTCATATGAGACAGCATAGAGAGTGTTGTCAAAGGAAACCTGACAATTGTTTCTCCCTTATAAGAATACAAGGCTTTTGGCACATATATATAAAGTGTGATAAAAAGGGGTGGAGGAACTTGACATGTAATTGGGTAGGAATCAGAAGGGGGAGGGCAAAAACACACCCCAGGATAGAAGAGATAATAAAGAATAGTTGAAGGGACAAAGAGACACAGTAGTTCTTGATACTACCAGTGCATCAATTGCACAAATAAAAAATTCAATAGCTTGTACTGCAATACAGCTGAAGAGTAGGATGGTCAGAATATTGTAGGGAGCAACCGTAGGTTCTTTTACAATTGCAGTGGTATTAGAATTAATGGTATGACAATCTCACACAATGGGCATATCAGCCATCAGAAAATTATTCCTGCTCTCGATTTCAATAGAAAGAAGACCTCTCCACAGCAGCTTATCAGCAGCAGGTACCTGAACTGTAACTAATTCTAATTATAGTATTGTGACAGAAGGTCACAGTCAAAATGGTTCTGGGACATTTTGGTTAATGGAGATTCAAGGTAACAATTTATAAATCTAGTGTTAAAGTAATCCACTGGCTGCTCCCACTTAGAACACAAGGTGTCATTAAACATTTAAAACTAAACTATTTGAATTTAATTTAAATATCCTATATAATAAAAGCCTAATATGCAAATTGTCCCTTCGATGGAGAGTTTAACCAGGAGTTTGATGGGGGGATGGGGGGGAAGGGGCCGGGGGGCGCAGGCCTTCCAACGACCCGCAGCCCCTCCCCCCAGCCGGCCCTGCCCCCAATTGTCCATCCCTCCCCCACTGGGGGGCAGGGCAGGCCAGCCAACCATGGGAAGGGAGGCCCCAGCTGGCCACCACTAGGAACCCTAGCTGTGCATGAATTGCATGCCCTGGGCTTCTAGTTTCATATAATACTTTGAGAAAAGGGGAATAACAGTACATAGTAGAGATTCAAAATTGTCAGCTGGTCTTGTTTCTTGTGTGTACATTTATAATGACGAAATTCTATGTGTGTGCGTGTTTTTTCCCCTCTTGGGTGTATTATTAATCTATATGAGTTAACCCTTGCAAAAACATGGGCTTGAACTGCGTGGGCCCACTCATAAGTGGATTTTTTCCAATAAATATACAGCTGGCCCTTCGTAACCCAGGGTTTTGCATCTGCAGATTCAACCAACCCAGATGGAAAACAGTTTTTTTGTGGGGGGTTTTTTCAGCCTAGTTGCGGAGGGTTGAGCCATGTCCCGAAGGGCGGAGCCCAGTCATCAGTGGTTTGGAATCCACAGATGCTGAGGGCCCACAGTATACACTGCAATATTTTATTTTATAAAAGGGAGTTGAGCATCTGTGGGTTTGGGTATCTCTGTGTGAGTCCCGTGACCAATCCCCCATGGAACTCAAAAGTTATATGTGGATTTTTTACTGTGTGAGGTGTTAGCACCCCTAACTCCGGCATTGTTCAAAGGTCAACTGTAGTCGGCAAAAAAAACAGAGCCTGGAGCAACAGCAGTCCTTATCAGCTTTGGGAACAGACTTTGCTTCCTGCCATAGAGCTGTATCCAGCCCCTCTGTACCCTGGGATGTGTAATGACATTCTAAATTTCCAGGAAGGTATACTGTGAACAACACTTGAATCTTTAAGAAATAATGATGGAGTTAATATTCCTAACAAATTCTTCTTTATATAAGAGAAATACAAAAATAATCTTAGACTTTAGAAATATAATTCTAAATACTGCCCAGAACTTTCAGCCATCTGCCAAATACAGACTATAAACAAATACGTTTTACCACTGTGAGCACATCTATGCACTCGTAGAAGTCCAAAGTCCTTTGAAAGCAGTATCATGCTTCATGCTTGGATTTTTAAAGAATATCCTAAATTACCTTGTTTCCAAATATTTGGGTGCAGATATTTTGTTTAAAAGTTTACTTTACCTGATTATAAATGAAATACATATACATGTTATACTCTGAAAATGTATTAAATTTTTTAACATCTCTGAAAGTCAGACCCAGAACAAATAGCATTGCAATGAAATTTCTCTTTAGATTCTCATTGAATTGGGCTAGAAGAACCATATGTAAGTAATATCTCTAACTAAATTGCAGGCTTCCTATAGCTTCTGTACTAGTATAACAATATTCTTTTTTTAAATACGAATCATAATGGTTTCTCCACACTTACATTAATTTTTAATCACAGCCTCCTACACGGCTGATTGAATTCCCCACCACTGGCCTTTCTTGTAATATTCATTCATTTAAAATATGTATGCTGATACCATATCTTCTTTTTCAAAGGAAACCTGTTTAAAGCCATAAGCAAAATAATAGTCGCATGGATGTTAGGCCACAGCAGGCTACCATGTGTTTGATCAGATCTTGCTACCAGAAAACCCTTATAATCTCACTTGAAAAAAATGGCTCCATTAGGATTTTTTAAAAAGCAGAATAATTCATGCCATATTTGTATATATTCTTTAAAACTGAGTTTCATTTATAAAGACAATATTATTTAAAATAATTGAACTGGAAAAAATAGAGTGTAGTTTTTATTTTATTTTACATAGGGTCATGTCTAATGATAATTTTTAAAAAATTGGGATTTCTAGTATTTTAATAAGGCATGTTTCTAAAGCACATAGCTAAGAAAAAAAGCAAGCTATTTAATGAGATCTCCATTTACCCATTATGTAAAACCAACATAAAAATAAGGGGAGAATTTAAAAGACAGATTATGAGATTTTAGGGTACTATAATAGCTACCAAGTTAGGGGGCACTGAAAAGGTAAGTCCTAATAGCTTGGTTACATGTTAATTAGCTGATTCAAAAGAGAAAATGCAACTCTTTTCTTCACTAGGATCAGTTGCTTATTCTTCAGAAGTTTATGCTTCTAATTGTTATTACAAAATTAGTATTAGATGATACCTTTTAGCTGACATTTTGCTCCACTGAATCCAGGACAGCATTTCCATTCCAATGAGGTAACAATTTTATGTTGCATCCTGTAGACAGAATTTGATATCCTCTGAGATCTAGAGAGGAGAGCAATTGCAGGAAATGGGTTATTTGCCTCACGTTCAATTATCACTTGGAGTAATTAATGTAAAGCGTTTGGGATGATTTCTGAAATATAATAAGCATTTAGTAAGCATTATCGGTTGTGATTATTATCATTACTATTATGAGTGTATTTATCATTAATGTCATTGTCAAACTGAGATTTCTTTAAACACATTAAAAATGTGTTAAAGGTCATACTATTTGATATTTTAAATTTATGCCTATCATTACATTTCTAAAGATACTATAGCGTTTCCTTTTATAATGCGTTTCACTAAACCAATGTTAAAAGTTATTTTTTTTGTAGTTTACACTCTTTTTTAAAAATGTTGTTTTATTGCTTAAAGTATTACAAAGAGTGTTACATATGTCTCCTTTTTTTCCCCAAAAAGTTATTTTAATTCTAATTTTTCCATAGTCTATAGAGGCAATTTAGTTTTATTCCAACTCTCATTTCTTATATTGTTATAGTTAAAGGGATCCTTTTTACTCCTGATCAATAACAAACAACTTACAAAAAATTAGATATTAGTAATATAAGTGAAATTATGATAGCCACATTTTAAAATCACACCATATATTATTTTGTTCATGTAGTATTTCTCTGAGAGGGGTTGGGGAGAGAGGAAAAGGTCTAACATGATAAAATATTTCTGAGAAGGAAGCATGAAAGGGAATTCTAGAAACTATAACATTTCGAGAATCAATATAAATAGTGAATAATACACAATTGTAGGCTCAGGGTATGTAAATGTAAGTCATAAATACAATTTGGCCATATTGTTTTTACCCCCATGACTTCAGTATTTAGTTAATATTTATCAAATGGGTCTATGAAATGGACCTATATAATTTTGTTTAATTCTCATAGAAGTTCTGTAAAGAAAGTATTATTATCCCAATTTGCTAATGAAGAAGCTGTGGAACAGAGAGATGAAATAATTTGCTCGAAGTCCCACATCTAAAGGTAATCAAGCTGGGGTTTTCACCCATGCTGTGCGGGTTAGCCTCCCTGGTATGAATCTAGTGTTTGTCATATACAACTACTTGGAAATACTGTAGTCACTTTCATAAATAAACCCTTTATTTATTATGTGGAGGAAATACATTATAATAGACTGGGCTTTGCTTTGGGAGACTTGAATTTTAATTTCTGCTGCAACAATGGGTAATTCAAAATGTATGAGGTTATTCCTCAATTTTCAGATGACCTCTAAGACTCATTTTATCTCTAAATGCAGGCTAATCATTTGTTTCTGCTTATTTCAGTAAATTATATGCAGTAAATAACTTTGTCCAGTAAAATATCATCTCCAGTCCAGAAGCTAAAGCTAAATAGGAAGTGAGGCAGGTGGGAAAAGGACTCCTTCGAGTTTATAAGGATGAACTCAAGCAGGTAGCTGCATTATTGTCAGAGCCAACGTTCCCTGCTTTGGCAAACTGCATTTCTGCTGTATGCTGCTCAGATGTGATGAACAAGAAGGTGACAAGCATTGCATTGGTACTGAAATAGTGAATAAATGGAGAGATCCATTCAAAGGTAGAGAAAGATAAGAGATGAAAATAAAGATACATATTCCTGGTTTATTTAAAGAGATTTAAAAAGCTCACCTTGAACTCAGAAGGGCAAGATGATACATGTTTCTGTGGTAATATTTTCATTACTAAAGAACTAACCAGGCATTCTTCGTATCTCATGTCGACAAGGAAAGTGTCACAAAGGGAGTAGATGCTGAAAGCAGAACTGGAGCTCAGCTCTCCCAACTCCCTAAGATGTGCTTAGCTCTCTGGACCATGAACTGTAGCTATTCCTCAGGGACTAAGCAACACCTTGATTTTATGTATTCTTACTGCACACTGTTCCAGATTGCCGATGTGTCAGATTCACTGCCTGAGTTATTCGTATGACAATTTGCATAACATTAGCCATCATGACCTGAATAACAATTTTAGTTTCTATTGCACATTCTTCTGAAATACCCCCAGCTAAGCTCCTGTGACTGTATGAATTCAGAGCATTTATCAGTTACTCAGCCCCACATATTAGAACAATTACATGGGTTTTTTTTAAAAATGAAAACTAAATAACATGTGTCATTAAAATAGACACAAAAAGAAAGGCCCCACAGAGCTGCTTTACTATGCATAACTGCAATGGGTAGCCTGCCACACTGGGGACTTCTCTCTAGCCTATAATGAAAGGGAAATTATCAATAAACGTCTAAATCTGTGAGTGAATTTCATAAGGAAATGAAGGCTAGGGTTGTTGATAAGGTTACAGAATAAACGTAATAGCAGTAGTAAAAAAAGAAACGAGCATGAGAGTGAACATTTATTAAAGATACTAGTATAAGGATAGCCCTGAATTATCTCACATATTATAAAAACACCTATCTAGGCAAGTAGTAGTAGTGTCTGAATTTTATTTATCCATGATCATACATATAGTTTAATGTGATGACCCTACTATATATATGTATTTGAGATGATTAACTTTCTCCATATATATTCCAGGCCATACACAATTTTGATGCAAGAAATTACTATTTTCAAGAACCATGACATACCTCTGGGGACAAAGCCCAGTGTTCCAGCCACAAGGCCTTCTCCCACGTGGGACGTGAGTGACTTGGTTGTCCAGTACCACTGTGGGAGACAATCTGGTGTGCACATAAGCACACCAATTCCTAAGGAAGAGATCATTTTTGTTAGGAAAAATCACTGTCAAAGAATTCCTTTTATCAAAATTATTTTCATAGAACTATATCTATGCTAGTACAGAAGATCAGATACCTTGAAATATTGATGTTTAGCTTTAAAATATCTAGAGAGGATAGAAACTACATTTGTTACTGCATTGCTGTACTTGTGGGAAATAAAGAAACACTGTAAGATCACAGTAAATTAAGCATAAATCAGAAGTAAAACCAAAACCTGTGTTGTTTGGCTGTAAGCTAAGTCAAAATCCAAGATTGCTCTTATGACAAGTACCAATATTAGGACCAAGATTGGAGATCCAGATCTAAGTTCATTACCTCTATATCATAATGTGCAGTAAGACAGAAGTAAAGAAATAAATGGTGTAAGGATCAAAAAGAGGAAAAAAATAACTCTTTTGAGCTGCAGATGATATGACTATGAATAAAGAAAAAATGAAATAGTTTAGATGCAAATGATTTCAATTAATAAGACAGTTCAGCAATGTGGGTAAGATCAACATAAACATTTTTATAATTAATGAAAAGTTTAGCCACATCTTTAAGATCAGTTACAGTTCAATGTACCAACAACAAATTTTTAAAAATACTGTATGCATTAACAAAAATAATATTACCTTGTTACATCCAACAAAAAATGTGAGATTTAATATATGAATATTGTAAGCTTTATTGAAAAGTCTGAAAAAAATCCAGTCTTATGTTCATTGACGGGAAGAGCCAATGTAAAGATATCAATTCTCATCAATTTACTCTATAGAATCAATGCATTTTTAATCAAACCTTAGTTTGATACAAGTAAATAAGCTTATTACATAATGTCTTATGAAATAAACTAAAAACATAAATTCCAGATATTTCTGGTTATGGCCAGAACAAAAGCACCAGATTTACCTTCCCTTGGTAAAAACTATAAAGCTGGACAAGGTATCTATACTAATAAAAGGGTAATATGCAAATAAACCGAACGGCAGAACAACCTAATAACCAATCAAAGCATAATATGCTAATGATATGCTAATGCTGCTCAACCGCTCATGATGATGGGCACTGACCACCAGGGGTAGACACTCTGACCAGTAGGTTAGCTTGCTGTTGGGGTCCAGCTGATCGGGACTGAGCAAAATGGGCTGGACACGCCCTGGAGCCCTCCTGTGGTCCTTCCCTAGCCCAATTGTGCACCAGTGGGGTCCCTCAGCCTGGCCTGTGCCCTCTCACTATCCAGGACCCTCCGGGGGATGTCAGAGAGCAGGTTTCAGCCCAATCCCACAGGCCACTCCCCTTGGGAGGGCACCAGATGCAGGGTTCATGGCTGGTGAGTGGTGCTGCAACAGCACAAGCCTCCCTGGATCAGAACTTACTGGGCGTGAGCCTGTGGCAGGCACAGTAGGCCGGGATGAGCAGGAGCCGCAGGTAGGAGCTGCAGGCAGCATTGGACTGCGGGTTTTGGCTGATCCTTGCAGACTACCCAGAGGGACCCCACCCGTGCACGATTTTGTGCACTGAGCTTCTAGTCTATACTAATAAAAGGGTAATATGCTAATTAGACCAGACATCTTCTGGACGTCCTTCCAGACAAGGCCACAGCTGCTGCAAGGACTGAGGGCCTGCAGCCGCAGAGGCTGTGAGGGCCAGTCCAGCGCCATGGTCCCTTTTGCAGAGGCCGTGGGAGAAGGCATCACAGGAGAAGGCAGAAGGGCTAAGGGAGAAGGACAGCACCGCAGAAGAAGGGAGAAGGTGGCAGTTAGGCAGTTAGGGTGATTAAGCCAGGAGGGGAGAGCAGTCAGGTAGTTAGGGCTATCAGGCCAGCAGGGGAGAGCAGTTAGGCAGTTAGGGGGATCAGGCAGGCAAGTGAGCAGTTAGGAGCCAATCTGGTTCCAGATTGCAAGAGGAATCCCAGATTGGAGAGGGCACAGACCAGGCTGAGGGATCCCCTCCCCCATGCACAAATTTTGTGTACTGGGCCTCTAGTATCTATATATAGAAAAACCTAAGGCACCGGCCAACCATTTGACAGGTAGCTATGACATGCACTGACTACCAGGAGGCAGACGCTCAACTCACAGGCATGGAAACATGGAGCTGACTGATGAATCTCAGAGGGAAGGGGGTGGGGAGAAGGTGGGAAGAGATTAGCCAAAGATCCTATATGCATACTAGAGGCCCAGTGCATGGATTCGTGCACTGATCGGGTCCCTTGGCCTGGCCTGAAGGGATCAGGCTGAAACTGGCAGTCCAACATCCCCCGAGGTTGTCCCAGATTGCGAGAGGGCACAGACAGGGTCTCTAGTATAACAATATTTTTCAGGTGTTGGACAAAGACAACACAGCGATAGGATTCTTGAGAGAAAGGGACATACATGCATGATTTGAACTCCATATTCAATCTAATTTTCTGCCTGGGAACAGTTTTTAAATTGCATCTTTGGGTAAACCTTAAAAGAAAGATAATACTGGGCGAAGAAAACAGAGCTCTGAGTGTGGGGCTGCTGAGGAGGTTAGAAGATGTGGGAAAAGTTAAATAAAACATGGGACAGGTCATTTTAAAGATCAACCTTGGGGTACTCTTGCATCTTGGGCTGAATACCACGCTGTGCTTGAAAAGAGTAGGAAAAGAGGGAGAAGCCTTATTCCTGGTTGCAACACCAGTTATTTTATCATAAAAATATCCTATAGCAAACTAGAGAAAGTCCTCAATAATTATAGGTTGAATGAATGATTGGATATTGCTATTTTTTCTTCTCCTTTTCTATTTTGATTATTTGTTTCATTGTAAATATGTGTCTTGTTACATTTAATTTATATTTTTTCCTCTCACCTATGACTTTGGTTTGTTCTCCCCCCACCCCCACCCCCGCCTCCCAGAGAGCAGAGCTGATTTACAAAACATATACTGAAAGAAATGTTATATGACTGTGAAATTGAACCACTACAAGTGCAAATCAATATGAGATGAGATGTATGTCTCTAAATCAGTATTAAGGAATCTATTCTGCTTAAAAATAAAAATAAAAGAATGCAGAAATCACCCTGAATGTTAAAGAGGGAACCCAGTTTTCCCAGGGTAAAGCAACTAAAGTTAGTAATCATCTGCTTTGGAATATTTGGCTTCTTAGGACCAAATGGTCTTCTACAAGGAAAGCTGACTCAGTCATTCATTCTTCCAAGGCAGATGAATTGAGCACCGTATATCTTATGGTGCTAGGTTGTATTGAAGGAAAAGTTTAAAAATTCAGTTCCATGAAGACATAAAAAGACACTTTGCACATTTTGTGAAAGTATGGCAGTACTTGCAAAAATAATGTGAAACAAAGAACTGGCAAAAGCAAGATATAAAAAGGAGAAAGATTTAAAATTAAGAGAAACACATACAGGGATATTTTAAAAACTTAGATTCCTCATGCAAATCCACTGATTATCCTAATTGCAGCGAACGATGAATTTCAACCGATGCACAGTTGTATGTCACATGAACACTAGCTGAATGACTATTGAGGCTGGAATATGAGGCAGGAAAAAGGTAAGTACCACTAATTCTACATATTCTGAATTTTGAAAAATGATAGATAGATGATAGATAGATAGATGATAGATAGATAGATAGATAGATAGATAGATAGATAGATAGATAGATTATGAGAATAAATAACAGGGTCACCAGCTATTAAAATTCTAAGTAGTAAAACAGTCTCATGACTAACATAGCTGAGTAGGCAAAAAGCATAGCAGCAGATTGCTCATGACCTGGCAATCTCTGGTCCGGTATAAAATGGAAGAATTATCCATAGAACCCCTGGTGTGACTTGTAATTAGGTTTATGCTATGATGTTAAAAATGGAAATACAATTTTAAAGTCAAATTATCAAGAAATATGTTTAAAAATAGAAAATTAAGCATGGTAAAATGGTGACAGGCAGAATAAGATAAACGGGATGATCCCAGACAAGCATTTTGCTTAAGTCGAGAAATGCTCTGTATTTTTCCAATCGGATTACGTGCATGGAGAGCGGGTACTTCGAAGTGGTTAGCTTTCCATGGGGCGGCACCCCTGCAAGCAGCAGCCTGCATCTGGGATTCTCTTTAGGGGTAATAACACCATTGCTTTTGTGCAGCAACATGTACTAAAAAAAAAGCTTGCATTGAGTCTTTGATTTTTCCAAGTTAATAGGTGAAAGGTCTTTTTTTTTCCTAGGGAAAAGCAGACATCTTTGGTTATTTATGAACATGAGCCGACTTTGCAGAAATAGGAGGCAGAAAAAGGAGTCTAATCTGACTTATCCAATGTGAAGTCTTGTGGATAATGAACTAAGAGAAGCATTATAAATACACAATGTACTACATTTTTGATTGACACATTTTAGAAACCCCAAACTTTGTTATATGTATAACATATTTTATAAGTAACCATTTTAAAATTATTTAGTACAACCTTTTACACAAATATGTTTTATTTTACCGAGTTTTCTTTTTCTGTTTCTTTCCCCCACACTGTGAATTCAACATATTCAGGGACACTGCAAGCTGTTTGTGTTCCAGAAGATGGCAGGCTTTCCCAGTGTGCAGACCACGAAGCCTGGGGAAAGGCTGGCTAAGAGGCTGTGATGCTTAATCCTACACATAATCCTGTTGTTCCTGAAAATTGACTCTTAGCATTTTCTCTTAAATAACACATTTCAAAATAGTATTTTTGTATTAAAAAACAGGTGTGGAAATACAAAAAAAATTCTCATTTAATCAACTGCACTAAATACTTGTTAAATTCTAGCACATATACTTAAATATTCAGTAGCAATTTACTGAGTAGAAATGTCAAGAGAATTAAAAAAAAAAAAAGGAAACAATGAGGAATATTAAGATACAGCTTATAGTCTATTTAGTATTAGTTTTCACTGTTGGTAATAACAGGGTAGACATTTGTTATCCAAGGAAATAAAAAAATAATATTTAATATAATGGTATGGTTCTCTTTTTACAGCATGTGAGAATAATTCCCTTTGGATGCTAATAGGCTTGACAATAATTTTGCAAACTACACATGCTATAAATTAAATATCGTGTCCTTCCTCCCCCAAATTCATATGTTGAAAATCCTAAGTGCCCAATATGATAGACTTAGAATTGGGGGGTTGGAGATGATTAGGTCATGAGGCCACTCCCTCATGATGGGATTGATGCCCTTATAAAAGAGGCCCTAGAGATACCCCTCACTCTTCCACCATAGGAGGATACAATGAAAAGCTTGGGACCTGAAAAAGGCTCTCACCCAATGATGCTGGCAACCTGGCCTCAGACTTCCAGCTTCCAGAACCGTGAGAAATAAATGTCTGTTGTTCGCAAGCCACTGAGTGTGTTATTTTGTTACAGCAGCCTGAATGGACTAAGACAACAGATGAATTTTATTGATCAGATTTGTCATATCTACATGTAGTCTAATAAAAGACTTATAGAACTTATAATTTTACATATTATACTAGAAGTCATAATTCATTTGACATAAGCCACTTGTACATACAGCAAGTAAGTGTAGCTTATATTAAAAAGAATAAATAAATGAAATTCTAAAAGAAACCAAGTTATTAAACTCATCAAATAAAATATTTATGTTGTTTCATATTTGACTTTTATTTTCCTTCTGGCCCTTTCATTAACTCTTTACCATATTTATGACCATCCTGTATATAAAATAAAACAACCAATAAAAAAGTGGAAGACTCTCTGGGCTAGCTCTGGTTTTTGCCCCCTCTCTCTTGTCCCATTTATTAAAAAAGAAAAAGAAAAAAAGTACACACAATAAAACCTTCACAATTGAGTGTGTATATTTCTATATTTCCCAAATTTACATCTCTAGCTGACCTCTCTTCTAAACTCCAAGTCCATCCACAATCCACAGAGTTCTTTTGAGTTCTTTCTATGTGCCTGGCACTGTTGTATGCAGTGAATAGAATAGTAAATAAGAAAGGCAAGGTTCCTATTTTTATGGGATGTATGTTCTACTGTTAAAAGACATAAAATACACAACTGTTTACATACATAGACCCAATAATTTTAAATAGCGCTATGAAAAAAATAAGGGTGATAAAATAAGGATGGCAACTTTACACGGAGTAGTCAGCCAGGTCTCTGAGGAGGGACATTAAAGTTGCAGTTTCATGAGGAAAAGAAGTCCTTCACTTTAAATACTGAAGGAAGAGCATTCTAGCAAGAGTGAACAGACAGTTTCCTTGACATGCATGTTAATTTGACATGCTCAGCAACCAGAAAGAAGGCCAGTGTGGCTGGAGGAAGTGAAGTGGAGTGAGCATGGATCCTAATGGAAGATCTATATACAGTGGGGCCTTGACTTACGAGTGTCCTGACTAACGAGTTTTTCAAGATACGAGCCATCTCTCGGGCCGATTTTTTGCTTTGAGTTGCGAGCTAAAATTCAGGTAACGAGCCAGCTTCAGATACCCCACTGCTAGTTGGCACAGCAAACATCACAGTGAACGCCACAACATCAGCCCAGCATCACGTGTCTCACTCGTTCACTTTAAGATTTGACATACGAGTAATTTGAGTTACGAGCTCCGTCACAGAACGAATTAAACTCGTAAGTCAAGGCCCCACTGTATATATAAAAGCCTAAGCGACTGTTAGACCGAATGACTGGAACGACCCGTTGACCACCAGGAGGCAGATGCTCAATTCAGGAGCTGGTGGTCAGTGCACTCCTACAGCCAACCTCCCATGGCCCCTCCACACAGCCGGCCAGCCCCCATTGGCCCCTGGTGCTAAACCTGCTTCTGGCTCGGGGTTTTGTACATAGCAGAGCAGCTCCCTCACTGAGATCTATTGAAAGTCACAAGGGTTTGTCTCGCTCCCATCCTCTCCCTTCTCTGGGGGCTGCCCGCTGTGATGGCAGCACAGTGGCAAAGGAAGGAGGAGGGGGGGAGGCAGGGAACCACATGGTGGTGGGGCGCCAATGGTGGTATTGGCATCCAGCATCCGTTTCTTCTGTGTCCAGCCTGGTGACCCTCGCCTCCTCTCCTGTCCCCTCCTCTCCCGTCCCAGCCCGAGCCTTCAGTCCTGGGCTGGGATGGGAAACTGGGGGTGGGTGGCAGTAGTTGGGGGTGGTTCCCAGGGGGCTCGAGGCCAGTGGCCAACCTCCCGTGTTCCCTCCCCCACCATGTATGAATTCGTGTACTGGGCCTCTAGTGAGATCATAAAGATAGGCAAGCTCATGTCAAGTAAGAGCTGTGATCCCTGGTGAGAATTCTGCATTTTATTCTAAATGTAATGCAAAGCAACTGAGGAATTTTGAGCATGTAAGCAAAATATAAAATTCACAGATTTTAAGATACACATCTTTGCAATCAAGAATATATTTTGAAATGAATGATATCTTTCAGTCAGTATTGGTTGGACAGTTTCATTTTAAATATGCAAAAAATTGACATATAGTAAAAAAAATCCCTAAGTCTAAGAGATATGTAAATCTAAAAATTCTAAGAGATAATGCTGTCATACTTTCCTTTCTTGTTAGTATATCATGTAATAGGCCACAATAGATGAAGTCATATGTCCAATGAAATACACTAATAAAATGTTTTAAAAGTTTAAACACCTTAAATTTAAACAATGTCATGTAAAATCTATTCAATAAAAAGTTTTTTAAAAGCTCTTACTTCTGTGGAGCATGGATTACAGAAGACAAGAGTGGAAATATGGACAAGTTAAATAATAGAGACTAGGAACAGGATGGTGTAGTGAAGGGGGAGAAAAGCTGAGGAATCTGGAATATATTGGAGGAGATACTAAGAAGATTATTATTTTCTTTGTTAAAGGCTAGAGGGAAAGAAAATGTCAAGAATATATCCAAGGGTCCAGCTGGCATGACTCAGTGGTTGAGCATTGAACTATGAATCAGGAAGTCATAGTTCAATTCCCGGTCAGGGCACATGCCTGGGTTGTGGACTTAATCCCCAGTGTGGGTGGGGTGTTTAGGAAGCAGCCGATCAATGATTCTCTCTCATCATTGATGCTTCTATCTCTCCCTCTCCCTTCCTCTCTGAAGTCAATAAAAAATATGTTAAAAAAATAACATATCCAAGGTTTCGAATTATGAAACTAGCCATCACTGAGATGGTGAAGATTTAAATTCAAGTATGTGCATGCAGGGGCTGTAGTTGTGGGAGAAGTTAAGTAAGCAGTTGATGTATACCAGTACCTCTTTTCACCTATTATCCTCTCAGGGAAGGCTTGCTCACCTCCCTTGTAGACCATGCACCCTCCTGTATTTTCTCATAAGCTTCATTCAGAATGCTTATCACCATTTTAATGCATTTTTTATTCAGTTTTTCCTTCTCATACCCTTCCCACTGGTCTGTAGAATCCATGAGAGCAGGACAATGGGAGTTTGTGTTCATTCTTTCACCTTCAGCACAAGCTCCGTGCTGTGGACAGATCAAGTCCCCAGCAAGCACTTACTCAACGCATAAATGCCTTAATCCTAATTTCTTCTTTTTATCCTGCCTATTTCAAAGTGCTTGGTCACTGACAAACATCCACTCTGCTAGACAGGAAACCACACACAGCTCTGATGTAGCCAGGAGTGACTAACTGCGTGCTAAGATGAGAGAGAGTGAACGATGCGAAAAAATATGCCAGAAAAAAAAAATCCTATAGATATACGTATTCCTTTTATTTGGAATCACTATAAAATTCCAAAAGCAGTAGGAAAAAATATGTTCTTTTTTTAAATCCCAAATTATCTCAAATTAGTTAGCCCAAATCAACCAGGTTTTATTTGTACTTTTTCCACAACCTCTGTATTTCACATATGAAGAAATTGAGGTTCAGGGAGATCAACTGACTTGCTCAAAGTTATGAATCTAGATAGTATGGGAGCCAGGATTCCAACCCACCACTACTTGGTTTGATCTTGATAACTGTATGTGTTCCACAGCACCAGGCTGTTTCAATTTTTAAAATCTGTTCACATCCCAACTATATTGACGTGTGTTTTTTCCTTTCATGTTGTGGGTATAATTCTGAGCACAACCAACATACCCTTGAGTTGAATGAACTGAACTCACAGTCACTGTGGTGTTACATTCTTTGTCAGTAACTATCCCAAGTAAAAATACCTCTGTAAGCGATTTTGACAACTTCAATTAAAACAGAATTGTTGCATGTTGTTTGTTCTTCCTTTCTCCATTAGATAAGGTAACACTTAATTGCACTGTCTAACTGAAATATGGTCCACTTTCACCTAAAATATAAAATTATTTTCTGGGAGTGAGATAGTTGAACTGTTAGCTTGCAATCTTACAGACCTTATAGTTAAGGGGGAAAAGAAGAAAAGAATCGGCTTACTTCCCTCTCGTTGTCTCAAAGCTTGACTGTTGATAGTTGGTTCTCTGGCTTTCACTGGTGTCACCTCTGCTGAGATATGTTTCCCGTGGGGATCGATTTCCCAGGCCACCAACTGAGTTGAGAGAAGTCACTTGATTCGACTTGCTGGCAAAGCTCTGAAGAAATTTCAGCGTGGAGTTGGCAAGGACCACGGACTCGGCTCCAGGACTGAACTTGCTGCTAGATTTGGCCAGCGGGGCCAGAGTTTGTAACTTCAGCACCCTTTCCTCCGGCTCCTCTGTGGATGTGAGGGCTGGGCGTCTCACACCCGCAGGAGCTGCACTGGTCTCTGAGGGAAGCAAGGCTGCTTTTAGGAGACCTTCTTCTGAGGTTCTTGTCTCAGGGACCATCTCAGCTGACATGATCTGAGTGGTTGGCAGCATTCGGTGACTTTGTAGTTTATTTAGAGGAACCGAAGCAGAGGTCATCTTCTTCTGGGAGTTTCCATCCTCAGGCGTAGTCCAAGTCTGCGTGGTGTGGTTAAGCCCAAAGCCCCCACTCCATATACTGGAAAGCAGGACAAATAGCCTTGCTCCCTTCATCTCAGTAGTTTGAAGCAAGAAAGCTCATGTGAAACTGGGGAGTGAGTCCTTCTAGCCTTTTCAACGGCTGCTTCCACACTGACTCCGCTAAGACAGGGCTTTGCCAATGTGAGATGTGCAAAGGAAACAGGTTTCTGTGTTTTGAAGTGGACTCAGGAAGTCTGATTTCCTGTTTCTGTAGGTTCGGTGTGATCTGTGACCTCTGGTAGGATGGATCTATGGAAGCGGGAAGGGTTTCTGACGAGGCTAAGGGCAAATGGGAAAACACAGGCAATTGTTACCAGGAAAACCCATGAGAAAAATATGAAGTAACTTGGCTTCCCGTAGGTACACCTATGCTTCACCTGTTGCTCATTTTAAAGAGGAGCTTCATGTTGACAATGGGGAGCATGGAACCTGTTTGGATGTACTGAATGAAAGAGGTTACCATTTTGTTCTACTACACAAGGATATTGAGAGAAAAAAATTGCCACTCTTCTTTCCCACTGTGCCCCATCCAAAGAGCCACCTTTTATTCAAGTGCTTATACACATGCACACATATAAACAAACACTGTTTTGCGCTGTGTCTCTGCCCTTTCACACATCACAGGCTAAGTTAATGGGGAAAAAATTAACCCATTTTTATAAATACACTTCATCTGTAGCATTATGTGAAGTTAATCTGAATTATAAGTAATAAAAAAAAAGCATACAGGTATGTAAGGAATTCACTTTAAATTTTGCTCTCAGAATGTTTACCAGAACTAATTAATTAATGAGTTGAATAATCAGAATTTTACTTACTCTATTTTCTAATTCTGATCTTCTAGTGGTTGGGGGTAATTAGTATTTTACCACTAAGGAATGCATGAAGAAAATGTGAAGTCACATGAGAATACAATAAAATTGTATCATATATAATGCTTTTGCACTTTTTTTGTAGTACAAAAGTATACTAACTGTAAGAAATAGAGAACTAAATTGATCAAACGCTTTTCTATGACTATTTTTCTAGTAGATATGCTTTATGGGATTTATGATCTCGCCACTCTATCAAATCTCTGATTCTCAGACTTCAATTAAGCTCTCTCATCCATAAAAAGTTCCACAGGAGACTTAGTATCTACACTAACAAAAGAGAAACATGCAAATTGGTGTCACTCCACTATGCCCACCAGCCAATCAGGATGCGTATGCAAATTAGCCCAACAAGGATGGAAGTTAATTTGCATACGCAGGCGCAGAGTAAAGACTGAAGGCTCTGGCTGGAGTGAAGACTAAAGACTGAAGACTGAAGACTGAAGAGGCTTGGCCTCTCTGCTCTGGCCAGACCAAAGGCCTGGGTCCCAGGTGCCAGAGGAAAACCGGTGCTGGCAGCCAGGGGAAGGAAGGCTTATTGCACGAATCTTCATGCAACTGGCTTCTAGTACATAAATAACATTCATTCAATAATTACTCAAACCCTAAGTTGGCTTCAGCAAGGCACTTTCTTAGGTACTGAGATTATAAAGGAGAATAAATATATCCTTGGCTTTTATTTGCTTATGTTCTATTATGTCTTATCTGAAAACTAGATCCATATGTAATTAATATTCCTGTCAACCTCTGTGCTAAGCATTAAGCACTTGCTAAATATTTAGTCATGTAATGTTTTCTTTCAGAATTGGAAAATGTAAAACCTAGTAACCTGCTTGGTTATGTATTATTACAGGCATACTTTTGTTCCTAATCCTGGATACAGGACACCAGGATTAGCAACAAGGCCTTAGTTTTTTCAACGAATTACTAACTACTTGGTCTTAATACTTTTTTTCCTCCTTAGTCTTCGCCATTCATTTCTATGAGTAAATTTTTAACATATTAGAGAATATATAATATAAGGTTATTTAAACTAAAACACATTAATCAGCAGCAACTCCAATTGAATTTGATAGGGAGTACAAAATATCTAATTCTCAGATATACCACAGAAAAATCCCACAAACCTTGCATTTGTAAAAGAGCAAAAATGTCCAGCACAGACAATCCGGGCAGTAATTAGTTACTAAAAGCAGCAAAGAAACTGCACAATTTTCAAAGCACAAACATGGTTTTTAGTCCTAAGAAAAAAACATTCTAGATTCTTTATCTGAAAAAGACATAGGCAACTAACTGCCTTTAGCTTTGAGAAGAATAGTAATTGAGAAAAACCCAAGTAAATTTTTTTATTTAATAGCATACAATTTTAAACCCATTTTCATAGTTAAACAGGCTATTCTAAAAGTGTAAGAAAAAGCTGGAATAATGGTACACATATGTTTTGAAGAAAAAAATCTTGATCCTGCTTAGGACAAATGAACTTTAGTGGTAGAGGGTCACTCATTGGATTTACAATTAATAACAAATAAATAGCTCTCAGTGGTAATAAAAACTGAACTGATATATGCATTAACCATGGACAGAGACAATAGGGTGGTGAAGACCTGGGGAGGGGGCCAGGGCAGGCTAGAAGGGGTCAATTGGGGGGAAGGGGGACATCATGTATTACTTACAACAGTAAAGATTAAAAAACACACACACACACACTGAACTGAGCTAAGTAATTCATTTCGCCTCTTGTAAGGTATTGACCAATAATGACTTTTAGTTACCCTTAATCCAGCTTACAAGGACCTTGTGATCAAAAGGTACTATATGATCAATCCACTCAGCTCTCTTAGCTGTAACTCCCCAGAGAATCCCCAGCTCATTTGATGGTTTTAGATGTATGGGTTATCCCTTAATTGAAGACACAAACTATTAGTACTTCAAATACTGTCAGAGGCCTAATCTTAAATTCTGCTTTCTGAAACTCATTAATGCTCATCAAATAACAATTAAGAAAAACCATATTCCTGGGATTACAGCCTGAAGAATGAATACTCAATCCATTCTTCTAGCTACTCTAAATGCTACCCTTGGATTGAACTATAACATCAGAGTTTTGTATACTTGCACCCTATCATTCTGCTACACACCCATTGCCCACTAGATGGTTTATATTTAATTATGTTTTAACCTATTGCCGTTTAGTCACCTCCAGTTATTTTATAAAAACGAAACTATGAAACTCATTATATTATATGCTATCAGCAGGTTTTTGTCATTTTTCATTGTATCATATTAGTAAAGATAGGATAGAATATATATTGCAAAATGAGTTCTAAGTGATGAGATAAAAGGTTTATTTTCTTCCCTTATAATTTTCTAATCACAAGAAAAAACAAAAATGTTTATTAAGCAGACGCTGTGCCTGGTCCCTTTGATAAGGAAGATTCTTTGGCTAGGGGACCTTATCCACTGGAGCAGAGTGGGGAAGGGAACTTGTGGTTAAGGACATCTGAGGCTCTCTTATTTCACATGTCAAGGCAGTACATAATATTGCATCTTAATTTTAGTCCTTTTACCACACAAAGGTTAGAAAGCTCTATTGTAAAGGATGAAGAACTCTCTGGAGCATTGCATTGCTCAGATCTCAAGTTTAATTAAAAGGTAAATCCTGATCATATTCTCAAAGTATTTAAAGACTGTGGTGAGTTAAAACTAATTAAGGCTGCAATAACTTGAGTTTCAATTAGACCTCTTTCAACTACAAATTGGGGTGGCTCAGCCCCTGCATTGGAGGCCTGACAGGAAAAGGGGTATTCCTTTCTCTGAGGTAAATATTATTTACTAAAGTTATTTTACTCATAATGCCTCTCATAATAAAAAATTATGAGGCAAATGAATAATTTTTGTTTGTTTATTAATCTTCACCCAAGGATATTTTCCCACTGACTTTTAGAGAGAGTGGAGGTACTTGGAGAGACACAGAGAGAGAAACATTGATGCGAGAGAGACACATCCATAGGTTGCTTCTGCCCAACTGGGGACCGGGGATTGAGCCTGCAACTGAAGTATGTGCCCTTGACCAGGAATCAAACCCCTTACCCTTCAGTCCAAGGGCCAAAGCTCTATCCAGCCAAAACAAATAAATTTTTAAAAATTTAACCCATAGTCAAGAATACATCAATTGAAAATATCCAGAAAAGGTCCCGATATTAGAAGTATCAGAAAGGCAATTTAAAATAAGTATGATAGAATGGCGTGGAGAATGTGAGCTACATGTCTTGAATGCAAAGGAAATTTCAGTAGAGATAAAATTATAATAAAAGATCAAATAGAACTACTAGAAATAAAACAATATCAGAAATAAAAATATATTTGATAAGCTTAATAGCACATAAGTAATATTTAAGAAAACACTATCAGTTAATATGAATTCAGGTCAAAAAGAAATTATCCAAATTGAAACAGAGAAGATAAGTATATAGACTAAAGGAAAAGTGTCTGAGATTTATGGGACACTTTCATATGGTTTAATATACATATAATTGGAGTAAACAAAGGAAAAAATAAAGGAGAAAATAAAGAGATTAGGACAAATAATAAAATTTAAAGATAATAGGTAACATTTCCCCTAAATTGATGAAACACATAAAACCAAACACTCAATAAGTTCAGAAAACCCCAAGAAGAAGATTATACTTGGGTATATTGTAAGTGAAATCTTAAAACACAAAGAATAAAAAGAAATATTGAAGCCACTCAAAAAAACAATCCATGTTACATAAAGGGTATAACAATTATGACTGACTCTCCATTAAATACAATAAATAAAATAAAATAGTACAATGATATCTTTGAAATACTCAAAGGAAAAAATAACCTATTAATTTTTAATGCTATATATATAGTAAAAGTATCCTTTAAAGTAAAGGGGAAATAAAGACATCTTAAGGGGGAAAACCTGAAAGAATTTGTCTCCAGAAGACCCCCATGCCAATACATTTGACAATTTAAATAAACTTAATATATTCTTTTTAAAAACTAACTAAAACTGATAGAAAAAAAGACATGAAAACATAAAACCCCATTCATCATAAAACTTTCCCACAAAGAAAGCTCCTGACCCAAGTGACTTTACTAGTAAACTTTATAAAGCATTTACGGGAGAAATATCACAAGTCTTCACGAACTCTTCTCAAAAATAGAAGAGATAATATATCCTGACTCAATTTTTGAGGACAGAAAAATACTAATAAAAAATATTACAAAAAAAAAAATACTTTCACAAAAACAAAACTGCAGGCTAATATCCATCATGGACATGACAACTAAATAACAGCCCTATGTAAATGGCTACTATTTCAGGACCACATGGGATTATTCCAAGAATTCAAAGTTTATTTTTTCCATTCAGAAATCAACCTATGTAATTCACTATATTAGAAAAAAAAAGTGTCTGTACATGTCTAGATACAGTAAAAGCATTTGGCAATAATAGTTTATATGAAAATCTATGTGTATAAGAAATAGAAAGGTGCCAACAAAAAAATCTACGGATTACATCGTCATTAATGATGAAACATTGAATGCTTTCCCATAATATAAAGAACAAGCAAACATGTTTTCTCTTACAACTTCTGCTCACTATTGTATTGGAAGACGTAGCTAGCAAAACAAGGCCAAAAAAAAAAAAAAAAAAAGTAATAAAAAGCAGGGTGACTGGGAAGGAAAAAGTAAAACATTCTTCTATAGAAATGACATACCAATGTACATAGAAACTCTATGTAATTCTCAAAAATTAAAAAAAAAAAAATCCTACCAAATGTCAATTTAACAAGTTCACAATACAATGGATCTGGTCATTCACCAAAATACAAAGTAATCTTTCTGAGAAGGTTATTTTTCTTAAGCAGCAGGAAATTGGTTAACATAATACCCTAATTTAGATAAATAGATTAAATTTAGAGATATCCTGGCTACTAACAAACCAACATTAGTAATAAATTTAGGAAATGACCAGATGTTGTAAGCAAGTGTTATAATCAAAACAAAAATAGCTCACAAAGCACATTCTATCCATCTGGAGTGTTCTCAGTAATTGTGATGTATAACTTATACTCAACGCATTCATTAGTCTTTTTATTACTGTTCAGTTCTCAAAAGCTAAATTATACGTTGAAAGGTAGCCCTGTAGAAATGGATTCAGTATACAACTTGCAACAATATAAGCTGAGTGAAAATATGAGTTGTAACAGTGCTGATTGGCATAAGACATTTTATATCCATCATGGGCAACTTTGACAAACACAAAACATCTGCAATTGACATTCCTGTCTTGGCACTTCATTAAACAAAGGCATGTAATTCATTCATACACATGTTAACATTCATGCAAAAATGAGAATACTTGCCTTTTCAGTTAGAAGAAACAATTTCAGCAACATAAGTACACTCAACATTCTCAAATTGTGAAGATTTCATGTCATGTCTAGAAAACAGCCACATTCCCATGAAGTCCCATAATACCTTAGAATAAGCAGTTCCTAAATTTAAAAATGTGTTACAAATGCATTTGCTTCAAATTTAAAAATGAAATTTTAGTTTTGAAGGATGTATTTGGCAGACTGGAGTTTTAACTTAACTAGATACTAGCATCCAGTCAAATAAAGTTAAGAAATTGCCTCCATTGGCAGTTACAGTCTGTTGCTTATTTTACTGTGTGCCAATCTATGTATCACTGGTTAAATTAAAGAAACAGTAAAGGAAATTATCCACTCAAAGCATTGCTATGACTATAGGCAGAGGAATTCTCGGATGTGCATTTCTCCCGAGAAGCCGCATGTGCCTTTCTCTCAGTGTATCAGTGCTTCTGCTCCCAAATCCCCATAGATAATGCTCTCTCTCCTCAGTACATCTACCTTCCCCAATAGGTCACAGACTTTTTCACATATTTTTATGGACCCCTTCCCTCCTAACCCTTTATTCCTTTGGAAACTATCGTCAGCACTGTGTAGAAATAAGGCAGCATAGCAAATAGTACAGGTTTGAACCTTGAACCTGAGATCTTTTTTTCTCATTCCTCTTCTGTCATGGACTACTGGTCTGACCTTGGACATATCCCTTGATCTCACCAAGCTTTAGTTATCTCTTCTGTAATCTTCTGATGAGGATTATTTGAGTTGGTGCATATGAGACTGTCATAATGTAAAACACTATATTGGTAAAAGTTGAGATATTAGTATATCAAGAAGCCAGAGCTATACTTTATCTGTCCTATGCTTATCGTTTGCTTTATATTTTCTCTCCTCTTGGCAAAAGCCTGGACCCACCTATCTTTGAATCTTTTTACTATAAAACAGAATTATTTTTATGCTAAGCATTAGAAAGCCTTTTTGTGTGTGTTTCACCTATTATAAAAAAATTTGTTGACAGATTATCAATTTTATGAGTTCTCCTTTCTTCTACCAATAGAAGGATAGAATAAAACAGATTTGCCTTGTCTTAATAATTATAATTATTAGCTCATCATGCATTAATTTTGTGCTAAGCATGTGTTAACTGGCATATAAAATGGTATTATTTTATGTAATTTCTCTAACTGGTAATATTGTGACTCATAATCCCCATTTTACCAAGAAATCTAGGGACTACCCAAAGTATGGCAACTGAAAAGTGATCAATCTGCCTGCCATTTGAACCCAGATCTGCTACCTCTTGGGACTTAAAATAAACCCTGGTCAATCTGATCTCATGTTTTAATTTATATGTTTATTTTTGTTGACACATGAAGATAATTTCTGTTAGATTATAAAACTGACAAATACATACATAGCAAATACAGAGCCTAGTTTCAGATGAAAAGAAGTCCTATTTGCAAATGCATCAATTATGCCTCCTCCCCCCTACCATGGTTTCTATACCCAGAGCAATCAGAATTTCTGTAAAATTGAAGCAGCAACATACTACATCCAAAAGGTTAACAGTTTCACAGTATGAAGTCTGTTGATATAGTAGTGACTTAGCCTATCAAGTAAAGGAATAGCTGAATAATTGACTGTTCCATAAGTAGTAATAACATCATAACAGTTTTCAAATAAATGCTTTTCTTCAGGCTATTTTCATATGTATTGTTAAATGCTGCCAGATTTTCTGTGCACATTGTTCTAATGGCTTATGCCAAGTGCCACACATTTTAAAGGAGAATTAATGCTTTAAAAAATTCATTGTACGTTCCACCAAGTACTAACACTGCTAGTACTCAAAATAGAGCTGTAGTCTCATTAGAGGCAACAATAACAAACTTCTATTAAAAAAGTATTTCAAGTAGAATGTTAATTTAAAAATATTTATAACGCTTACCTTAATATTCTTTGCCCATAGATGTAAACTAGGTGATAACATGTGGAAACCTCTGTGGGCCTCTCTTTAAACTGTCCCCAAACATTCACTTATTTTCAGAACCAGAGAAACAGGAGCTTAAGAGGGGCATGGGGGGAGGACCTTTTATTCGCTGCCATTATTCTCTCTGTGAATGCCTAGCAACAAAATCCCAGACCAAGAAACTAAGATGCCCGAGGGCGCTGACCCTCAGTGCCTTGTGTCCTGTTAGTGTTGCATATGATCCTAGAGCTCTTACTAAAAAGTGTTATCCAATCTGAAGGTTTAGTTGCCTCTGTGATTAGCATTCTGAATAATGTGAGGCTAAGAGTTTTCTCAAAAATGGCATTACATTTTGTTTATTAATAATGTTTAGTATTGAAAAGAGACATATTATACACCTTATATATAATATTTTGGCTCAATTCTACCCGATTTAGAAACGAGGGGGGGAAAGGAGCAAACTAGGGTAATCTGCTTTAGCTTTTAGATTAACACCATTCTTCAGCATTGGGTTGCATTCCTGAGAGCATTTCATAGTCAGCCACACCTCGCTGATAAAATCTACTCTCAATCTTTGCTAAGGCATTCTACAGTTTCTTATACAGCTCCTACATGTGGATGAAAAAAGAGTTCTTGGAGCCTGCAGAACTTTTCTGGAGCATAGAGAAATTTTAGTCAGCTCACTGCCTTTACACATAGCTTCTGCCTCTGGTTCAACATTTGCCACATTTCTTCTGCTGAGTAAATAGATCTTCCTCTGCAGCCCTTTGCTCTGTTGACTCTCTAAGGCCCATGGCAACTCTTGCCCTTGATCGGTGGTCAATAAATAATATGTGGTTTTGCTGCTGTAGTGGAAGCTTTGACATAAATTTTAGTTCTTCCCGCAAATATTTTGTTCCCTGAGAACTTTTTCTCTCCCTGGTCAGCTGAGACTGCCCAAGGAAGTACACTGCTCATTTTTGAAAAGCTGTCTCCAGATGTTATCACATTCAGATCTCTGTCTGAAACCCTTTTTAAAGTTTAGAGGCCTATGGGTGGAAGAGCTCTTGTATCTAAATTTCAGTGAGTTTTCAATGTTCTGTTTTTGAGAGACAATAAAAAATGTATTTAAGTAAAAAAAAAAAAAACCACAACAACTCAAACACAGGGAAGAAATGTATTTGCATCTTTCATTGCTCTTCCTCCTTCCTCCTGAATGGAATATCTGGAGCTCTGACAATCACCTTGAATCATGACAATAACTCAGAATCAAAATCTGTGCAGAACAAAGCGTTAGAGTGGATTAGCATGGGTTCTGGACATTGTGATATATTGCACCAGTGCAGGCTGCCCTGACCATGTCCAGGCTTCTTAGAATAAGAAAAAAGAATTAAACTTCTATCCATTACAAACCACAGTTAATGGGGATTTCCAGTGATTGTCATTCAACTCAAATGCTGACTAACATAGTAATTGACACAGAACTTCAAACATTGTACACTATCTTTGAAAATAATTTGGAAGTTGAATCAATCAATCAGTAGACAATTATAGAAAAGTTACAATTTTTAGGCAAGTTTTTACTGTGAGTATGACTTAAGAGATAATGGAAGAACAAAAAAAGGCAAAGATATTTCAACAATAGGACTACTTGAATGGCATCTTAACAATTTATATTTGAAGGCAGGAAAAAAGTAATTGCAAATGTTATGCTTTAGTTTAAGTGACCTTAAACAAGACTAAAAAAAATGTATCCTCCTTCCAATGTTCCAATTTTCCTCTTTGTTTTTATCTTTACCATAAATATAATTTTATACCTTCTTAGATATATTTTATATGGTCTAAAAAATAGAATGTTAAAGTGATTCAAATTCAAAAGGAATAAATCATGCTAAAGAGTTGACATTTCTCTCTGCATTTGGTGAGAATCAATTGGTTCTAGTGTGCTAATGAAATATAACTCAAATTTAACTTTTCATCTGACAATGTAAGAAAAGTAAAATTTGGTACTATAAAAGTGGC
Source organism: Myotis myotis (assembly GCF_014108235.1). Lineage (NCBI taxonomy): Eukaryota > Metazoa > Chordata > Mammalia > Chiroptera > Vespertilionidae > Myotis > Myotis myotis. The sequence continues at coordinate 60,733,142 of NW_023416313.1, read as the reverse complement.
TTTATTTATATTAGAAATTTCATCATGACAAAATACATCATTATTCAAGGGAAAAAAGAGCAGTCCTGGTTGTTAACTCTGGAGTCAGTAAAATCTGGATTCAGATCCTGATTCTATCATTTATTTTCTGTACAGTGGGGCCTTGACTTACAAGTTTAATTCGTTCTGAGACCAAGCTCGTTAAGGAGCTCGTTAACTCAAATTACTCTGTCAACTCAATGAAAAAAATCGGCTGAGAGACAGCTGGTATCTCAAAAAATTCGTTAGTCGGGACACTCATAAGTCAAGGCCTCACTGTATTATCTTAGGAAAGATTCTTCAGGTACCTATATCTCAGTTTCTTTATATCTTAAATGGAAAAGCACATAGTAGTGCTTCTTTTACATATCGCAGCCTATAATAAATTAACTAGGATCTTTCAGTTTTTCCTAATTCTTGACATCGTGCTACTTATTTTAAAAATAATACAGTTGGCATAACCCATCTTTACAACTTCATTTATGTCCTGAGGAGCTCAAACTCTCCTCTCCAGTAAGCCTACTCAACCCAGTATCATCCCATCTTTCACATATACCTCTGCTTCTACATGACTCCAAAACACACAAAGATATAAAGGATGTATTTTTTTATTGTTGTTTATTAATTTTAAATATCTCTCATTCTTAAAAAATTGAGATAGAATTTATGTGCTATAAAATTTATCTCTTTATAACTATCCCTTTATGACTATCACCACTATCCAATTCCAGAATATTTTTATCATCCCCAAAAGAAACCCCGTATCTATTAGCAGTCAGTTACTATTCTCCCCTCCCCTGAACCTGTAGCAACCACTAATCTACCTTCTGCCACTATGTATTGGTGATTTCTGAAAATTTCCCTAAACGGAATCACACAATATGTGGTCTTTTGTAATAGGCTTCTTTCACTTAGCATAATGTCTTACAAGTTCATTTTCATTGTAGCATGCACTAGCACTTCATTCTTTTTATGGCTGAATAATATTTAATTGAGTGTGTTATCACATTTTGTTTATTCATTCATCAGTTGATAGACAATTGGTTGTTTCATCATTTTGCTATCTTATCTAATAAAAGATAAATATGTAAATTGACCATCATTTCACGATACCCTGCAACCAATCAGGAGCAAGTATGCAAATCAACCCAACAAAGATGGCAGTGGCCCCAACCCCTGGCAGCTCCGGGCTCCTGGGCAGCGCGCCTCCTCAGGTCCTCCTGCCGTGCTCCACACCTGTCAACCATCCTTGCAGCCTCCCTGTGGCCCAGCCCCTGGCCTCAGAGGCAGCCCTCTGGTGCCTGAGGTCATAGCTCCAGTGTCTGGCCTCTCCCTCTACCCCACCCCTGCTCTGGTAAACAAAACCCTAGCGTTGGAGCAGCCCTGTGGGCTCAGACATGCACAGGAGCTCTCTCGGTGCATAGTTAGTGTGCCCCGGGAGCCCCGGGCCAGCCAAGGGGTGATGGTGGCAGCCGTGGCAGCAGCGGCAGGCAGCTCAGCTTTGTTTTGAATAGATGAAAGAGGCCACCTACACAGTAACCCAAATTATCAGATCTCCCTCCTCTCTATCTAGCCAAATTAAGTCTCCCTCCTCCCTATCTAGCCAAATTAAGAGGGGACGGACGATGGGTGTGGAGGGAGGGTGGGTGGGCAGGAGGCGAGGGCGGAGGAGGAAGAGGATGAGGAAGGGGGCCAGTTGCATCCCATTTTCACAATGAGAAAGTGAAATGCCCTAGCGCACCCAACCTCTCCAGTCCTCCCCGCCTCCGCCGCAGCTGCCGCTGCACAGGCTGCCAGAACGAGCCTGGCGCGTGCCAGCAGCCAAGGAAAGGAAGGCCTAATCTTGCATGAATCTTCATGCATTGGGCTTCTAGTTATTAATAATGCTACCAAAAGCATTTGTGTGGAAGTTTTTGTGTAGACATATGTCGCAATTTACTTGGGAGTTGAATTACTGGGTCATAAAGTAACTCTACATTTCCCTTTTTAAGGAATTCTCACACTTTTTCAAAATGGTTACACTATTTTACATTCCTGCCAGCAAAGCACAATGGTTCCGTTTTCTTCACATCCTCACCAATACCTTTTATTGTGTGCCTTTATGACCATAGTTATTCTAGTGTGTGAGGAGCTTCATTGTTGTTGTTTTTTACCTGCTCTTAAACTTAGAACAGAACAGGAGTCAAGGAAAATATTTTTAATGGAATTGTTACTACATTACTCCAAAATTTCCTCTCTTTTCTGGGAATTTTCTTTCCCATCTTACTTTCCTTTCCAGAGTCTAGGAATTCTCCTCATTTCCTGTTTTTTATAAAAGATAACTAATGATTATAGTTCACCATTATATTTTCTGCCCTAATCTTTATGGCACATATTGTCTACACTGCATATTTATTTACTATTTTGCTTTATTACCTCTTAATATATACTCTTTATCTTCCCAACTCTATCTGTTTGTTGTTTGACCTATAGAACCATGTCTTACACTCATAAGCATCCCCCATAGCACTTAATATGTTCCTGAATATGTATACTAGGGCCTTTGGACATTCCTTTATATTACTTTACATTGCATTATTAATTTGGGAATATCACATTTCCTTGCTCTTCTTTTGGCTTTCTTTCTCTCTACCTTATTTTCTAAATATTCTTAACCTAAAATATTCATGATCACATTTTTCATTCTATAGCCTCTTAGTATGTGAAAAAAAAAAAAGGTTTTTAACAAGATGAAATGAAATATTGCAAGTAAATTGTTGAGCACTTTAAAATTGTCTGTCTATTCTAAACCCAATTTTTAATAACCTTGGTAGTTTACTACTAAACATCTGCCATTTGCTTTGTGTTCCAGTGAGCCATTGGGTAATTAGAGCTAAAATAAATAACATAAAAAATTTAAAAGTTGGCAAAGTCACATATTCCTATTTTTAGGAAATTTGTGTGTCAATGTGAATATGGTAGAAAAATAAAAGCGTTTCCCTAAACTCCATGTTTTCAGGTATAACCCCTTTCCGTGCTCTTCTTTACAGAAAACCAGTGGACTATGTACTTCCCGTGACCACTTACTCAGCCCCTAGTATCTCCATACCCGGTACCTTTAAGAAAGATTTTCATCGCTTCTTAGTCCACTTGAATCAATCACTCTCAAGATCTCCTGGCCTAGATCCATAGTTACCTCTTTCTTGCCAAGTACTAATGATCAAATCCTCAGGCCTCATTTTATTCCAGTCATCAGTAGCATTTGACATAATCGATGACCTGCCTTTCTAGAAATACTTTCTTCACTCAGAATGTGGGTAGCAGGGTTTCCCTGCATTTTTACCTCATCTCATTGGCCATTCTTTCTCAGTCTTTCTTTTTTTGTTAATTCCTCTATTCACCTGAACCTATAAAGTTAGAATGTCCCATAACTTAGCATGTGGCCTTCTTGCATTCCCTATCTCCTTTTAGTACCCAGAGGGTCATCTCGTATCTGAAGATTTTTAAATACCATTATGTACAGATGACTCCAGAATTTACATTGCTAGCTCAATATTCTCTCTTGATCATCTAGAGCAGTGGTTCTCAACCTTCTGGCCCTTTAAATACAGTTCCTCATGTTGTGACCCAACCATAAAATTATTTTCGTTGCTACTTCATAACTGTAATGTTGCTACTGTTATGAATCATAATGTAAATATCTGTTATTCAGGATGGTCTTAGGTGACCCCTGTGAAAGGGTCGTTTGACTGCCAAAGGGGTCGCGACCCACAGGTTGAGAACCGCTGATCTAGAGCCGTAGGTGTCTAATGTGTAAGTTCAAAGCTGAGCTTATTATTTCCAATCACCATATTAAAACAAGCCACAAACAAAAATCACCTCTCCTCTAGCTGTCTCACCCATAGTAAACTACCACAATTCAACCAATTGCTTTCTCTCCCAATGCACATCCACTACACAAACAAATGGGACACCTCTCTTTACAAGATATTTCTGGATTCTAACCTATTTCTATGACCTCCATTTTTTCCAAATTAGTTTAATCCACTATCTTCTGTCTCCTGACTTTCGTGATTTTCACCAATGCTCTGGTTTCTCTACAGTCAGCACTGCACAGCAGTCAGAGTAAATTTTTGAAATGTAAGTCATATTATAAAGCTGCTTCTTAAAATTACCCAATGAATTCTCATTATACTCACTATAAAATCCAATTCTTGTTAATGATCTTTAGGGATCCCCAATGACTCTCTGCCTGATCTCATTGTCTATTTTCATCTACCTGGCTTAATCCTCTTAGCCATATAGATGTTCTTCCCACTCCAAAAATACTTCAAGCTAATTCCTACTTCAGGAATTTCTATTTACTGTTTTCATTTCTGTTATTTTTGTCTCTTACATTTATGTCTTTTCTGACCTAGCCTTTTATGACCAACTTATTACATCTACCCCTGTGTATCAGTCACAGTTCTTAGTTGCAGACAATAGAACTCACAATGGGTAGTTTAAGAAAAGGAAAGTATAAAAAATATCAAGTAACACATCATATCAACACCACCACTCATACCAATGAATCTGGGGCCCCCTTTATATCAATATGTCTCGGGACTGAATACCAGAATTGGCCAGTACTATTCCTGAAAACCTAAACTGCGCCACCACCATGTTGGTCAAGACACTCAATGTCCTGAATGAAACAAATGTCACGATGTTCAATTCCATACTGAAATCTTATGCTAGTGTATGTGTTTTGTAGAAACCAAGGTATTGTCTGCATCCCAGATGAAAGGTGGCTGGGAAAGTAAGCTTTCTATTTCCCAGTTTTGGAAAGGTCAAAAATCATAATGTAGAAAATTATCAAAACATCATGTGAGTGGCCAAAAATATTGGTCAGCCTTAAATGACATGTTCATTAGACACTATTTTTATTTTTTCTTGCACTATCATTCTCTATTGTTGTAGGATATACTTACTTATTAGCAGGTAATCTCCCCATTAAATATACTAGTAAGTTCCCTGAGAGAAAAAAATTTTTGTACTTGTAGCACTGTGTATTCAAGACTTAATATGACATTATATGATTCTGTTTGCACATAGACAGACATACTAATACTTTTCAACTTGGAGTTGACCATCATAAAGACTATCTTTCATTTAAGACACTGAGTTTCTTGGAAAATAGAAGTGTCTGTGTCTTCAGGAGCAATAAGAGCCAAGTATCTGACATCCAAGTTAATCTTCCATTACCTCATTGTAAAATGAAGATTACAATAGTACCTGCTAAACAGGATCATTGTAGAGTGTAAATGAAATACCCTAGGATTAGCAAAAGGCTTTCCATCTAGAAAATGTTAGATAAAAATAAAAGTTATTACCAATAATATCTATTTTATCTCTTGTATATAACTAAGCAAAGTATCCATGGGGGGAGGGGGGGCAGGGGGAATCTAACTGTCCTTTTGAAATATAAATCCTTGAGAGAATACAATAACTTATTTTTGTATTTAACACATAAGTTAGTTGAAAGCAAATTTTTTTCTATGAAATAATCCATAGAACATTTTTACCAGAAAGAATTCAGGGACTACATACTCAGCTGCTGGAAATAAAAAAATTATGAAACTACCAAAAATAATTAAGATAAAAACATACATATAATTAAAGTTTATCCATGAAAGTGGAAAATCATACATTATTTCACATGTAAAGCATAAGTGTGAAGGTGGAAAAACGATTCTAGCTGTAGGAAGTTAATGTTATAATATCCAATGTCTGTAAGAGATCAATCAACCTACAGGATAAAAATTTTACATGGTGACTTGAAAATCTTAAAATTTTTAAATCCCTTCTCCTTCAAACTTGAAGGACATAGATAAATTTACCATCACTCAGCATAGAATTGTTGGAAAGGAAGAGAGAATGATTAATTAAGGTTGAGCCTCCTTTGTTCAGTTCAGGTTCAGTAACATGCACTGGACAATGACACGAAATCATATTTTTCTGATATTTGATAAATGGGGTCATCAACATCAAATAATTTTCTTCACTCTCTGCACCATGCAGTTTGCTACTGAAGAGAATTTAATGAAGGAAGGCCAATCTCAGCCCAGACATGAAGATAAAAAAACATATGCTCTCATTGATTTTGAGGTAAAATAAAAGGAGAGAAAATTTAAATTTTATAAAAACTCAGGTATAACCTTTAGGAAAATATAGGAGGGGAAAGTTGAAGGCTAGGTACAAATCCTAACAGATTTTATTGCTAAGTCTTCATGTGTCCTAAATCAAATAGCTGCTTTGTAAATGTGTGACAATAATGTTTGACCTAAAATCTAATAATTTTAATATGTGAACAAAATGGGTATTTTAAAGAATGCTAGGTCTCCACTTATCCCTGCTGGGAGCATTTTCTTTGTTATCACCTGGGCTGATTTTCCTCTTTTCTTTTCTCTAGTTATTTCATGTAAAATGGAAAGGTATATAATTTTTTATGTATGCAAGTTAAGCCCCCTCTGATTTAAAAAAATAATAAAACAACAGACCTATGATTTAGATGATAGTATAACAAGTAGTTGTATTAGTAATAACAATAATAAAAATAGTATCAACGTATTATTTTTTAGCATCTTCACTTGAAATCACATATAGTGTAGAATTTAGGATGCTTATAATTATAATTAACTGTTCGATTTCCTCTCTAATTCAGGTCTCAAGAATATTAAAATATTTTAAATTAAGATAGATTCAAGGCAAGACTATATGTACAGTAAAATTGTCATTACTCTTTAAGAAGGCTGTTGAGTTTGGATATTGATTCAAACAAACCAATTGCAAAACATTTTGAAAAATCAGGAAATTTTGGTTATGGATTGGGTATCGGATAAACAGGAATAATCTGATATGGGTTTCATGTGATAATAGTTTTGTAGTTACATAAGAATATGGCTTTATTTGTAGAGATACAGACTAAAGCATAGGGGTGCAATGAGTAGGTCTGGAATTTTGCTTGAAAATATTTCAGCAAAGGAAAAAAGATATAAAAACAATTTTGTCAAAATGTAATACTTTCACTTGAGTATTGGATATATTGAAGTTAATTTTATTATTTTCCTTTTTCTAATGCAGTTTTTAAAGGAGGACTGAGTGCAAAAACAATGAAAAACTCATCGCTTATGAATGCTTTACAATACACAAATCATGTATCATAGAAATGTACACTTGAAACTTATATGACACTGGTAACCATGTCATCCCAATAAATTTAATAAAAATAAAATAAATGCATCAAAAACAAAGATGCCCCAACAACATCTGATCACATCTCTCTCCCTCGCTCACTCGGTGCTACACTCGCCTTGGATGCTATGATCTCAAGGCCCCTGCATAGACTGTTTCTTCTGCCAGGACCACTGTTCCCCGGGTGGCCACACAGCTTGCTCCTTCAGGTCCTTCCTTAATTGTCGCATCACTGAGGCATCCCCTGACTATATTATTTTTATTTAGTTTTGTTATTATTTTCAAATTGAAGTATCATTGCAACAAACATTGTAAGGTATTTAAAATGTACAATGTGATATTTTAATATATGTATGCATTGTGAAAGGATTAGCCCCACTGAGTTAATTAACACACCCATCACCTCACATATTTACCTTTTGTGTTGTGTGTGAGTGATAGAGAGAGAACGTGTAACTTTCTACTCTCTCAGCAAATTTCAATTATACAATACAGTGTTATGAACTATAGTAAGCATGTTATACATTAAATATGATTAATTTATTTAAAACAGCAACATCCACCACTCCTGCCCCCATATTCTGTATCCGGTTCCCTGCTTTATTTTTCTTGTAAAATTTATTATCTCATAAACTATACAACATACTTATATTGTATATGTTATCTGCCCCTCCTGACAAGAATGTAAACTCTCTGAAGGCAGAATTTTGTTACTGCTCTATTCACTACACTATTTCCAGTGTTGCTGAATACATTAATGGGGCAGAGAAGTAGCAATACAGGAATTGTTAAATTTTCACCTGTGGTTATTAGGCACAAATTTAGAGAGTGGGCGAGGTTATTAAAGGAAGAAGGGCAATGGTGAAAAAGTGGCTCATCCCAGACAGGGCAGAAAGCACAGAAACATTCTCCTTCAAAATATCTCACAACTTTTCATACCGTAAGATTCCATTTGAATATTTTGGCTGGGTGAAGAATTCTAAGGTAATAGATTTTATTTCAGTACTAAAAAAAAAGGTAACTCCAATGTCTCCTAGCTTACACTATTTCTGACCAAAAACAAAACAAAATATGCAAACAAAAAAACACTGATTGCCTTGTCTTTGTTCCCTTCAGAGAATGTATCTTTTTTCAAGCAAGCGATTTGATAATGGATGTGCCCTGGTATGTTTTTCATGTTCCCTGTGCTTATTGTTCTTGGAATGTTGGTTTAAAGTTTTCATTAAATTTAGGGGTCCAGGGGTGGGGGGCAATCACCATTATTTTTCAAATACATATATATTTGTCTTCTTCCATCTTGAGGATTCTAACTATGCATATATTTGGCCACTTGAAATTATCCCACAGTTTGTTGATGCTTTGCCGGATTTCTTAAATTGTTTTTCACTCTGCCTTTTGTGGTGGATCATTTATATTGCTATGTCTTCAAGTAGAATAATTTTTTGCACTATTTTATCTGCTATTAATCCCATCTAATGTATTCACCATCTTAAATATTGTTCCCTTTGGGTCTTTTTATATTGTCTATGTTTATATTTATCTCATTTAATCTTACCTCTACTTTATTGACCACATGGAATACAGTTAAAAGTATGCAATATCTTTGTCTACTCAATCTATCTACTGCGTCATTTCAGGGTCACTTTTAGTTGATTAATTTTTCTCCTCATTATGGGTTGTATTTTTCTTTTACGTTTTCATGCTTAGCAAACTTCAATAGTATGCCATACATTGTGAATCTTTCTTTGTTGAGTGCTGGATATTTTTGTGTTCCTTTAAACATTCTTCAGTGTTGTTCTGGGATACATTTAAGTTCCTGGGGAACCGTGTGGTCATTTCAGTTCTTGCTTCTAATCTTTGTTAGGCAGAACCAGTGAACCATTTAGTTAAGGGTGACTTTGTGTTGCCTCCTGAGGCAGGACAATTCCTAGTACTCTTGTCATGTGAACTATGTGGTTTTCCATTCTGAGTATGAAGAGTGAGCACTAATCCTGGCCCGATGTGATCTCAGGGGTTTGCTCCCTCTAAGTCTTCTGCATGGTTCTTTCCCACTCCTCTGATTGTTTCCTCATCTGCATATGCTCAGCAGGACTCACCTGAACACTGAGGAGGGCCCTCTGCAGAACTCGGGAGTTTTCTCTCTGTGCGGCTCTCTCCTGTCTAGTCTCTGCCCTGCAAGTTCTAGCCACCTTTGCTTCCCCAGTTTTCCAATTCCAGTTACTTAACTCAGAGAGAACCCTCTGCTCCCTATGCTATGGCCTGGACACTTTCTCTAGGTAGTAACCTGGAGCAGCCAGAGAGCCAACCTCATATATTTCTCATGTATGTAATCACTGTTGCCTGATATCCAACACCCAGAAAGTCACTTTTTCATATTTGTGTGTGTTGTGTGTGTGTGTGTTTGTGTGTTATATCAAGCAAAAGGATAAAGCTACTCATCTTGGATGAAAACAGAAGTCTGCTGATTCAGTTTCCTTTGGGATTTATATCTGCTTGAGAGATATAAGACTGAAGACTTGTTTAAACATTTGGATTCCTATAGACTGATTTTTCAGGTTGAGCTTAAAATACTATGGAATCAATTCATTCTTGTATGTTATTACTAATGAGACTCATATAGAGTTAAACATAAGACAAGAAGATAATCGTCATGAAATTTTTCCTTGTGTAAATTATCAGTAGTGCCAAGGATATGAATGCATTTCTTCATTATAGAAAAATAGGGGAATCTTTTATTTATTTTTTTTTTTATAATTTAAGAGTACTCTTAGAATAACTATAGAGAAGACTCTAGTTCTAAAAAGTAGTTTCAGAATTCCACTTGCAATGTTAATAACATTAGAAAAGACTGACTCATGCTATATTGAAATGACCTACTGTGGAGTGTTAAACTACTTCTGTGAACAGCAGCAGAAAGGGATTTGAAATGTAGCCCAGACTAATTATGTTTTTGTAATATCACAAACCTAAATTATTCAGAACTTTCCTGGATTTCCTTTTATCTGTCGGTATATTAACAAATTTATTATACCAACAAATCTTTTGACAAACTGGGGAGAAGGTGACAGAGATGAAGCAATAAATAATTTATATATAATTATGAAGTGGAAGGTTTAATATATTACTTTAGAATTTTGCTTTTCTTTAACCAAGAAATAAAGCTTATTCTAGAATTGTTTTATTTTTTAACATACTGAAATGAACTCAGGATTTTTAGCAACAAATAATTGCAGACAACACTTGTATATTATGTGATTATTTTCCCTCTTGAATAGCAAGATTTTATTAAATAAAAGTTAATTTTGTTATCATCAATACTTAAGATCTTTTGGCAAATTTAAAAAAAATATAGCAAATAAACAGATAATCAAATAAAGATATCCAAATAACTAAGAATATATATATACACATATATATATTTATAAAAAATTATTTTACATAAAAAGCTCAAAAAATATTTTTAGTGAATCGATAAAGGTATACTTTTATGCCTTTTGACTGCATTTATAAAATTAATTACATAGAGTGTTTCCAGAAAGGGGACCTGGCCTGGGCAGGTCTGCCTACGGTCGGCTGGTAGTGTGTGGGTTCTTGACTTGGTGCAGGAAAAATTTCACAGCTCGAGTCTAGATGACTATGAGGGAACATTTATTAAAACTGGGTACATAAAACAAGAAAGGGCTTAGCATAGGAGAAGTAACAGGAAAGCCTAGGCTGGGCTGGCCTACCTCTCTGGGAAGTCAGAGAAAGGGGGCCTTGGGATCAGGTTCAGGGGTTAACATGGGTGAGCGGCTGCTGCCCATTCCTCTCCTGGTTGCAAGTCTCCTGAGGTCCTTTAGGGTTGAGCAGATTCATGCCTGTGGGGGAAGAGTGGGAAAAGGGGATGGTGGAGGCTGCTCACTGGGTCCTTTGTCTTGAAGCTTTATCTCTTTCTCTCCGGCAGGAATCTTAAGGGAGGTCTCAGAGGAGAGTTTTAGCAGAATATTCATCAGTTTTCTAGGTGTGTGCCTCCAGAGCCTGGTCTCCACCGACTGGTCAGTGTTAGGGCAAGGGGTTATTAATCATTGTAACTGGGCCTGGTGTCACCCACCTGGTTTTGCTGCTTTTCTCGGTTTGGAGCTGAAATTCAACTGAGGCCTTGATGTTATTTCTAGGGAGGTGACCTTCAGTATGTGTTGTAAATTTATCTGCCAGTTTGTTCGGCTATCTGACTCTGTTTCCCTATTCCACTTTTCCTGGCTTACTGGCCTGTTTCAAGAATATTTTAAAAGTTCTAAGATATTTTATTTAAACAAAAAGGAAAGACAATTCTCATTGTTAAATAATTTGAATATTTTAAAATATTAATTTTACTAGTGGCCCGGTGCACAAAATTCATGCACATTAAAAGGGAATTAATTAGAGGAAATATTTTAATATTGCTCTGTGCCCTTTCTCTATAATAGAAGTGTCAGAGATGAAAGAAAATTAGTAAAATGTATATGAAAATCTTCCTCCTGTCAGAGTCTGGGGCACACCACAGGACCCAGAGTCAAGTCCCTGCCTACCCGTGTGCACCTCGAAATCATGCAAGACCCAGACTTGGCTGGCCCCACCCTTGTCAAGCCTCGCTGGGTGGGGGTGTGCGGTCTCAGGTCCCCAGGCCCCAGCGCAAGGGTGTGATGACCATTTGCATATTAGCTCTTTTATATAGGATTCATTCAAGTCCAAGGTATGTATTTATTTTGATTCCAGAGTTGCATGTTGTTTCATAGTTGCTAATCTTCATTGTTCAGAAGGAAAAGCCATTTTCATCTTTAATATTTTTATATAAAGTAAGGTCTATTATCTTTGGAAACTGAAAGTATTCATATTGTATCCTATATCTGCTATTTTACTTTTCATTTTCAAACATTATCTGAACTAATCTCTTTTTTTAGTAATTGCTAACTTTAGTAGTTGCTAACTTAAAAAATATTTAAATTTATAACAATTTCAAAGTATACACATTATGCAATACAAAAGAAATGACACATGTGCTTGATCCAAACTCAGAAATATAGAATGAATACAGCACCTTATCTTTCTCTCTTTTAATGTATTGATTAAATATTGACTGACAGGATCCTATACTATTTTTTCTTGAAAATTAGAGAAAATGTACTAGTACAGGGGTAGGCAGCCCCTGGCACATGTGCCAAACATGGCACTCCAGTAACTTTTGCTGGCACGCGAAACCCTCTCTTATAATCTTCCATTTACAATTTTTTTCTCAATATCGACTTTTTTATTTTTCAGATAAATTCAGTGTAGGTGCATCTTAGATAAATAAATAATTTTACATAACAAGTTATCTTAAAGACCATAGACATGGATTGACGAGAGAGGGGAAGAGCAATTTCTATGCCTCTGCCTTAACTCTCCCTGCCTTTCTGGATCCGAACAGTGTTTTGGTTTCATCCACATACACTTGTGAATCTCTGTTCTCAGTGATGAATTTTGTTAAGTCTCATAATAGGAGTAGCCTGATGGATGAAAGTAGTAGCTCGTGCATATCTCTGAAGGTCACGAAATATCAACCTGATGTAAAATCTCTGTCATCCGTGATGCAGCAGCAAAAGTCCCACTGATAATATCAAACGGAGTCATAACGTTTTCTGTCAGACTATCAGTGTACATGTATACATTAAAAAATAAATGTATTTTTCATCATCATATACTGTGTTTTTGTCACTCGAATGAATTTTATTATTTCTTCAAGTTTCTTCACATACGTACACCTTAAGAGATATCAAGTAGGCGTAATATGTTCTCAAAAAATTAGGGTTGGCACCCAGAAGAATTTTGAGTCAGAGATTTTGCTGGTTTTGGCACGCACTCACAAAAAGGTTGCCCACCCCTGTACTAGTAGCTTTAAAGTTCATGCAGTTTTATTTCTGAACAACAGATGGCAGTATCAACTTCTAGATTTACTACAATTTTTTTCTATTTGTATTCCTTTCTTTATTAACTGTTTTGTTTTTTTTTTTTCTTAAAAAAAATCATGACTGTCTTACCTTCAGAAACACAATTAGTGTTAATTCAGGAAATACAGTTTTATTGGCATTCAGTCTTGAAGAAAAATGTTTGCAGTGTCCGGTTCAAAATACTGTTTTTCCAGAATAGCTGACAGTATTTGGAAAGCTGATTGATCACATTTAGAGGCATTAACCTCAAAACAGTATCAAGCTCACAGTCTAGTTGATTCTGCTAACAGGACTGACACTCCTCTTTAAAAGCAGGGTAATCTCCTGTGGGCAGCCGATGGCCTGTGAGAGAAGAGGAAAACTAGAACGAAGTAGCCTCGGGGAAGCCCAATGCCTGCCAGGCACCTAGATGGCAAAATCCTATCTTCCCTAACCAAGGCCACTTAAGAATAAATGGTTTTCACTTCTCCCCAACAAGAGGGTAAATAACTTAAAAGGCCCTACTCAGGAAGATAGATAGTAGAAATCCAATTAGTGCCCTTTATGCCAACTACACCCAAGAACAGATGAAGTTAAGGGAATAAATCTCATTTTGGCTCATCAGCATAAAGGTGATGCATATTCTATTGAGATCCTCCCCTAAGACCTCCGTTAAAATCCTAACTTCTAAAACCCTTAAGCCAGCGGTTCTCAACCTGTGGGTCGCGACCCCTTTGGCGGTCTAATGACTCTTTCACAGGGGTCACCTAAGACCATCCTGCATATCAGATATTTACATGATGATTCATAGCAGTAGCAACATTACAGTTCTGAAGTAGCAACAAAAATAATTTTATGGTTGGGCCACAACATGAGGAGCTGTATTTGAAGGGCCAGAAGGTTGAGAACCACTGCAACCAGAGGACCCAGGGTGTGCTCTCCCTCTCCAGAATACGCCCACACTTTTCTTACCTCTCAGGCGTGCACCTCCTAACTTTAAAGGTCCCCGTGAGACTTGCCAGCAGGAGAGCCGTGGGCAGTGGCAGCTCGTTCCAGGCTAAACTCCTGAACCTGTCCCCAAGGCCCCATTTCTCTGACTTCCCAGTGAGCTGACAGTGGCTCCAACGAGGCTCTCTCCTGTGGCTTCTTCTGTCCTCAGCCCTTCCTTATGTCTCCAGCTTTAATAAATGGACTCTCAAAATAAGAAATAATGAAAACTAAAATATATAAAATAAAAGGTAAAATTAAATATAGAGTAAATAATTTTTTTCAGTCTAGGTTAGAACATACTAGAGAAGCTGAGAAGGAAGAAAAATGAAAGAAAAAATAGCATAGTTCTTACAGAAGAGAGATACTGCAGTCTGGCATAGGAAGAATAGATTTATTTATTGCAGGATTTTGCCATAAACATGAGTTCTTTGGCAGACAAGTTTAGATTCACAACTTTATCCTGATGACGCTCCTATTCTGGTTCGTCCTGGAGCTGCCAGGCAAGGCCAGAGGTAAAGTTGTCAACCTCAGGTGCTCTATATCCCACTTTGAACAGTTCCAGAATGGTTTCTGTTGGACCAGGTGTTTCTCTTAGAATTTAGCCTAAAATATTTTCTTGATCTTGCATTATCCCGTTTCTCTCTACATCCTTTTTCTTTAAAAACATACTTTCCCTTTTTGTTTTCTTCATTATTCAAAAGTTAATTATCACATCTCTTTGTTCTTCTCACTTAGCAAAGTATTAATAATTTATCTCTTTCCATATTTGCTACCTCATTCTTTTCAAATTTTTCTTATGCTTGACAAAATAGGTTTTTAATATGACTAAGTTATTTTAATCCCATTTAAAGTACTTCTTTTTCTATTTCAGAATATCTCTGCATGTTCTCTACTGAATTTATATAAATGGCTTATTCAATGATTTTGACTAAACTATAAACAACTCTGCTGATTTAATAGCATCAAGAGTAACATTTAACTGTTTTTTTCAATTTTCCCAGAATTGAAAAACAAAGAGCCTCAAGTAAATTGCTCCTTACTACCAGTGTGCAGAACTCCGGGTTATTACTATTTTGGGGTATCATGGTGTTTTCAAAAACAAACACACTAAGAAACAAAAATAAAAGTCAGCGGTGGACTGAGAGCTGTGAGGGCTCAGGTAAGCTGTGTCAGCAGGGTAGGTAGGAAACTCAAGTGATCGTAGGTGACAGGTAAGTATGTGCATGAATGAAGATCATTTTTCTTGAAACATTGATACCTAGGACGATCTTTCCTATTGTCACTTTTTCGTAGAGAAGTGGCACATTAGGATTAGTTTCAACTGCAAACAACATGAAAAAAATGGAAAATTGGCAATGGCATAGAAATAATTTCTCTCTGGTGGAGAAATTCAGAGGCAGTCGAGTGCTGGGATGGCTACTCTGTTCCATAAAGTTCTTAAAGGCCAAAGTTATATCTAGTCCACTGCTCTGCCATCTCCAGTATACATCGCATGTCCTCAGAGTCCAAAATGGTAGTAGGAGGTCTCCCCATCATAGCTGTGCTTTATAAAGTAGAATGAAGAAATATATGAAGAAGGAAAGGAAGCAAAAAAGGTGTGCATCAGCTATCTTTGAGGGAAGGTTCCAGAAACTGTCATATGACACTTATGCTAGCATTGAATTGGCCAAACCTTAATCTCATATTACACCAAACTGTAAGAGATTATAGAGAATATACCTTTCTCTACTCTACCTAGACATTATCCTAGAATATTTATTAACACAGAGACCTAATGGAACCAATATCAAAAAGTCAAAGTGGATACAAATCTAGTTCTTTACCCTTAAGTGGACATACAAATTCTGCATTAAATCTCTCTCTCTCTCTCTCATTTTTGGCCTTGGCAATCAAAGTGAATGTGATTGAAGCTAAAATAAAGGAAACAGCATTTACTCTGTTGTTATGGTAACTGGAATGGTTGAAATGTATTTATCATTTTCATAGCATAAATGATACATTTATAACCATCTATTTTTTAAGAATTGCTGTAGGGCTTGCTTAATAGTCTGAGTATGAAGAAATATTTGTATCTCTCTTGGCAAAAACATAGTTTTGACTACTTTGACACAATTTTAGCAGCTCTGTAATTTATTTAATTAAATGAAATTTTCATCTTGTTTTCATTGGAAATAATTGGAAATATTATTTAAAGGTCTAAGCATGAGAAATTTAAATTTGAACTACTTATAATTTTTATTTGTAATTTACTAATAGATAAATAAGTTATTTCACTGGGTATGAGACATCTAGAAGAGAACATGGCCGATTACAGTGTCACTAAGGGTTTAAAGTAACGTAATCTACCGATTTAGGTTATGTTCATATAGTTCACAGAATGTTGCAGTCCATATATTTGGTAAAACAACATTTTGATTATGACATGTGCATATGGCTAGATGAAAATGAAGTTTTGAAAGATAAATCAAGTTATAAACTTTTTATCACTGTTGAAACTTTTTCCTATTTCAAAAGCAAAATTTTAAATATTTAGTTTTGTGATAAATGTACCATCTATACTAATAAAAGAGTAATATGCTAATTAGACCGGGAGACCAGACATCTTCTGACCATCTGACTTCCTTCCAGACAAAGCCACGGTGGTGGGGGCCAAGGCAGAGGCAGTTAGGGGCCTGAGGCTGGCAGGGGAGGGCAGTTGGGGGCCATCAGGCTGGCAGGGGAGGGCAGTTGGGGGCCATCAGGTCAGCAGGGGAGCAGTTAGGCAGTGATCAAGCTAGTAGGCAAGCAAGTGGTTAGGAGCCAGCAGTCCTGGATTATGAGTTGGACATCCCCCGAGGGGTCCCGGATTGAAGAGTGTGCATGCTGGGCAGAGAACCCCCTCCTCCCCCGTGCACGAATTTTGTGCACTGGGCCTCTAGTGGTTATATAAGATGTTAACATTAGGGAAAACTGAGTGAAAGACATACAGAAATGCTCTGTACTTTATAACTCCTGTAAAATCTTATACTACTTAAGAAAGTGTTGTGTGTTTCATAATGTCCAGAACTTAAATATATTATAAATGTTTATTCAAAGTTTTATAGGTGTTATGGCTAATGTAGTCATAATATTACATATAGACAAAAAGTAAAAATAGTTTGACTATAACTGTAGAATGCAGTCATTCACATTCAGCCTTATCAACTTTACCTCAAGTTAGTTCATACCACCTCCCCACTTAGACATGTGGTTACACTCAGCTTTGAAATAAATGGCAGGAGACTTAGATATCAAGGATTCATCACGTATCAAGACTTTATCAAGTTCCAGGACCTCTAGCTCTTGTCCCAGGCTCTCTTAGAGAAAGCACATCCTATATTCATGAATAGCGATTTCCGGCTTTGATAGGCAACTGTGGAAGGAAGTATTTACCTCAGCAATTCATTAAAATGTTGAAAAAATAAAAAAGAAACAAATTCAGCTTTCTTCATAACCCAAGTTTTTTCCTACCTCTTCTTCACTTTTAAAGCTACCACCATTTTCCCAGATGTCCAAGAGAAAAAATTAACTCAAAAATGTACTTCTGTTGCTGCAATACAGGTCTGTTGTTTATATTCAGCCCCTCCTTTTCACCATATCTTTCAGTTCAGCGTGCTCTCAATCTGGGACTGTTTGGCATCTGTTCCTACATAGTCTCTATCTTTCATTGTTATTTACACAATTCATTCCATGAAGTACCATTAACTCTTTCTAGTGCAGATCTTTATCTCTGGGATTTCTCTGATGCATCCCCCCCCAAACACATACACAAGCATATTCAGAGATTTTAAGACTTACTACTAAATGCCAGTATTCATTTGTACTCAGTTCAAGAAATCAAAAACATATTTTACTCCAAGCTATGAACTAAACACATTTATTCACACAAAAGAGTAGGGTTAAATTTCTTCACTTGTGAAAACAGTAGGGGAATTGACCATCTAACATTATTATTCTTTCTTATTGTCCAAATTTTGTCTATTTTAACAAAAATGGACTGTGAGTTCTCTAGATCTGCTCTAAAGGCCTTTTTTTCCCATTACTTAAAATGCCTGCTCTTTCCCCATTATTTTGTTTTTAATTATTCATAAAGATCTATGGATAATTCACAATAGAGGTCCTAGTTGGTATTAATGTCATCCTTGTATATGCTTTCTATCTTCTACCAGTTTGTGAGCTTCTTGAGGAAGCATAACCATCCTTTAATTTTTATATACTTCCTTTGTATACCTCATACAGCCATATGGTGGTTCTTGTTTATTGAATGTATCATAACATACCTACTAACCTTAATGATAGATTATAAGCAGGCAATGTGTTGAGAGACATTTGTACAGAAATGTCCACTCCCACCTCTAGACCAGTTTAAGACCAATTTGTGAGAATGTGACTTGAACACATTGGAGAGGAGCAAGAGAAGACATGGGTCAGAAAGCCCCACAGGTGATCTAGAGCAACTGTCCTGAAAGCCCTCAGAAGAGAGCTTCTTCTGGTTGGTGGCATGGAGCCTGCAGAGTGAGTGGCACAGTGACTGTGGGGCACACAGGGTAAAGGATGCCTTCCAGCACTTCTTCCTCTTGCAGTGCTGTTGACAGAGGTGACACCCTGAAGGAACATGGACAGGCAAGAGGCATGCAAGAGTCCAGACCTACAGCTCAAGCCCTTAGGGCAGTGGTCGGCAAACTCATTAGTCAACAGAGCCAAATATCAACAGTACAACGATTGAAATTTCTTTTGAGAGCCAAATTTTTTAAACTTAAACTATATAGGTAGGTACATTGTTATTAACTTAATTAGGGTACTCCTAAGGCTTAGGAAGAGCCACACTCAAGGGGCCAAAGAGCCGCATGTGGCTTGCGAGCCGCAGTTTGCCGGCCACGGTCCTAGGGCCTGCAACAGTTGATGGCTAGTCCAGAGCCTTGAACTGGTCCTGTGTCCAACAGGACCACCTAATAGATGTGTCAACAAGATTCTGATTGCCTAGTTGTGTGCAGCATCATTAAAGAAAGATTCACTGGCCAGCAGGGAGTGATCCACTGGCCAGGCTGCCCTCCTGGACATGTCCTGACCACAGGTCCCAGAACAAATTTATGGACTTGATCACCCAGGTTCATAGAAGCATCTCGTGGACTCCACCTGGAACAGCTTCACAAGGAAGGGAGTAGATTTTGTAGCGTAGGGATTGGGGACTGGATTACAGGAATCCTTTTCTGGAAAGCTTGGCAGATCTCAGGCCTAGACAGAGGAGGATTTAGAGAATTTTGAGGAAGGCAATTCAAAGAATGGCAGGGTCAGAGATATACACTCTTTCATGAATAAATAGAATACCCGCCACCCCCAAACAGGGGTAACAGGAAGAAGCTGAGCCCGTCATAATGTATTCTTCCCAGCTTTGACCATTGTTTAAATTGCCGCATCTACTCTGGGGCTGAGCGAGGGTTAGGGAAAGTATTCAAGACAATTTAGTGAAAATCCATCCTTATGGAATCTCAAGAAATGTGGGGAAACTGTTTGTCCTTAACAGTAGAGATAGCAACCTTTTTCTTTATCACCAAAATGAACTTGAGAAAATGTATGCACTTCTACTGTTACCTGCTAACACCTTGGTCCCTGTTATCCAAAGTGAATCTCAAAGCAATATGTTTATGATACTTGTTCTCTTTTGTTCACCTTATAAATAATACTGAAAAATCTGGTTTACATAAATTATAATTTTTAGCTTCCCCACTACCCACCTGAAGGCACAAATACCTCAGTTGTGCATGTCCACCTTCTAGTCAACAGAGAGTGTGATGCATATGAAAAGGAGCCTAATTAATAACCACCTGGAAAAGGCTAAATCCTACTTTTTTCCCTGCTTTGAAGTCCCTGCTTTATGACTGATTCCAGTCACAAAACACCCCTGACTTGTGAGAGGAGGGTAGCCTTCAAACTGAAATTTTGAATGTTGTCACACATTCCTGAGATATAACTCCCCTCGCCCTGTTTGGGGCTGTGCCACAGAACCCATAAACAAGGGGTCACACAGGCTCTCTTACTGCCTAGGGAACAAATTGTAGAATATAAAATACCCAATGCCATTTAAATGCATAAATATGCATAGCAGCTCAATGTGCTTTTCATTGGATTAACAACATGCTGTTACAACTGTGATATTGGCAAAAGGACCTGATATTTCAAAGCAGGAAACATTAGTGCTGGAGAAAGGGGCAGTAACTCTAGGTTATATCCATGATCCTTTTGTGAATATGTTTTCTGCTTCTTTGCCTAAAGCAGACAGAAGAGCATGTGGAAAACAACAGGATCCTGGATCAGCCAAGCCCAGGTCCTTCCCCTCAAACTATACCCTTTGTGATTATGTTTCCTTCTCCGCAAAGCAAATGTCATTATTAACACCTGGCACAATTCAGAGGCTTGAATGAAGTAAATTAATCTGAAGCACTTAGGTCACAGCCTGAGCCATCTACACTATAAAAGGCAGGGGCCGTCACAACCTAAATAACCAGATGGACAACCAGTCACCAGGAAGTGCATGGAGCACCTCTCAGTCCCTCCTCCACAACCCATAGGCTCCTATCACGGCAAGGCTGGTGGCTGGCGGGTGGGCAGGTAGCGGGGGGTGGGCAGGGTGAAGTGGGCACGGCGAGGTCATTAGCCTCTGGCCCAGGGCTGGGCCAGAGGCCTAACGACCGAGGCAGCTGCGGATCAGGCCCAGAGATAGGCCCAGAGACACTGACTGGCATAGAAACCAACCAATCAGAACAAAATCTGGGTGAACTGCGAAGGCAGAACCTAAGTTGGGGGCTGAGGAGGGGTTTTAAGGGCAACAGCTGTTTGGTGTAAGGTGTAAGAAAGCGGTTCAATTTTTTAATGACCGCATTGGCAGTATAGTGCATATGGCAGGCTATCAGTCCAGATTATGTATTTTTATCTGCCAAGAGCATCTCCTCCTGCTAAAAAAAGGCTTTTCCCTCCCATTTAAGTAATCCTATCCTATATAATCTATACTAATAAAAGGGTAATATGCTAATTAGACCAGGTAGACTGGCCATCTTCTGGACATCCAACTTCCTTCCAGACAAAGCCGTGGTTGTGGGGGCAAAGGCAGAGACAGTTAGGGGTGATCAGGTTGCCAGGGGAAGGAAGTTGGGTGCGAGATCAGACTGGCAAGGGAGGGTAGTTGGGGGCAAGATCAGGCCTGCAGGGGAGGGCAGTTGGGGCAACCAGCCTGGCAGAAGAGGGCAATTGGGGCAACCAGGTCGACAGGGGAGGGCAGTTGGGGGTGACCAGGCTGGCAGGGGAGGGCAGTTGGGGGCGATCAGGCAGGCAGGCAGAGGGGTTAGGGGCGATCAGACAGGCAGGTAGAGGGGTTAGGGCAGGGGTGGGCAAACTTTTTGACTCGAGGGCCACAATGAAAATTTTTTTTTTTTTTGAATGTTCAGCCACTTGTATTAGAAGGGTAATTCAATAAATTTAGTCTAGTGTTAGTTCAGAACTTAATTGTCTTTACATACATATCTTAATCACACTTTAAAGGAAACTTACACAGAGGAATAGGTAAGTCACAGTTCTTAAGGTTTTTAAAATGTTTACAACAAAATGATTACTAAAAAACTAAATGTAGGAATATATCAATATTAAACAAAATATAAGAAACATAGTAAAATGTTTTTCATGATCACTTTTTCTTTTCAAAAAAGAAACTGGACCGGAGGGCCGGAACAAAAGCATGGATGGAGTGTTTGTGTGAACTAATATAAATTCAAAGTAAACATCATTACATAAAAGGGTACAGTCTTCTTTTTTTTTTTTTTAGTTTTATTCATTTCAAACAGGCCGGATCCAGCCCGCGGGCTGTAGTTTGCCCATAGCTGGGTTAGGGGCAATCAGACAGGCAGAGTAGTTAGGAGCAATTAGGCAGGCAGGCAGGTGAGTGGTTAGGAGTCAGCAGTCCCAGACTATGAGAGTGATGTCCAACTGCCTGTTTAGGCCCAGGGATCGGACCTAAACCAGCAGTCAGACATCCCCCAAGGGGTTCCCTATTGGAGAGGATACAGGATGGTCTGAGGGACTTCCCTCCCCCCTGTGCACGAATTTTGTGCACCAAGCCTCTAGTCTATCTATCTATATATAAAAGGCCAATATGCTAAGTGTCCAACTGTCTGACAGGTCGCTATGATGTGCACTGACCACCAGAGGGAAGACACTTAATGCATGAGCTGCCTGACACACACTGGCACTGCGGACCCTGTGCCCACAAAGCAACACTCAGCTTCCCCCAAGTGGGACACAGGCCCTGACACCACCCCAGAGTGACAGCCCACCAAATCGCAGCCGATGCTGCCAAGACCCCATAGGGCAAAATGCATCCCACAGCCCAGCCCAGCCTGGAAATGGTGGCTATGGGCACCAGGTAATGATGTCACATAGCAATGCCTGGCATCCTCTTCCTCGTGATGACTAGCCTTTTGCAGTTTCTTCAGCCCAGGAACACGACTTGCTTCATAGCCAGGTGGAAACATTTCATACTGTAACCAAATGTCTGTGAAGCGTTTTCATGTGCCTCATCTCATTTGATCCTCACAGAAGTCCTGGAGTAGGTAGACAGGAGACTCTGTGGAATCCTATTTTCTTTTCATTAGCCAGAAAATGGATATTTAGAAAGCTTAGAAACTTGACCTGACTGAAAAGAAGTAAGAAATGGTGGACCTTGAAAATGACTTCAGGTTTTCTCACTGCGCAGAATGTAGTCAAACACCGCTGCAGTTAAATATTTCACCCTTTGTTCTCCCTGTGTGATCTACAATAATCTGCTTTGTGCTGATATTTACTGCTGTGTTGCTGACAATTACCTGAAAGAAAAGTTGGGGTGCTTCACTGAGCTGGAAAAAGTTTAGCTACATCAGAAAGCAGGTCTAATTAAGCAAGTTTATTCTATATACATAAAAGGCTAAGTTGACTCACGCATGCATGATGCATATAAAGCTCTCACTGGCGCCAATCGCATGATGTGTTTCGATCTGTCATTGTCAATCGTGAATTTGATTGACACTTCTATCATAGAGAAAGGGTGAATAGTGATGTTAAAATATATCTTCTAATTAATTTCCTTTCAATGTGCATGAATCCATGCACTGGGCCACTAGTAATAAGATACAAATAAACACTTATTACTGGTGTTATCGATTGCTACTTTCATTTGGGTACTGTAATGTTAGTATTTATAGCTTACATATTCATAGGATTAATATATGAAAAAACAAATTTTTATAAAATAGTCTAAGGTGCTAAAAGATACTGAGATTAAAGTAGTAAAATTGTCATTTACCTTGTGTTTATTTGACGTCAACCACCTGGACATTTCAGTCAGTTTAATGCAGTGATTCTCCAGGGTGGTTCTCAGTCCAGCAGAAGCAGCATTGGCTGGGGAATGATTTAGAAAGGCACATTCTTGGGCCCCAGCCTTGGCCCACTAAGACCCACTGAGTTGCGCTAGCCAATTTGGCTCAGTGGATAGACCATCGGCCAGTGGACACACGGGTCCTGGGTTTGATTCTAGTCAAGAACACGAATCTCGGTTGCCGGCTCAATCCTCAGTCTGGTAGGTACAACCAATCAATGTATCTCTCTCACATCAATGTCTCTTTCTCTCTCTCTGTCTCTCTCCCTCCCTTCTACTCTCTCTAAGAATCAATGAAAAAATATCCTTGGGTCAGTATTAACAAAAAAAATACTAAAAATAAAAAAGAACCACTGATTTAGTGTATTTAGAGGAAAATCAACCAAAACACTTTACTTAACATCATTTGGGAGAAAAAAAAATTGTATAAATGTTTCTTCTTCTAGAAATCAGATCTAACTCTATTGTTATAAAGTTGTAAATCTTTAACTATAAATGTTTCTTCTTCTAGAAATCAGATCTAACTATATTGTTATAAAGTTGTAAATTTTTCCATAATGCATTTCCTGTACTGTATTCTATATATAAGAAAATACTAATCCTTGGACCTTAATTACACCCAGGATCAGCCGTTTTCTACCCATATATCTTTCTTCACACCCCTTTCCTCCTGGACCCTCTCCCCCCCCCCCCCCCCCGCCCACAGCCCCCCTCACACACACACACTTTTTCCCTGCACTCACAGAGCTCTTTTCCCTGGAGTCGTCCTGCCCTGCTTCACCTTCCATCCAATCATGCTCACCTAAACAGTCCTCTTCTCTTTCCCCATTCAAAGAGTTGGAATCTTCATTGCTGCTAGGGAACCCAGAGAAGCTCCGAGTACCTGTAAAGACAAGTTTCTGTAATGAATGAAAATCATCTTAGCAGTGGTGGCTCTGTGTTCATGCTGCTCCTTCTGCCTACAACATCTTCACTCCATCTCTTCAGTAGAGTCACTCTTTAGATAGCACTTTCTCAGAAACCTTCTCTGACCAGCTCATCAAAAATAGCCACTATCCTGCCTCCAGGAACTCTCCAACCCATTCCTCTATTTATTTTTTAATTAATTACCTCTGTCCTATATTATACTAGTGATCCAGTGCGTGGATTCAGGCACATTGAAAGGAAATTAATTAAAAGGTGGCTAATGGGGCAGGACTGGGCAAGACAGGACAGACACTCCCTGGAGCCAACCTCCCTCGGTCCCTCCCTGCACCTGGGGTGGCGCCATGGCTCAAAAGGCATCTGTGAAGTGAGTGGGGTCCCTCCCGCAGGTGGGGTCCCTCTGCCCAGCCTGCAGGGATTGGGCTGAAACCCGCTTTCCAATATCGCCCAGGGGACCCAGAGTGCAAGAGGGCACTCTTCAAAGTTGCTGTCATACAGGGTGTGGAACACAAACGCAAGTGTGCAGTAAACCAGATTCAGGGTCAACAGTGCCCCAGCAACAACCTAACCCATGGCCAGAGGTGGAATCATGCGGCCCCACGAGGAATCGGGCTCCCTCCTCTCTGGTTTCAGGGTGCGTCACCCGAGAACCGCTGCTGCCAAGTCACTGCAGGTCTGCAGCTCCTGTGTTGAGTGTCTGCCCCCTGGTGGTCAGTGCGCATCATAGCGACCAGTCAGACGGTGTGACACTTAGCATATTAGCCTTTTATATAGATAGATAGTATTTTGACTGCCTCTGACCCTAGATTGTAAACAAGTATTTGCTCCAAACCAGTACATGGCACGAAACAGACACAGAGTGAACACCAGCATTCAACTTAACACTTTGAAAGACCCTTTTCTGCAAAAATAGTGTATACACAGTGCTGCTATCTAGGCATTTGACTAAGCCCTAAGTAGAAAAATAGTAGGATATGTTTCCAGCCCAGGTCCTTCTCCTCAAACTGTGCCCTTTGTGATTACGTTTTCTTATCTGCGAAGGGAGAGAGTGTGAAGCAGAGCAGTCAGGGTTAGTAACAGAAAAGTACACACAGTGGCTTGTGAATTCCAAGGCCAAATTCACAGCTCAGTAAAGGTTTTTAATTGGCGATGATAAAATTTGAATCTATTTAAAACTACTAAATTTGTTTCCAAAAGGCAGTAAATGTTCATATGTCCTATAAGTACTATAAATGGCATGCTTTACTCAAATTAGGTCAAACAACATTTTCATATGTTCAGTAGCAAAATAGATTTATCTCATTTATTCTTTCTTTTAAACAAAAAGCTTATTAAGTTAAAAGCATTACCAAATATGTCTTCCATCCACCTTTTTGTTGGAGTCCTTTAATATCCTCAGATACTTCCAACATAAAAATCAAAAAGCCATTCTGATTTCTCTTTGAGTTTTCACATCCAATCTATCTTAAATCAGATCCATTGCATTCCTATGTTTCTCAAATCCATTCTCTCCATGTGCATTCCCATTACCAGCGCCTTTTCGTTTCTTTCTAGACAATTATAAAACTTCCTAATTGGTTTCTCTGACTGTAGTTTTTATCCCTCCTCCCCAAAAAACATCTACAGGATAAATCAGAATATATTCTGTAAGCACAATGAATCAGATCACATTTCTCTTTTTTTAAACTCTTTATCATTCTCCCTGTCACTAGAATAACCATCCACCCTAGTTTGTCCAAATGTAGACAGCTCAGTTTTACATCTGCTTTCCTAGAGTGATTATTTGTAGTGCTCCCTTTTGTCTTACAAGTGTCTGGTTTGAATAATAAATCATATAATTACCCTTTTCATTGCCTTCATCATTTAGTTTGAATTCTATAATTTTACATACAAAGCCTTTATATATAATCTGAGTCCTTCTATTAAGAGAAGCAAGATTGATTTCACACCCTGATTTCTCTGCTATAAAATCAGAGTGCATCAAAATCATGGCTTGTGCCCTAGCCGGTTTGGGTCAGTGAATAGAGCATCAGCCTGTGGACTGAAGGGTCCTGGGTTTGATTCTGGTCAAGGGCACATACCTGGGTTGTGGGCTCGGTCCCCAGTAGGGGGCGTGCAGGAGGCAGCCAATCAATGAATCTCTGTCATCATTGATGTTTCTATCTCTCTCTTCCTCTCCCTTCCTCTTTGAAATCAATAAAAATATATTTTAAAATAATAAAAAAAACTTTTTAAAAAATCATGGATTGTGTCTTAAACATATTTGTACTTCTAACATTCAATACCACATCTGCCATTGACTAGACACTTGAAGATTATTGAATTCAGAATAGTTTCATTTAAAGTTAAAGTTTTTGTTATTAATGTATTCTATGTGTATCATCTTTATATTATTGGGTATAGCTATATTTTTTACATTCTTTTTAACATGTTAATTTACTCCTTCCACAAACTTCTATTGGCCACCTAATATGTACAAATTGAGCAACGCTCAGGCAATGCTTGAAGCCAGAGAAACTTTAAAAAAAGAGACATTGAACCTAATAAGGACATATGTGTTATAAGAAGATGCTGAAATTAGATTGAAGGTACTGTGAGGGCACAAAGGAGGAAGTAATTGAGTGTGAGGGGATAGAGAGAAAAGAATGGCTTTATGAAAGAAATTACTTGCTCTGTTTGAGTATGAGCAGTTGTTTCTCTGACAGACAAGTTGGGAGAGGCTATGCCAGGCCTGGGCATGAAGATATGAAATTACCATGCACATTCAGGAAGATGTAACTGTTCAGTAGAACTGGAGTAGGACAAAAGAGAAGCCATGGATGAAGCTAGATGAGGGCATAGAGCTCAAAACCCAGAGAGAGTTATTGGTCCATTCCTATAAACGATTCTCTGACGAGTGTTAGATGAGGAAAGGGCATGAGTAATATAGAAATTCAGAAGGACCAGCCTGGCCTCAGTGGGGTGGACATGTTGGAGGAGGGAGGTATTGTCCTTGCACCGGAAAGATTCTTTCAGAGATCCAGAAAAGTGAAAAAGAGTGTGAAGTTAGACTCTGCTATTGACAATGGGAGGTGATTACTGATAGGCAAATATTAAGAAGGTAGATTTGAAATACTTCCTCACTAACTGGATATGAATGGTGAAGAAAAAGATAACCATAGGATAAATTCCAGGTGTTCATTTTGGGGAGTTTGGTGTTGATGCTTCCATTCACCACAATAAGGACATTAAGATGAGAATAGAGTGTTAAGGGAGTAGAGACTAGAGAAAGATAGCCTATAAAGAAGACTATCAAGAAATAGTTGTAAAAATTTAGTATTGGAAGATTTCAAACTATAGAGGGTTATCAATCATTACAGGGGCTACAGACCAGTCTAGTATTGTAAGGGCTGAAAAGAATAAGAAATATATTCATTTACAGGCCTCTGAGTTCAATAATGCCTTGGAAAACTGTGTAAAAGTCTATTTGGTTATACCCTGCACTTACTGGGGTTCTTCTCTGTTTTAGGGTCTGGGCTAGGGACTGTGACTATTGATATGAATAGGACCAAGTCTGCCCAAAGGACTCATGGCTCCAGAAGGGCCAGGCAAACATGTAAGCCATGGTAGCCAAATTATGGAGCAGTCTCACCTTGACTGAACATAAATGGGAAGCTTTTAAATTTTTTTCTTTATTGCCTTTGGACCTACTGCATGCACTTTCTCTTTCCCACCTCTTAACAGAATCTGGGTAAAAATTATAAATTTCTGAAAAACTTCAGTTATTAAATTTAGTCCAGGAGACTAGCCAGATGTTATTCTGTCTTTACAATTCTCTGAAGAGAGATGCTGAGTAGCTGAACATATGTCCTGAATCCACTGCTGATCTAATTACATAAGGCTAGGGTGTAACTGGAAAGGGCACAGAGCCGTTCATGGGGGGAGGCTGTGGACAGAGAAAAGTCTCTTCCGTGGGGTGTAAATGGAAAGGAAATGGCAAGGCCACTTTCAGACATGGAGAAAAGAAACTTCAGAAAAATGAAGGATTTGGGCTTAAGTACAGGCTTAAGGAAATTCATTCTATGTTGTTCTGGGAACTCCAAATTATTGTTTGTTTGTTTTTTCAATTGTTGGAACATAAATTGCAAGGATGATGGAATGGCAGTAGATGTGGGAAAAGGCACAAAGCTATGCTCTAAAGTACTGTTTCTGAATTTCTATATTACTCATGCCCATTTTGAAATTGTGATTGATTTTATTTATGAAGACTTTTTTACTTATAGTGGGGACTGGCTCTATTAATAGGCAGAATAAGTAACTATCTACAGAGAATAATGTGAGAGCATGCTCTAATGGTGGTAGGTAACAGGGTTTAATTGCCAAAGATGGGCCCCAAAATGATCTACTTACAAATGTAGGTTTTATGGTCATAAAATGCTACAACATGGCAACAACATTAAAGTACGTAAAGCACCAGAGCCAAAGATCATCTCCCCAAAATGGGTCCACATAGGTCAGCCATGAACGCCTACTGGGAGTGAAAACAAACAGGGAGCATGAGAGTCACTATGACTCACAATTTTTTAAAAAATAAACACTTTGCCCAACAATGGCTAGTTCCAGTGATCCTGGAATTGGCCTTACCTGTGTAGAGTAAGAGGTCTGTCTACCTGCATGTCTCTGACACCTGGCCAAGCATGAAACATACTGATTAAAAGTGTTGCTCGTATAACCATGAGTCTGAGGTAAGTTTCAGAGGAGTTTTTATTAGATTGTCAGCATTTTTTGTTAATAACTGTGAGATTTATTATTTCCATCTAATCTCAGTGAGAACCCTGGAAAGCTATACCACTGGGGGTCATTACAGAAAAGAATATGTCTATGTGACTAGCAGAGTATAAGAAACCCAACCTACTTTCCATTTTATGCTTCCTGGTTATGAGGAATTCTGTGCACGTGTAGATTGTTCCTAATGCAAGTGAGAAAGTAGACAGACCCTAAAAAAGGAGGATAATAAGAGCCTACATCTGACCACTTTAGACACTTAAAGATACAGTCTATGGCTTTGATGCATTTACTTACTTTAATGTTGTTTCTATCAAATCACTTTCCTGCAATAAAACATAAATTTGTAAATAGTATCATTTGGGATACTGTCAGAATTTTCTGACAGCTAGAGTCAGTGACAATGTTGAGTTTAATTGTGGTAGCAAGTATTTCACTATTCTAAATAAACATGTGAGCTTATGTTACCTAAAGGGTCATAAAGCTT
Organism: Myotis myotis; assembly: GCF_014108235.1. Taxonomy (NCBI): domain Eukaryota; kingdom Metazoa; phylum Chordata; class Mammalia; order Chiroptera; family Vespertilionidae; genus Myotis; species Myotis myotis. The sequence goes on along the minus strand of NW_023416313.1, from coordinate 60,703,405 downwards.
TCCAATATATGTAAATATTTCAAGTTGGTTGATAAATTGTTCTGAGCTGCTTTGAATCTTTTGTTTGTTTATCTGTTTGTTTGTTAACACTCATCCAAGGATATTTTTCCATTGATTTTTAGAGAAAGTGGAGGGGGACAGAGAGAGAGAAACATCAATTTGAGAGAGACCTCATCAAATAGTGGCCTCCTGCACAAGCCCAACCAGGGCCGGGGATCGAGCCTGGAACCCAGCTATGTGCCCGTTACTGGAATCAAACCTGGGACCCTTCAGTCTGAAGGCCGATGCTCTATCCATTGAGCCAAACAGGCTAGGGCTAGGCATAACATACTGGAGGGTCAGTGCCAGTTAGATATAGGGCTGGGGAAGAAGGTGTCAGGAGATGGAGAAAAGATACTTCCTGATGATCCTGGGTGATGACACCATCATGAGGGTGTTGAGTCAGTAGTCTTACAGGAAGTTATTACTTCAGGGACAAACAAAATCCTACCTTAAGCACTTGAAATGTTATTTTTATTTCTTGTGAACATTTCATGTTTACTGAGAAACTTCCTGGAACCGGCCATTTATCATTTCAGTCACTTAAAATCTAGCTTTAAGTCTAGCATTATGAATTTAAAACTTTTACTGCTAGTTCCTCTGAACTCAGCATTCTCCCTGAATAGAAACCACCTGTCACTTTGTCCAGTGGAAATTCCCCATATTTTAAGTAAACACTGAGTATTAGTGCATGTCAAATCTCCTTTTGCCTAATTGAGGTTTAAAACACCTGCTGGCTCTAAAAGTTAAATGTTAAATCAGGTGAAAACACTGCAAGTTTTTAAAAATTTCAATGTCAAAGGATTGAAGACATAGTTTAAGAATTTTAAAAGTTCAAGTGTTTTGTCAATAAGTAATAAACAGTAATTTGTTATTTAAAAAAACAACAACAAAGAATGTGTGAGACATCTAAAGCATTCAAGCGATGACTCTATTAAATTATTAAAATGAGTTCAAAGAAACATAAGGACTACATATTAATATCCTTGATGTTTATGAAAAGAGTATGAATTAAAACTTTTCTCAGCAATTTATACTAAAAATGTTAGTTCAGACACAAATAAGAATTTAATTTGCTATTATTAATTAAAATCATGTACTTTAATTCAGACTGTATGCCAGTTAATAAGCAAAATGGATTTACTGTGAGACTGGCCATTTTAAAAACTAATATGAATGATGAAAATGGCTATTGTTATAAGTTCCTACTGGTCACTGAGTTGACCATAAATATATGTACACATGTATCTATACACCTCTCTATATATATGTGTGTACATATGCACACACATATGCATATCCTATATAATAAAAGCCTAGGTGGCATCACGCATGATGTCATCACAAGATGGCCACCACAAATAGGGCCACCACAAGATGGCTGCCCTCACGTTATCACAAGATGGTCACCACAAGATGGCTGCCCTCGCGTTATCAAAAGATAGTCACCACAAGATGGCTGTCACAAGATGGCTGGCAGGGGAGGGCAATTGTGGGCAATCAGGCCAGCAGGGGAGGGCAGTTGGGGGGTGACCCGCCAGCCCCGCCCACCCACAGTCATTACTGTGACACCGTGATGGACAATTTGCATATTACCTCTTTATATATATACTAGAGGCCCGGTGCACAAAAATTTGTGCACTTGGGGGGGGGGGTGCGGAGAGGAGGTCCCTCAGCCTGGCCTGTGCCCTCTCGCAGTCTGGGACCCCTCAGGGGATGACCACTGGCTGGCTTAGGCCCGCTCCCCAGGGGATTGGGCCTAAGATGGCAATCAGACATCCCTCTGGCAGCCTGGCAGCCCTCGGGGGATGCCCACTTGCCAGTGGGGAGCAGGCCTAAGCTGCAGTCGGACATCCTTAGCACTACTGAGGAGGCAGGAGAGGCTCCCACCACCACCGCTGTACTGGCAGCCGTCAGCCTGGCTTGTGGCTGAGCAGAGCTCCCCTATGTGAGAGTGCCCTGACCACCAGGGGGTAGCTCCTGCATTGAGCGTCTGCCCCCTGGTGGTCAGTGTGTGTCATAGTGACCAGTAATTCCCAGTCCTTATACTGTTAGGGTCAGTTTTCATATTACCCTTTTACTATCTAGGATAGAGGCCTGGTGCACGGGTGGGGGCCGGCTGGTTTGCCCTGAAGGGTGTCCGGATCAGGGTGGGGGTCCCGCTTGGGTGCCTGGCCAACCTGGATGAGGGGCTGATGGCTGTTTGCAGCTGGTCACACCCCCTTCAGGGTAGGGGTCCCCACTGGGGTGGCTGGCCAGCCTGGATGAGGGGATGATGGCTGTTTGCAGCTGGTCACACCCCCTTCAGGGTGGGGGTCCCCACTGGGGTGCCTGGCCAATCTGGGTGAGGGGCTGAGGGCCGTTTTCAGGCTGGCGGGTGACTGAAGCTTCCAACCTCTCCTTCTTTTCTTTTTATTTATTCTGGGATTTATTTACCTTCTATGGCTGTCACTGGAACTGAGAGCCCACTTTAGCTCTGAGACCTCGGCTGATGAAAGCAGGTATCTGGGTTTGTTTGGGTTCTATAATTGTAACACTGTTGCAGTCCTGCTAGCTCCAGCTCTGACGGCTGAAAGCAGGTTTCTGGGGTTTATTTACCTTCTATAATTGCAACATTGTTTCTTAGGCTGCAGTTCAGAGGCGGGCAGCGGCAGACGGGGAACCTTGGCTTCCTCCATCACTGGAGCAAGCAAGCCTCCTGTTCACTTCAGTTGCCTGGCTGCTGGCTGCCATCTTGGTTGGCAGTTAATTTGCATATATTTCTGATTAGCCAATGGGAAGGGTAGCGAAGTTACAGTTAATTACCATGTTTCTCTATTATTAGATAGGATACTAGAAGCCCGCTGCACAAAGATTTGCACAATAGGCTTTCCTTCCCCTGGCTCCTGGTACCAGTTTTCCTCCAGCACCCAGGACACAGGCCTTTGGTTCAGCCTCAGCAAGGCTTGGCTTCTCTGCTGCAGCTGCAGCGAAGCCTCTTCAGTCTTCAGCCTTCAGGCTTCACTCCAAGCTTGTGTATGCAAATTAACCACCATCTTTGTTGGGTTAATTTGCATAGTTGCTCTGATTGGCTGGTGGGTGTAGCAGAGTGACACCAATTTGCATGTTTTTCTTTTATTAGTGTAGATAGACTAGTGGCCCATCGCATGATATCACATGCAGTAGGCCATCCATCGCTTCCACAGTATTGGGCCTAAACTGGCAGTTGGACATCCCGTAAATAGACCAAATAGCGGAGCACCTAAACAACTGAACAACCAGTCGCTATGATGTGCACTGACCACCAGGGGTCCCAGATTGGAGAGGGTGCAGGCCGGGCTGAGGGACACCCCCTGCCCCCATGCACGACTTTTGTGCAACAGGCCTCTAGTATGTAATAAATGCTATGTACTACATGAATTTAAAAAACAAATATGCAGCTCTGGCTAGGTGGCTCAGTCAATTGGAGCACCATCCCACACACCAAAAGGTCATGGGTTCAATTCCCAGTCAGGGCACAAACTTAGGTTTCAGGTTCAATCCTATGGGAGGTGGTAGATTCTTAATCTTTGTACATTTTCTTGTTTTACATGCAGGTGCACATCATAGTGACTGGTAGTTCTGCTGGTTGTTCAGTGAATTTGCATATTAGGCTTTTATTAATAGGATGTCAAAACTTTAAATATTTATTAATAAATTATATCTTTTATTTTAGGACTCTATAAAATAGTTTACTATTATTATAAATTATTATTATTATTATTATTATTATTAATAAATTCTTATCTACTGCAGATATCCTGTGGTGTTTATTCATACAGCAATATCCTGTATTTTGAATCTCCCCAATGTTGAAATCAAGATCCCTTATTTACTATATCCAATGGTGGAAAATGTGACAGTAATTTTATTATAAATATTGTTTTTAGTATATAAGGAGACTAGGCCTTCATGTTGCCATGAGGTCTGTAATCATCTCTATTTCTGGTGCTCCTTTTTAGCACTTATGAGGCTGCAATTATTTTAAAGTTTCACTTGAATCACCATTTTGTCACTGAGTATACCCAACATGACACAAAGCACATTCTACTGTAGTTGTAAAGACAAGAAATTTGAGAGATATAGTATCAAACTAACATGGTACCTAGAGAAGCCTAATTTTTCCCAAAGGACTCATGAATCTACTGGATGGCAGCTCTCAAGTTTTCATTTTCTTTTCAGGGCCCCAGTAGTTCTGTCTTTAAAAAGTGTTTTTGTTATGATTGATAGTTCCAGAACTGAGTCTAGGAAATGAACCATCTAATATCCAGGTAATAAAAATGGAGAAAGATGAGTGAGTTTCGCCAACTTGTTCTTTCTTATTCTAGTAATTTTCTTCACCTGACAAAAATCAATAATTCTACTGTCTGGATAAATTGGTTTCATTAATAGAAGAGTAAGAATAATAAATTTAGTAAAGGTGAAACGTGTGGAAGAAAAGGAAAAGAATTAAAGTGAATGGGTAGGGTCTCTAGGTCTGTCTGGTAATCATGGTCGATCTGTGGGGTGACCAGCGGGGTGATGGGGGTTGCAGGGGCGGGGCACTGACACTGCCTTGGCTGGCCTGGGGCCTGTGGGCTGGGGGCAGCTCCTGCATTCAGCGTCTGCCCCCTGGTGTCAGTGTGTACCTCTCCCCAGCCACCCCCACCCCCCTAGTGTCTGTGTCCATTGGTTATGCTTATACTAGTATGCATGCATACAAGTCCTTTGGTTGATCTCTTACCCACTCCCCTGCCTTCCCTCTGAAGTTTGACAGTCTGTTTGATGTTTCTCTGTCTCTGGATCTGTTTTTGTTCATCAGTTTATGTTGTTCATTATATTCCACAAATGAGTGAGATCATGTGATATTTATTTTTCTCTGACTGGCTTATTTCGCTTGGCACAATGCTCTCCATGTCTATCCATGCTGTTGCAAATGGAAAGAGTTCTTTCTTTTTTACAGCTGCGTAGTATTCCATTATGTAGATGTACCACCGGTTTTCAATCCACTCATCTACTGATGGGCACTTAGGCTGTTTCCAAATCGTAGCTATGGTAAATTGTGCTGCTATGAACATAGGTGTGCATCTGTCCTTTCTGGTAAGTGTTTCTGATTTCTTGGGATATATTCCTAGAAGTGGGATTACTAGGTCAAATAGGAGTTCCATTTGTAATTTTTGAAGAAACTCCATACTGTTTTCCACAGTGGCTGTAACATGCATACTTTCTACTTAATTGCCTGGGCAGTTTAGAATGGAAAGGCCTATAAGTTATGAAGTTCAGAAATTAATAATGGATGCTTATGATCTTCCAGCTGGTTATAAAAAGGATGGTAGAATTAGAAAACACATTCTTTATAAACTTATTATAATTCAGTTCTTTAAATTCTTAAGCCTTATTATACTAATGATTTTTTTAGGTTAACTTCCCCACCATTACTTTTTTCAAAGAATGAGAGCTGAAATGATAATAGTCATGTGGTACTGGTGTGTCTGGGTTTGGAGCCTTAAATTTAAGCTTTGAAACTTTATTTCTAGTTGTGCATATTTATCTGAAAGTATTCACAGTGCCAGCTTTTGCTCTGTACCCCCAGGTTTTGTTCTCCAATCCCTGAAGTCTGCAGAGTACAAAACAAGCATTTTTTAAAGGAGAGGATGGGATGGTGCTAATTCTATGTCTTCTATGTCCTGAAATATTTGGTTATGAGAGAGTGGACAAAGGGACTAGTATATATGGTAAAAAATATGGCCTCCACATCATCTATGGGTCTGATAGTGGGTGGTCAATCTTGGGCCAGTCACATAGCTTCTACACACTTCCCTGGACAAGGCTCATCGTGTAGCCACACCTTGAAGAATTAGTTTGCTAGGGCTACCATAACTAAGCATCACAGAGCAGGTGGCTTAAACAACAGAAATGTATTTCTCATGATCCTGGCACTAGAAGTCCATGATCAAAGTGTCAGCATGGTTGGTTCACTGTCACATCTGTTCTTGTTGGCTTGTGGATGGTCATATTCTTCCAGTGGCTTTACATTGTCTTCCGTGGGTGCCTGTGCTCTGATTTTTTTTTATATGGACACTAGTCGTATTGGATTAAGCTCACCCCCACGACCTCATTTAAACTCAATTACCCCTTTAAAGATGCTATCTTCAAACAGGGTCACATTCTGAGGTTCTAAAGGTTAAGGCTTCAACAGATGAATGTGAGAGGGACACAGTTCAGTTCATACGCTTGGGATGTTACACCCACTGGTTATCCATGTCTTGGTAAATGAATTTCTACCACTTAAATCAAGACCAGTACATTTATTTTAGAAAGAAAAAAAGCCATGAGAAATAAAAGGAAAATACTGAAAGAATAAGATGAAAGAGGGAAGTAAAAATCCTGGTTAAATGAGAGCCTCTTTAGTTATGTGCAGCTTCTAATTTCTGTCTTCTGTGTATTCAGAGAGACTTCTGTATCGCTCTTCACCTTCATTAGGTGTCTCAATATGTCAATCAGAAAATGCAATCCACATGTGGGAAATTGTCTCATAATCGCCCTCTCTAAATCCATAGAAACAAATTAATTTGCATATTTGGCAAGGGTGCAAAAGCTCAACACCATTTCAACATTGACAGAATATTTGAAAGGATTTCAGATGAGATTTGTCATATTATTACTGGCTCTAATTAGCGCTCTAAAAAGTATAACATTTTTTCTATGCAATTAGGCCTTATTTGAGAAGTGTTAAATTCATTTTTCCCTCTTGAAGAAAAAGAAAAATGTGGAAGAAATCTTGAGAAGTAGGACTATAGTGATCATGAGAGTACTAGTACCTGTCATCCAGGCCATAACCAATGCCTTAATAGAGAAAAATATTATGTATAAAATAATTCCACTGATGTTGCTAGCTAATTATTATAAGCGGGAATCAATAGAATACCTGTTTTGCAATGTTGTCTTGTTTGGGTAGGAAGTAAAGAGCATGCTCCTCTTTCTGATAGGGACCAGGGACTCCATACAGATATTTCTCCTTGGAGATCAATTTCTGAGATGCTGACCCTTTCCACAATGGAGAGAAACACGTGCCCTGTGTCACCACTTCTCTCCTCTGCCACTCCGCTAGGTCAGTTTCAGGCCATGATATTCAATACAAGATGCCCGAGAGCCTCTACTCTTCAGATAAGTCGCTCTGTACCACTGCAAGATAATTCCTGCAGCTTTACAGTAAAAATAGGGGAACCTCCCCACTTGCAATATTAGCAGTCAAGATTCAAAACGTCCTGAAATAAAACACTGTAGTTTATATGCAACTCTTTTAATTACATATATATGGTTGTTAATCAAATATTGTACACTTTAAAACAAAGTTGTAAGCTCATTAACTATTTCAGATGTTGACAGCCAAGATGTACCTGACAATACTGATGCAATCTGATAGGGTTTTTTTGAAACTATTCTAGTAGAGCTGCCTTTTCTGAAAGAGAAGGGAAAATAATTATTTTAGACAGAAGAGATGTTAATGCTTTCAAATATTGTCATCTCTGATTTAACTTTGGCTCTTCTAATTTGTTTCAAATATTCACACTTGCTTAGATTTCTAGTTGAACATATGATGGTGTATGCTATATGCTATAAATGATTGAATTCTCCCTCTCTCAGCCTCACATTCTGATGCCAATCATTTCTTCAGGAATTGTAATTTTTAAGACAATAAAATGGAATGTTTTTAAACAGATTATTTTGAGAAATAAGTAATAAATACGAGATACACTCGGGCCAATTCTTCTTTTAGGTAGAATCTTCTTGATGTATGACCTTTGTTTTTGTGTTTTTCTAGCTAAATGAAAGTTTTTATAACCTCACTCTCTTTTTATCCAATAGTAGCTTTTCTGTGTACAGAACTAAATCAATCCTTTATTTCTGCAAGCATTATTTTGTCATATGAAGCATTTGTTATAGGAAATGGGCAGAAATAATAATTATTCTTCTTGTTTCCCCCCTAAAATATGTTTTATAAGTAGAATCAGTTCTTTCACATATCATCATAATAGTTATTTACAGGCATTAGTTCCATCCATTTTCACAAATTTATGAGGTAGATTTAGCTAACCTCTATCTCTTAAAGAGTAGAGAGAAAGTGGGGAAAAGGTCAACTGCAAGTATTTGCAGCTGTATTGTGTGCTGTTTAGAAGAAAGAGTATGGGGGAAAATGTACCTCATCATTTACCAGTTATGTCACATATCACATAAGGAATAAGTGGCCATAGATAAGTACTTAATCAGGAACTTTTGCAATGCATTAATAAAAACATTTTATTTATTTATTTATTTTTAATAAAAACATTTTATAGAAAATGCAGGAGCATTCTTAAAACTGCATTTTTAAAATACATAAAATACATCGTTGGGTATATAACGTTTTCTTAGTATATTTCCAGAAGTAGAATTGCTTAGTCAAAAGGTATGGGCATAGTGAATTATTTTGATACATATTTTTAAATTAATTTTTAATAAGAAAGTCAACAGGTTATCACATGTTGCTGGACATACTGATATTCTACAGGCATATCTAGTGGCTTTTTTAGTTGTTTTTAAGTATGTTTTTATTGATTTCAGAGAGAGGAAAAGAGAGAGAGAGAGAGAGAGAAATATCAATGCTGAGAGAGAATCATTGATTGGCTGCCTCTGGCACCCCCCGATTGGGGATCAAGCCCATAACCCAGGCCTGTGACCTGACCAGGAATTGAACCTCCATCTCCTGATTCATGGGTAGATGCTCAACCACTGAGACACACCAGCCAGGCTACACCTCATTTTATTGTGCTCTAATTTATTGCTCTTCACAGGTGTGTTTCTCACAAAATATAGGCAATACCCTCCAAAAGCATATAGATCATGACTCACTTTATAACAATGCTTGCTTTATTGCTGTGGTTTGGAATTAAACCTGCAGTATGTCTGAGGTATGCCTGTACTTGCTTATTTCAGTTTCTGGAATTAAATCTTCAATATGTCTGAGTTATGCCTGTATTTGTTTTTTTCCTTTTTCCTATATACATTTACGTACTTAAAAAAATGAGCATGTGCTACTTGTGTAACAAAAAATAAAGGAAAGTCATATTTATTGAATGTTATTTCAGTCAGTCCTGTCATGGAAATCCAATTCAATTTTTAACATATCTCAAGAGTGTTATTTTTAACAATTTAAAATGTTCCCTGCTGGTGAAGACCATAATCCAAAATGATTAAGGAGATTAAATTCTCATTTAATTGATTGCTGATACTCATCCAGAGAAAAACTAAGCCACTAAACACAGCCCCCTCTTACATTTGAAAAGTCTTGGCAAATCCTTTCACTACTATTCTTCAGCTGCATTATATGTTAATGTGTGTGTATTATATTCTTTTGTCTCTATCTTAATGATCATGTAGGCATATGCTAGCGCCTTACTTGAAAATCAGCAGTACAATTTGAGTGACATCAGAGACATTTTTATATGAATTAATTTTTCTTTCTTTCATTTAATCTGTTGATTAAATGATGTGATGTTTAAACACTATATTTTCTTTGTTATAAATGTATTTAAAGACATATCTGTGAAATATGAAGTTAAATTTTCCTGTAGAAATTGGAGACATATATTTAACCAAATCTATTTCTGAACTTTAAATATTAATAATGTAAAATAAAAACTTAAAACTTTATTTTTTGACCATTCTGATTACTTGTAGTTTCTCCTGATCCTGACCAAAAGTACCCAAAAACAAAACAGTTTTTAGTCTAACAGATAATTTAACAAGAATTCAAATAGGAGTAGACTGATAAAAGAATCAGAAACACTTAAAGAAAGATCATGGTTTATCATAGAGAAGTTGATTTAAGGGGAACTCAATAATATTTAAATATTTTCAAGAATAATTAGACTGGCCCTGGCTGGCTTGGCTCAGTGGATAGAACGTCAGCCTGCGGATTGAAGGGTCCCAGGTTCGATTCCAGCCAAGGGCACATGCCTGGGTTGCGGGCTTGATCCCCAGTGGGGGGCATGCAGGAGGCAGCCGATAAATGATTCTCTCTCATCATTGATGTTTCTATCTCTCTCTCTTTCTCCCTTCCTCTCTGTAATTAATAAAGAAATATATATTTAAAAAAGAAAAAAAAGAAAAAGAATAATTAGACTGAATATTCAGGCAAGCTTTTGTCCCATTCTTGTGAGCATAATTAAAAAGAAATTGAACTCAAGGAATTTTCATAAAATTTAAAAATAAATTAAAAATAGACAACTGATTAATTGTCTACATCATACAATGTAATGTTTTATAGTAAAATGACACCACAAATCTGTATTTGTTAACGTAGATATGTTTTAATATTAAACTATTTATCAAGTAACCATTAAGAAGTAATTTATTCTTTGAATAATTTCCTTTTCTTAATCTCTTAATAAGGTGGCATAACAAGCTTTTAAAACATTACTGATAAGCTTTTTTAAAATATATATATGTTTTATTGATTTTTTACAGAGAGGAAGGGAGAGGGATAGAGAGTCAGAAACATTGATGAGGGAGAAACATCGATCAACTGCCTCCTGCACACTCCCCACTGGGGACGTGCCTGAAACCAAGGTACATGCCCTTGACCGGAATTGAACCTAGGACCCTTCAGTCCCCAGGCTGATGCTCTATCCACCGAGACAAATCAGTTAGGCATGATATGCTTTTTAAATAGTGTTGAAGATAATTTCTTAAATGCTACTTCATGCTCTCAAATCTAAAGAAGGAAACACATTAGATGCCTGGGTAATTTCGATGTTATATAAAACATGCTCATATTATTAAATTGCCATGATTTCCCTATTTACAAAGGCATTATAATTTTAGTTCAAAATACTACAGAAAACATTATAAATTCCTTTGAAATTATTTTTTATCAATTTATTTTTCTGCTTTTCTGAACATAGTTTCAATTAAAAGAAGAATTAGATCTGTCACTCTCATCATTCTTTCCGTTCTCCACTCGCCTGGAACATTAGAGGCTGGTTTATCTCTGAATTGGATATTCCTTCTGAAGCCTTTCAGAGCCACTGTCACGACAAGTCTGGCAAACTTGGAACACGATTTGTTACATCCTTGATTTTTCTACCTTGACAAATAAGCAGAATTCACACGGAGCTCGGCCGCTGCCCCTTTAAAGAAACTAGGTCCCAAGAATGTAAAACAGTTAATAATATAAAGAATTCTAATTCTATCACTGTCTCTATATTTCTTGAGGCTACTGATGCAAGCTGCTGGAGTGATGTTATTGAAATCCATACATTAGGGAGAAAAAAGAATACTTGGCAGATTTTACATTAATAACTCCTACCAATGCTCCTTGAATCTCCCCACTCTATCTCCTCACAACTTCCATTCCTGGTTGGAAATATTTTACCTACCATAGGAAGCCAACGTTAGGGAAGGAGAGGCATCAGATACCTGAGGTATGTTTGGGGTGGGATGGGAGGTTGGGAAGGGCTGGGAATAAGGTTGAAAACTACTTCAATAAGGAAAGCATTTTCTAGGGCACCATGAAACATGGGGGCTAGGTTATAATGACTATTTGTAATGAGAGATTCCACTGTGCTTCTTCTTTGCTAACATTACATTTATTCCCTAAAACCATATTACAAATTCCTGACAACAATCACACGCAAGTAAAATATTATCCCCATTTTATAACTGAGAAAACGAGAGATTAGAGAGGTTAGCTACTCACTCTGATCACTGCTACCAAGTTTAACTTGTGCCAAGTTCCTCCACTCAGAAGTCTACCATGCTCCCCAGAGTTTAGTGAATTTCTTGAGCTCATAAATATGTGTTTCCTTCTAATATTAAAGTCATTTGAACTTTTTAGATCTTAAAATATTTAAATATATTTTCTATCTGACTTTAAAGTCTTTAATCTTGGAATCTTATATGTCTTCATATTTTTAGTACCACAAAAGTCACAGGGATATTTAAAATTATATACAGTTTGGCCAATAGACATATAAAGATTCTCAACATGGAACAGACTGTTGAATCTCAGGTGGGGGGTTGGGGGGTAGGAGGGTGGGGGGTAGATGGATGGGAAGAGATCAACCAAAGAACTTCTATGCATATATGCATAACCCATGGACACAGACAATAGGGTGGTGAAGGCCTGGGGCAGGGCGTGAGGGAGCGGCGGGGCAGGAGACTGGCTAGAAGAGGTCAATGGGAGGAAAAGAGGGACATATGTAATACTTTCAACCATAAAGATTTATATTAAAAAAATAAATATATACAAAAAAAAGATGCTCAATGTCATTAATCATCAGAGAAATGCCAATTAAAGGCACAATAAGATATCACCTCACACCAATCAGGATGGCTGTCATCAATAAGTCAACAAACAAGTGTTGCTGAGGGTGTGGAGCAAAGGGAACCCTCATGCACAGCTGATGGGATTGCAAGTTGGTGCAGCCACTATGGAAAGCAGTATGAAGGTTTCTCAAAAAATTAAAAATATAACTACCTTGTGACCCAGCTATTCCACTTCTGTGTATTTATATAAAGAAATCCAAAACACCAATTTTAAAAGGTATATGCATTCCTGTGTTCATTGCAGCATTATTTACAACAACCAAAATGTGGAAGCAACCTAAGTGTCTTTCAATAGATGGTTGGATAGAGAAGAGGTGGTACATATAGACAATGAAATATTACTCAAGCATAGAAAGGAGTGAAATCTTACCATTTGCAACAATATGGATGGATCTAGAGCAGCGGTTCTCAACCTGTGGGTCGCGACCCCTTTGGGGGTCAAACAACCCTTTCACAGGCGTCGCCTAAATACATCCTGCATATCAGATATTTACATTATGAGTCATAACAGTAGCAAAATTAAAATTATGAAGTAGCAATGAAAATAATTTTATGGTTGGGGGCCACCACAACATGAGGAACTATATTAAAGGGTCGCGGCATTAGGAAGGTTGAGAACCACTGATCTAGAGGGTATTTTGCTAAGTGAACTAAGTCAAACAGAGAAAGACCATATGATTTTACTTATTTGTGGAATCTAAAAATAAATAAATAAATGAACAAACAAAACAGAAACAGACTCATAGATACAGAGAATAAACTGATAGCTGCCAGACAGGAGGGGGATTGGAAGACTGGGTGAAAAGGTGAAGGGAATTAAGTACAATATGGTAGTTATAAAAGAGTCACAAGAATGTAAAGTACAGCATAGAGAATATAGTTAATAATATTGTAGTAACTATGTGTGGTGCCAAGTGGGTACTAGACTTATCAGGGGAATCACTTTATCCTATATAATAAAAGTGTAATATGCAAATTGACCAAACGGCAGATGGCAGGGGACGGGGCCAGTGAGCAGGAGGTGCCAGGTCAGCCAAGGCATGTGTCAGCAGGTGGATGGAGGGGATGGCAATGGGAGGGGCGGTGGTGATGACCAGCGGCAGCAGAAAGGCAATTGGGGGGGTGGGGCTGGCCACTCGCTGGCTGGTGCTATCCCCTGATCAGCCTGCCCAGTCACCTTCCACAGAGGAAGGCCACTGGCAGTGGTGCAGGGTGATGGGGGGTGGGGCCAGTTGCTCACCCGCCGGTGCCATCCCCTGATCACCAGCCATCCCCTGATTGGCCTGTTGGTCGCCTCCTGCAGAGGGAGGCCAGACTGTGGGAGAGGGCCTAAGCAATCAGTCAGATATCCCCTGAGAGCTCCTGGTATGCAAGAGGGCGCAGGCCAGGCTGAGGGACCCCCCCCCAAGTGCACGAATTTTCATGTACCTGGCCTCTAAAAAGCTATATAAATGTCTAACTACTATGTTACACACCTGAAACTAATATAATATTTAATGTTAACTGTAATTGAAAACTAAAAATATATATAAAATGATATGCAATTTAATTTTACATATTTTGCATGGCACATTCTTGTCACAATTTCTACATTGTTGAGGATATACTAAAGTACTATTTGCTAAATTACATTGTACTGTAACAAATGTCCATTTACTCTGTGCTGCCAATGAATGATATTATGGGAACATGAAATTGTCCATGGGATCAAACCAGAGAACCTTTTTTGGACGCTATACTCCCTTATCATTGCTCTTCATATTTATTTGGAGTAATCCTATTGCCCTGTTTGAAGCTCAGCCTCTTTCCACCACCGTACAAAATGTCATCTCATCTGTATGCATTAGGCTTTCCCTCTGTGCCCACTATGAAATTATAGGAGAACCTGCTGAGATCTCACTACCACATGTTTTTCATACATTTGCAGATGAGAGGAAGATGCAAATAGAGGATAAGAAACAGATTAAAGCTTCCTTAATCACTTGGTCATATGCAGCTTCCTTATTTTTCTTTTCTTTTTTAAATTTATCTTTAGTGTTGAAAGTATTACAGATGCCCCCTTTTCCCCACACTGATACTTTCTAGCCTGCTCCCACTCCCCACCCCAGGCCTTCACCACTCTATTATCTATATCCATCAGTTATCCATGTAAGTTCTTTGGTTAATCTCTTCCCATCCACCCATCCACCCCAGCTTTCCCTCTGAAATTCATCAGTCTGTTCCAGGTTTCTATGTCTCTGGATCTATTTTGTTCATCAGTTTATTTTGTTCATTAGATTCCACATATGAGTGAGATCATGTGATACTTGTCTTTCTCTGACTGGCTTATTTCCTTAGCATGATAATCTCCAGGTCTCTCCTTGCTGTCTCAAAGGATAAGAGATCCTTTTTTTTTTTTTTTTTTTTTTTTTTTTTTTTTTTTTTTTTTTTTTACTGCTGCATACTATTCCATGGTATAAATGTAGCATAGCTTCTTCAGCTACTCATCTATTTATGGGCACTTGGGCTGTTTCCAGATCTTAGCTGCTGTAAATTGTGCTGTTATAAGCATAGGGGTACACACATTCTTTCTGATTGGTGTTTCAGGTTTCTTAGGATATATTCCTAGAAGTGGTATCACTTGGTCAAATGGCAGTTTCATATTTAAGTTTTTTGAGGAAACTCTATACCAGTGATGGTGAACCTATGACACGTGTGTCAGAGGTGACACATGAACTCATTTTTTTGGTTGATTTTTCTTTGTTAAATGGCATTTAAATATATAAAATAAATATAAAAAATATAAGTCTTTGTTTTACTATGGTTGCAAATATCAAAAAATTTCTATACGTGACATGGCACCAGAGTTAAGTTAGGGTTTTTCAAAATGCTGACACGCCGAGCTCAAAAGGTTCACCATCACTGCTCTATACTGTTCTCCATAGTGGCTGCACCAGTCTGCATCCTAGCAGTATACCAGGATTCCCTTTTCTCCACATCCTCGCAAGCACTTTTCATTTGTTGATTTGTTAATGGTAGCCATTCTGACAGTGTGAAGTGATACTTCATTGTTGTTTTAATTTGTATCTCTGTGATTATTAGTGACAGCATTTTTTCATGTCTCTTGACCAACTGTATGTCTGTCTACTTGGGAAAAGTATCTATTTAGGTCCTCTTCCCATTTGTTAATTGGATTGTTTGTCCCCCTTTTGTTAAGTTGTATGTGTTCCTTATATATTTTGGAAATTAACCCGTTATCAGATGTATCATTGGCAAATATGTTCTTTTTATTTTGATATAGTTCCATTTCTTTATTTTCTCCTTTGTTTCCCTTGGCCTAGGAAAGCACATAGCTACTAGAGGCCCAGTGCATGGATTCATGCACCGATGGGGTCCCTCACTTGGCCTGTGGGGATCGGGCCAAAACCAGCTCTCCAACATCCCTCAAGGAGTCCCAGATTGTGAGAAGGCAGTTCTCAGGTGACACACCCTGGAATCGGGCTTCCTCCTCTCTGGTTCCTGGTGCGTCACCTGAGAACTGCTGCTGCCAAGTCATCGCAGCTTGGCAGCTCCTGTGTTGAGCATCTTCCCTGGTGGTCAGTGCATGTCATAGCTACTGGAAAGTCAGCAGGTCATTTAGGCTTTTATATATATAGATGAGAGATGTCTGATATTTTGCTGCCTCTGTTTTCTTCTAAGATTTTATGGTTTCATGACTTATATTAAAGTTTTTTATTCATTTTGAGTTTACTTTTGTGTACAGTGTAAGTTGGTTTAGTTTCTCTCTTTCTCTTTTTTTTTTTTTTTTTCTTTTTTTTTTTTTTTTTTTTTGCATGTATCTGTACAATTTTCCCAACACCTTTTAATAAAGAGACTATCTTTACTCCATTGTATGCTCTTGGCTCCTTTGTCAAATATTAATTGAGTATAATCACCTGAATCAATTTCTGGGGTCTCTGCTCTGTTCCATTGATGTTCCAATGCCTGTTCTTGTGCCAGTACCAGGCTGTTTTGATTACAGTGGCTTTGTAGTGTAACTTGATATCTGGTATTGTGATTCCTCCAACTTTGTTCTTCTTTCTTAAGATTGCTGTGACTATTCAGGGTCTTTTTTGGTTCCCCATACATTTTTGGAGTATTTGTTCTAGATCAGTGAAATATGCCATTGGTATTTTAATAGAGATTGCATTGAATTTATAGATTCAGTGGGTAGTATGGACATTTTAATGATGTTAATTCTACCAATTCATGAACACAATATATTCTCCCATTTTTTTATATCTTCCTCTACCTCTTCAATGTCCTGTAGTTTTCCAAGTACAAGTCTTTTACCTCCTTGGTTAAGTTTATTCCTAAGTATATAAGTGGTAAAAGCAGACATCCCTCTCTTGTTCCTGTTCTTAAGGGAAATGGTTTTAGTTTTTGCCCATTGAGTATGATGCAGGTTATAGGTTTGTCATATATGGCCTTTATCATGTTGAGATGTGATTCTTCTATTCCCACTTCACTGAGAGTTTTTATCAAAAATGGGTGTTGAATTTTATTGAATGCTTTTTTCTGTATCTATGAGATGAGTATGTGATTTTTGTCTTTCAGTTTGTTTATGTGATGTATCACATTTATTGATTTGTGAATATTGTACCAGCTTTGTACCTCTGGAATAAATCCCATTTGGTCATGGTGTATGATCGTTTTAACTTATTGCTGGATCCAATTTGCTAATATTTTGTTGAGGATTTTGGCATCTATGTTCATCGAGGATATTGGCCTATAATTCTCTTTCTTTGTAGTGTCTTTATCTGGTTTTGGAATTAGGATAATGCTGGCCTCATAAAAAGAATTTAGAAGTGTTCCTTTCTCTTAGATTTTCTGAAATACTTTGAGGAGTATAGGTGTTAGTTCTTCTTTGAATATTTGGTAAAACTCCATCTGGACCTGGGCTTTTGTTTGCCTGGAGTTTTTTTTAATTATTATTTCTATTTCATCAGTTGTTATTAGTCTATTCAGGTTTCCTGATTCCGTTTTGGGACACAGTATTTTTCTAGAAATTTGTCCATTTTATCCACATTGTCCAGCTTGTTGGCATATAGTTGTTCACAGTATTTTCTTACAATCCTTTGTATTTCTGTGGTGTCAGTGGTTACTTCTCCACTTTCATACCTGACTTTGTTTATTTGGGTCCCCTCTCTTTGTTTATTGATAAGCCTGGCGAAGGTTTATCAATATTGCTTATCTTTTCAAAGAATTAGCTCTTGGTTTCATTGAACTTTTGTATTTTTTTTTTGTATTTTTAGTTGTTTTAGTTTCTATGTCATTTATTTCCACTTTGATATTTATTATTTCCTTCTTTCTACTTACTCTCAGCTGTTATTGTTGTTCTCTTACTAATTCTTTAAGTTGTAGGGTTAAATAGTTTATTAATAATTTTTCTTGTTTTTTGAGGTAGACTTGTAATGCTATTAATTTCCCTCTCAGAACTGCTTTTGCTGTGTCCCATAGATTTGGAGTTGCTATGTGTTCATTTTCATTTGTTTCCAGGAAGTTTTTTTATTTCTTTCTTGGTCTTATTGGTAACCCATTCACTGTGTAATAACATGCTATTTAGTCTACACATGCTTGAATTTTTTTGAGTGTCTTTACTATAATTGATTTCTAATTTTATGCCATTGTGATCTGAGAAGATACTTGATACGATTTCAACCTTCCTGAACTTGTGGAGACTCCTTTTTTGTCCTAACATGTGGTCTATCTTTGATAATAACCCATGTACATTTGAGAAGAATGTATATTCTGCAGCTTTGGGGTGAAATATTCTATAAATGTCAATTAAATCCATGTGATCTAGTGTATCATTTAGAGTCACTGTTACCTTGTTGATTGTTTTGTCTGGGATATCTATCCAGTGAAGTCAAGGCAATTGCTCCCCCCACCCTTCAGGCAAAAGCTACTTGGATAGTAAAGGTCTGCCTGAGAAAGATGTCCTCTGCAGTATGGGGCAATGTTTCAATACAGGAAACTGGGGTGGCTGCCTTCGGAGCTCTGACCCCAGAGACCCCAACCCTGAAATCTCCTCCCACAGCTCCAGTCCACTCTGTCCTCCTTCTGCCAGAGCTCAAAGTGAGTGGTTGCACACACAATTTTATGTGTTGGCCCTTTAAGAGGCCCTGCAGAGAGCAACACCACTGGTTTTCACAACTAGATGCTATGTGGGCACCTTTCTCAGTTCTGGTGCTTAGGGCTGGGAATACCAGCTTGGGGTTTAGACCCCAGAGCTCTCAGTGGGAACTCCCACAGCTGAGATATGCCTCCTGAAATTTAGCTGCTGCCTTTGGGATCCTGGGCAGCCCCCTCTCTTGCCTCTGCACTTCCTACCAGTCTCTGTGGTCTCTACTCTCTGTCCTTGGTTATAATAGTTCTCTCCAGTCTTCGGTTCATTATTCAGGATGTTTTTCCTATATTTTAGTTGTAATTCCAGTTTTATCCTGGGAGAGTGTCAATGTAGCTTCCACTTACTCTGCCACCTATTTTCACAGCTTCCTTATTTTTTATGCCATTTTATTCTACAGCACAAGCTTACCTCATGGCACATCTAAAAATCAGTTGTTTTATGGGGAAGACAGAGAGAGTTTAGGTTTACCTATGCATTTCATAGAATGTTGCTCTGTTAGCTAACTGGCTATATTAAAACCAAATAAAACAATACTATGAAAGAATAACAAAATATTCAGAATTTATTTATCAAAGAGGAAACCAAACATGTATGATTGTGATGATGCTGTTGTAATAACCTAGTTATTATTTAACAGCAAAGGAAAAAAAGGAAGACTGGACACAGGCATACCATTTATACAGCTTTGCCAAACATTCTCCAAGTCTGTTCCCTGCTGATCGATGGTGGAAGGGCCCAGACAAAGGCAGTTTAGAGGCGTGCCCATTCGGGTCTAAGTGATGTGGGAAGATGCCTGCCTGTTTGCCAGTCACACCTGGGAACCAATTAGTGGCCATGATTGGCATGGCTACTGCAAGCCAGCTAAACCTGAATATTTAAAACTTCCAAACAAAGGGAGTTCCTGCTCTTCACTTTCTCTTGGCTCCAGGGCCCTAGGCTCCTGTGACTCCTGTGCAGTGGGCTTTGCTTCCCTGTGTGCATGTAGCTCATGGCCATGTGGGACTCCACACATGGACTAATGGACTTTAATTAGCTTGGATGCTGAACCACACCGGCTGCAACATGGAATGGAAGCTCTGGACACTGGCCTTGTGTCTGGCTTTGCTGAATACCCAGCTGCCCCACTTTCAGGACTGGCTTAAGGGAAATGGGACATTGCAGTCGGAAGAATGTAACTCCATGCCAATAAAATCACCTCGCATTCTCCTGTGGGGACTTCTGAAAGTGCCAATTTCAGCAGTGCCCTAAGAACCTCACTCCCACGAACAGTGGAGGATTCCCACTCATGTACTCCTCTGGCAGCAATGGCATTAACAAAATGTGCACATTAGTAATACTTCCCAATAGGTTGTTCTTCCATATTCCTTATGAGGTACAAACTATTCAATTAGATTGAAGTTTAAAGTTATATTTAGAGAGTTAAAAGTGTACTCAAGGACATGCTTTTAATCAATGAAAAAAATCTTTATTAATTTCCAGTTCTTTTCTTTATTCTTGAGTAGTTCTGCCTCCTTAAGTATACAGAGCTAACAGTCTATAGTTAGAACAAAAGCAGTGTCATTATCAGTAATTAAAAGTGTATTGAATGCCTACTGTCTGCAATGCACTTTAAGGGGTGAAAAGGAGAATAAAACATAGAATTATAATTTAAAATAACAAAAATTGTTTTACAATTCTTTTTTCCCCTTTGTTGTGGGTGGTGAGAAAATCATCTCCCCCTACTTAAATTAACAACATTGAAAAGGCAAAATTTCGAATATGAATATACTGTTTTATAATAAAATAAATTCTTGATTTTCATTGCCATATCCAAATTCAAAAGCCAATTCTAACATAGTAAGATCTCACATTTTTTCTCCTATCCAATATTACACCCATTCTGTAAAGTTTCAGAGAGTAACAGCCATTTCCAGAGATAAATATGCCTTCTGGACCAGTTCCTGCTATATTATCTCAGCTCTGCCACTTTAGAGCAAGAGAGTCTAGGCCTGTTACTGAAATTCTTTGTGCCTCAGATTCCCTGTGTATAAAAGGCACATGATAAAACTTAAACTTACCTATTTGTTATGAATACATGATACGGTGCACTATTCCTTTGCCAAACATGAAGTACTATTTAAAGGTGTGGAATCATGCTGTACTATATATAATAAGCACAAAAAAGTAATTTCTCAATGGATTCAAGACAGTCTCTTCAACAAATGGTGATGGGAAAATTGGACAGGTACATGCAAAAAAAATGAAGGAAGACAGGAAACCATAAAAATATTAGAGGAATCCACAGGCAGCAAGAGGGCTCCTGGACTGCAAGAGGGTACAGGCCAGGCTGAGGGACCCCACTCCAGTGCATGAATTTTGTGTACCGGTCCTACTAGTCTGTCAAGGTACCTAGTCATGATGGGCTACAGTGGAAACCACTTATTATTGGCAATAATAAAAAGAAACATATGTCATAGCAATATCTTTACCGATACAGCTCCTAGGGTAATGGAAACTAAAGGAAAATAAACAAATGGGACTATATCAAAATAAAAAACTTCTGCACAGCAAAAGAAACCATCAACAAAACAACAAGAAAGCCCACTGCATGGGAAATCATATTTGCCAATGTTATCTCCAATAAGGGTTTAATCTCCAACATTTATAGGGAACTCATACAACTTAACAAAAGGAAGATAAAAAACCCAATGAAAACATGGGCAACAGACCTAAATAGATACTTTTCGAAAGAGAACATACAGAAGGCCAAGAGACATATGAAAACATGCTCAAAGCCACCAATCATCCAAGAGATGCAAATCAAAAGGACAATGAGGTACCATCTCACACCTGTGAGAATGGCTATCA
This sequence comes from Myotis myotis, assembly GCF_014108235.1. NCBI lineage: Eukaryota > Metazoa > Chordata > Mammalia > Chiroptera > Vespertilionidae > Myotis > Myotis myotis. The sequence continues at coordinate 60,682,005 of NW_023416313.1, read as the reverse complement.
TCAACAAATCAACAAGTGACAAGTGCTGGTGAGGATGTGGAGAAAAGGGAACCCTCATGCACTGCTGGTGGGAATGCAGACTGGTGCAGCCACTGTGGAGAACAGTATGGAGTTTCCTCAAAAAACTAAAAATGGAACTCCCATTTGACCCAGTGACCCCACTTCTAGGAATATATCCCAAGAAACTAGAAACACCAATCAGAAAGGATATATTCACCCCTATATTCACAGCAGCACAATTTACCATAGCTAAGATTTGGAAAGTGCCCATCAGCAGATGAGTGGATTAAAAAACTGTGGTACATCTACACAATGGAATACTACACTGCTATAAAAAGGAAGGAACTCCTACCACTTGCAACAGCATGGATGGACATGGAGAGCATTATGCTAAGCGAAATAAGTCAGTTGGAAAAAGATAAATATCACATGATCTCACTCATTTGTAGAATATAATGAACAACATAAACTGATGAAAAACAGATCCAGAGTCAAAGAAGCATTGATCAGACCATCAAACCTCAGAGGTAAGGCAGGGGAGAGTGGGGGTAAGGGGGAAAGAACAACCAAAGGGCTTGTGTGCATACATATAAGCGTAACCAATGGACACAGACACCATGGAGGTGAGGGCATGAGCAGGGGTGAGGGGTGGGGGGTGGGGGGAGGCAATGGGGAGATAAGGACACATATGTAATACTTTAATCAATAAAGAAAATAAAAAACAAAACAAACAAAAAAAGTAACTGCTCAAAATAATATTTTCATTGGTCTTCAGTGAGTGGGGCCTAAAATATCTATTGTATTCCCCATCTTTGTTTTAAAGCCCTGGGTCTCAAGGAGGTCCCTGTTATACTATAAATATGCCATATGAAATAATCTATATCAGGGGTCCTCAAACTTTTTAAACAGGGGGCCAGTTCACTGTCCCTCAGACAATTGGAGGGCCGGACTACAGTTTAAAAAAAAAACTATGAACAAATTCCACACTGCACATATCTTATTTTGAAGTAAAAAAACAAAACTTCAAAAAAAAAAAAAAGGCTCTCCTAACTTCAAAAAAAAGGCCCTACCAACTGCAAAATAAAAAAAAATAAAAAAATAGACCTCCTAACTTCAAAAAAAAAAAATCCTAACTTGTTCTTACCTCGGTCCTCAGGCAGCAGCATGCTCTGCACAGGCAAACTCGTGACTCGTCCGGTCACACCCAAGACTGAGAGGAGGAGCGGAGAGACAGAGAGAAGGAGGGGAGTGGGAGAGTGCAGTGCACATTCCACACCTGCGCACTGCGGGCCAGGACGAGTCGGCTGCTAAGCAACAGGCAGTGGCGGCAAAAACACCCGGTGGGCCAGATAAATGTTTTTGGCGGGCCACATGTGGCCCGCGGGCTGTAGTTTGAGGACCCCTGATCTATATAATAAAAGCCTAAGTGACCAGAATGACCAGTTGCTATGATGTGCACTGACCACCAGGGGGAAGATGCTCAATGCAGGAGCTGCCCCCTGGTTGTCAGTGCGCTCCCACAGGTGGAGCACAGCTCAGCCAGAAGCCAGGCTCACGGCTGGCAAGTGCAGCAGCAGTGGCAGGAGCCTTTCCTGCATCCATGGCAGCGCTAAGGAGCAGGAGCCAAGCAGTTAGGAGCAAGGGGTCCCAGACTGCAAGAGGGAAGTCCGACTGCCTACTTAGGCCCGCCCTAAGCTGGCAGGCAGACATCCCCTGAGGGCTCCTGGACTGCAAGAGGGTACAGGTCAGGCTGAGGGACCCCACTCCAGTGCATGAATTTCGTGTACCGGTCCTAATAGTCTGTCAAGGTACCTAGTCATGATGGGCTACAGTGGAAACCACTTATTATTGTCAATAATAAAAAGAAACAAGAGCAATAAATGGAAACAAACTACTGATACATGCAGCAACATGAATGAACTTCACAAATATTATGCTGAGTGAAAGACACCGACGGATACAAAAGAAGTTCATACTGTATGATTCCATTTTTGAAAGTCAAAAATACATAAAACTAAGGAGGGCATGAGGGAACAGTCTCCAGTGATGAAAATCTCCTATGTTTTCAAAATGATGTGGATTACACTAATGCATGTATTTTTGAAAACTGATAAAATTTACTTAACTTTTTTAAAAAGACCATCTAAAATTATTATGGTTATTTTTTATTCTTATATTTTGTGGGTGCCTGCTGAAATACATACAAATGCAAAAGATGTAATTCTTGGAATTTAGTAAAAAATGTAGAGGGGGTAGTGATAAAAATTGGGGAGTGGGTGCCTATAAAGATGAAACATGACTAGCCATATGTTTAAAAATGCTGGAAGTTGGGAGACATACACAGGGGGTCTCCATTCTCTCCACTTTTGTATATTTTTGAACATTTTCCATAATAAAAAGTTGAAAAGAGAGGCATCATCAGGGTTCATTGCATTATAAGAGAAAACTGAACAGGAGGAGGACGGAACTTGCTCGAGGTCTCAAAGCCAGACAGCAAAGCCACGTGCAAGTTTAACCTTCTTCCTCTGACCCCACTGGAACAAAACATGAGTCTTTTGGGAAAGACTAGTTTTAGAAAGGGCAGGTCCATAATAGAAGGCATTGTTTAAGCATACATATACTTATTTCCTGTCCCTGTTGCTTTCAAACAGGTTTTTTAGATTTAAATTGCATATGATTCGAATTTCAGACCCAAGTGACTGCCAGGGTCAGAGAAAGCATTCCTCCACCCCCAAATAAACACAAAAACGAAATAAGAACACAGCGGAGGATTGGCTTTCTTTCTTCCGGTGCTGAAATCATCCTCCCAGGCAAAGCAAGCAAAGGCATTGGGTGAGAGGGAGGAGCTTGGTTCTCCGTGCTGGTGTGATGGGAACAGCTGCGTTCCCTCCAGCTCCCAAAGGGTGAAAACGCGTTAAGCGATGCAATGATCGTCCTGAAACCTGCGCGTGCGTGTGTGTGTGGGGGTCTGTGTGAGCGAAGGGGTGGGTGTCAGCTAGCTCCGAGGATCCGAAGTCAGGAAGGTGTGCAGCGTCTGGGTTTCAGAAGGGGCGAAGGGTAAACTGGCTGTGGCGGTTCAGGAGGACACACCCACGCTGGATCCGTCTCCTCCACGCAGGCACTTGAGCGTGGAAAGTAGTAAATCCCATTTCGAGAACGAAAACCCTAACGACCGCTTGGTTTCGACGGCTGGGGAATATTTATTCCTGGTTCAGCTGATGGGAAAACCTGTGCCTGGCAGCCCCTGATTGGTGGAAAAGAAAATGGTGATAGTGGGGTGGAAAGAGGATTTGACCAGCCTCCTCCTGCCTCCTCCACCTGTAACTCATCCACCCGCGGGACCCTTTCAGGCTCAGGCCAGGTGAAGAGCAAACGGAAATCTGGAATATATTTAAGCAAAAGCAGCCTTAACCTTGTGTCCTATGACCATCCATCAGATCTGAGCCACCGGAGGGAAGCGTGCTCCAGGTGGTGCGGCTGGGAGCGCCTTTCGGAGCCTCCCGCCTCCTCAGCAGCTCCCCAGAGATCGGCTCTACCTTTGGTGGTGGATCCCCAGACCCCGCGCCCCCAGGTTGGCTCTGACGTAGGGGTCCCCGTGAGGAGCCAGAAGGAGAGGCGGAGAGGGGAGGAGGAGGTGGGAGATGTCAGCCCAATCCTAACCGCTTGGATCGCCACGAGAGTCCCCGTGACCCTGAACTTGAGGCGAAGCGCAGAACACCCCCACCTTCCTGCCTGGAGCTGAGGTACAGCCTGCCCCCCAGCCACACCCCCACCCCCATCCGAGGAGCGGAGTGAAGCGCAGCTGGCGCGGGGCGAGGGGCGGGGAGAGGCGCTGACAAATCAGCCGCGGGGGTGGCGAGTGGAGGGGAGGGAGGAGGGAAACGAGGAGCAGGAGGAGGAGGAGGAGGAAGATCCCGACGAGAGAAGGGGACCCAAGAAAGGGAGCGAGCGACCGCGAGCGGCGACGCGGGGTGAGGTGGGTGCTGGCTTTAGAGCAGACCCGGGACCGAGCCTGGCCTTTAGCATCCTTCGCTCTCTCCCGCCTTCCCTCCCGACCCCCGTCTGTTTCTCCGGGACCCTCTCGTGCTGGGGACAGGGAGTGGCAATTCGACGACCGGTTCGTGGGCTCGCCCTCCGCGACCCCAGCCTCTCCACGCTGGGCTGTGCCGCCTGCAGCACGCTCTGGGGACCACCCCCTCCGGGTGCCGCCTCTGCCCTCCTGATGCGCTCCGAGTCCCCCCTCTTCCCGTGGAAATCCTATTTGGGGATTGTTTAATGTTCTGAAGAGGGAAGGGGGAGTCGGACGCCTGGGCAGCAGAGGGACCGAGGTAAGCGCCTGTGCTTCCGAAGGGGCAGCTTGGTGCGTCCTGGCGCACCCTGCCCGCGCGGAGGGGCGTCTCCGCGACACCTGGCGGGGGCTGCGCGGCCGGAGGACCCCCGGGGTCCTTTTCCCTGCGCTGAGCCTGCGGAAAGTAAGTTGACCAGGCTTTCCTCCCGCTACCGACATTGCCTTCCTCTCCCAGGCTGAGAGGTCAGGCTTCTCCTAGAGCAGCTTTTCCTTCGGGAAAAGCGAGGGTGCTGGAGGGAGCGAGAGCATCCAACTTTCTCTCTCGCCTTAACCCCCCGCTCGTCCCTCTCGGTTCTCTCCGAAAACGAGCTGTGTTGGGCAACTAGTTAAATGGAAGTGCAAGCAGGGTAAGTCAACAGGTTAAGGGGTTAACAGGTGCGGGAGCGGTTGGACGCGAGCTCGGAGAACGCCCCCTGCGGTGGCGGGAGCGCGTCTCTTGGCTGCGGGCGGGCGGGCAGGGCCCGGCGCCTGTTCTGGGTAGATAGCTGGGGCTGGGGTGGCTGGTGGGGTGGATTAGAGCCAGTGCGGGTGGGCTCCCCGTTGGCCTGAGGTTCAGCCACACCCAGGGTGCGCAGGTCTCTTCCCTCCCCGTTCCCGGACTGCCAATTAGATCTCTTCTGGGGTTCATTTTCAGAGAGTCCCTGACCCCACGCCTCCAGCTCCCTTTCTTTCCCTGTGATCTGTCTTCTGAACGTACTTCTAACTCACACTGTCAGCTTTTGGACCCTGGGAAGTTGAGAGAGGGGTCCATCTTTTCCTGCAACTCCACTTGGGAAATGCAGTGAGAACAGCTGAGATGATTCATCCCAATCCATGTCTAGGCAGCTAGACTTGGACTAGCCAAGATGGATGGGGTATGCTCAATTTTTAATGCAAAAGCTAAAAAAAGGCTTTGTCCAATGGTGGAAATAAGGGTGCACTTCAAAGAGCCTCACACTTTTGGGAGTTCTACTGATCTTTCAGGGTGTTTCTAGTTTTGTTTTACCCCAAAGTTCTCTTCAAAATGTATTTTGTGTTATGCAGAGTGGTGTAAAGGAATTCATTAGCCATGGATGCATTCATGAAAGGACTGTCAAAGGCCAAGGAGGGAGTCGTGGCTGCTGCTGAGAAAACCAAACAGGGTGTGGCAGAAGCAGCAGGAAAGACAAGAGACGGTGTTCTCTATGTAGGTAGGTGAGCCCCGAGTGTCATTTTTATATTTATTTATGACTGATGAGTTAGGATGATTGATGCTCTAAATGCTGATATTTCTCCCTTGATTCATTTTTACGTCATCACTTGTCAAAAGGATGGATGGAGTCAGTTATGTGTGGGTAGATAAATGTGTATATTTGAGCTAATAGTAAAAAGTGAGTGTAATCTTTTGTGTGTCCCCCTCCCCCCCCTAGATTACTGAATTTTGCAATAATGCCAAGGACTTTTTTTGTTTCTTTTTTAAAAAAAATGTTTATGTGCATAAATGACTGTTTTGGAGGGTTTTTTTTTAAAATCAGTATTTCAATATATAATCAACAATATTTTTAAGAATCTAAATCATTCCGGGGTTTTTGGTTTCTTTGTCATTATGAAGAATATTTGCTAATTTTAGAGCATTCTTTTTTTTTTTTAAAGACTTTGATATGGTCCCGGGGTACCTGCCAAGAGACCTGAAAAGGAAAGGACAGAAATGTCTTAGGTGGAGTGATTCCCCGAGATCACTTGACAAGCTGGAGACCAAGAACTCAAGAAAGTACTTGAGGAATGCTAGTAACATCTCAGCGACATTTATATAGTTCATTTCTCAAATGATACACAAAATAAGCAATGAGATTGATGCTTATCATCTGTACCTTTCCCTAAATCCCCACCTTGGAGCATTCATGAAGACCTTGACTCCCTTTTTCTTATCTTAAACTATGTTAGACTGAATATTATTTTACAAACTTCAGATTCTTTGGGAAAGAAACAGACACACATATATAAACACTTATCCACAGGGACATAAATGCATACATGCACATAAATGCACACATGCACACACTGCCCATTTCACCTCTCCTCTTTCTCCTCTGAGTTCTTCCACAGTCTCTGTTGGGCCCTGTAGCAGCAGTAGCCACAGGATGAGCAGGAAGGTGGGGGATGAGCCTAGTGAGTGGTGTAGGGTTCTATGCCCATATCTGTGGGGTGAAAGAATGCTACACTGTCTCCAATATGGATGGGCTGAAGAAAAGTTATTCTTAGAATGATTTTTATGGATGTTTCTCATATTATTTTTTTCTCATGGTTTATAGACTCTTTATATTGGTTGATCTTTACACAAATCTTCAGTTTAATTACTTACATGATCTTAGAACATTTTCAGGAACTCATTGAATTAAGGTGTTACAAGAGAACAACATTGATAAGTTAACTTCAAGTTTTTTCTTGTGAAGTGTAAATTATGTCTTTTTAGATGGAATTTGTAATACTGAATAGTGACATGCAGGTAATCAATATCTTTATAGTTGTCCTCAGTTTTCCAAATCGTGCAACTGCATGCTTACAAATAGTCTTTGATTTCAGTTACTTTATAACTTAGTAACTTTAAAGTTTCTTTATAATAATAACATTCACTTGATTAGTTTTTGTGGAGAGCGGCTACAGTGTTTAGACAGGTTCAAGCCTCAAACTAATGAGAGGGCACAGTCCTCTCATTGCCACATGCAAGTCGCAGAGCCCTCCCAGCACAATTATAGCCAACAGCTATAGTAGTTGTAAGCTTGAACCTATGATCCGAACACGTGGCCCCACGTGTCTGAGTGATGTGGGCTTGATAGAGTTCAGGTGCATGTAATTGAGTAGGATCGAAACCCATGAGAATGTTGTAAACATCTTGACCACGCCCTTACTTTGCCTAGTGGACTCTGGCTATAAAATAAAGGCACAGCTTATGGTCCGTGGCGCTGTCGCTGGCTCTCCATCAGAGAGGACGGCGTCCCACCCAGACCCAGCTTTCATTCTCTTGTCTGTCTTTTCTCCATCTTTCACCGCCCCCACTCAGGCTCACCGAACCTGGCTGAGCTGGCGTGGCACATAAGGCGCCCAATGTGGGGCTGAGTATGCCATGGCCGTGCCAGCCCGCCACAAGTTTTTAGTGAATCCAGAAACTATTGAATATTAAATTAATACATTTGCTCTTTTCTAGGTAATGAACAGGTTTTTCTTATCTGGAAAACTTTTTATTTATTTTCATTGTTATTTATGAGTTTGGATAAATAAAATTTTATTTTCAGAGATTCTGTTACTCATTCTAAGATTATTATATAAAATAGTAATTTTTTTACATGTCATATTTTTTAAAAAGTCATCTTCAATGCCTATTATGGTATTTAAAATAGAATATGTTCTATAAATTATTTATTAGTTGTCATCTAATTAAAAGTTGAACTCAAACACAGAACTTAGGATGAGAAATGACTATGAGAAGACATAATGGTATTGTACAACTGTTGGTAAACTTTTTATGTAAAGGTTTAAATAATACGTTTGTAGGCCATAATATCTCTGTCTCAACTGCTCAGCTCTGCTGTTGTCATGTGAATGTAGCCGTAGACAATACTTAGTGTGACTGTGTTCCAATAAAACTTTATTATTATCAAAACTGGTGGTGAGTTAATATACCTCATAGGCTATAGTTTTCTGACTCCTGGTAAAGTAGAACATAAACTTTATATTAGACAAAAGTAAATTCTAGTCCAGACTACACCACTTATTACCTCTAGGGTACTAGGGAAGTTATTTACATTTCTCAGTACCACTTCTCTCACTTGTAAAAATACAATTTAGACAAATGCACCTACCTTGCAGAGTTTTTGTGAGAATGTCATGATAAAACAAAACATATGAGTAACAAAGCATACTTTAAAAAATTTAAACACTTTATTATTTAGAGCAGTTATAGGTTCATAGAAAAATTGAGAAAAAGGTACAAAGGTTTCCTATGTACCCCCTAACCCTACCCATACATAGCTTCCCATATTATCAACATCCCTCACCAAAGTGGTACATTTGTTACAATTAATGAATTAATTGACAGAGCATTATAACCCAGAGTCCATAGTCTACCTTTCAGTTCATTCTTGGTGTTGTACATTATGTAGGTTTGGGCAAACGTATATTGACATGTATCTATCATTATAGTATTATACAGAGTAGTTCAATGCCCTACAAATCTTCTGTGCTCTATTTATCCCAGGGCAGAAATTTTAATGAAGCCTACTTAATTGATTCTTTCATGGATTGCCTCTTCAGTGTTGTATTTAAAAAGTCATTGCCATACTCAAGGTCATGGAGGTTTTCTCCTATGCTACATTCTTGGAGTTTTATAGTTTTGCATCTTACATTTAGAGCTGTAATACCTTTTGAGGGTTTTTATTATTGTTGTTTTGTGAAAGGTATAAAGTCTCTGTCTAGATTCCTTTTTGTTTTTGTTTTTACATGTAGATTTCCAGTTGTTCCAGGATCATTTGTTGAAAGGATTATTTGTGCTCATTGTATTGCCTTCATGCTTTTGTCAAAAATCAGTTAACTATATTTATGCAGTTCTATTTTGGGGCTGTTTCATTGATCTGTCTATTCTTTTGCCAATTCCACTCCCTAGCATTATAGTAAGTCTTAAAGTCAGATAGTGTCAGTCCTCTAACTTCGTTATTCTCCTTCAATATTGTATTGGCTGTTCTGGACCTTTTGTCTCCCCACATAAACTAGAATCTTTTTGTCAACATCCACATAATAACTTCTTGGGATTTTGATTGAGACTGAACTGAACTATAGATCAAGTCAGGAACATTTAACATATTGACAATATTGAATCTTCCTATTAATGACCAAAGAATCTGTATATATATATATAAAATGCTAAGCGACCAACCAACCATCCAACCGGCTGGTAGGTATGATGTGCACTGACCACCGGGGGCAGACTCTCAACGCAGGAGCTGCTGAGCAACAGCAACTTTGCAGAGTGCCCTCTTGCACTCCAGATCCCTCAGGGGATGTCAGAGAGCTGGTTTCGGCACGATCCCTGCAGGCCTGGCCGAGGGACCCCCACCTGCTGGAGGGATCCCACTCACTCCACAGATACCCTTCTTGCTGTGGCGCTGCCCCAGGTACAGCCAGCCAGGGAGGGACTAGGGAGGTTGGCTCCAGGGCATGTCCAGCCCATCTCTCCCAATTCCGCCCTACAGACCACCTTCTAATTAATTTCCTTTCAATGTGCATGAATCCATGCACCAGGCCAGTAGTATCTCTATATTAATTTAGTTGATTTTATTAACCAAAACTTGTACAGATCTTATATACTGTTAAATTTATACCCAAGAATTTTATCTTTATGGTGCTAATGTAAAAGGAATTGTGTTTTTAATTTCAAATTACTCTTGCTCATTGCTAGTATATAAGAAAGTAATTGACATTTATTTGTTAACCTCATGTGCAATCTTGCTAAAATTAATTATTAGTTTTAGGAGTTATTTTTTAAAATTATTCTTTTGGATTTCTACATAGACTATCATGTTATCTGTGAATGAGGACAGTTTTTCTCTTCTTTCACATTCTGTATACTTTTTATTTAGTTTTCTTGTCTTACTGCATTAGCTTGGACTTCCAGCATGATGTTAAAAAGGATTGATGAAAGAGGGATATCTTTGCCTTAGTCTTGGTCTTAGTAGGAAAGCTCTTTGTCTCTCACCATGAAATATAATGTTAGCTGTAGGTTTCTTATAAATATTCTGTATCAAGTTGAGGAAGTTACCCTCTATTTCTAGTTTACTGGGTGTTTTTGTCATGAATTTTATCATATTTTTCATGAATTTTGCATTTTGTCAAATACATTTTTGCTTCTATTGATATCATTATGTGACTTGTCTTTTAAACCTGTGGATATGATGAATTACTTTAATTTTCAAATGTTGAACCAGCCTTGCATACCTGGAATTAATTCCATTAGGTTCTGGTGTTTAATTCTTTTATACATTGTTGTATTTGATTCGCTAATATTTTGTTGAGGATTTTTGTAAAACATACTTTTATATGAAGGAGCCATGGTTATTATCAAATAAGTTCTCCAACAGAATAATTACTTAGTCAACATATATATTTTTATCCTTACAAAACCTATTATCAATTACTAGTTTGGAAAATTGGAAGTGACTAAAGAAAAAATTCTAATTTTATTGTGGCTAAAAAAGTTTTGCGCACTTTCATAAACCTCATGAAAAAGTAATTTTTTTCCTTTGTAGTATTACTAGAGGCCTGGTTCACGACATTCATGCACTGGGGGGGTGGGGGGGAGCGATGGGGGAGAGGGGGGCATTCCTCAGCTCGGCCTGTGCCCTCTCCCAATCCAGGACCCCTCAGGGGATGTCTGCCTGCCAGCTTAGTGCTGCTGCGGAGGTGGGAGAGGTTCCCACCACCACCGCTGCACTTGCCAGCCCTGAGTCCGGCTTCTGGCTGAGCAGTGCTCCCTCTGTGGGAATGCACTGAGCACCTGGGGGGCAGGGACGGGGGGGGGGGCAGGTGGAGGGCAGCTCTTACATTGAGCATCTGCCCCTTGGTGGTCAGTGCATGTCATAGCGACCAGTCATTCCACCATTCGGCTGATTTGCATATTAGCCTTTTATTATATAGAATAATTTTGGCAACTACCTTTTTAAAAAATATTTTTAATGATTTCAGAGAGGAAGGGAGAGAGAGAGAAACATCAATGATGAGTGAGAATCATTGATCAATCATTGGTCCCCTACTGGGGACCGAGCCCACAACCCAGGCATGTGCCCAGGACCCTTCAGTCTGCAGGCCAATGCTCTATCCACTGAGCCAAACCAGCTAGGGCAGGAACTATCTTTTGATTAATTAAAGAACTATCATAAGAATCAATGTTATTTTTATGATTTTTCTTTTTGAGTGATACACACAAGTTTTCAATCAATATATTTCAATTTAATAGACAAAGATATTCTCAGTCAAATGGCTGAGAAATTATAAATTGAGAGTCAAATTCAAAAGCAGATGGTTCCCTTTATATAATGATAAGTATTATAACAGTCAAGGAAGAAAATAATCTTTAAAAATGTTCTAACACCACTTTGCTTACTAAGCAGTAGTGGTTGTGAGTATGGATTGGTATAAAATTCTCACAATATGTCTCACCTGCACCAAGTTGATAAAGTCAACATGAACAGCGTAGTTGAGTTCTGGCAACTGGTCATTACTTCCAACCTTTTTCACTCTGCAGTTTTGTGAACTGAGGGAGAGGATGGGATGCGTGTAGGCCACCTCAGCTCAGGAAAATTACTAGTAGTTATGTCCCTTCAGCTTTCATATTTTTCTAGTCACATAGCCACTTGGCACCTATTTTGTAGCAATATTTTTAAAATTACTGGTTACTCAACAATTAAAGCTTAATTATTAATTAGATACTAATAAATTATTGACAGTAAACAATAGGTCATTTGTTTGATAAGAAGCAATATTATCAAGATTCTCATTTATCTTTAACTCAGGATACATTCCATGACTTAGCCAAAGGTCAAATTCTCAGGTACTACTGAGGAAGAGAGGGAAGACTACAGACCCCTGTTAAACATTTCTTTCTACTAGTCATTTTTAAACATATGGGTTGCAAAGAGGGACAGGTGGTTAGTGATTGGAAATATTCTCTCTAATACAGGCTGTTTTCACTTAATATAGTTCCAGGATACATGGATTCAGTAACTACAGTTAATTAAATAACATGAGTCCCTAACAACACAGTTCAAATTTCTGTTACCATGACACATGAACTGTGAGTGACTGCATAAAATACAAACCCTGCTCTTAGCTCTTCAGTCCACAGTCACTACATAAATAACAGAAACCCACTGTGATACATGACCAAATCACATTGCTTCTTCCAATGCCTATTGGTGATTGGTCACATCTGCTAGTCAGTTCATATAGACAGCAAAGCTCATGGTTATTTAACACCCATGTGATATTTTACAAAAATGTATAATTGAATTAGGAAATTGGCCCTAAATGATGCAAGTGTAGCAAAGAAAGTGAAAAATGCTGGAAGTAAAATTTGATTCAAACATAAATTTATTTATGGATGAAGTAGCTGACTGTGGGAATATTGACATCACTATAGTTCAAGAGACTCTAGATGTGCAGCCAGAGGAACTTATTGAAGCTGAAAGGATCGACATGCACATAAAAGCGGTTGTGATGAATATGGTGAAGATGCCCCAGAGGAAGTGGTCCCCAAAAACACCTCACTTTAAAAGAACAGAGACATATGATGACATTAAAAGTACAAAGGGTAGCCGAAACCGGTTTGGCTCAGTGGATAGAGCGTCGGCCTGCGGACTGAAGGGTCCCAGGTTCGATTCTGGTCAAGGGCATGTACCTGGGTTGCGGGCATATCCCCAGTGGGAGATGTGCGGGAGGCAGCTGATCGATGTTTCTCTCTCATCGATGTTTCTAACTCTCTATCTCTCTCCCTTTCTCTCTGTAAAAAATCAATAAAATATATTTAAAAAAAAAAAGTACAAAGGGTAACAATTTAGAAATTGATCCAAATTTACTAATTTACAACTAAGGTTTAGGAAAGGTGTTGCTCTATATAGGAAGTTATACAATGAGAATAAGAATACATGCAGTGTTTAAACTACTTGTTAAATTTTTTACAAATAAATAAAACATTTATTCTCAATATATTGAATTATAATATACTAAGTAAATATTAGTTTTACTAATTTTATTCCTCTGCATTTATAAATGACTAAGAGCTTTTAGTGTTTTAACAAAAAATGGTAAAGGTCATGGAACAATGCTAATTTTTACCACTGATTAATTGATTAATTGTAATTTTTATCATTGATTTTTAAGATCACATTCCACAACTTCAATTCAGCTTGTACATAGTCATTTTATGATCTCATAATACTATTCAAAGTGAGCATTGCCTGAAACACACACACACACACACACATACAGACACACACACACACATACAGACACACACACACATACAGACACACACAGACACACACATACAGACACACAGACACACACAGAGACACACACAGAGACACACAGAAACACACACAGAGACACACACATACAGACACACAGACACACACAGAGACACAAAGAGACACACACAGACACACACACATACAGGCACACACACATACAGACACACAGACACACACAGAGACACACACAGACACACACACACAGACACACAGACACATACAGACACACAGACACACACACAGACACACACACAGAGACACACACACAGACACACACACAGAGACACACACACAGAGACACACACAGACACACACAGACGCACGCAGACACACACACATACAGACACACACAGAGACAAACACAGAGACAGACACACACATACGGACACACACACAGAGACACACACACAGACACACAACATCGTGTGTGTGTGTGTGTGTGTGTGTGTGTGTGTGTGTCCCAAGAAAATGTATACACACACTTTGAATAATTTTAAAGGCAGTGTTTATTAAAATATATTTCATTTTCACAATTAAGCTATCAGCTGTTAAATGTGTATACATTTTTTGGGACACCCTGTATGTATGCATGTGTGTATATGTATGTATTTGTATATATATAAAATACTATCCTATATTCTGTAACATATTTAACATCTGTACAATTTCATTTATATGATTTTATGATCCAAGAAAATCTGAATCCAGAGCTTATGTTCATAAGTACAAAACTATAGTTTATTTTTTTTTGAGAATTTTTATGAGTCCATTTGATCCAAAATTGATGACATATGCTGGGGAGCAAGATCTCAAATGCTCCTTTATGTTTTACTTTTATTGGAGATCTTAAATATTCAAAAATTGAAAGTTCTTAAATATATATATACATATATATATATAATTTTATTAAATTATTAAAAACTTTCCTTGAATGTTTTGTATAATGGGAATTTAAATATGATGCATGCAAATTTTACTTAATATCATATCAATATATTTTCATAAATATATTTAATGAACATGTTCAATATTTTTCTGCATATTAATTTAGATCAACTTATCGAACATCATATTATTGAAATCATTAATGTGTACTTCTAAAGTTTTACATAAATTTGGAACTAGAAATTGCCTCAAACCAGTGTTTCCTAGATTTGACCTATGAATTACCTGCTTTAGATCATGAGGGTTGTTAAAAATGCAAATATTTGTACATTTACTGAGTATTTGAGGCTCTGACTCAGTCGCCAGCATTTTTATCTATCTTCCACCCAGTTAATTCTGCTGTACTCACTCCAGTTTAAGAACCAGCTTCTCAGAGATTATTTAATTAATCTTACATATGAATTTTATTGATAAGGAAACTGAGGCTCCCTTACACTTTTTTCCTTTATTTGAAATGTGTTTACAGGTATTTCTAGCATACTTAGTAAGGGTTTGCAAAACAGTGCATTTTAAAACTAAAGATTGGTAAGCAGCTTAATATCCAAAGATAAGTTTAAATATACACATATTTTTTCTTCATTTCTTTATATTCTTCTATGTCTGATAGAATTACATTATTTGACTTATTGTATGCCGTGGTCGGCAAACTGTGGCTCGCGAGCCACATGCGGCTCTTTGGCCCCTTGAGTGTGGCTCTTCCTAAGCCTTAGGAGTACCCTAATTAAGTTAATAACAATATACCTAACTATATAGTTTAAGTTTAACAAATTTGGCTCTCAAAAGAAATTTCCATCGTTGTACTGTTGATATTTGGCTCTGTTGACTAATGTGTTTGCCGACCACTGGTATAGTGAATCTCCAATCCATTATTTTTCTCCAAAAATATTTTATTAGAAAACTGGTATGAATTACACTGAAAATGCTAATATTAGAGAACATATAAATAAAATTATTAACAAACTTAGTTTTAATAAAAATATTAATACATTATTTGTATAAAAGGTGGTCAAAATTTGGAGGAAGTTCCTCTCTTTTGCCATCTTGAAACTAGTGTTAGTAATACTTGAATGATAAAATACTCAATTCCTTCTAAAGGTTTACCTGGCTTAGTGGAAAGAACATGAGAATCATTGAGACCTTGATTTGAATGTGCTTGTAGCCAGTTATTACCTATGCAACTTCAGAAAAATCATTTAACGTTTACTTGTAATTTCTTCATATATAAAATAAGCATAATATACCTATGAGAAATGTTACAAATATCAAATAAGATGAGATATAAAATGACTTTTACATAATAGGTGTTCAACACCGATTATGATTCTTTCTTTCCCTACCCCTTCTACTTGTGTTTCATGGGTGAACTAATCTTGGTTGTGCTGGACTTTAGTAAAGCTGCCACAGTTCTGAATCTAAAATCATCTTTCCACTCACCCAGCATTATCTCATCCCCACCTCTGTAAGTTGATATGTGAAGTGGGACACAGTGGGATAAAAGGCATCATGTGCACTAAAAACTTAATTGGAGAAAGCCTCCTGTGAGCTTTCCTTCCTTCTACTTGTAGTGATAGCTGAATTTCCTTGGTTTGGGTCTTTTGGCCTCGAGGATATCTTTGTGTTTGGGCTTCTACAGGTTGAAATTTTGTTTGGATTAGTTGTATTTAAAATGAGCTATTAGCAATGTAAGTCCAGTTTGAGACTTATGTTTATGAATTTGTTTGATTTTATAGGCTCCAGAACCAAGGAAGGAGTGGTCCACGGTGTGACAACAGGTAAGCTCCATGGGCTGTATCCCCGGATGATGTGGAAAATGCCTTGCAAGCTGTGTAGCCCCGGCACTAATCATTCAGAATGTCAACAACCACTGTGCCTGCGGAGGAGCAGTCTAAGGAAACATCAGCTCTGTTTGATCTTAGTTCTTTATTAAATATTTTAGATAGGTAAATATTTATTATAAATAAATAAAACAATATATTTAACTGTCAAGAATGGTGAATCTGAATTGACCAACTATGTTTAATTTACAAAGTAGTATAGAATATGAATATTTTGACTTAGTTAGGCCAGGAGTTTTCTACCTACAATATCCAAGGAAAAGAAATTCTCCCAGCCCTAACTGGTTTGGCTGAGTGGAAAGAGCATCAGCCTGTGGACTGAAAGGTCCCAGGTTCGATTCCGGTCAAGGGCATGTACCTTGGTTGTGGGCACATCCCCAGTAGGAGGTGTGCATCGATGTCTCTCTCTCATCGATGTTTCTAACTATCTCTCGCCCTTCCTCTCTGTAAAAAAATCAAAAAAATATAATTTTTTTTAAAAAGAATTTCTCCCAGTTAGCTAATCCCAAGATAAAAACCTAGAAAACTCAACCTTTAACCCTGTCTTTTTTATATCAGGACATTATTATTTCAGTTGTCAACTTCATGTATCACATTATAGGCAAATATGATAGTGTACTTAATCTGGTCTTATGGAATGATATCTTTGAAGGTGCTTTAAAGATCAAAACATAAATTATGATATAAGCTTACTCAGTTTTTCCCTCCTGAGTGTATGGTGTAAAAAACTTCCTATTGAGATTTTCTGAAAGCGTTGATTCTTATAAACTGAAATTTACTACATGATATCGAATACACTTAATTTTTAACATGTCCTAATTTAAACTTTCTTACTAAATTGCTTTATAATATAAATTTCTTTATTTTTCTCAAATTTTTAATTTGTATGCCAATTTAAAACTAGATCTTAATTTTATAATTTTGCTTAATGTCAAAGGTTAGATTTACTATATCTATTCTAAAAGTTAGTGCCACATTTCCTTCCTGGAATTTTATTAAGTTAGTTAAAGTCAAATATAAATCTAATTAATTACAGATATACAGATAATTCTTTATAATGGATTCAAAATTATTTGTTGAGTAACTATTGTGAAATAATATAAAGAAAAATACAACAGTATCTCTGATTTTAATGAACTCAAAATACACTAGTGGAGGTAGATAGACATACTGGGAAACAAATCAAAGAGATATATTTATTATTCAGATATAATAAATATATCTGAAGTATTGAATTTGCTGAGTAGGCAGGGCTACTTGGTTTAGGGATGAAGGCTCCCAGTCAGATGAAGCTGTATGAACTAAAATGGGAAAGACTGGTACATTTGGAGGAAAACATAAGCAACTTAAAATATGAGACTATAATTGGTTGGGAGGAAGGTATCCTTTTTGATCCTGGTTATAATATCTTTTCCCTTAATACAAAACATTTATTAGTCCTAGCTTGTTTGGCTCAGTGGATAGTGTCAGCCTGCAGACTGAAGGGTCCCAGGTTTGATCCCGGTCAAGGGCACATGCCTGGGTTGTGGGCTCAGTCCCCAGTAGGAGGTGTGCAGGGGGCAGTTGATTGATGATGTTCCTCTCTCATCAATGTTTCTATCTCTCTCTAAAAATCAATAAAAATATATTTTTTAAAAAATTATTAGATGTAAAATGTACTTATTTGAATGTTTCTTTTGTCTTTTTATCCTTTGTTTGAAAGACCTTACTAGGGGAAAAATAAATGTCAAGGTTAATGGATAAATCCACTAGATAAATCAAGTCCTACAGAAATCTTTTTAAATGTATCTATTATTGTTACATGTATACTCTGTCATTTTATAATATAACTAATTTACTTATTCTGACAATGATAAAACCTAATGAAAATGTAATAAAGCACAAAATGCATTTTACTATGCAGTTTATATGTATTAAAATAGGTTAAGGTTTATACATCTATACTAATAAAAGGGTAATATACTAATTAGACCGGACATCTTCCGGACAAGGCCACGGTGGCTGGGGCTGAGGCAGAGGCAATTAGGGGCGACCAGGCTAGCAGGGGAGAGCAGTTAGGGGGGTCAGGCAGGCATGCAGAATGGTTAGGGCAGGAAGTTAGGTGAGCAGTTAGGAGCCAGAGGTCCCAGATTGCGAGAGGGATGTCCAACTGCCGTTTTAGGCCCAATACCTAAACCAGCAGTTGGACATCCCCCGAGGGGTCCTGGATTGGAGAGGATGCAGGCCTGGCTGAGGGACACACACCCCCATGCACGAATTTTGTGCACCAGGCCTCTAGTATATAAATAATTACCTAAGTGTTGTAAAAATAAAATTTCGTGACTGGCAAAAAAAAAAAAATTATGAATCTGTAAAAAGATCACAATTTACTTTTGTCTTTGCTCTTCCCTGAACAAAGCAAGCATACCCTTGCCCTGGGCTTTCCCTCTGTCTGAAAAGCTCTTACCCAAGATCATATACTTGGCAAGCCCCCTCATCTCCTCCAGTCTGTTAAATGACACCTTCTCAATGGGGTCACCTGGACCTGTTTAAAATTGGCACCATTCCCTTCACCTCTGGTAGGCCTACTCGCCCAACCCCCCGCCCCGCCCACTCTTAATTATTTTTTCGCCAAAGCACTATCACCTCAAACTAGTAGATAAGTTATAACATGAAAATGTTCATTATCAAGCAAAATTTTCTATTCAGGTTCTTGGGGTGGTGTGTGTGTGGGCGGGGGTGGGGGGGTGGGGTGGTGGTTGTGGTGATGATAACCCAAAGCACATAATTCACTATTTTTAAAAGATCAACATTCTAGAAATGTTTAAAAACATGAAATTTGCAGTACAGATTTCACTGCCATTTAAATTTGAACTTTGCATTGCGAACAGCCATTACTCCTTAGGAGGCATCACTCATGTCCCAGAAGTGGCAAAAGGCAAATATCAAGCAACACCTGCTGTGCGCTCTTCCTGGGCTTAGACTCCAGGGTCACTTTTCTCAGATAGTGTCTTAGAGAATTTTTGATATTAGATTAAATTGCTGCATCTAAATATAATCTTAAACTATTGATAGTTTTCTAAATATTTTACTTATTTTTAAAAATCTACTGAAGGACCATATTCTATTTTGCTTTGTGAAAAGGAATTTTCAGTGTGTTCAGCAAACTTCTTCATTTTCATATTTTACTTAATGTCTGACTCTCTTGTTCCCATTAAAATATTGAAAATTAATCATATTAAAAACCTTTCTGTTTCACCTACCTGAAGTTTTATGAAAGGGCCAAAGGTTCCTCATAACCATCCCTTACTCTCCTGTTTATTTCTGATAGTAACATGTGTGAGCATGAATGTGTTATGTGACTCAGAAGGTATGGCGAAAATTAACCTCTTGAGTGAGATAAAAGAATTGGCACTGAGCCCTGGCTGGCATCATTCAGTGGTTAGAGAATTGCCCCACACACCAAAGGGTCATGGGTTCGATTCCCTGTCAAGGGCACATAACTGGGTTGTAGGTTTGATCGGGCACATGCAGAAGGCAACCAATCGATGTGTCTCTCTTGCATTGATGTTTCTCTCTCTCTCCATCCCCTTCTTCCTCCCTCTCTTCTATTCTTTCTAAAGATCAATGGAAAAATATCCTCAGGTGAGGATTAACCAAAAAAATGGCACTGAAATTGGAATAAAGAAATAAATTTCATGCTGAGTCTGATACAGCTGTAACTGCACCTGTAACCATAGCTTTCTGCAAACTTTCTTTAAGAAAATATAAACCCAACTCAGATTGCTCATGGCTTTAAATTTGCAGTCATAAACTTCAAGCACTTTTTAGTGATTAAAACAAAGTATCTTAGCCAAAATTCAATATTCGGTCCTATGCTCACTTTGAAATCTTTACAGCTTTCATTTTTTTCGACTCTTCAGCTGTCTGTGGTATGTGTACATAGAGGTCCTGAGAACTGGATAGCTAGCGGAAATAAAATTACTTTAAGTTGCTGTTGTTCTATCCATCTCTTAATCTGTTGTTGCTCTTGATGCACCCCAGTGGCTGAGAAGACCAAAGAGCAAGTGACGAATGTTGGAGAGGCGGTGGTGACAGGGGTGACCGCAGTCGCACAGAGGACAGTGGAGGGAGCAGGGAACATCGCGGCCGCTACTGGCTTTGGCAGAAAGGACCAGGTGGGCAAGGTATGGATGGTTACACACGTTTCATGTTACACTTGTAAGCTTATGAGGCCATGGTGCTTTTCCATGCAAGGCTCTAGAAAGGAATAAGATGCTTACTGGGGGAGGGATAACTGGCCCTCTCCATTCAAAAGTACAGCCTTTATATGGGTCCTCTTTTTTGAGGTATTAACCCAGATAAATGCCAGGAAGACTGCATAATGATCATGATTGTTTCATTTTGTGGAAGAAAGTTCATGAAATGAACAATGTAATAAATGTCAAAGGAAGAGTGACATTTCAGAAAGAATGGGTGCTTTCATGTTGGCTATGAATCTTGGAATTTCTCTTTGTCGGAATAGAACAAATCACTTTGTGCCCAATTTCTTAATTTTCAAAATGAAGATCTGTTACTTGATTTCTTTCTAATGACATCGCCTCCGTTTAAATGACATGTTGAAATATCATGTAACAGTTTATTGCCAAAAATATGTTTGTGGGAACTGAGCGACTTAAAGTGCATAACAACCAGACATCATAGTTCTGGGGTGATTTAAAAATTCTCAGAAGAATTTTGACCTTGCATCTTTGATGCAACTGTGACTCTAGCATGATTATATAAAAGATATTATGACTTTCGTTTTAACCAGGTAAGTAATAGAAAACGAGGTGTCAACTGGAAGATGAAATTTTATAAATTTCATGACCACAGCAGCAGAATGATTTTTGCTTTTCCCTTTGCTCTTCCTTGAACAAAGCAAGCATACCATACCCTTGCCCTGGGCTCTCCTTCTGGCTGAAGAGCTCTTCCCCTAGGCCAGTGGTCGGCAAACTGCAGCTCTCAGCCACGTGAGGCTCTTTGGCCCCTTGAGTGTGGCTCTTCCTAAGCCTTAGGAGTACCCTAATTAAGTTAATGACAATGTCCCTACCTATATAGTTTAAGTTTAAAAAATTTGGCTCTCAAAAGAAATTTCCATTGTTGTACTGTTGATATCTGACTCTGTTGACTAATGAGTTTGCCGACCACTGTGAGGCCTAGAGCTTTTTACTTGGTGAACTCCCGCATCTACTCAAGTCTTTGTTAAATGACACCTTCTCAATGGGGCCTGCCTGGACCTGTTTAAAATTGGCAACATTCTCCGCACCTCTGGTAGTCCTAATTCCCCTACTCTTTATTATTCCTTTCTTTTTTTGCCAAAGCATTATCACCTCTAACATAGTAAATAAGTTGTTATTTTTTATGTATGTTATTTATTTCTCACCTTCTAAAATACAAGCACCATCAGGGTAGAATATATGTTGTTCGCTGATATTTCACACATGTCCAGAAAGCACCTCTATTTTCTGGCAAACTGCCCTGAGTTCCTCTACTCCCTGTGATCCTATGTGCCAGCTTACCTTGATGGATCATGAAAACATTGATTAAAAAGAACAGGACTAAACACTATGATATATTTAGATTTTTTTGCATGGAGTTCCATTGTCTGGGGCAATTGATGCTAATTACGGAAAATCTGGACTGGGCTTTCACTGACGTTCTTCAGCTAACACTTGAATGTATGGTTGCTGATGGGACTTCTTTGTGCAGAATATGGCTTTCAAATAATCTTATCCCTTGAGCTAACAGCTACAATAATCCCTATTTTGTGTCTAGAATCATAATTACATTTATTCCTTTATTACATTTCAAAACAAGGGAGACTTCAGATATCAGTACAGAGATAATTAACCTGTTTTGTGTCCCAGACACTTTTACCAATCTAATAGAAGCTATGGGCCCCCGTCCTTCCAAAAATGTACACTCACATACACACACAAAAAGGCTTAGTGGAATCATGGAAGCCCTACTGACAGAGCCATGATTTAGACCATCCTCTAATTACACAAGTGGGGAAAGTGAAATTTACAGGGGAAGTTAGTCCAACATCACATAGCCAACTATAACAGACTGGATACCAGTAGTGCGTTTCCATCCATCACATCCCTTCCTCATAACCTAGCATCCTTTGGGTTTTTATAAACTGATTTATGACAAGCAGATTTAACTGGAGAAATTCTCAGCTTTAGAATATTAAGAAACCATGGAAACATGTACCCCCACCCCATTTAAAGCATACAATATAAATTGCAAATAAGGCATGAAAGTGCTTTATTTCTTACAAAATAGGACTTGTGTTTTACTCTTCCAAAATATTTTATTTACTTTAATATTTTAAAGCAGAAATTTTAAATGATGTGACAAAATTAACCATTTGGAGATATTCTCTTATGGGTACTTACAGGTTCTCACAAATTTCTAATATGAAATAAAGTCATAAAACCTAGAAGTTGCAGCATAGTTGTAGGGAAAACAACATTGAACTGGGAGTTGAAATGGCTGGTTTTCATCCCTGCTCTGTCGCTAACTGGCTGGATGACCGTTTGCAGATCTCCTAAGACTCTTTCTCACCTAATAAGGAAACTATAATAGAAAATTGGGTTAAAGCCCCATTTAGCAATAAAATTTTGTATTTCTATAACTTAAGGAAGACACCAATAAACTTCTTTCATTGTGGTCACTTCCACTTCTATGAGATGCCAAAAGTTCTGGGGAGTTTAAATAAAATGGTTGAATTTTCTCAGTATAAAATTTGAAATACTTTAATTTTATCATTCAAATTCTTATCAAAGTGATTCTGGTGAATGGAAATAAGCAATTTATTGTTGTTTAACCATTTGTTATTGACTCATTGAGAACTTATTCTCATTAAAACAAAACAAAACAAAAAAAAAACAACAACAACAATGCTATTCCCAGAAACTTTGTTAGATGTTGAGGCTAAAATAATGAGAAATATTCTAACAAACAAACAAACAAACAACCAAGAATGGAAATCAATAAACAATCAGGAGTTGAAGGAGTAGCATTTCAGGCAAAAGCAAAAACATGAGGGAATCTCATGTGGTGGGGGGGGTTCAGTGGCCAATCAAAGAGGGCTGTGTGAAACTGGTTTGGCTCAGTGGATAGAGCGTCAGCCTGCGGACTGAAAGGTCCCAGGTCGATTCCGGGCAATGGCATGTACCTGGGTTGCGGGCATATCCCCAGTAGGAGATGTGCAGGAGGCGGCTGATCGATGTTTCTCTCTCATCGATGTTTCTAACTCTCTATCTCTCTCCCTTCCTCTCTGTAAAAAAATCAATAAAATATATTTAAAAAACAAAACAAAACAAAGAGGGCTGTGGCTGGAGCCCTAAGAAGCTGGAGGAAGAGGCTAGAGCAGTCGTGGGCAACTACGGCCCGTGGGCCGGATCTGGCCCGTTTGAAATGAATAAAACTAAAAAAAAAAAAAAGACCGTACCCTTTTATGTAATGATGTTTACTTTGAATTTATATTAGTTCACACAAACACTCCATCCATGCTTTTGTTCCGGCCCTCCGGTCCAGTTTAAGAACCCATTGTGGCCCTCAAGTCAAAAAGTTTGCCCACCCCTGCTATAGAGTATGCTGGGGCCACATCATGGCTGGCCATATTAAGAATGCTGGTCTTTATTCTAAGAATCAAGGAGCCTATCAAAGCTTTTTAAGCAAGGACGCCAGGTTACAGGTTTGCATGTTGAAAAGATATCTCCGCCTTAATGTGAGGAATCAGCTTAAAGGGGTCCGAGTGGTAGCCCAGTACCAATTGGTGGGTTGTGGTGGGAAGAGGAGATGACTGCATATACCAATCAAATACAGTGCTGGTGGGGGAAGAGAAAAAACATGGATCAATTCGAAGACTATGTAGAAGATAATAGCAACAAGATTTGGTGGTGTATTTCATGAGATTTGGAGTAACAGGGATGTAACAAGTAGGGCTACTAGATGTTAGGTTGTAGAGTGGAATCATGTTGGTACTGTTCTCTTGGTGGTTGGTGCCTTTCTTGAAAATCAGGAACACAGCAAAAGGAGTAGCTGTGTTAGTGTTCAGCTTTCATACATTTTAAGGATATTTGGCCCATTACTCCCTGACTGAGGAAACAAAGCCAGCTTCCTTCCTTCCTTCCTTCCTTCCTTCCTTCCTTCCTTCCTTCCTTCCTTCCTTCCTTCCTTCCTTCCTTCCATTTTTTGCTTTCCTGGTTTGTTTGTGTTTAAAACAAGAGCTCTAGTAATTTTATCTCTCTCTCTCTCTCTCTCTCTCTCTCTCTCTCTCTCTCTCTCTCTCTCTCTCTTTGTAACATGCTAGATTTGGTGTATTCTGTCTCCTTTTGATGTTAACAGGGAGATATGACAACAGATACCTAAGTGTTTTTGTGAATTTGATTATAATATAAATGAAGCCACTCTTAGTAATCATTTCTAATGATCAGATATCAGATTAAAGGACAAATAAGATGTCTCGAATTTTAAGAATTTGCCTTATCAAATATTATTAGCTTCTTTGATTAATACCTCTGAATAATACATCTTCTGATCTGTATTTTTACCTGAGCACACAAGTGGTTATCAGCCATACAATTCATTTTTTGAAGCTCAGTCATTTGATTGGCATGATAGAACAGACCACGAATGCATTGGCAGAATATTCAAGTTAAGTTCAAACAAACAGTGATGTTATACAGAGAAAATTTGTTGCCCACGTCTATCGAGAACAAGTGATCTGCTAGTTCCAATGATATTATGTATAGAAAGTAGCTTGCATTAAGACTTGTTCTGTAGTGCCACTGTTTAAAGTATACAGCTCGTCACTAGAACATTTGCTCCATCTCAACCTCAAAAGTGCTTTGCATGTCCTTCTGCTCAAATCCTTGCTGAACAAATGAGTTTCTTTCATGCTATCTGGAATGCCCTGGAAGAGTTGGGTCCTCAGTATCCCTGAAGTTTATAGTTTTGTAATTATCTGGGTTCACAGAGAGTAAAAGTCTTGAATAAACTAAAAGCCACTACCTGACAAATAGTACAGCAGTCAGTTTCATTATCACATTCCAGTTAGGCACTAACCAATCTACAAAGATTCTTTTTGTGCAAGAAAAAAGTTTGAAAATATTTATAGCCTCAGATATTCCAGTTCATCTGTTTTCTCTATTTTTTTCTTCAGAATCAAAGTGAAGTTTTCTAAACAGTGCCAATGTGGAAAAATTAGATCAGATTATAAAACACTTTTTCTATCCTCAGCACAGAAAAATGTTGATTTCAAATGGATAGATGTCCACATTCTCTGTAATCCTGCCATAATTCATAAGAGAATAGCTAACCAAATGTGTGCTCAGTGACTAAACAAAGCAGGCCAGAAGCATGTCAGGTTTGACATTACGATCTATGACTTTTAAGCATCCTTCCGCCTAATTCCTTTGACTTACTAGAGCTATCATGTAAGCTTGATGCAATTTTATTTTTAAACACTTGAGTGTTATGGACATTTTTATTAAATGATTAATCAGATGATGGATGTTGCCATCAGCTAAGTCATTTTAGGTTGACTTCACAAGTAAGCCAAAGGTCACAGACAACCTTTCAGATTTCTTTGAAGAAGCATACACAGATCACAGATGTTATCTTCGCATCGTTTATGAGAAGGTAATTAGAGATGTCAAGACTAGTGAAATATTTTACAGTAAACTTTCTCCTTAAATGACTAATCAAGATTGATATACTGTCTTAAATAATTAAAAGTTCGAGTGTTGTCCTTGTGCTTGATCTCAGAAGATAACCAACATGACTATTGGTCATATTTACGCCTAAACTAAAAGATCTGTGGCACATGACTGATTTGTATTCCTGGTGGGAGTGGCATGTAATATTGATAGCATTGTATTCTTAGATTAGAGCACAATGTGGTAATTAAAGAAAAAACCTAATTGACCAAATCAATTTTATGTGTGTGTATATATATATATGTATATATATATATATATATATATATATATATATATATATATTCTGTAAAATTTTGACATGTGGTATATAAAATCAATATTTTATACTCATGTGAGAGTCAACTAATGTAGATACACTATCTCCACTTAGAAACACATCCATTATGATGGGCTTTTGTTGTACCTAATAATATTTCAAATATTTCACTGGGTCAGGGATGGATGAATCATGGTTCCTAATGACCCTTAATCCTGCAAGGTAGTAAATAGGAAAGTACGTTTTAATTATATACAAAGAGGTAAGGAAGATAGGCTTATGGTTATGTCTTTTATTAAAATTCAGTAGCATTCAGTCTATTAATGGGTACTTTATATGTGCTGGACACTCTGCTGGGCACTGTTGGGAATGCAAAAGTGCATAGCTTGTGGATGGCTCCTGCCTTCAAAAAATATACAGTCCGGGGATGACAACTGACATATTTGCCCCTGGGGCAAAAGACCATCTCTAGTCTTTGAGAACATGTATGTATTTGTATCAAGTGTACATCCATCATAGAGAAAGAAATGGTTTTTGTTAGAAATGAGAGAGATCTATTTTCCAATACATATTATACTTTAAATTTTTTGTCAGTATACTATAAAATTACTTCATATACGTAGAGATAAGAGCCATATTATTTTAGCTGTTTAGACAAAAAAAATAAAAGCACGTCCATCGAGTCCTAAGACCAGTGGTTAATAATCTGTTAGCATTACATCCATGCAGTTTATACCAGGTGTACCGGTTAATGCAGATTTTTTTTCAATAGATGGAGTTACACATATGTTGATATGTATGTGATTTGATATGTATGCTATTTTGTTGTATTGACAACAAGCTTCAAAACTTCATATGTCAAATTTTCTGAAGGTGTTAACATCATAGATATTTTTACGTTTAAAAATGTCAAATTTCATGCTAAAAAAAGAGCATTTACAGGAAGTTTTAATTCATTACTTTATTTTGAAGAAAAGTGCTGCTGAATACTTTGGGAAGCTTATGGTGAACATGCTCCATCTCAAGATACTTGTGAACGCTGGTTTAAACACATTAAAAGTGATGATTTCGATGTGAAAGGCAAAGAACATCCAGGTCAACCAAAAAAGTTTGAAGAACAACAATTACAAGCATCATTGGATGAAGGTGCGTGACAAACTCAAAAACAACTTGCAGAAAGATTAAACGTTGCTCGGCAAACAAATTTCCGATCATTTGCAAGGAATGGGAAAGATTTTAAAGGAAGGAAAATGGGTACCACATCAACTGAACGAAATGGAATACCGAAAAGTCATCAGTAAAATGTTGCTTCAACGGCACGAAAGGAAGTCTTTTTTTGCATTGAATTGTGACTGGAGATGAAAAGTGGATTTATTTTGAGAATCCCAAATGCACAAAATCATGGGTTGATTTAGGTCAACCAACAACATCGACTGCAAGGCCAAATCGCTTCAGAAAGAAGACAATACTCTGTGTTTGGTGGGATTAGGAAGGTGTGGTGTATTATGAGCTTCTAAAACCAGGTGAAACCATTAATACTGATTGCTACCAACAACAAATAATCAATTTGAACCACACTTTGATTGTGAAATGACCAGAATGTGCCAGAAGACATGGCAAAGTAATTTTGCTTTGTGATGACGTACCATCACACACTTCAAAACCAGTTAAAGACATGTTAAAAGATCTTGCCTGGGAAGTATTAACCCCATCCGCTGCATTCACCAGACCTTGCTCCTTCAGATGACCACTTGTTCTGATCGATGGCACACGCACTTTCTGAGTAACACTTCAAAACATACGAAGAAGTGGAAAATTGTCTCTCTGAATAGTTTGCCTCAAAACAAGAAAAGTTCTATTGGGACTGTATCCACAAATTACCTGAAAGATGGATGAAAGGTGTAGCTAGCAATGGACATTACTTTGAATAAAGCACTGTTAATGTTTCTCTTGAAATTATTGTGTGTGTGTGTTTTTTATTACAAAATCTGCATGTTAACCGGTACACCTGATACATGAGTGCAAATCCAATTTCAGTCTTCAAAGAACTGATCATGGTGATAGTTTTGTTTGGTAGAGGAATTTTAGTATTTTAGCAAGAGTATGATAAAATTTTGGTATTTTAGCAAGAGTATGATAAAACTGCTTCAAGGCATACCATCAACAGCTTTAAGTCATATTTGTGCAGTTGGTTTATTACTTATATATGCTTAATGTAGATTAAAATTCTGAATGTCACTTGAGAACAATGATCATACTTATATAAACCCATCTTTTTTAAAATTTTTCTTTTTGTTAATCCTCATCTGAGGATATTTTTCCATTGATTTTTAGGGAGAGAGGGGGAGAGAGGGAAAGACAGACAGAAACATCAATATGAGAAAAACATATATATTGGTTGCTTCCTGCACAAGCCCTGGGCTGAGGAGGAGCCTGCAACAGAAGTATGTGCCCTTGACTGGAATCGAACTCGGGGCCCTTTGGTTCACAGGCCAATGCTCTATCCACTGAGCAAAACCAGCTAGGGCTGAACCCATCTTCATTGTGTATGTGCTAACATCTATTGGTAATGTCCCTTCACATACAAAGATAACATGATATTTTTATGTTTTGTTAATCAGATGCTATTATATGAAGGGTGATATCAAATTTAGGTGGTTCTTCTTTTAATCTCTGTTATCATCTGAGCTATTTTTATTTAGGTGACAGGCATGCTTGCATATCATGACATGCAATAGTCTTATCACAAACTTCAATGAAAATCAACTTGTCTGTCCCTGAAAAGAAAGAAATAACTTGATTTTTTTCTGCTTCAAAAATTATCTTTTAGTTGATTTTTTAATTTTCAGGGAGACAGTTGATGGTGTGTTTGCTTTAATAAAAAGAGGTTCTGTGGTTCTCAAATATTCAAAATATACAAAAATCTAGGACAAAATATGTTCACTTGAATTAAAAATATATAAACAAGGTAAATGAGATACCAATTATGTTTTGCATGCAAATACATAAATATGGGACTAGAGTTGGATGACCCATCTCATCAACCTAATTGTTCTTCTGTAAGGGAAAAATAAGCAGTTTGTCAACTAAAATATAAAGTAATTCTTTTATAAGGAACTTTATTAAATCTTCACCAAATGTTTGAATATTTAAGTTACAATTTAAGTACCTCTCTAACAGGTGATTCTGGAGCCACTAACAGATATTTATGAACATCCCCAAAGTAGTATTTACATCTTATCAAGGCTATAGTATATATATATTAATGCAAAGAACACTGAACCATAAATTATGTTGGCTGAATAAATGATTAAATGAATGTGAATAAAATAAAAAGAAGGAATATGTATTTTATCTTTCTGATTAGAGGTAGACACTGTCTCACCTTTCTTTTGGGCCCTTCATACTAACACAGTATGATGGATCTATTTGGAATTCAGTTCATAAGAATAAATTCAATTGCAACTTTATGGATTGTGAAGAATAATGTGAACTTTTAATTTAAGAAAATCATAGATTTTAACTATCTATGCTTACAAGGAAATGATATAAGTCTGATAATCCATAGTAGCAAATCACCTCCAATTCATATATATTCCTATTTGATTATTGGAAATCCCCCCAAAATAAAATAAAAAATTCTTTCATTGTACATTAATGCCACACAGATTTTCTGAGTATGTCCATATAGCTTTACCTAATTTTTGCTCATGGATTGTGTATTTTTTACTGTCTCTAGGAGAATTGGAGAAGATATGCACTTCCTATTATGTCACTGAGTTTTAGGATTCACATAATTGCCATACAAAGCAAATGATATCAGTTAATAATGTTTTATCTTTAATTTCTAATACTATATGTAGAGTAAGCTCCTTTAAAAAATAATCTCTTTTGGGTAGTGAGCACATGGTGCAATATACAGATCTTGTAACACAGAAACCCACCCCTGAAACCTATATGTTCATGTTGACCAATGTCATCCCAATAAATTTAATTAAAAAAATAAATAATTTAGAAACAAAAATAACTAAATAAACATAAATTTTAAAAAATTAAAAATAGTCTCCACCAAATTTCTGCAAAGGGGAATTAACATTTTTGAAACCACACCAGTTCATAAGTGTTCTGACTAAAGCTGCCCTGTATCCGTTTTGATCCACCATGAGAGCCAGCTGGCCTTTATCTGCCTATGGGGCTTCTGGTTTACCTGCACCATTTGATTCGATCATCTACAGGGAAAGCATGGCTTAGTGTAGAGGGCATGTGAGTTTCAAGTGAGGGAACATGAAGGTGCTATTGTCTCTCTCCCTGTGCTAGATTTTGTCATCACACCTCTCTGAGCACAGATTTTCTCATCTGTGAAATGAAAGTGTTGGATTAAATGAGTTCACAGTGTTTCAAGTCTGTGTTTAAGGGCTTGAATTTTAGGTTCATTTGTTCAATTACACATTGCCAGACCTCTGGCAACTCATTTAACCTTTCCAAACCAAAGCCACTCATCTATCACTGCCCATTCCCGGCACAGAGTCAGAGTGTGAATTACATGAAACAATGCAGACAAAAGATAAACAATCAACTGTAATGCATTATACAGTTAAAACATTCTGCTAAGAAGAGTCTGCCTTTTCTCTAAAAGTTGTGTTAGATAAATGATGGTAGAAGGTCTTTTCCATATTTGTTGACAGTTTGATGACTTTTAGTAAGCAAATTGTACAACACAAAGAGGGAAAAGCTATTCCCTAAGCATTCCACTTTAACTAAATAAAATGAAGTCACACTACTATTTGTCCTTAGAGTTTCCCCCAAGTAATGTGGCTTCATTGAATATTATACTCCTGTTGTGATTAGAAAGAAATGATTTGGGGAAACACTGGAATAAACAAAGCTAAATTTTTTCTCTTTTAAACTGAAAAAAATTTCAGAGCCCTAATATGTTAGGGTTATAGGTCTTTCCTAATGCTTTTTTTTTAAATGCCAAATCCAGGGAGAATAGTTCTGGGTGTTCAGTGAAACACAAGACATATTTGCCAATGATACATCTGATAAAGGGTTAATTTCCAAAAAGGAAGACAAATAATCCAATTAAAAAATGGGCAGAAGACTTGAATAGACATCTCCAAAGAGGACATACAGATGGCAAGGAGGCATATGAAAAAATGCTCGCAGTTACTAATCATTAAAGAGATGCAAAGTAAAATGCCACCTGCCAGAATGCAATCATTAATAAATCAACAAACAACAAATGCTGGAGCGGATGTGGAGAAAAAGGAGCCCAGAACACTGTTGGCAGGAATGCATACTGGCACAACCACTATGGGAAGTATATAATCAGAATAATACATGCACCCCTATGTTCATAGCAGTGCAGTTTATAATAGCTAAGATCTGGAAACAGCCCAAGTGCCCGTCAGTAGATGAATGGATAAAAAAAAAATCTGCGGTACATCTACACTATGAAATACTATGCAGCTGTAAAAAACAAAGATCTCTTACTCTTTGAGACAGCATGGAAGGACCTGAAGAGTATTACGCTAAGTGAAATAAGCCAAACAGAGAAAGCCAAGTATCATGGATCTCATATGTGGAATCTAATGAACAAAATAAATTACAAAATAGAACCAAAGACATTGAAGCATACAACAGACTGACATATTTCAGAGGGAAGGTTGCGGGCGGGGAGGATGTGAAGAGATTAACCAAAGAACTTATACGCATATATACATAACCCATGTACACAGACAAAAGGGC
This sequence comes from Myotis myotis, assembly GCF_014108235.1. Taxonomy (NCBI): domain Eukaryota; kingdom Metazoa; phylum Chordata; class Mammalia; order Chiroptera; family Vespertilionidae; genus Myotis; species Myotis myotis. The sequence continues at coordinate 60,650,083 of NW_023416313.1, read as the reverse complement.
AGTGAATGCCCAGGGAGGAGGAGGGAGCAGAATGGAGGGGGTTAATGGGGGAAAAAAGTGGACATCTGTAATGCTTTCAACAATAAAGATACATTTAAAATAAATAAATAAATAAATAAATAAATAAATAAATAAATAATAAAATCTCTTCAACTAAAAATCTCTTTTCTTTTTCCTTTTTATACTTTACTGAGGGAAAAATAGAGAAAGTGTCTGGCTAAGGATTTAGTTTTGTCGCCTCAACTGTGAGCTTATTTCCCAGCAATCCTTACACTTTCTACTCAGATGTAGGATAGGGAAGGACCAGCTATTATCCAGGGTTTCATATTTTCATTAATTTTATGTTACGTATGAGATGTCCACTCAATCATTAATAATGTAGTTGGAGAATATATTGATAAAAATTATTTTTGTGAACATAATGAAAATCTATATTGAAATTATGCATATCCTCTGACTCAACAATTTTACTTCTAACTTTAAATGATCATAAATTTAAATATAAGGATGTTCATCTCAGCATTGATTATAGTTGAAAATCCGGGGGGGGGGGGGTTGAAAAACTAGAAATTTGACAATAGGTACTTAGTTAAATGCACTATGATTGATCCATACAGTGGTGAGCAGCCATTAAAATGTTGGTGTAGAACAATAATTAATAGAGTGGAAGGATGCTCTTGCTGCACTAAGTGAAAAGAACAGATTATAAAACAATATGGACAGTTTACATAGTATAGCCTATGTAAAAAAAACATCCAAATGTGACATATGTATGTATAACGACCTGACGTAAGTGCACCAGGCTCTTGGGTTTTTCTCAATTAAGCTCTGTTTGCATTTCCCACTGACTAATTATTTGCTTTGGGGAACTGTGTCATTCACTATAGTTTGGTTCCCAGCCCCAGGCCTTACTTGTTAAGGGCCAGTAGTGCCTCCCAGGCTTTGTAACAACCACAAAATGCCCTCCCACATTGTCCTTGAAGAAATACTGCAACTACGTGACTATTTCTGAGTCATGGATCACATCTTATCATCTCCCTTATATATTTATAAAATTTTCTTTAATAAGCATGCGTTTATAACAAAAGCCTAATAAGCATTTATAATATTTCACCCTATTCAACACTTATGTGACTAAGCATTCTACTGTTTTAACCATAATTAGAACTCGAAGATGCTAATTTTCCTTTTTAGCATCTTAGTTCCCACTCACATTTATTCAACTGATTCAGAAAATTATCTTAGCTTCTCGGGTACTTAAAAGTACGGGTATAATGGCCCTGGCTGGGCAGCTCAGTTGATTAGAGTATTGTCTTGATGCACTAAGGTTGCAGGTTTGATTCCCGGTCAGGGTACATATAAAAAAGTCAACCAATGAAGGAATAAATAAGTGGAACAACAAATGTCTCTCTCTCTCTCTCTCTCTCTCTCTCTCTCTCTCTCTCTCTCTCTCTCTCATCAATAGATAATAAATAGATAATGAAAATAAAAGTACAGGTATAGTTATCCATTTTTCAGTTCATTCATGCTACCCACATTTGTTAAACTTCACTACGTGTAAAATACTATGCTAGGAACCCTTACATAAAAATAGAAATATATTTATATGTAAGACCAATTTCTTGCATTCTAGGCATTGATATCTGGTTGTTAAATCATGATCAGTGTAGGAATGGGTTAGTCTGTTAATATTATATACCTTGCTTAAAGATTTCTTCCCCAACCTCCTTCTTTTCCAAGTTTCAAGGAAGGCTATCTCTGAGTGAGTTATCTCATAGCACCCATAGTCTCTTATAATTTCTCAAAAAAAATGTGGTTATAATATATTTCTTTCATTTATTCCTTTTGGTCCTAATTATCAAACCAAATTAAAATACCACCATTTCATGCTTTTGGTGCATATTAGTGACTTAGTATTTTGTAGAATATGAACCTATTCTAATTAAATTACTTGTATCTTTCATATTTATAATAGTTCTTGCTTTTCCACACTTTTATAACAGTTGAGTTGATTATATATGGATACATGAAATTAAGAACAAAGCAAACATTTCACTCACGACATAAATGTTGTATTATCTTAAAACAACATTATCACTACACATTATTCCTTTTCCATTAAATATTTTCTCAGTAAACCACATAAACTACATTGACTGTTGGACAGATGGGCAGAACCACATGCATCCAATATTAGGCAGTTGGTGAGGCACAAAATGCCAGAAAGAAGATTAGGAATATCAAGATAGAAAGCTTCCGATTGCTCTTTGAAACGATGGCCCTTTGCTCCTGACTCTCCACTCTGTGTTTCCCTTTGAAAGTAATGCCCTACAACTTTTCATGTTTTATATCCAAACACATGCTCAGTGACTTCCTGTTAAGTTATATATTAATAACAATGAAATGTTTAGGCAGAGTGAAAAAGGAATTCCCCATGTCTCCGCTTTTTATGCATGGATGACAGCTATGAAATGTATGTTTGCTCAGCCAGGAATGTGATACTGTTCAGCTGCAAGGGGAGAGGGAGAGAAAGGCTGCAAACGGAGGGGTAGTGTGGCATTTGTCACTGCCAGGGCTCATCAGCTGCGAGGGCCTCGGGGAGACCAGGCTCCTTTACTGATTTCTTTTGGAATACTTCAGCGATAAAGGTCTCATCGGAAGCAGAGAGAAACACAAAAACTAGTTAGCTTTTGTGAGGCAGAGCAGTCATCTCTAAACCTTGATCGAGATTCAAGTTTATAATTCTTTTATCCAGAGGCTCTACTGAGGTATCTAAAACATTCCAATCTCAGAAGCTCCTTTGAGGTGTGACAGATCTTGTTAACAACAAGTGACTATCCATTCAAAACAACAGATAAATTCTGCCTACTGTGATGTTGGTCTGGTTGAAACCCTTTTAGTCTAACAGTTCCTCCTTTGTAAAGGGAATCAATAGACAACTTACAGCAAATTATGTATTAAGGGCTACTAGCTTGACAGTCAATGAAAAGCGTGCATATATTTGCTCTTTCTTAATCCAAAATATCTCTCTCAAATCAAGATGGCAGTGAACATTGTGTGAGCAAGATGGCTTGAGGGCCACAGCTCTTTTCACTTCCTATTCTCAGACCTCTTCTGATTGATAGAGTAAAATTGGTAGAGCCCTCAAGCAGCCCATTGCAGCCCCATTCATTCTGCCTCACAAAGGAAGATGTAAAAGCAACCACAGTGATGGTGGTCAGTCTCACTATTTCATGCTCAGTATGAATATTTGCTTGGAAATAATGCTTTCCGCCACATTAAAAAATATTAGAAAATTGTTTATGTAAATCAGCATGCCAGATTATTTATCTATTTAATGATTTATTTATTCATTGTATTTTGTGTGGAATTATTTCAGCCCGAAATTTTCATTTCAGTTGTTCTCTACCCAAACTTTTAACTGAACCCAAACCAGCTAAACACACATGGCTTTTACTATCATGCAAATTAATCCTTCTTTAAAAATAAAAATTTTAAATGCTGGTAAATATGCTTTTGAAATTTTTCTTTCCTTTTTTAAAATTAAATTTATTGGGATGACATTGATTGATAAGATTACATAGGTTTCAAGTGTACATTTCTATGCTACACCATCTGTTAAGTGTATTGTGTACCCACCACCCAAAGTCAAATCATCTTCCATCACCATATAGTTGGCCTCTTTACCCTTCACTATCCCTCCCACCTCTCTTCCCTCTGATTACCACCATGCTGTTGTCTGTATCTATGAGTTTCGGTTTTACATCCCACATGTGAGTGAAGTCATATGGTTCTTAGCTTTTTCTGACTGACTTATTCACTTAGCATAGTATTCTCAAGGTCCACCCATGTTATTGCAAATGACAGTATTTCATCTTTTCTTATGCTGAGTAGTATTCCATAGTGTGTGTATATATATACCATATCTTCTTTAACTACTCCTCTATGGAAGGACACTTTTTATTCATGATTTTCAAAAACTTATCTCCCTTTTCTTTTTTTAATTTAAATTCTTTATTGTTTAAAGTATTATATTCTCCCTTTCCTTTAATTATGTCTATAGCCTTCATTTTTCAAATTGATTTTGAACCTGCTTTTAATGTTAGTTCTTATGAACTCCTCTCTCAATTCTAAATATTCCTGTCTTAATTTGTTTTCTATACATTCCTTTTCACAGTCTTGAAGAATATTTGTTCATTTGTTAGAATTATATGTGTTACTTAAGGGAATGCATTTTAAATACATGCAATCACCAGTTAACACAGCATTGGAGTTTTCCTGTTAGAGATGCACTGTTTTCTGTATATTTCACTGGGAAGAAGTTGGTGTGACATTTTTATAATGTACTTGATTGATATTAACTTTTCTAAGATGCATTGTTTCTGAGAATGCTATTGTTTGGTTTCATTCAAGTGCATTTCACACAAACTGATTCTTTTAGTTACTTATTTCAGTACTATTATTGCACAGGCATTAAAACTTGTCATCTTTTATCTGTCCAGTTCAGATTCTTTATGTGAATTAAGTTAGATACACATTTACATTTTAAGTTGTCATTTTTTTAAACTTTGTATTTTGAATGAAGGTTGAAGGTGATCCACTAGAAAGCAATCAGTAATAATTTCTAACAGCAATGCTATTTAAAAACCTTATAGGTAAATACAGAACACAAGTGAGCCCACAAAAATTATATGAGGTCCTGTTTACATCACTACTTCCCTTCACATCTAACACTCAACTAATATTTAACCAATTTCTATGCAGTATAATATGCTATGATAATTATAGGACACAAGAATGAATAAGAAATGTTCTTGAATCATTTTTCAAATGGAACACAGCATATCTGTGTAAGAGTTACTCCTACAAATCTCAGTAATGCTAAAGGAATCATTTTCCCAGAGCTATTTTAGACTCGACACTTAGTTCACTGTCTTTCTCTCCTTATCAGGCTGGAATCATTCCAAGCTTTTTAAATTCTGGGCAGCCATGAAAATAAGACAGAGAGGATACTGAATCTGCCACAAATGTGACATTCGTTTCAGTCTTGTTTGGTACTGAAGGTCACGAATAGAATGAGGTTTTGTGTGTCTTGTTTTTCCCCCCTGTTTTTCTTTTTCCATTGATATAAGAAAATAATTACTAAAACCAACAACATGAGCACTAGGCCAAAGACTAAAACTAATTCTTAAGTAAATAGGAATCTTCTTCTTAATGATCTCCCTGTATTTAAAGAGATCCCATGTTTTCCCATTGTCTGTGAACGGTGGAGTAATCTATTATATGTGGCATAGTTTGAGTTCCAGAAATCTGAGTTCTGGAAATGGCCCCTGCAGTTGTATAAGGATATATAATGTAGCCCTCTCCAAGTTTCCATGAAAAATGGAACTGCACTAAGTTTACTAGTTGTGTGATCATGAATAAATTGCTTCATTATTCAGTTACATCATCTGTATATAAAGAGAAAAATAAAATTCGTATCTCAGAGGTGTGGCGGAGTTTACACATGATAAATGTGGGCTCAGAGCCTGGCGCAAAGAGCTTAACTTGTAGTCCATCCTAGTTTTCCTCAGTATTCCCAAGGACGTTAGTCGTATCCCATCTACAACACTAATCCACTTGTACTCTGGTTAGTGTGTGCTTCCCTGCCACATTGTGGGATAATTTGGGATAAGGTCCTTGCTGATACACCCCATATTTTACCTAGTGCTTTATGATTTTCAAATTGTTGGCATAGTGACAAATACACAGCATAGTTTTTAGGTGCTCATTATTGTCATTCTTGTTACAGCAGCTTCCCCGTAAGATGGGCAGAAAAAAGAATATACTTTCCATTTTATTTTTTTTTATTTTTTTTAAATGTTAAGTATTCCAAATCTTTATTTTTTAAAAATCTTTATTGTTGAAAGTATTACATATCTCCCCCCCCCCCACCCCCATTGACCCCTTCTAGCCCACCTCCACTCCCTCCTCAGGCCGTCACCACCCTATTGTCTGTGTTCATGGGTTATATATATATATACTTTCCACTTTACAAACACATTTTCAATGCTCAAAGAAATCAAATGAACTCAGGTCACATGTAAAATGAGTGGCTCAGATTAAACAAACTGAAGTCCACTGTTTCTAAACTCAGTGCTCGCCCTGCTTAGTATCCTAGAGGCTCCTACATAGCTCTCATCTATGTACGTGTACGTATCAGAAGAAAGTATCCTGCTACTCAACATTGCTAACAGTTAACAGGTACTGACAGTCATTGGTACTTAAATGTTTACCAAATGAAATATTGATACCCATGCAAGAATGGACAAGTTAATATTTATATCTTGTGTATATCACAAATCAACTTTTTTCAACTATTCATTAGTTAAACATCTTAACTGCTAGAAAATTCTTTATATTTAGCATACAGCCTTTTTATAATTTCAACCCATTTCCTCACAACTTCAGCATGAAAGCAGACTCTCTGGTCCTCTGATCTTTCCTTGGTCATTTGCCTGTTCCACAAAATATCTATCAAATTGTAAACCCACAACACACTATTAGAATTCAGAACACTAACAGCACCTAATGTTGGCAAGGATGTGAAGCAGTAGGAACTCTCATTCATTGCTGGTGGGAACACAAACTGTTATAGGCACTTGGAAGGCAGTTTGGCAGTCCCTTATGAAACGAAACAAACTTTTTACAACACAATCCAGCAGTCTCATTGCTTGGTATTTACCCAAAGGACCTGAAAGTTACATGCACACAGATGTTTATAGAAGCTTTATACATAATTGCCCAAACTTGGGAGAAACCAGGATGCTCTTAAATAGGTAAATGGGTAAATAAACTGTGGTGATTCCAGACAATAGAAAATTATTTGGTAATAAAAATAAATGAGCTTACAAGCTGCAAAACACATGGAGGTACTTTTAATGCATATTTCTAAGTGAAATTAGTCTGAAAGGGCTACATACTATAAGATTTCAACTTTATGACATTCTGGAAAAACAAATCGATGGAGACAGTAACAAGTCCAGTGGTTACCAGGAGTTCGGGGGAAGGACAGAGGGATTAATATGAGAAGCCCAGGGCATGTTGAGATCAATGAGGCTGTTCATTATTATACTAGAATGGTGGCTACATGATATTATACATTTGTTGGAACTCATTGAACTGGACAACACAAACAGGGAACTCTAAAGTAAACTAGAGCAGATCAAAATTGGTTCATCAATTTTAACAAATGTACCACCCACTTAAGATGTTAATAATAATTTTCTGTAAATCTAAGATGGCTCTAAAAAAAAATAAAGGCCATTTAAAATATTGTAAAGCCCAGATTTACGGGGGAATTATTTGAATTTCAAAATAATCCTTAATTAATGTGCTACTGCTAACGTAAGCCAGAATGGAGCAGTTAATGCTCATTTAATCAAAGAAGATTGATGTATGTCAGATACTCCAGGAATGCAATTAGAAACTGGGGGAAGCATGCTATACTGATAGTTCCCACACAGCACTGTGAGGTATCATGGTTTGTTTGTTTTTCTTTTCCTTTTTCCTTCAAATTCCACTTAATCACACATTCGATTCATACTTTTGTAAGCCTATGATGTGGCCCTCACTAGCACTGAGGATACTGTCTTTGTCATCATGGTGATTCAACATACGAATGTCATTTTCCCCTATAGTCTTTGTGGTTTTTCTTCACCTCAGGAGAGTATAAATCCTTCTAAGGGTAAAGTCTACTTCTTAATCACCCTTTCCATGGAATCTAGCACAATGTGTTCAAAAACAACAGGCTCCAAGAATTTGTTGACTGCATGAGGGCTGCATGACTAATGTAATGAACAAACATCTACTTATCCTTCCCTTGCTCATTGATAAGGTGTAACTATCAAATAGTGAAACTCTCATTTCTTCATGATCCTAATACCTCTTCCCTGGGATAGTACTGTTTTATAGTTCTGCTGGATTGCCACCCTTTCTTGTCAATTCATATCCCCATTTTACATGAGAGTAACAAGAACAAAGACGTGTGGTTTTTTTTATCTTTTTTTTTTTTTTTTGCTTAAAGTATTATAAAGGGTATTACATATGTGTCCTTTTTTTTTTTTTCCGCCCTTGACAATCCCCTGGCCTCCCCTACCCCCCAGTGTCTTATGTCCATTGGTTATGCTTATATGCATGCATACAAGTCCTTTGGTTGATCTCTTATCCCCCTCCCTCCTGCCCCCCAACTTTCCCCGGCCTTCCCGCTGCAGTTTGACAATTTGTTTGAGGCAGCTCTGCCTCTGTATCTATTATTGTTCAAAAGTTTATAATGGTCTCTACTATCCATGAATGAGTGAGATCATGTGGTATTTTTCCTTCATTGACTGGCTTATTTCACTTAGCATAATGCTCTCCAGTCCCATCCATGCTATTGCAAATGGTTAAGAGTTCCTTCTTTTTTACAGCAGCATAGTATTCCATCGTGTAGATGTACCACAGTTTTCAAGACATGTTTTTAATGATCTTTTTACCCATAGCTAGTTTTCATTGCTCATATCAAAGTATAAAAAGTAATATAGGTATTAATCAGTGATTAATATAAGGCTGTATTATAAAACGTTACAATGATTGGGGCTGATATGGAGAAAACACCTCAATGATTATTTGGTATTTTGCTTTTCTGTAAATATTTTTATATGTACTCACCCTGTATCAATTACAATTTCTGCAGGAAGCAGATGGTACACACAAATTAGGTAGTTTGCAGAGACGTTTATAAAGTGACTAATATGAAGGTTTGGAGAGAGTTCGGAAACACAGGAGAAATAGTGTAGTACCTCAATAGTAACAGGGCACCACTGCAACAAGGGCTGTGTGAAGCGGGCAGCCTGGCAGGAGCTGTGATCTTAGGAGTAACAGCCCGCCTGCACTGACTTGGCAGGGAGTAAATAGTTGGGGGAACAGTGACCTGAACTTACTTTTCTACCTCCCCATTTTATCTTCCTGGGGATCCCATTGGCCAGCACACACGATAACTGAAAGGCAAAGGAGTACATTGATGCAGCCCAGTGGTTCTCAAACAGGGGTGATTTCGATCCCCGGGAACATTTTTGGCTGTCACAACTCTAGTGGAGAGGGAGGGGGAATGCTACTGGCATCCAGAGGAGGGAGGCCAGGGATTCTGCTAAATATCCTCCCATGATAAAGGAATATTGGTTCAAAATGTCACTTGTGCCAAGGTTGAGAAATTCTGATATAACCCATACAAGGCATCTTTTCAAGGTGTAGAGCAAGAGAAGGGGTGGAGAGAGTTTCTTATGGGGAAAAAGAAAGAAATAGAGCACTCTACAAATAAGCCATGCAATAGCAGATGTGAGAAGAAATCGCTGTGGGAAATACAGAAGTCTCAAAAATATGTCTGGTAGAGTTTTATGGAATTTATAAAAATTCAAGTAGGGGTGCATAATATTTAGCAGGCCAGGTTTGTTTTTAGAGAAATCCTTGTGAGATTTGTATAAAGATTTACTAATAAAGGGCACAAACTATACTCAGTTGACAGCCAGTCATGTTACACAAAACATGGACAAGAATATAATAAAAACAAAGGATTTCATGACTACACCGGAAATCCTCCATCACTTTCATTTATGTACTGATAACGGCTGTAGTGTACATAGTAATATAGCTACAGTGCAGCTTTATATGTTTGCACACACTAATATATAATGTCTTTCTATATAGTCAATATTTAATTCTTTTATTCATTTCTATTTTATTCACAAGAGCATTCTCGACAAAAACTGTCTCTCACAATTTTTAAAAAAAATGTTTTTATTGATCTTTAGAGAGAGAAGAAGGGATAGGGAAAGAGAGATGGAAACATCAATGAGAAATATCAACATTCATCAGCTGCCTCCTGCATGGCCCCTGCCAGGGATGGGGCCACAACCCTGGCATGTGCCCTCGCCGGGAATCGAACCAGTGACCTCTTGGTGCATGGGTTGAGGCTCAACCACGGGACACACTGGTGGGGCTGTTTCTCACATTTGTACAATGTAAGCCTTTAATCTGCTATATAGATTCCTGCCTCATTCTCTGACTTTTTCTCTTTTTCCTGAATAACATCATATGTTCTCATGACTACTTATCCCTTTATTCATGACTAGTGGGATCTGTTACCTAATCTACACTCTCATATTTCTCATTATCCCCTGCTCATTTTTACTTATACATCACAGTTTGATTTCAACTGGTCTAAAGTTGAACTTAATCTCTCCCTCAGGCAAGGAGCCCTTCCATATCAGTTTCATGCCAATTCCATTGACAACTGAAATTTCCCTATGACCCACAATATTGATCTTTAGTGTATTACAATCCCCCTCTTTCTCACATTTAGCCATGAAATTATTCTAGGATCCTTATTTTTTTTTTTTCATTTTCCCATCTTTCTCCCTCCTCTTCCATTATGTTTGGAAAAGACTCTCATCAACTCCTGCCTACTTTAGTACATACAATAGGCTCATAGTGCATCTACCTGTGGCTTACCTTTTCCTCCCAGTAAACTTTCAACTACTGTATGTACCGCTTCATACCTTACTCTCCATTCAAACGTATTTAACTGGCTCCTCACTTATTAGAAGCCAATGTTTATGTCATTAAACTGTCTACATTTTTTCTTAGTGTCTACATTATATCTTTTGTCATTTGTTTATTTGTACTCCTTTTAGTTGGCTAACCTTTGAATACCATTATTATCAGATCAAATTGGGCTTTTCCTACCTTTGTGTATGTGTATATGATCTATGCCTAAAACACACCCTCAAATCTCAAATATCTAAGATACACACTTTTGTCCAAGATCACAAAAATCCTTACTATGATTCTTATAGCACCTGTTGCCTGTACTATGCCTATTGAACCTGTCAGAGATGGCCACACATGTTAATTATCTTTTCAGTACAAAATCTTTATTTACATCTGCATTGTAATTACTTTAGCTTTGGACTGTAATATTTTTCCTCTTGTGTTCCCTAGTACAATTTCTTCCATATAATAGGTATTAACTGAATATTTCCTGTTGATCTCTACACTTGCATTGCCCCATGCTATAGGCACAAGATTCATGTTACTATTAAGCTCTTGAAATGTAGCTAGTCTGAAATGACAAGGAATATAAGATAAGGTAGGAAGTGTCTCAGGCTGCGGTGCAGCGCTGAGGAAGTCTTGGCCTCCAACAGGGAATTCTGGTACAGAGATTGCTTGTTAAGGAGAAATGCACCAAGCAGAAATGTCCAGGCCCTAGTTATATTGCCGTTCTCAGTCACTGGCAGAAGGCTGGCCTTGGTTCAGAAACCCAGCGGATCCTATAGCTGCTTCAGTATGTAACTGACAGCAATTATTGCAGCTAATTGGCTTTGGAATAGGGATCCAAACTGTGTAACTTCATGGCTACCATCCAGGGTCAGGGCCGAGGTTGCAGAGGGGCTTAACAAGAAAAAGGCACAAAGGAAATTTGGGGGAGATAATAAAAAATATATGATTTCATGATTAGAGTGGTGAAGATATGGATTTTTAAATGCATCCAAATTCTAGAAATATACATTAATAATGAGGTCACATTTTTGAAGGCAAATTATACTTCTGCATGGTTGGCTTTTTAAAATTACATCTCATTGATGTATGAGAACAAGCTTAAGGTCACCCCCCCCTCTAAAACTTAATTGTCTTGTGATCAGCAAAGCAGAAGGTAGCTTGTAAAAGATGAAACCCGTGATATTTAGCAAAGGAGGGGAAATGGGCCTTGTCCTAAGTTATCCTAGTATAAAATTTTGGATCTATGAAGGGGCTACACTATTGGTCCAGGTGAATAAAATATTGAAGATCTATTAAGGGGTCTGGAGAAATAAAATGAGAAAGATTGCTTCGCTAGATGACATATTTAACTTTCAGAACATGTGGAATAAAGTTGTGTAGGTTATGCAGGGTCATATGATGAATCAGTTCTTCCACCTAAGCTTGCTCCTCCTCCCGTGATGTTTTTTCAGTCACCTTCAACTCTTCCTCTGCCTCACCCACCTCACTCACTTGTCGTCAGTCACCAAGTTCTGCAGTTTCACTTTCTACATTCCATATGCCTGTAATTCATCTCTGGATGTCAGAATCTTTTAGGTGGGCAATTGCAGTTATATCCAACTGGTTTCTTTTTTCCTCTCCCCGCTGCCATTCAAGTCCAGGTCTCATAATTGTCAGAGTTGCCCCCAGCATCCATGAGCAGCTCTCATTGTGTCAATTTCATGACACAAGCCTCTCTGTGTGCCAGCTCAGGCTCTCTCCCACCTCATCTCTCGCATCTATTGGTCTATGTTTTGCCCTCGGATTGGCTGGTGCTCCCCTAGCATATCTTTTCGTGAATATTTTTTCATGAATATTATGGCTTTTGATACAAGGTACCTTTGTTTACTAACTTATCTCCAAAGTTTGACAAGGAACTTCTTGAAAGTAAGGATTGTCTTTCTCATTTAAAAACAAATTCTCAGCATTTTATAAACTCTTTGAACATAGTAGAGCCCCAAATGGAATAAATCAATTGTTATTTAGTGAGTTACTTCTCTTTTGTTTTATATGGTTTTTAATAAAAAGTAAGTTATAACCTTTTTATTATGTAAGATAACGCTGAGTTTGACATAGGTGTTAGAAAAATTGGAGATACTTCTTAAAATTTTTCTATCTATAATCCCCCTATATATTTTTTCATAAGGTGCAAAATAGTAGGAAAAAATCAAGACTTTCAGTATCTTTCCATGAAGTAATGTTATGACAAATAAGGCCTGGGAGCTATTTGAATTCTCTACACCTTCAATGGGGCAAATTTCATTCTAGAGTTTTCTATTCTCCTGTAAATGAGTTTCATTGGAATATTGCACACAGCCTTCCAAATTGGACTTTGCTTTTTCTTTTTTTTCTGGGGTAGTTTTTTTTCTTCTTCTCCTCTTGGAAAATTACCGAAGGTGACTTAATTTAAAATCAGTCTATCCCTCCCTATATATTTGAACCAATTTTAGGTGTCAATCCTCCATCCAAACAGAATAAGACTTACTGTGACCTGTAAGTAGTAGTGGCTACTTCATGTGAAGTAAATAGCTGCATTTTATCTCCATTTGAAGGTCAATTAGCTCAGGGTTCCTTCCAGCACCCTGACAATAAAAGAAAGAATATTATGTGCATTGTATGACTTGGTAGTATTTCTAATTATAATACAGAATTGCAGGGGTAATTGAAGCAGTTCCGTGGGAACACATATTATGGACTTTTTAACAGTTGTTAAGTACACGCTTTTATAGGTCAAGGAAAGCCCCAAGTAATAATCGTGGGGAAATGAGATTATAGTGATGAGAACTAAAATAGCTCTGTGTTTATTATGTGGGAAATAAATGTAGGAAAAGCATATTAAAGTGTTCTGGAACTTCTATTCCTTTCTTCACAAATTCTTCTCATAGTCATTACTTTTCTACTCTTCATTTTAAATAATACACACACGCACACACGCACGCACGCATAATCTAGATCTACAGAGGATATGGATATTGAAGTCAAGGATGATTTATTCTCCCTCACTCTTTAATGCACCGAGACTACTGACTTGGCCTTGCTTAAGTGTTCTCTCTTACTCCCTCACTTCAAAAAAGCTCACCTCGCCTGTAATAACTTTCTAACTGCTTTCTGTCACTAGAGCGTATTCCTGCTACACAACATACTCTATTGTATTATAAGTCACACACTGCAACCTCTAGGAAAGAGACTGTCCTAAGGGTCTAAATCTGAGACTTATGAACATCTGTTAAATGAATGGGCAAATCTTCAGATTTGGACATTTAAGCAAAATGCTATGACTAGGTAGGGATATATAATTTCGGGGAAAGTATTCATGGCTTTTACTGGGTTCTAATAGGGTTAAATAAAACATAGGACATTAAGAGTTCAAAGCTTCTTCCATACCTATCACCAACTCAACCACTGTTCTACATCCCATATTGAATTCTGAAACAAAATCTTTAAGAACATGACAGCCATCAAATAGTGGGCACAGCCTTACGTGGGAGAATAAAAGTCCCCTAAGGTTCTTTTCTAATTGTAACTTAGTTCAACAAACATTTCTCCAACTACTACTATGTACCAATCACTGTTCTAGATACTAGAGATACAGAGTGAAACAGAGATTTTGCTTTTGTTGATTAAGTAAGAATAAAGAAATAAAAAAGCAAAGTAATTTGGATAGCTGTAAGTGATATAAAGAATATAAAACAGAATACTTTTAAATAATAACAATAATAGCATCATTTTTTTCATACTGTGTCAGACACTATGCTACTGGGTATTCACAAATATAACCTCAATTATTTTTCTAAATAATATCTTGATATTAATACCCCTAGTTTACATATGTGAAAATTGAGGCTTAATGGCTAGCTTTCCACAGGTAACATAGTTACTATGTGACAGAGCAAAAAATTGGTTCATTTATTCATTAATCCAAGTTGACTGAGTGCCTATTATGTATCAGGCATTGTTTGAGACACTAGGATACCGCTATGAACAGAACAAGTAAAAATTCCTGCCCTCGAGGAATTGACATTCTCATAGAGGTTAGGCAAACAGTAAACATAAAATGTATAATATAGACTGTCCCCAAATTCACGCAAGAAGTAATTTTGATAGAAAACACAGGTTTATAATTAAAAATTGTAAATTTTTTATTGATTCATAAAGTATACAGTATAGGGTTATGTATGGAATAGCACATCAGGTAAATGGCCTCCACTGCTTTGCTGGCACATATGCAAAGCCGTGGTGTTCATTGGTCTTCATTGTCCCTGTTCCTGGGCCATAATTGGTACTTGGTAATGCTTATCAAATTGAAGGTATTGAAATCAAAGAGCAACAGATATTAGAATCTGATTCAATAAACCAAGTAAGATTAGACTTTTGTTTTTTGTTGTTGTTAATGCTCATGCAAAATTCAAATCTTGCGTTAATTTTGAGACACCCTGTATATAGTTTCCTGGCTCATAGTAAGAGCTATGAGTGGCCTTGAGAAGCTAGAAAAGGCAAGAAAACAGATCTCCCCTAGAGCCTCCAGAAATGAAGAGTCTTTCCAACAACTTGAAGCTCCTGTTGGACTTCTAACCAGCAGAACTCGAATCTAATAAATTTGTGAGCTTTTAAGCCATAAAATTTGTGGTAATTTATTATAGCAGGAATAGAATAATACTATATCAAAATATTCATAAAGTAATAAAGTATAAATGTGACATAATATCTAAGAAATTGTAAATGCTAAAGATAACAATTTAAAACACTAAGGACAATGTTTGACATAAAGAAATGTATGCTATAATGTTATCATCATTATCAAAATTTAGGGACTGAAATAAGTGGCATACATGTAAGAGATATATGGTTTCCTGCTGAAGTAGAGGTTATAATAGAGTGTACACGGGTAGATAACAGCTATCAAATATGGAAAGACTGAATGTTTTATTGGGTTAAATCAAATTTTAAAAGGAATGAAATAAGAGATCCACAGTAGGCTTTTAAAAGTAAAATGCAAGCTAAAGGCTAGTTTAAACTCTGAGCACTGTATATATAAGAATAAAGAGATGATAGAAACATAAGAGATGAGGTTGACACACTTTCTATACTAGTCATAGTCACAACCAGGGAATGAACTATGGGAGTAAAGAACCATAGCAGAAGTAAACCAAAGAGATTGTATTAATATGGGAGAGTGTGCACAGATGGCCAACATTGGGCTGTTAGAAAGGAATTTGGTGCACATTGCATCACTAGTTTTCACCAGGAGAAATTGAGCAGGATGGGCTTACTACCCCTGTTCTCCCACTAGCTTAGGCTTGCGCAAGTCACTCAGAGTCCTGTACCCTGTTTCCATTTGTAAATATGAGGATGTGTGTTTCAGGATCTCTGAGGTGTTTTCCAGCTGTAAATTAGTATAAATTTCTATTGTCTTCAAAGTAGAAATTTACTTTTGTATTCTAAATATTCTAAATATTTGGGATGTCAGGAACACTCGTTTTAAAAACAAAATCTAAAAAATAAGCATTCTAGAAATAAACACATAATGTTTAGATTTGTATGTCTATTTATCTTCAAAAGTGTCCACAATACCAGTCATCCAGAGTAGAGAAAAATGCCATGATGGCATTAATACACATTAGAAAGATCTGATTTCCTGAAGTTTGGAAAGCACTTTCCATTTTTGAACATGTTTTTTTCATTTTTTTCCAATGAAAGCCATTTGGAAGGGTCAATATCCATGTTTGAGGGTAGCCAGGTCATAATGACTTGTTTGCCACACATTTTTACCTGTAGGAACCATTGCCATATAACACATAGAAGCAATCAGTTCAGTAGTAGGTATATTTACAAGGATCTGGACATTTTTAAGCAGCATGATTTCGAGGCAACAGTATGTCATTAACTTTGAAAATGGTTGGGGTTAAAAACACTTCAACTAAGTGTTAAGGCTAAGTGGTGATGATGGGGGAGGGTTGCAAAGGAAGGGCATTTCTATTGTGTTATCTCTGTGGACAGAAACACATGCTTCATTTTTGTCACACTTCTAAGTGGCAGCTGTGCAGAATTTATTAATGTATTCTTCTGAGGTGAGCAAAAGCCACCAAAGGAAATCAATGACATGCTCTCCTCACACCTGCAAAACAGGGTGGGAAACATATCTACCACTGACTTTGTTTTTGACCTGTGGAGTAACTTCTCTTAAGAAAAACAAATTAATTCAATGACTCTCCTACTTAATCTTTGACCTTTACCTTAGAAGAGATTTTTCCATATGACATGCTGAGTTGTCTCAATTATGTCAGTGTGTCCCCTGAGGCTGGTGAGTTGAGATTACAGCTACTACAAAACACAAAATCTTTAATAGCAGCTATATAGCAAAACATTCCTTAAATATGCGTAAGTACACATAATTCTCATGTCAGAGAGCATGCTGTAAAATACTGCTTGAGGCTATTGTGTAGTAATTATTATTTTAAACTAGCTTGCAATGCTCCCTTTAGTGTATTAATAGCCGATAGATGTGTGTGTGTGTGTGTGTGTGTGTGTGTGTGTGTGTGTGTGTGTATACACAGATAGGTGATTTCCTTTTCCCTGAGGTTGGGATTCAGTTACTCACATAGAGTGCTGCTGGAATTGTCCTTTACTCTTCCATTGCCCTTACGTATTGCTTACACCTCTTCCTACGACATCACTTGTCACCAAAGATGTGGTTCCCCCTCTCATCCCCGCCCCCCCACCACCACCAATCTCAGCTGGAGACCTAGGACACAGATTTAGGCAGCATTCACTGTCTTCCAAGGACTGGACCAGGGATACAGCCCAAGGTTGCTCAGTCCCTTTCTGCAGCAATCACTACTTTACCCAGGATCCTCTCTTCTTATCTTACTATTGAGAACTAGAAAAGCTTACTGCTGAGAACTAGAATAACCAGTACAGTTAGAACTAGTAGAGAAACCTGGGTCTTGAGAGTGGGCTTTTAGTATCTCTTGGTCAGATATGTAGTACTGGTAATATCGTATTATAGTTTCAGGACATGAATGGATAAGAGAGCCTGTTCTGGACTTGCCTGGGGAACAAAAATCATCCTTAATGTAATTTGTGTGGTGAAATAAGGTCTGTGTTTTAGCAAAAGACTTACAAACACATTTTTCGAAGAAACGCATTTATATTTGAGGAGACAGTGCCGCAGGTAACAATTTATTTCCTGTAATAATTGTAAGTCATAATTTGCTTTCGTATATATCCTCACACATATTGAGTGGTTTTTTTTAGCCCAGTTTAGTAACAGTATTGCATATATTGGAGAAAACTTTTATTTTTGTGTTAATTTATAAGAGTACATTAATCAAGATTTTTACAAGGTTATTTAACATAATAAATAGATGTTAAGAATATAAAAGATTATTAAATAAGATATTGCTAATTGCCTCTGTCTCTTTTTTTTTCATTTGTGAGGATTTTTGGCATCTATTGTGAATAATCAAGAAAAGGAATGTATTTTTAGCAGGAATGTTATACCTCCTACATAGAAATGAAGCATTTACTGAAACATCTATGAGATAAAGTGTTTTTGTGTATGTACTATACGCTTCCTATTAATCCATTTTCTTCTGTAGCTATACTTCAGAGAAAAGTTTTGCTTCCACAAAAAGAAATCTTGTTGGCTGACACATATTTTAGAAGTTATCAGTTTTTTAGTTTATGATAAAGGAAATAAAAAGATAAAAGCATTAAGTATACATAAATAAGGCCTGGTTTGATAATCTGAGTTATGCTACTGGACAATTGAAATAGATATTAAGTGTTCAGACAGCCTTTAGATTGTCAAGAGCCTAGGAAGATATTCTACAACCCAAGGGACGAGAGGAGATTTAGATTCAAGCTGAGTAAAGAATTCAGCCTTGCATGCTGTTCAAGATGCCGGTCATCCAAGACTTATAAATCTAGGCAGCCAACTCTGATTTCTCACCCTCTCAACTCTTCTTTTCAATTCAGACAGAATTTTAAGTGAAATATAAATATCCACATTAGGTGGGGATCTCTGGGGGATGTTTTTACTACTCAAAAATATTACTTCCTGGCATTTCCTTTCATGTAGCATTATGTGAAAAATGAATTAATTCATCCATCTTTCCTTGCTCTTTCCATTTGCCTTCTCATTTTTCATCTCCCTCGCCTGGTGACATAGAGTCATGCAAACATGGGTGCTTGATGTCTGAATAAGCCTGAAGGCATCTGCAGTGTCTCAGCAGCCAAGGAAGTGGGAGGGGAAAAAGAGGGGTGCAGAGATGGTGAAAGAGGCAGCCAGAATGCTTATAACATTTGACACAATGAACAAATAATTGCTTTTTTTAAAATTGTTTTTTTAAATGAATGACAAAAATAATAAATTTATTCATTCAGTGACATTTGTCTATGGAATACCATAGAATAAATTTATATAAAAATACTTAAACTCAATAAATTTATTTCTTATTTATGTAAGTCCATGGTAGGTGTATTGGGCGGGTAGGTAAGTTCCCTCCATAGGGTTATTGAGGGACCCAGACTCCTTCCATCTTGCAGCCTCGCCATACTCTAGGCAGACATATCAAACCTGTTTGAAGTACATACATTATTGGATATGGCTATAGTTAATACAAGGTAGATGGGAAAATGTAGTACATAGCTACATGCCCTGTTAAGGAAGTGAAACAGATTTTGGTGGACAGCTGACAAACTGGTACAACCTATTATTAAGCATTACTTGTGGTTAGATACTAACTAGAAGATCCTCTTTTCTTCAGCAAACATATGTGAACACCTTTTCTTTGGTTGGAACTGAGCTAAGTGATGGGGATATGGAAATTTTATAAGCAGACATAGTCACTTCTGTCAGTGAGCTCAGAAAGGATGAATATCTGTAATATTATCATACCTACATAGGGCCTGTGTCACTTAAGTAAAATGAATAATCATGAGCATAATTTTAGCAATAAATTTCTGTGGGATGGTTAAAAGTCATATTTGAATGTTCTTATGTCAGGGAGAGGAAGGAGATGTTTTGGGTTTGGGATTAATAATTATAGTTTAAAAGAGTCTTAACTTTTTTAGTTTTATTTTACATGTTTAAACATATTTATGTCTGCTTTCTCATAAAACTGTTGGCCATGTGAATGTCTTCTTTGGAAAAAAAATATCTATTTGGATCCTTGGCCAATTTTTAATTGGGTAATTTTGTGTGTGTGTTTTGTTTTTGTGTGTTTTTTGTTGTTGTTGTTGTGGGTGTTTTTGCTATTGAGTTCTATGAGTTTCTAATATATTTTGGATATTAACCCCTGAATTGGATATATGGTTTGCAAGTATTTTCTCCCAATCCATAGGCTGCCTTTCAGATTGTTGGTTATTTTCTATGCTTTACAGAAGCTTTTCAGTTTGACGTAGACCCACTTGCTTGTTTCTTGTGCTTTTGGTGTCATATCCTAAAACAAAAATAGTTGCCAAGGCCAGTGTCAGGATTTCCCCCTATATTTTCTTCTAGGAGTGTTAGTTTCAAGTATTACATTTAGCCTTTAATTCATCTCAAGTAAACTTTTTGGTGTGTTATAAGATAGGGGTCCAGTTTCTTCCTTTGGCATACGGGAATCCGGTTCCCACAGCACCATTTTGGCAGAGACTAGTCTTTCCCCATTGTGTATTGTTGAAGCCTTTGTCAAAGATTATTTGATCCTATATGTGTGGGCTTATTTCTCTGCTCTTTGTATTGTTCTATTTCCTTTTTTTATTCCAGTACCACACCGTTTGATTACTATAGCTTTGTAATATACTTTGAAACCAGTAAGTGTGATGCCTACAGCTTTGTTTTACTCCCCTCCCCACAAGATTACTTTGGCTATTTAGGGTCTTTTGTGGTTCCATAGAATTTGAGGATTATTTTTTTATTTCTGTGAAAATTTTCATTGGAATTTTGATAGGGATTGCATTGAAGATATGTATATATGCTGCTAAAATTATTGAAAGCTTCCAATGTACAACAAATGTATTTTATCTCATAAATATTTTTTCATCTTTAATGTATTCATCTTTTTGCTTTTGCAATAGTTTCCTGAACAAACACATATAAGGTCACAAAATAGAGCAGACTTTTACAGTCTTATAGCTGAATATGTCTTTTGAAGTCAATGGTAGTAGCTGATCCTATAGAGATAACTTAAGAGTTATAATTAATATCACATAATTTAAGAGGTCTGTGACTTTATTCATGCCATTTACCCTCCCTGAATCTTATGTGTAAAGAGATGACAATATTATCTATCTACCAGGGTTACTGTAAGAATCAAATAGAAACACATGTGAAAATGCTGTGCAAGTGGTAAAACTCTATACAGATGGTACCTGACTTATAATAGTTGGATTTAAAATTTTTCAATGTGATGATGGTTCAAAAGCAATATGCATAATAGATTACATGAGAAATTCAACACTTTATTATAAAATAAGCTTTGTGTTAAATGATTTTGCCCAATTGTAAGCTAGTATAAGTGTTCTGAGCCTAAGATAGGTGAGGCTAAGCTATAATATTTGGTAGGTTAAATTTATTAAATTAATTTTCAACTTATGATATTTTCAACTTATAATGGATTTATCAGGAGGAAACCCATTGTGAACTGCCTATTTGTATTACTGTCATTAACTTTTGATAAATAAAATGGTCAACTTTATTGAATGACCTTTAATTTCAATTTCAGGTTATATTGGTTTCTCTCTACCATTTCTTCGGATTAATGAATAAGACATTTCTATTAAGAAATATATTAATCACTGTTTTTCTGTGAACATATTGGACATATTTCTACAGTAATATTAGAACATAGTGAAATTTTGAAGTTCTTTAGAGGACAGATTTATGAACAAGATTAAAAGCAATGCAGTGAACAAATGGACTTACATGAAACATCTCCAAAAACATTTAATTTCAAGAAAAATCTGAGTTGTTTTTCATGGACATTTCAAAATAAACCTAGCTTGTGTGGTAAGTTTAAAGAAGAAAAAGGGAAAAACCACCAGAGACTCTCTGGCATCCTGCCAGAAGCATAATTTGGCATTTTATCTCACCTTCTGGATGCAATTGATTGGCAGTAATTATATGATGCTAGAGGCCTGGTGGGACTAGAAAGAGAAAACCGGAGAATTCAGTGTTCTTGCTTCTGAAGAACAGCTTGTTTCTTTACTCGCAATTCAATTCTCCCACCCCAGGCTCTAAAACTGTGTGATTTGTGGATCGATCTCTTTTAAGTTGCTAGACTTTCACATCCTCTTCCCACACTATCTCAGAAGAGTACACATTGCTTGGTAAATATTGGTTGATAGTCCCATTCAATATTTCTTAAAAAAAAGTTAAAGGTGAATTTATGCATATAGATTAAAATGATGAACTCTTCAGATATTTCAAATAAAATATGTTGTTATTTCAAAAGGAAAATGGTTGGGTTCTAACTTTAATGGTCATGTAGAATGATCACCAGTTCTAAATGAGTTTCTAAGATGTGTTCAGCTTCCATTATCTGGGAAGGGAAACAAGAAAAGTTTTAATGAAGACATCTTTTCACATACACGTCAATGTTATGTATAAAAAGTACCACCAACCCTAACCAGTTTGGCTCAGTGGATAGAGCGTTGGCCTGTGGGCTGAAGGGTCCCGGGTTCAATTCCAGTCAAGGGTATGTGCCTTGGATGTGGGCTCGGTCCCCAGTGAGGGGTGTGCAGGAGACAGCTGATCAATGTTTTTCTCTCATCAATGTTTCTAACTATCCCTCTCCCTTCCTCTCTGGAAAAATCAATAATATATATATATATATTTTTTTTTTTAAGTACCACTATATTTTATTAATGCATATTGAGTCCCTGAAACTCTTGGAAAGCTTCAGAATTGTTAGGGAAGTTACCAGATATAACCATGGCTGCAGAACCTCCAGACTTGGCATTGGAAAGAACCATGTTGGCCCCTCGACTGTGAATTTATCTTTAGACCTAGAGTCATTAACTGACTAGCCCAATGTCACAAAGCTAGAAGGTGGTAGGACAGGCAGTAGGATAAATATTCTTTCCCTAGTGCTAACAATGCCCTATGCATAGTAATTTTAAAATAACATTTTCCTACTTTATGCAACAGATTTAGAAAGAATTTTGAAAAATGATTTATTTGCATTATTACTAATTAATGGACTTTTACAAAATGGTAGGCTAGTGTAGTGTTTCTTAAGGCCATCATTACAAATAGTATGTGAAACATTTGTTATTGGTTCTTTTATTGACCAAAATATCCTTTTCACTCAGAAGACTCTTCTAGAATTTTTGTCATCCTTAATATTTGCTATCTTTATATTTGGGTTTGGACTAGGGATGAATAGCTCAGAACAAGCAGAGAAAAGAACCAGTGGCCAAGGTATATAGCATAAGTCAGAAAACCCAGTGGCACCAGATGTCTACAATGAGGGTTTGCCTAAATGTGGCAAAGAATGTGGATTGGGATCCATGGAAGGTCTTGCTCAGGAATCCAGTGAAGACAACACACAAACACACACACCACCACCACTACCACCACCACCACCACCACCCCAACTGTAGTGGGCACCTGTGAGGCAGAAAGGGAGAGCCATGGTAGTACAGAAAGGCATCCTGTGAGGCCAGCAAGGAGCAGGTTTCACTTCTCACAGGAAAATGGCATGGACCCAACCTAGGTGAGCACAGGTACTTGACATGGAGAAGTAGGGTTCTAAGCAGGAGCCTAGTTTTACACAGTCAGGCACCTTGGGCAAGGGAATTACATCTCTGGAATATAGGCTTCACAACACCACGCTCAGGACAGGCATGTCTTCCAGGGGTTTGTATGTGTGCTGTGGGACACAGGTGGCAAGGAGATGATTCTATGAGCCAGGTTGGTGTCAACAGATAAATATTAAGGGGGATTTAGAGAAAAAGTTAGAAGCCTGACCCCCAGTGATCAGTTCTCAGGCACTTCCACAATGAACCTAATAGGAAGGTGACTTGTTGTCTATTGGGTGTCAGGTCTTGACTATCAGAGAGAAGTAAATGATATTTTACTTCTAGATAATAGACAGAGAAATAGGAAAGAGACAGTGAGATCTCAGAGAGGCATTTTAAGCTGTTAAGTGTCTAGAGCAGGGGTGGGCAAACTTTTTGACTCGAGGGCCACAATGGGTTCTTAAACTGGACCGGAGGGCCAGAACAAAAGCATGGATGGAGTGTTTGTGTGAACTAATATAAATTCAAAGTAAACATCATTACATAAAAGGGTACGGTCTTTTTGTCAATAGTTTTATTCATTTCAAACGGGCTGGATCCGGCCCGCGGGCCGTAGTTTGCCCACGGCTGGTCTAGAGCCATATTTAGGGTGGTTCTGGAATATAAGAGGTGGCTAAGCCTTGTGGGAAGTTAGTGATCCAGCAATTACAGCAATTTTGGAGAAATGGTGTTGGTTATTTTGTTGTTTTTGATTATAAAATCTCATAGTAGTTTGAAGCCCCAAATATTAAATTGTTGATAATGTGTTTTTTATTTTAGCCTTTTTGCCTCTAATTTTTAAACAGGTGTTTTTTTTAGATGTAATATTGTTTTCAAAGATTGTTCCAGAACACGTGCTTCTTAACATCTGGGACTTTTTGTCTTCTAGTTTCTTTGTGATTCCACAACAGAAAGTCATACAATTTTCAGATCCACTTAACCCTCCAATCTTATGCAACCCATATATTCACAGAACATTTGTGCAGTCACAATATGGATTGGAGATACAAAGACAAACAGAGGTTGTGACATCTCCATCAAATAATTATAATACAGTGTGATAGGTACAGTGATGGAATCAGGTGCAAAGTGATGTGGGAACACTGAGAATGAAGACTTGAACTCTAGACAGGAAGACTGGAGAAGGCGTCACAGAAGTGTCATTGGAATATCGGCAGCTTCTAAACAGGCCTTTCTTACCTTGGTGCCTTGGGCTGCTCTCTCCTTTGCCTTCTTTCTCTCAGCCAACTCTTTCCTACACTTCGGGACTTTCTGCTGGCATTGCGTCCTCCAGGAAATCTCCCTTAGCCCTCTCTTCCTGGCAGCCTCGTTTATTCTGTATCCTTCCTCTGCTCCCATGGCATCTGTCATTGCACTTGTCTATCTCCTCAGCTAGGTCATTGAGAGCAATGGCCGCTGTACTCACCATCATATTATCAACACTGTGCTGGGCCACAAGGTGAGTGGCTCTTTGTGCCACGTGAATTTGAACTCTAGCCAGTAGCAATATGGATAGATTGACAGTTTTTCAGCAGATTTTATAAAGGAAAATTTGAATTGTGTATTTAGAATTATGAGAGGAAATTAGAGACTTAAATTCCAATTCATAAATTTAAGCACACGTATGGGTGAGAGATCACTGAAGGTCTGAACCAGACTGGGAATGTGAGAATGGAAAAAGGTTAATAATGTAGGTGTGAGTGGGGTGAGCAAGAGAGGTGTGAAGAATGACTCAGTGTGGAACTGTTTTTAAGGAGTGACTAAACATTTGAGTATGTGAGCTTATCGGGCCTAATATTTTGAACAAAGTCAAATGCTTGTAACTTTTCAGTTCAGCTATGGACTGAAAAAATATAAATCTTTACTTCAGAGCCTCTTTCAGTTACCTTATTTGACTAAGGAGTCCAGCTAACCCCATTGCCTCCAAACTCCAAGCAATCCTAGGCCAACAAAACAAGTGACTTCTACTTAACTCCAGAATCCTATATGAAAAGTTTATTGTCCTTTTTCTCTACTTCTATCTGCTTGGATAGAACTTTTACCCATGTTTTAATAAGGTTAAGGTTTTCCTATAGCCATTGATCTTCATAAATATTTTAAATAAACAAACTATTTTCCGAATCTGAAAAATTTGCAACTGGGTAAAAGTATTTCCCCATTGAAAAAAAAAGAGATCTTATAATAAATATTTTTAGAATCATCTAATTAAATATATTTTTATTATTTTTTAAAATATTTATTGTTGA
Organism: Myotis myotis; assembly: GCF_014108235.1. NCBI lineage: Eukaryota > Metazoa > Chordata > Mammalia > Chiroptera > Vespertilionidae > Myotis > Myotis myotis. The sequence goes on along the minus strand of NW_023416313.1, from coordinate 60,624,479 downwards.
AAGTATTACATAGGTCCTCCTTTTTCCCCATTAACCTCTTCCAGCCCATTCCCATCCTTCTGCCCCACCCAACCACCCCAGGCCTTCAGCACCCCATTGTCTGTGTCCACGGGTTATGCATATATGCATACAAGTTTATTGGTTGATGTCTTTCCAACTACCCTCCCCTGCCTTTCTTCTGAGGTTCAACAGTTTGTTTATGCTTCTATGACTCTGGGTTCATTTTTGATCATCAGTTTATTTGGTTTATTAGATTCCACATATGAGTGAGATCATGTGATACTCATCTTTCTCTGACTGACTTATTTGATTCAGCAAAATACTCTCCAGGTCCATCCATGCTGTTGCAAATGGTAAGAGTTCTTTTTTATTGCCACATACTATTCCATTGTGTAAATGTGCCATAGTTTTTTTGTCCACTTATCAGCTGAGGGGTGCTTAGGCTGTTTCCAAATCTTAGCTATTGTAAATTGTGCTGTTCTGAACATAGGGGTGCGTATATTCTTTCTGATGAGTATTTTAGATTTCTTAGTATAATTCCTAGAATTGGAATGACTGGGTCAAATGGTAGTTCTGTTTTAATTTTTTTGAGGAAATTCCATACTGTTTTTCACAGTGACTTTGAGCATTTTTTCATATGTCTCTTGACTTTATGTCCATTTTGGAGAAATGTCTATTTAGATCCTTTGCCCATTTTTTAGTTGGATTGTTTGTCTTCCTTTTGTTAAGTTGTATGAGTTCCCTATATATTTTGGAGATTAGCCCCTTATCAGATGTTTCATTGGCAAATATGTTCCTCCATGCGGTGGGCTCTCTTGTTATTTTGATGATGGTTTCTTTGGCAGTGCAGAAGCTTTTTATTTCCATGTGGTCCCATTTGTTTATCTTCTTCTTAATTTCCATTGTCCTAGGAGATATATCAGTAAACATATTGCTACTCGAAATGTCTGAGATTTTGGTGCCTCTGGTTTCTTCTAGGACTTTTATGGATTCACATCTTACATTTAAGTCTTTTATCCATTTTGAATTTATTCTTGTGTATGGTGTAAGTTGGTGGTCTAGTTAAATATATTTTTTAAAAGTATGTAAAATATTTCAGATCACTTTAAAACTGATAGAATTACAAAAATACTTCAACTTTGTCTGCTAGCTATTTCTAGTGATGCTCTTCATATAATTTCATATTTTTATATCACTACTACTGGTCTTTTCTCCAAACCTTGGTCAGGCATACCTCTGTGCACCCATAGCCAGCATACTACAATCTACATTTACATCAGAATAAATACTATTATTTGAAGTTATTGCTAACATAGTTGTAAGATTATGCATAAACTTTACCTTCGAGTAAAAATTTTAATTATATTTTATGCACAATGACACAAATATAAAATTCATTTTCAAACCTATAGAACAGTGATAAAGGAAATGGCAGAAGACTCTGTGTTGCTTATGACAAATTTCAAACCTTTTATTGGTGACTTAGTGAATAGCGTATAGGGAGACTATGAATAACAACTATTGAGGCTGGCTACTACAGCCATCAGAAGGTCAGAGGGACATCTGTGCTCCCCTGTAACATTTTCCTGAAACTTTAAAAGACAAAGAAGAAAACTTGGGAAGCACTAGACATTTACACCTCCAGATCTTGAGGGATAAACAAGGAAATGGTCAGAGTACTGGCACCTTGTCCAGGCGGGCTGTCTTGGGACCACTTGCAATGCTGGCTGGCTGAGAGTGGGAAAAGAAAGGGACACTTGCTTTTAGCCCCTTTTTTCTTCAGGCCACACTAGTTCCCCTCCCTAGCTAATATCACCAGGTCTGACGCCTGAGAAAACGTGTCCATCTTATTTCTCTTTCTCTCTCACAACCTATCAGAAGTTACAATGGGGAAATGTTACTTAATGTCTGTTCTTTCGGTGAGTTAGTTTTTTCCATTTTCTTTTATTCCACAGTATTGTTGAGCTATCACTGGGTCCATTTCCTAAAGCTCACAGTTTAACAAAAAGTCCATAAATGAAAATTATGAGTCCACTTATTTAATCATCGAACATTTACTAACCATCTGTAATGGAAGTTGATTCCAGGACCTGGTGCACAGAAGCAGGGTGAGGTTGAACAAGAGCCGGGCCTTGTCTTAGCCTTGATGGGTTCCCCCTGAAAGCAGAGCCCGGCACAGAGTGAAGAAGACAGGCAGTGTATTGGGGTGGTAATCCCAAAGAACAGGAGCGATTACAACATGGAAGGAGAAAGAGCCAATATAAAGGTATATTATTGAGGGAAACCTCTGAAGAAGCATACAGACAGCTTCCCTGAATTAGCTGCCTGAAGGACAAGAGGAAGAAACGCTTATCCATCAGTTCCTGTCTCCCATTCATGGAGAGCTGCCAGAGGACATTAACTCCCTGCAATTCTGCGGGGTCCCGTCTTATCTTTGGCACTGGAGAAACCCCTAGGCAGAAAGCATAAAAAACACAGCATTTTAAAAGCAAGATGCTGGTAGAAAATGAATCAAAGCCCCTACGGAACTGTGCATCTGGTACAGGCTGGAACCTGAGGAATTGGCAAGGGAGCAGTGACACTTCTGATGTCCCTTTTAATCTGCCCTGTAGTCCTTCCTGTGTGCAGGTGAGCGAGGGCATGCTGGACAAATGGGATAACATGTGCAAAATGGTGGCAGCAATGAGCATAAGTTAAATTCATGAGGAGGCAAGGTGTGTTATGCCTTTTCTGGCCCTAAGAGTGAGAGAGAAGAAGGGGTTGAGGTAAGAAATGGGGCTAGACCTCACACTAGAGAGAGTGAACTTTATCCCACCGGGCTTGAAAAGGAGGGGGTGAGTAGAAAAAAGGAACAACAAACAAAAACAAACGACTTTCTCTTTCTCCCTCTCCTTTCATCCCCAATCTGTTAAATCCTCTTGATTATACATTGTAAGTAGCTTCATGCTTTGGAGCACAATGACATTTCCTTTGTATCTGAATTATAAAGTGCAATAAAGTGAAACCCAATAAAACGAGGTATGCCTGTACAGCTGAAGCAGCAACAAGCTCTCGAGCACACAGGCCATTCCAATAAAAATGTTCTCAGTTTCTATTGCCTGAATCTAAAAGTTGGCCTTTTCTGCAATAGATAAAAGTAAAATAACTGAAAAGAATCTGTTACAATTTTGAAATATCTGAAAATATTGGGGTAAAGCCAACTTCCCTTCCATTAGGGACAAATTGCTGGTTGGTTCCTATAGGTAGATAGGAGTAATGCCCTCTTTCTATATTAGCTCAACACCTCACCTTTTACTATGTACCAGCAAAGTAGGGCACCATAAATGGAGATACTTACTGATGGAGGTGATTTGACAAGGGACCCCTCTTGCAATCTGGGACCCCTTGGGGGATGGTAGGAGAGCTGGTTTCAGCCTGTTCCCTTCAGGGCAGGCCAAGGGACCTCACTGGTGCATGAATCCATGCACCGGGCCTCTAGTATGCATATAAGATCTTTGGTTAATCTCTTCCCGCCCTCTCCCCGCCCCTCTTCCCTCTGAGATTCATCATGTTCCATGTTTCCATGCCTGTGCATTGGGTGTCTGCCCTCTGGTGGTCATTGCACAGCATAGCTACTGGCCAGTGGGCTGGTCTGCAGGCGACCAGTCACTTAGGCTTTTATATATATGGATGAGAAGATTGGTGTGAACACAGGTGGTTTGGAATGGGAGGATTTGGAACCAAATAAATAATAGTTAGCAGAACCTGGTGCATGCGTGTGTTTGTCATAGCAGAATTCAGGAAAGAGAAAAACAGGCAGAGTTTTATCATCAAAAATTAGATTTTGGTGAAATCATGGAACTTTTTCATACTTTTGGAGACAAAGAAATCCCTGTAGAATATTGGTCACTTGGGGAGAGTACCCAGGATTATGCAGGTGGGTCCAATGTAGTCACAGGGTCCTTCCTCATAAGTGAGAGAAGGAGACAGGAGAGTCAATGTTAGAGTAACACTGCTGCTTGAGTAAGACTCAGCCAGACATCACTGGCTTTTCAAGATGCAAAGGGTCTTATGCAAAGGAATGTGGGCTGAATGAGGAACCTGGAACAGACACGGAAATTGTTTCTCCTGTAGATTCTCCAGAAAGAAATGCAGCCCTGCCAACACCATATTAGCCCGGTGAGACACATTTCAAACTTTTGACCTCCGGAACAATAAGATAATACCTTCCCATTGTTTTAGCCATTACATTTTTGGGAATTGTTTTAGCAACAACAGGTAACTAATATAATTAAGCTAAAAATCATAAAAAGAAAATTAAGTAGGCATAATGCTAAGAGAAATTAGAAAAGATTATAAGAATTTTGTTGTCAAACTAAGAATTAAAATTTGTTTCTGTTAAAACATTGTCCTTTCAACTACCTTTTAAAAATATATATATATTTTATTGATTTTTTACAGAGAGGAAGGGAGAAGGATAGAGAGTTAGAAACATCGATGAGAGAGAAACATCGATCAGCTGCCTCCTGCACACTCCCCACTGCACGCCCTACACTGCAGATCAAGCCCACAACCCGGGCATGTGCCCTGACCAGGAATCGAATCCTGACCTCCTGGTTCATTGGTCGATGCTCAACCACTGAGCCACGCTGGCCGGGCACTTTACCCTACCTTGATAGCAACATAAAATAGAATTTCAGTAGCTGAAGAAAAATTGGTCTCTGAGATTTGGTTAAAGATTATTTGGCTGGGAGCCTGTTGCTGAGGGAAGAAGTAACGAATTCCAAACATATTTTTAGAACCAAATGCCAAATTGTTTGTGCTTAGTATCAACACGCCAGGCTTATCCTGCAAAAATGATTCCAAAGCAAACACCACAAATCTTCAGGTTCTGGCTGCAGAATTCTAGTCACAAATAATAGGAAGAGAGAGGCAGCATCAAATTATGTGACAATCGTATTTTTCAGAATAAGGGCTCTTTGCTTTTATAGTCATTTACCATTCTGGTTTTCTTCACATTTTATGATTACTCAATAAGAAGATATATACATTCATTTTAAAAAATTCTGAAAGTGCTACAGATCTTGTAAAATAGATGTGGGTGAAAAAGGAACTGAAAACATTATTTCCCTGTACTGATATACTTTGGTGTCTGCTTTAAAAATTCTCTGTCATTAACACTCAATCTGGTGACAGTAGCTGTTACCAAGGGAACTCTGGAACTCCACCCAAATAAAAACAAATCTTTAATCTTGAAGATGAGTTGTTATGCCTCTGAGCTTAGATTTAGGGCTTACAATTGATTAAGGAAGAGCAAATTTGAAAATACACAACCATAAATATATAAATGAAAAGTAGAATAGAAGGGTTAAGGATAGCAAACCTCTTGATATTTACCAGTTAATAGATATGTGCTAATTGCTAAACATTTTTATTCTTTTAGATAGATAACTTTGTAAAACAATTGCTTCTTCACGCAAATATCAGGTATATTTTCAATAGGTTAAGACACTTTACAAGGTCATTTTTGTAGCAAACTATTTGTCTACCTTATTTCTTTACAAATCCCACTACCTAATATTTGGTTTAAATCTTTCAGCAAATATTAAAATGTTTGTGACATCAATCTTACCCTGTGGACATACTGGTAATGACAAAAATGCATGTGTCAGACTATGATAAAATGAAATGCCAATTTTCCATTGAGGAAAAGAATATACTTTTGTGCTTAAAATAATTCCTTTCATCTGTACTTTCAAATCTGCTCTTGTTTAATCAATTGTAAGCATCTTGAACAAACCTAATTTATATACCTAATGGTAACGCATAGAGAAGTAGTGATAACTCAAAAGAGATATCTACAAAGAATTACAATTAATTCTCATCACTTTCAAAATAGAGGACTATCTAGCAAGAAATTTAGCTCTGTAAGCACTTCAAATGTTATGATTCTTACCCACATGGGCAAAAACCTAAGTTATCCAAGTAAAATTTTTGCATGTTGGCTCTGTGCTGGCCAGCAGACGGGGTAACAGGGCTCCTGAGTACAACCACTGCTTGGTCATCTGCTTCTCTGACACTGGGGATATCCTGCGATCAGCAGATCTTTTGTCCACATATTCATCTGTGGCTCATGGAGATTATAGGAGGCAGGGGGTTTGCAATTAGGAGCAGCACCCCTTTCCTGTAAAGAATTAACACATTACCACATTAGAGTGAGAAAGGCCATTGATATCTTCAAGACCAAGAGGGTCACATGACTTGTAAAATCATAAATTTGTCTCCTGCCAGTGGCTAGGCACTTTACACTCAACCATTGCAACAAAAGTTCCTCAAGCGAATCCCTCCTCCATATTATTTTCATCCCTTGGAACCTCATCTGTTGCTACAGACAACTATGTAAGGATGTTTTCATGTGTGTGTTACCTCTACTCGACTTTGAGATCCTGGTTTAGGTCAGCGGTAGCATCTTATTCTTCTAGATTCTCCACCACTTCCCACTGTCTGTTCACAGGGAGATATTTGCTGAAGAGTTGAATACAAATATGTACAAGGGACAGATTTAGCATTGGAAAGGGGGATGTAACAAAGAGTAGCTTTGGAGGGTAAATCTTCAGAGCAACCAATAACATCTCTTCATCTCTTGCTTACTTGCACTTAAATTTCTGCCATTGGACCAAACATACAGCATAATACTATTTCCATTAGGCTCTTGAGTCTAACACCTAATAGTAAGATGTACTATGGATTTAATAATATTTTTCGAAGAGCTTGGAGAGAGAGAGAGGATAATAGAATACATATTAATTTTTTAAATTACCCCAATATAAAAAAAAATAAATATGGAAAATTGTGGGTCATTGAATAAAAAAAATTTTACAAAAATACTATAGCACTTTAAACTACTGAGTTTACTATAACTTGATAGCTAATGATTACAATCACTGACATATACTGAGTATTTAATATAGTCCAGGCACTGGGTTAAGGTCTTTACATTCATTATCTCATTTAATCTTCACCATAAGCTAGGATATAGATATTTTCAGAAGTTAAATAACTTGCCTTTGATCAAAGACTTAGTAATTAGAATGCACAGATATGCTAGGCTCCAAAGCTCATGCTTTTAACCACTATTCCCCCTACGTTAGCTCCCAAATTTATTTCCAATCCCCATCAAAGCTTCTTTCTCTCAAGATAGAGGTGCAAACCTGGCAGCCCCAGGTGGGAACTCAAATATGCAATCATTTAAAGGCAAGTCATAAACTTAGTCACACCAATGTATCCACTTACTAAACTGTATCTACAAATGGCAGTTTTATCTTAGTTCATAGATTAATGAGCATGTCATTTTTCACATTATATGACAAGGACTTATTTATAGATATGCAAGGGCATGGTTACAGATATATCTACTTCCTGTGCTTCTTCACAGTGGTGGAACATAACAAAAACTCAAACTTAATATGCAGATACCATAGGCCTGTGGTGTCTGAATAGTAATAAGCACACCTACAACAGAGAAAGCATGTGAAATATTCCAGTGAACAAAGGCCGTTCAGTCACAGACTCTGGAAAACAAAAACCACAAGACACTGAAAATTCCTCATGCAAACTTCATAAGAAGACTTCTTTAACAAACTGTGTGCTATAATTACTTAAAATACTGTTCGTCAAATATTCGATATTTTCCCTGAGATTGATCTTGCCTGTTTCTGGTTAATAGAACATAGTGCATTTTCTAATTAGCTTGGGTTTCTTAGGAGACACAAGGTAAACATATTAAAACACCAGTCTCTGGGTTGGGTTGCCAGCATTAGTCCACTTCCCACTTACCACCTGTACCATCTGGGGCAAGTCATCTTGCCTTTCTCCCAAATCTCTCAAATGGAGGACAGTAGGAATACCCACCTCAAATAAACAAGCTGCAATGTGTTTAGAAAACTGCCCCATAGCACTCAGTGAGTGTTGGGTTGGATTGCCTCTCTGAAAATGGAGAGTGGAATTATATAAGATATGGCCCTAAAATCCATCTAAGTGACAGAAATGAAGAAATTGCAGGTCTTGTGAAGAGAGTGTTTTGGAGTCTTAGCATGTGCTTTTAGGACAAGACGGTTGAATTCCAGCTTCAAATGAGAAAGCATATTTGAGTTCCCACCTGGGGCTGCCAGGCTTTGTGCCTCTATCTTGAGAGAAAGAAGCTTTGATCGGGAAGAGGGGGAGTCTGACCCACCCAGGCATCCAGGCAAGTAAAAGCAATTGTCTCCTCTAAACAGTCAAAATTCTTATAACTTGCACATATATTTTTTAAGTCAGGGAATTCTGTGTATAGTGGGTTTTTATGGCATACACCTGCACTTCCTGGGAATAAAATATTCGAAGCCAGGAACCAGAGTCAAAGCCACCTCTTGGGTCAGCATCTTGCCAAGTCAACTGTGTGTCACTTGCATAAAAGCCCTAACTGCTTCTCCCCTGGCTCTCGATCTTCATTTACTGGCTATTCATGAAGCGCCTGCCATGTGCCACCCTCTGTGCCAGTCCCTGCTTGATCTGCCTTTCCTTACATTGTCTTCTTCTGCTCCTCACACTCCTCATGCCATAAACAGATGAGGTAAAAATATGAAAATCTTTTTCTTTTCATCAAAACCAGTTTTTTAAACAAATGATATTTTTATTCAAAATAAAGAGTTTTATTCCTAATAAACTACTGTTAAATTTTTTGAGTGTACCATTCTAGCAATTGTTCTATATTTGCACATAAAGAATTATATATATGTACACAATTTTGGTTTTTTTTCTTCCATTGGTATGTTGCTTTGTACTCTGGTTTAGGTCAGTGTGCTTCTTGCCTGGTCCCTTGTGTTGTCTGACCTACTTGAGCATTAGCCTGGGTGAGCATTATGTGACTCCAGAGTCCTCCTAACCTGGGCTAACCTGTATGCTATGAAGCATGGCTTGCCCAGGATTTCATAAGCAGATCTAAGGAAGATACATTTTAACATTCGCTTTCCTGTTGAAGTAGTAGAGGTAAAGAGTTATCACACCTATTTTATTTTTGCAAGTACGTGTCTTGTATATCACATGATTTCAATTATATGGTATTGTGTGTGTGTGTGTGTGTGTGTGTGTGTGTGTGAGAGAGAGAGAGAGAGAGAGAGAGAGAGAGAGAGAGAGAGAGAGAGGGAGGGAGAGGGAGAGGCTGGGTTATGGACCTCCTTAGGTTATAGAAAAATAGCCACGATAATTTGTCATCTAAATTGGATCAGCTTCTATGGTTCTCTGAATGCTGCTTCAGTTCAAAGAGGAGTTTTACTTAGAAATACAAGAAACTATTTAAATCGCCTCCCCCCCTTTTTTTTTACCATGTTTTTGTTGTAAAAAACATTATGTGAAACAAGATTGTGACTAAGGTATGCACCAATACCAGGCAACATGTAGCCCACCTGTTCAGTCACAGCCCAGTAGCCTCAGGCTTCATCTTCTCTTCTGTTTCTTTGAACCACATATGTGGCGTGACTGGGAAATGGGAGTCTATTGCTTGGGAAGCAGCCACAGAGAGGGCTTAGTTCAGGCTGAGAGGACTGGGAGCAGGGCCAGAGCAAACCACCTTTCCAGGGCAGTCACCGTGATCGTCCTATGTGTTGGAGATCAGCAGTCAGCAGCCCCTCAACCCATCCCCCCCTCTATTCAATCACTAGGGTTTACCTACATATTTCACTTTCTAAACATTTTCTGATTCTGTTTCTCCTCCCAGTGTTAACATTAATGTAGTTCAGGGCCTCCTTCTCTCTCCCCCAGTCTTTAGTTAGAGCTCTTCAATTCTTCGTATTCCCAGCTACAACTCTTCAGTGATTACCCACCCAATCCTTTATAATAAAAGGCTAATAAATAGACTGAATGGCGGAACAACTGAACAGTCGGTCGCTATGACGTGCGCTGACCAACAGGTGGCATGTGAGGAACATGGCAGGTGTTGGCCGTGGCAGGATGGTGGAGCAGATGATGGGGGGGGAGGGGGGGAGGCGCGCCAGAGCAAAGCAGGGCGTCAGTCACTGTCATCGGGGTGAGCTTCTGGTGGTTACTGAAAATCATTTGCTCCTGTGCAACACGGTCTCACCAGGCACTCGCACCTGCTGCCAGCGCCGGCCTGGCTCTCACCTACTGCTGGTGCTGGAGCCACCACTTGCACCCGCTGCCTGTGCCCAGTGCCAGTCCCAATCACTTGGTGCCATCAGTGGGTGCAATCTGCAGCTGCTGGCCCTGATTGCCCCTGAGGGCTTCTCCACCTCCCCCCACTCCTGTGGGGCAATTGTGGAAGCAGCCGCCCCTTGCACCAGCTGACGGTGCCAGCCCCCCTTGCACCCACTGCTGGCACTGGCCCCAATAGCTCTGCACCATCAGCAGGTGTGAGCAGGACCGGTGCCATCAGTGCGTGGGAGCGGTGGGAGCAGGAGCAGGGCTGCCGGCAGACAGGGGATTGGGGGCCGTGATGGGAGGGGCCGAGACTGGCCCCTGTGCCTACTGCAGCCTCTCTGCCCACAGTTCCTTTCAAGGTGCATGAATTTGTGCACTGGGCCCCTGTGTAAAATACAGTCCAAACCTCTTATTAGCACATACAGGTACTCTATGGCCTAGCTTTATTTTCTCCTATAGACTAATTTTCCATAAATTGACTTTCAATGAAAATGGACACCTAAGGCCTTGAGTGCATGATAAGTAAATTTTACGCTGAAGACTCCAAATGTAAAGACTATGCAATGAATGAAAGACTCATAGAAATAATACAGGAAACCTTATATTATAGTATTTGAATGCCTGGCCTGCTGTCAGAAAGACCGTTTGCCAACTGTGAGACCTCAGGCAACATATGCTTCAGTTTCTTCTGGTGTGAGATATGAATAAAAGTTACCCCTACTTCATAATATTTACATAAAGTGTTTAGTATAATATACTTGCTAAGAGTTAAATAACTGTCTAGCATAACAATTACAAATTCAGTGGTGGTTATTTATTATAAATGGAAGACTACTAACTTTATATCCACGTTTAATGTATTCAGGTATATGGATATCCTATCTAATAATAGACAAACATGATAATTGACCATACCTTCGCTATGCCTCCCATTGGCTAGTCAGCATGATATGCAAATTAACTGCCAACAAAGATGGCGGCTAATTTGCATACTGCAGGCAGGGCGGGACAGCGCCATTCCACCTGCCCCACTGCCACCCGGGCCTGCTATCTGTGACCCGGGGTGGGGGGCGTCCGTGTGCAACCCGACCCGGGGCGGCTGGGCGGTGCAGCAGCGATTGGCAAGCCCGCCCGTCCTCCATCCGGGCATCCCGTGTGCGGCCTGACCCGGGGCGGTGCCCCAACCCCCAGATCGGCCCTGCCATGTACGTGACCCGGAGTGGCACCCCAACACCGGATCGGCCCTGCCATGTGCGCGACCCGGGGTGGCGGGGCAGGCACCGAGGGATTGGGCCTGCCATCTGCCACCCGGGGAGCGGGGCTAAGCCAGCAGGTGGTTATCTCCCGAGGGGTCCCAGACTGTGAGAGGGCACAAGTGGGGCTGAGGGACACCCTCCCAACCCCTCCTCCCCGCCAGTGCACAAATTTTTGTGCACTGGGCCTCTAGTATACCTATAAAATAGAGGCTGATAGAATGATGAGGAAGCCTTGGCCAAAGGATGATTAAAGATAGTAATGGAAGAATGAAAGAAGACTGCAGGAACTGGCATAGGGGAAAGATGGATCAAATAGCTACTCATGTGATGCTTTGTTTGTTTTTTTGGCCTCTTTTGCCAAAATGGAAATGAGAAATTTGGGGCATAAAAATTAGGGCAATTGTAGCATCTGGTTTCCACATAATTCTTATCCCTAAAAAAGAATCTGTAAGAAACCTACAAGAAAATAGGCAGTCATGGGTAGCAACACATTTCAAATAATCTTTTAACTATTAAATTTATACCTTAAGTTTCCAATATGAAAAATAGTTTTAAAATTTTAAAAAATGTGTTCCAATCTTGTGACCACTAACATAAGAATAGACCCTATTAAAAGATGAATCCCATCTCTTTAGAGATCAAGTACATGATTTATCAATGTCCAATCAAATCTTCAGCTAGTACATTTAAACTCATCATTTCAAATGTTACTTAATGATGCCAATTAACAGTACAATGTCTCTAAATACTACATAGTCTGAAAAAGATCTGTGCAATTTGATTGTCAGTAAAACTAAGCCATGAGAAATGTCCATATTCTGTATGAATGTATACAGAAATTGAATATCAATGAAATGTCTGTTGGGATTAAAAATAAGTGAGAATTTTCATATTTCATTTTTCCTCAAGGTAATGATCTTGCTTAAGATAGCTCCGTATAGTAAGGTGTGTATAAATAACCTTTAGCGAAGGTTTAAAAAAAATAACACATTGGTTCCAGCATAGCTTTTAAAATAAATTAGTTTGTAGTTAGGCAGCTACTAGTATCCATAGCTTTGGTCCTTTTATCATTTTCCATTCAACTTTACATAGTGGGGGTTTTAGGGTTGAATGTCTTTTTGCACCTATAAGCTTTATTGAAAGATGTCTTTATTTGTTTGGGTCTGCTGACTTTTATATTTGTAACAGGTATCTTGTGAGAGTAGTACATATGATTTATATTGTGTTAAATTTTGTTATTTTGTACATTTATAAGCTTTTCCTATGGAAAATAAATACTGGGTGGGGCAAAAGTAGGTTTATAGTTGCTCATTTGGAAAATACTATAATAATTAATATATAATACAAAAAATAAACTCTTCCACATACACCTACAAACCTACTTTTGCCCACACTGCATCGTTCTGAAGTTTCTTAAAAGACTAATCAAAAGTATTATAGTTTTAAATATTGTACAACATATTTTAAAAGTTAGGGTATGGTAGCTCATGTTCTGTAGTTAAATTAGAAGCTATAGATAATACACGTATAATTCTCACCTTTCCTCAATGAAAAGTAAGAAATTTAGTAGTGAAAATATAGCAATGCATTAACCCCCCCATAATTCAGCTAACTTAGAGATTGACTCTCTGGTTCTGGGTGTGTCACCCGAGAACCATAGCTGCCAAGTCACCACAGCTCAGCATCTGCCTCCTGGTGGTCATTATGTGCCATAGCTACTGGTTGGAGCATCTGCCCACTGATGGTCATTGCGCATCATAGCTACCAGTCACACGGTCAGACGATCAGTTAGGCTTTTATATATGTAGATACTAAGAAGAAAAAGAAAAGGTCTGAAGAAAGACTGAGGGTTAATTCATTTTTAAAAAATGACATTTGAGTCCTGGCCAGTGTGTTCAGTGGTTAGTGTTGGCTTGTGCACTGAAGGGTCATGGGTTTGATTCCCAGTCAAGGGCATGTACTTGGGCAGCAGGTTTGATCCTCAGCCCCGGTCCAGTTTCATGTGGGAAGCAACCAATCAGTGTGTCTCTCTCATATCAAAGTTTTTCTCCCTCTCCCTCTGTCCCCCCTCTCTCCCTTTAGCTCTCTCTAAGGATCAATGGAAAAAATATCCTAGGGTGAGGATTTTAAAATATGACATTTGAGGACTTTTTTAGTGCAAAACATGAAGTTACCATCTTTATTAAGAATAGATATTTCAGAAATAGGATGTGAAACTCATGATCCAATAAAGGTCATTGAACAGCAGGTAGGTGCACTGATAACACTGTTCCATGATCACCGAGCAACGTTGCATCGTAGCTGCATGCTTCAGATTTCATGATGGTTGATTCCTTCTATTCTCACTAGTGACTATTTGAGCTTTGGGATTTCCCATAGTACCTGGGGTATAAAGGCCTATTTATTTAACTGGGGGGAAAAAAAAAACAAATATTCAAAAAATACGATTGGCTTTGTCACTTTATTGTAGAAAAAAAATGTATCTTTGAGACTATATAACTGCTTTTTAGCCCGAAAATATCTCATGCCAAGTTTTACATGTTTTTGAGTTAAGAAAGGAATGGAACTTATGTTTTATCCACTATCATCTGTTTTCTTAGAAAAGCTCTCTGATGAATGAGTGCATTGTAAACATAGTAGATATATAATTATAAGCTTTCTTGACCTAGTTCCTAAATAGTGAATGCCATTTTAGGAGTGCCTCCAAAACTTGTCCTTTGCTGCAAACGATATCTAGACACACATCTAATCTACTTTCCACTCTCTTTCCTAGCCACTGTGACCATACTGTTTTAGACAGCACTTTTAGTCCTCTATTCATATAACTCATACCAGCTGGACCTGAGGATAGTGACTGGCTGTGCCTACTCATGTTCATGGCATCTGCCAATTATTATGGCTTTATGAGGAATGGCGTAAAGTGCCATGAGGAAGAATAACCCCTAAGACAACCTACTGACCCATTCATTTGCCCCCTCTTCTAAACTCTCTCCTAAAACTGGCACAGATCAAAGTCCAGTTTAAAGAGCTGGTGGTTCTTGACAAACCACTATCTTTCTTTGCATAAAGTCTCTTAAATGTTTTCTGCCTAATGCACTTAGATTAATATTTACATGTTTTATTTAACACAGTAAATATAATTATCCCAGAATATTAGCAAATAAATATGATTAAAATGGTAAATTAAATGAGAAATATGTGGAACTGTAAATATACATCTATAGAAATATCCCATTAATAGAAGAGAGTGTCTATGTCATAAATAAAAGTATATTTTAAAAAATGATTTTGGTTAGCAGTTTGGAAACATGAATAAATGTGAGTGTAATTTAGATTGTTCCCTCTGTGTGGATAAAACCTTTGTATTTTTCTTCTCATAAAAAGAATGCTGAAGTAAGTGACCTGATTTCTTTTTTTTTTTAATATATTTTTATTGATTTTTTACAGAGAGGAATGGAGAGAGATAGAGAGTTAGAAGCATCGATGAGAGAGAAACATCGATCAGTTGCCTCCTGTGCATCTCCTACTGGGGATGTGCCTGCAACCCTGGTACATGCCCTTGACCGGAATCGAACCTGGGACCTTTCAGTCCACAGGCCGACGCTCTATCCACTGAGCCAAACCGGTTTCGGCCTGATTTCTTTTTATAAATATTTCTGAATGGATTCCTCAAAAGAAGAATTATTGATGAGATTTTCTTACTGTAGGAGAATATATAGAGTCCTGATGAGGTCAGCATTCTTTATTTCCAGGAGGAAATAAATGAGGGAGCCATTCCCAGTGTAAATTCCTCCAAATTCACAATGTTGACTTATAGCCTGGTGAAGTCTTTGCCCCCTGGTTTGTGGGTACACAAGCACAGTTAAAGAGATGGGTAACATATGTCTAAAAATTCGGTAACAGGGATGTTCACATCTGGCGTCAAACAGATTAGTGCACTGGAGCATCTCTGTTTTTCACCACACACCTGTTTCATGCATTGGCCCCTTATTTCTGAGCCCACTTGGATTCTGGTGGCTAGAGAAGATGCTTTCCCTGGGGTAATATTTTGTCCTCTCGTACAGTGGTACTAGTAGTGCACAGAACAGCACTGAACAGTGGTCAGTTTCCATGGCTTACCAAACATCTCTTTCATCACCCTCTCTGAATGTTTTCAAGATTTTGTTCTTAAAGAACAGCCAAAGACCATCCTCCATGGTGGGATTCACATAGACAAAATTTAAAATCAGCTTTAATTGAAGGTCACAGTATAGTTCTCAGATAATGTTAATCAGATTGAAAACAAACCTGCCACTGCATAGAACTCAAGACACCACAGCTATTTGCCAAAGGAGATCTTTTTAAATGGGAGTGCTGGCAGAGAAGATGAATGTTCTGTCACGCTTGAGAGAATCCGGGTCCCTGAAGACTTATAGGCATGCTTAGCTATTATCAAACCATCTCTTCATAGATGACTTAGTAAATGTATGTTTTTGCATCAGATAATGGCTTGCAAGTTAATCTCTTCTAGCTCCTCGTTACACACACACACACACACACACCTTCTTCCTAAACAGTTTATAAAGTAGAAAAAAAGATTTTGATTTCTGATGTGAAATTGATAATATCACACAGGCTACCTGCTCATCATCTGCTAGTCACATTGGCAGAGTTTACAGTTTCAAAGACACTAGAAACAGTGCATATATTAGAAAATTTGCAGTTTTACGAAATAAGTTTTATTGTAACTTTTGAATCATCTAATTTATTTTTACTTCATGTTTCATGATATTTGATTAAAGAATTGGCCAATTCAATTTGAACTCAACTCTTTAGGGCTTTGCTATGATAGGTATTATAATACCTAAATTTCAAATCTTCCTTTTCTCTCATAAACATGTTTTACTTTAAGTACTATGGTCATCTCCAACAAATTCCATGTCACGATTCATTACATTAAAACATTGTTTTAAAGGCTATTTCAGCCCTAACCGGTTTGGCTCAAAGCATCGGCCTGAGAACTCAAGGGTCCCAGGTTCGATTCCGATCAAGGGCATGTACCTTGGCTGTGGGCACATCCCCAGTGGGGAGTGTACAGGAGGCAGCTGATCGATGTTTCTCTCTCTCTCTCTCTCTCTCCCTTCCTCCCTGTAAAAAATGAATAAAATATATATTTTAAAAACGAAACATTTAAAAAAATAAAAAATAAAGGCTATGTCAAGCCAACTGTCAGTTGTGAGTTAAGCTTACCTTGAAAGTGGTACAGAAGAGTCCTGGCTGGTTTTAATCAGTGGTTAGAGCTTCAGCCTGAGGACAGTAGGGTCTCGGGTTTGATTCCCAGTCAAGGGCACATACCTCAGTTGCAGGCTGGATCCCTGGCCTGGGGTGAAAATGGGAGGCAACCAAGCGATGGGTCTCTCTCACATCATGTTTCTCTCTGTCTCTCCCCCTCCTTCTTTCTCCCCTCCATTCTCTCAAAAAAAAAAAAAATCAATGGGCAAGAATATCCTTGTGTAAGGATTTAAAAAACAAAAGAAGAGGTTGGAACAGTAAGTTCCAAACTCTCAAAACATACATGTTTTCACTTAAAGATAACATTGTTCTTTCCTGATATATTGCATTATGCATGTATCCTTTATAATCATATAATTTTTACCAACCATTTCTGCATCCATCTTTGAAATAAACATCTAATCTTTTAATCTTTCTCATTCCATAAAAAAAGTCCTGTGTAGAGATATTGCTGCAGATGTGTATATTTGTGTTCAAGAGACTAGGGGTGAAGAGAAGGAATAAACCAAGCCATCAGTGTCAATGTGTGTGAGATAATTTAAGGATTATAGACTGAAATGGTTTCAACAAGAAATACAGTTGCCCCTCAGTATCTGTGAGGGATTGGTTCCAGTACCCCAGCAGGTAGCAAAATCCACAGATGCTCAGGTCACTTATATAAAACGGCATAGTATTTGCAAATAGAAAATATGCACATCCTCCTGTATACTTCAAATCATCTCTAGATGACTTATAATATTTAATACCATGCAAATGCTATGTAAATAGTTGTTATAGTTTATTATTTAGGGAATAATGACAAAAAGAAAGAATCCTGTACATGTTCAATGCAAACATAACCAGCGTAGGCCATAACTACATAGTACACATCAGCAACAACATAACTTTTTCTTTCATTATTTGAAATTCTTTGCATTTTTTAACATAAGTGCAGCAATTATCTACAAAACTTCCCCCACGTGTTTAATTTTATTTTCCTAATTAGAGGTTCAGCTGGTCTTAGCATAGATCTACCTACACATTGTCAAATAGCTTTACAAGTTTAAGAAATACTGTTTCACTGAATCTTGGCCTTGGTCACATCTTGAACAACTGATACACAAGTAATAGAAGTTAGGATGATTTATTTGACATTACTAAGGAATGAGATATTTCACATATGTACATTTTTAAAATGATAACCAACACACTGTCAACACAAAGGTTTAGAGCTGTAATCTTTCTGAATATTTTTGCTATTGGTTGATTCCATGGATGTGGACCTATGGATACAGATGGCCGGCTATATATTTTTCCAGTCCGGAGTGCCTAAGCCTCAAGATAAAAGTATGTTTCTGGTATTATACACCTGAATTTATTGAATGACTACTTGGCTCTCTTTATTATATACACAGAATTTATATTTTTGGTCATTATTGTAAATTGTGCCTAAAAGGTATTTGTAAAATACATGACTAGCAAAAAGAATAAATGTCTATACCAGTTATTTTCAACTCATGGCACATATAAACTAATTACTAAAATTCTGCAGCACACAAAATAATATTATTTTGCCAATCTAACAAAAAAAATAGGTATAATTTTGATTGACTCACACTGGATGGCTATTGTTGTGTTGGCTATTATCATTTTTTTTTTTAACAATCTAAGGGAAAACAGGTCAGTGCCTCTGACTAAATAGTCAGATATTGCATGTTTTAAAAAATCTTATAGTACACCGGTTGAAAAAAAATCACTGGTCCATACAAAATCACTCTTTATTTGGGTGTAATCCACTACTTTGAATTGCTAATAGCCTCTAAGGATGACAACCACAATTATTTGAATAAAGTATTATGTTAATTATTAGAACATTAGACATTTTATAAGTTCACATAATGCATAAAATTTCTATTTCACATTACTGCTGTTTAGGTTATCAGATACTAATTTATTTAATGATTATTTCCAGTTATTTCTCTTATGTGTTTGCTTACCCATTTGCTGAAGGTCAAAGTAAAACAGTCAAAAAGGAGGAGGGTATTGAAAATTACAAATAACTACACTTAAAACAAACAAAATGCATCATTTGTAAATTTATTTATTTTTAAATTGTATATCATCTAGGGCTCTTACAATGAAATGTATTATCCTTATAATATGCATTTAGAGTTAAGTAGTTTAAAAATTTAGTTGGTTTTAATTTGCCTTTGAAAATATTCAATTAAAAGTAGAGTCAAACTCTGCCTTCCACATTTATGTCCAAATATATATTTTAGCAATTTTGCTGGCTCCCTAGAAATCTATATATATTCCATTTAATTATTTAAATATAAGGGATATGTGTCAAAGGATATAGTTAAATTTTTCCTGAACTCTAGAGATATGTTTGCTTCTTTTCTATAGCATTGTGTCAGGAGTTCAGAAAAATGTATCTTTGCTTAAGTCTCACAGAGCATTTAGGAGAATAGTTAAGTTTAAATTCTTTTAAAGCTGTTATTTTCAGAAAAAATTTACATTTTATGCTTTGAGGTCATATTTATATTTATGATTTCAAACTATTGGTAAATTAATATTTTCTTTTCTAATATATTTAATAATTTAAATTTATTAAAAGTGTGTTTACACTTTTTCCATGCTAACAATCATTTTCAAAAAATTTAATTACCCTGTGGTCATATGGAATGTATTTTGTGGAGATTCACTCATATATTTGCCTTACTTAGTAGCACTGATGAAATGAAAATATGTTGACAAATATATGCTAAGATTATTTTCTATTCACATCTCATGGTAATTATATTAAACACAATATAATTGTGTTCAGAATCTTCTACATTAATTTCTCTTTCATGTGTGTATCTGTGCCTTTTTATTTTGAAAATAAAAAGGTGACTTTTTAGTTCCACTGAGTAATTTTTAACATGATGAAATGGATGAGTGAACCTTACTAGTCAAATCCCCCACTGGTATGCAATATGGCCACAATAGTGAGTTCACAGTTCACAGTGATTCAGTGCTGTAAATGCTTTCATAGTTTTCTTGGAATATGGAAATGGAGCTGTCCTCAGATGATGCTTCTTCCTTTGAGCCTCATTAGTATCACCTTCACAAGTTAATAAGACCTTAGATATTAAATTAGCACTTTAAGAAAACTTACAAAGTCTTGATGTTTTGATTCTGTGGGTAAGCAAAAACCCTTGGAGAAATGAAAATCTTGATCGTGTGCAGGAATACCCAGAAATATCAAATACATTTTTAAAGTTTAAAAATATTTACTGTTTTTTAAAAACATGTTGATATAAAATATCATTTGCTTTAATTATTTTCATATGAAAAAGTAAATACTTGCCAACATGTTTTAAATGGTGAGCCTAGTGATTAAAATAGTAATCTGTCTTTTATATCTCAGTTAAAAATAATCTATAATTTCAGTTAAGAACATACAATTTCTCCATTGACTGAGGTGCTGTTTCAAGTAGGTAGATCCATTTAAAAAAACAAGCAAACATTGTTCCCATGCTTTGTTCAATATGGCTGACTTGTGTCATGTTGGAAAAAAATTTAATCACTAGCCACAAACTTTTCCATTTTTACTTTCCTTTCAAATGCATCCTAAGATCCATAGAGGACTAGTAGAGAGATAAGATGGCCTGTGACAGGCCATCAACATCACAAGGAAAAAACTGACATGAAAGCACATGCTGTACTAGCAGCATCATATGCATGCGAGAGAGCATATTCCTAGTGTCAATTCAGTTGCAATTTCTCACGGTTGAGAGTCAAATGAAATGCTTAAATGCATTGCGTCATCGGCGGTAGGGACTAATTATAGCTAGATTTAATGGCTGTGCTAAAATAAAGCTAGTTGGAAAACAGATTTAGTTCCCTGATGATACCAGGTCTGACTGATGACTCACCTTAAATTTGGGGACCAAGATTTGCCCTCACTTCTTTGTTTGTCTATTTGACAGCTTGCCAATATCCATTAAGTAGATACCAGGAAAGGGAAAAGCACTACCTGGGTGCATGACAAGACACTGGGATGGAGTCGTGGCTTTTGATCATTCCTAGATGCTGTTATCTGGTTTAATATAGAGACAGGTCTGTAACTGGTGAGAATCATTCACTGTTACCATCCCAGGGGTCATTACTTAACCTGAGTATCTTCACACCTGCCAGCCCGAGAATAAACATGATTCCCTTCCATTGCAGAACTCCGACTGCAGGGCCTAAGCCTCCCTCGGTCTCCCAGTGATGTACTGCCATCTCCACGGGTACCTCACATGTGCTCAAAAACAAGTCTGCTCATTTTCATCTGCTTTTTTGAAATCTGCTGCCCTCAAATTACTAAGGGAGGCATCGTGCCACCGCCACCCTTGCCAGTGACGTTCTTGTACCCTAAGTACTTCAATTACCCAAATCAAAACAGTGCCTTCAGCATAAGCTGCAGTTCTCTCTTTCCCGCTCCCCCCTTAAGATCCTAGAGCCAAAATGGAGAACAGATACTATTTTCCCCTGTCACACCCCTATACCAGGACTTCATTCTCCTGAGACAACCTCCCTCTCACTTTATTTCCAAGCAATGCAACATAAAATAGATGCATAGAGAGTAGGTAATGAGAAGAAAAATCCACTGGACATTTAGATTCAGTCAGGCTGTCCAATATATGGAAATTAATACAGGAAGATCAAATTGAGATTAGAAGGGTGAGAAGGGGCCAACCTTGTAAGGAGAGAGGGCATTTGGGGAATGAGGTGAATGCAGAGCAGAAGCATCCAAAGCAGAACAAGATCACCTGTGAAGGCCCAGAGGATGGGAGAATCTGGTATTTTTGATGGCATGGAAGTGGCCAGAGTAGCTAGAACAGGGGTGGGCAAACTTTTTGACTCGAGGGCCACAATGGGTTCTTAAACTGGACCGGAGGGCCAGAACAAAAGCATGGATGGAGTGTTTGTGTGAACTAATATAAATTCAAAGTAAACATCATTACATAAAAGGGCACGGTCTTTTTTTTTTTTTTTTTTTTTTTAGTTTTATTCATTTCAAACGGGCTGGATCTGGCCCGCAGGCCATAGTTTGCCCACGGCTGAGCTAGAATATAGGGAGTGAGAGAGAGAGAGCAAGGGAGAGACGAAGGCTGTAGATGCAGACGAACTATTCCAGATTATAAATTATAGGAAGAAGTTTGGATTTTATGTGTAAGCTTGTAGGAAAGCATTGAAGTTTTATATGATGAGGATTATTTACATTTTCCTATTTATGTTTTTTTATGGTTAGTATGCAAAAATATATAAGAAACAGTCCCTCTCCCCCTCCCTCAGAAAGAGCAACAATAGAACCGTGGTGATGATTTGCGTCACAAAATGTGTCTATATCCATTTTCACAATGTAAAACCATTACTTTAAATTTTATTACAAATGTGAGTATGCATGAGTTTATGAATATCAAAGTTTATTAGGGAATATTGCTAAACACAGTGTTCATTGCACGAACGCAATGCACTATTGGGAAACATCGCAATGCCTTTTGAGATAATGCATGCATATTTTTAATCTTCCTGCAATGCTATGAGAAGAAATTGCCAGAAAATGTCCATGAAATATTTTGAGTTTCTTTGAAGAAAGTAGTTCTGTAAATACAAAGATTGTAACTGGTAGGTCTTGACAGCTTCCAAAATCGTCTCTCAAAAGTTAATGTGTTATTTATTTACTTACTAATATGGGCTTAGATTCAGTCAACTTCTGAAAAATATTTGCTTTCACAAATTTCTACAAAAAACAAAAAGATATTTTTAATTTAAATAGTCGTGTCCATCCCAGAGTAGAGAGATTTTAAATCTGACTGTATTTTGTTTTGAAAAAAAGTATATATTAACTGTTATATAAAATGATTCATACTACATGTAAAAAAATTCATTCTGTTTGTGCCTTTTACGTGTCTGCCTATAGCATCACAACCACCCATCTGTCCTCAGATTCCCAGAGCATATTATAATAGTAGATGTTTTAGGTTCAATTTTTATTTTGTGTAAGCCTCTTCCGGTAACATAATTTCCACAAATACAGTAGACACTGAGCACTAAATTTCATAGTTTTGTCCATACTTTTTTAAAGTGTGTATTCAGAATGTTACCTCATATACCAATCTCCTTTGGCTTTAAGTAGTCAAATCCAGTGCTTTTTTCCTCCCTCAAGAGTATCTGCCTCCCCTCCCATCAGTTTTGTATTTATTCACAAAGGACTAGTCTCACATAGGATGCTATTGTCTGTGTTTCTTCCTGGAACCATTGTTAATTAATCTCTTTGGGTTTGTATGTAGACTGGGGAAGGGGAGGGAGAGAGTGAGTAGTTGTCTGGGGAGTTAACCTCGTCTCTATGGAGAGTGGACAGATGTTCTACATGAAAGCCTTTTGGAGAGGAAATGAAGCAGCCACTTCTTCAGGGCTTCCTTGGTGGTCAGACCCCCCTATGGCTTCAGATTCCCCTGGCTTTATCCTGCCAAGGCCACTTATTGGACGGGGAGCGGCTGTTTGTTCATGTCTTGGCACACTGTCCCGTACTCTTCAGAAAAGATGCTTGTTCAGATACATGCCTTCTCTGAAACCGCCAGAGAACGGAATGCACTCCAAATAAAAAGGGAAGTGAAGAGACAATTTATAAAAATAATTAACAGCAACACCCCATGGGACGTGTGTTTAAAAAAATCCACCTAATCTTCTTGTTGAATGTGCTCTTTAGGAGTCATTATATAGAGTGTGGCTTAGAGGGCTGGAAAACAGTTCTTTTTAATGTGTTTGCCTTTAAGATTTACCTCCCTAATTTATGTAACAGGTTATACTACTTAGGAAGGCTAAACACATGAGCCTAACATAATTTCTGTGTTTTTGAATAATCTGAAATTGTATGGAATGTTAAAACTAAAAGAGGAAATATAATTCAACAATGCTTCCGTTGAACCTAGCAACTGGTCTTTCTACAGTGTGTTAAAGTATGGTTTTAAAAACATAAACACTTATGACTTTCACACAAAAATAAAATGAGCATATGTCAAATATTTTATTCACCTAATTAATATGAAAATCAGTAAGTTCGTAAGACTGGTTCAAAGGAGAAGTTGAAGTTAAAGATTTATAGAAGCAGTGAGTCAAAGGAATTCTGAAATTAATTGGCTAATAGATACAATACTGACATTTTACTAGCCAGTAGCCTTTGGAATTACCTTTAATACTGGACAAAAGTCTACAATTCAACATATTACTTCAAGCTGTTTGGGCGCCAACCAAAAAAATACCTAACTCAGCCCCGGCTGGGTAGCTCTGTTGGCTAGTGCATCCTCCTGATACGCCAAGGTTGTAGGTTTGATCCCTGGTCAGGGCACATACAAGAATCAACTATGGATGCATAAATAAGTGGAACAACAAATCGATGTCGCTCTCTCTCTCTCTCTTCTCTCTGTCTCCCCTCCTCTCCCTTTCCCCCTCTCTCCCTCCTCTCTCTAAAATCAATCCGTCAATCAATCAATTAAAAAATTTTTTCTCCTAGATAATTTAATAAGCATTGGGTGAGCCTATTAAAAGTAATATGTAGTAATCTTTATTACCAAGTTTTTAATAATTTTGTTCACGAGTGAGAGAGGGTGTTATAAAATTTTTAACTGATGACAATGGAGACATCATATAGGCCCCCAAAATCACCTCCAAGAAAGCACTCTAGTCTATTATATATGTGTGTGTACATGTGTATATATATGTTTATAGGTAATACTAGAGGCCCATTGCACGAAGAGATTCGTGCAATAGGCCTTCCCTTCCCCTGGCTGCCAGCACCATTTTCCTCTGGCACCCAGGACCCAGGCCTTTGCTGCTCCGGCCGAAGCCTTCAGTCTTCACTGCTCCGGCTGGATCCTTCAGTCTTTGCTGCTCCAGCCAGAGCCATGGAGCCTTCAGTCTTTGCTGCTCTGGCCGGAGCCTTCAGTCTTCACTCCACTGCTTTGTGCCTATGTATGTAAATTAATCGCCATCTTTGTTGGGTCAATTTGCATACTCTCCTGATTGGCTGGTGAGCATAGTAGAGCGACTGTCAATTTACATGTCAGTCTATTATTAGGTAAGATATATTAACCAAATAAAGCATACTGCAAGACTGTTATGAGCTGCTTTTAGAGAAAGCGAACTATACTTTTGTAGTTCTGAAAGATTGATCTATTTAATTACTTAAGTTCCGTGCATTCCTTCTTTATCCAGACTTCTAAGTTGCTGGGAGAGTCCCATAGACAACTCGGGGAATAGGACCTGGACCAAATGGCATGGGACTTAGGATCTTCTTTTGAAAGGAAATAAGGACAACGGGTGGCGGTCACTGTCACAGTCTTTGATGATGGCGTCACAGTGACCAGGGTTTTTTCAGAATGTGTGCTCTCACGAAAGTTGATTACCTTTTTATATTTCCCAGAGAAGAGTTTTTGTTTTGTTTTTATCAGAAAAAGGAGACTTATCAGTTAATGCTTATGTAAATTTCACAATACCAGATAGAAAAAATAATAATTACTTTTAATCTCTACAAATCACCCAATGAAAATTTTAAAAATTCAAATTCCTGTTGGTTCAACCCCAAATATTCTGAATAAGCAGTTAAGGGACAGATCCTGGGGATCTGCATTTACAATGAGTAGCTCAGGTGATGCCCATGCATACTGTTCTTAATGCTCTGTAGTTATTTATACAGAAGAGGCAGATAAATAAACAGAACTTCAATATCAAACATTATTACCTATTATATATCAAGTTGTGATATCTTATGGGCAACAGTATTTCTTCCTACTTGGTTCTGAATCCTAATTTCTGCTATAAATCACTGAAGGATTCCTATTTAATAACAATTCAATTGAGTCAAGTTTTTAGTAAATTTTTATTGTCTCTTTTTTCCACCGGTATCTTGTATATATTTATTCATCCTTTAAAAAAAAAAACAACAAAAAAACTTGGCATTATGCAAAGTACCAGGCAAAGAACTCTAGAAGATAAAGATGGATATGTCACCCCTTCTGTTAGGAACTCACACCTAATAGAGGACATTCACCTACACTAGGAATCTAAAAAAGAAAAATGGCCATTTATGCTGAACTAGATCCAGGGGGTGAGTTTAGGGGAGCACATAGGAGAGAGATTAGCTCTGATGGAGGATATCATGGAGAACTCATACACAAGTTGCAGTCATTTGATGAGTACTTACAAAGCACTGACTAGGTATGTGCATTGTTCTAGGATCTAAGGATTGAGTGATGAGGAAGACCTTAGGTCAGTCATCATGTGACTTTGACTTTTTAGGATCCTCTCAAATCCCTTCTCTTCTAGTGGATTTGTGAGCTGGCCTTAGAAAATGGTAATCAAGGAAATTGGTGAAAAAACTGAAGCAGTTCTTATCACTCAGTTTGCTTCCTTTGGCTTATTTTATTTTAACACAGCACGATGTAATAAGACACCCTCCAGAGTCTAGGAGTGGATATATGTTGGCTGCATTCCTGTAGCCAGGAGCCTGGTTCTCCCAACATCAATGATGAGGCACCTGTAGGTAGATGTATACCGCTCTCAGGCTAATCAGTTACTGTTTGCTTCTTGTCTCCCTGTTTTCACACCTTGGAGAATGATATAGTGTAAATATAACTTTAGCATCTTCATTGCAAATACCCAATTCCATATTTCTTTACTAGCTCAATTGAAATCAGGTAAGTACCTTACTGGTTATGAAATATGTACAAAATCCTTAATGGCCTCCATTTTAAAAATGTACAGAAATAAGTTCAAGGCATATTTCAGAGACCTATTTGAGAATATCTGTATATCAGAAAATTAGCTAAGAGGCAACCTTATTATATATACTAGAGGCCAGGTGCATGAAATTCATGCGTGGATGAGGTCCCTAGGCCTGGCCTGTGATCAGGGCTGATCAGGCTCCCTGCCTCCCCACCTTCCTTCCTCCTCCTTCTCTCGCCTCCTCCTTCCCTCGCCACCCACGTCCGCTGCCACCCATTCCAGGTTCCCTCTCCCAGCCCAGGGGCCTGGCCGGATAGGGCGATTGGGGCCTGCTGGCCGGGGGGAGGGACCAGGAGGTTGGCCAG
The DNA here is from genome assembly GCF_014108235.1 of Myotis myotis. NCBI lineage: Eukaryota > Metazoa > Chordata > Mammalia > Chiroptera > Vespertilionidae > Myotis > Myotis myotis. Next base: position 60,597,679 of record NW_023416313.1, on the reverse strand, counting down.
CAGGCCCCATCGGTGATCGGGGCCTGAGGGCTGGGGGCAGCTCCTGCATTAATCGTCTGCCCCCTGGTGGTCAGTGTGCATCATAGTGACCAGTCGTTCCAATCATTCTAGTCATTCCATCGTAATGGTCACTTAGGCTTTTATATATAGATACTAGAGGCTCAGTGCACAAATTTCTTGCAAGGGTAGGGTTCCTAGGCCTGGCCGGCGATCAGGGCCGATCTGTAGGGCAATTGAGGGGGCCCTGCTGGCACCCGCATTGGCTGGTCTGGGGCCTGCGGGCTGGGGGCAGCTCCTGTGTTGAGCTTCTGCCCCCTGGTGGTCAGTGCACATCATAGCGACCAGTCATTCTGCCATTTGCTCGATTTGCATATTAGGCTTTTATTATATAGGATATATTGATTTCAGAGAGTAAGGGAGAGGGAGAGAGAAATAGAGATATCAATGATGAGAGAGAATCATTGATCGGCTGCCTCCTTCATGCCCCCCACTGGGGATCTAGCCGCAACCTGGACATGTGTCCTGACCGGGAATCAAACTATGATCTCCTGGTTCATAGTTTGACACTCAACCACTGAGCAGTGCCAGCTGGGCCACCCTTATTCTTCATGTACTTTTTGCTCCTTTGACAGTGAAGAACTAAAACTACTTTAAGATGCAGAGCAGCACCCCATCTCCAGTGATTCTCTCTAATTAATGTGGTGATCTATGCAGAAAAAAGAAACAATTGCAAGAGTCCTTTAATAATTATCTAGCCAAGGACTTCAGATAATTACAGCAGGAAGATTTTCAAGAAACAAAACACTCTGCAAAATTTGACCTCTCATTTTGATTTGGGCAAATTGATTTAAACCTCTTCTTTCATGTTGATGTGTACGCTTCACAAAGTCAGCCTAATGCCAGACAGATCTGCAGAAATGAAAACATTACTGAGTCACAGTTTAAAGATTTCAATATACTAACCCAGGCTTTTAGAAATCCCATAATGAGAATGAGAGGACTGAATGGGAAAAAAAAAATCAAGAAATTTGTGGGTAGAAATATAGAAATATAAAGTGGAAAAGTAAAACCTATTTAAAATAAGAAGTATTAACTCTTGGCAAAGAAAAAAATAGTATCAGACAAGGATATGTTCCATTTGTAAAAATGATCATTAATTAGTGGTCTTGCTGTAGGAAATACTGAAGAAAACGCTGAGCCATCATATTCATGAATATTAAAACTGCCATTAGCAAAACTTCCCATTTGCTTAATTTCATAATTGATAATACAAATAATCATTTTTTCCCATTGCAATAAAAAAAATAAGCTTAAGTCTTCAGATAAGTTTCTGGACTTTATAAATTTATTCAGTCAGAAACTGTATAAAACTGCATAAAAAAAATCTTTGTTTTTGTTAAAAGCCTGCTTGCCCTCATGATCTTTCTAAATTTTTAAAAATCTTACATCAGCTCTCTCTCTTACTTGAAAAATGGCAGTGTTTTCTGAAAAGGATAAACTCTATTTCCTTGGAGTCCCTCAAGATAGAGTATATAAGCCAACCTTAGTCCTTAGAGATTGAGCTCTAAATTGTCTTTTGTGATACAAGCAAGGACACTATTTTGTATTAATGGTCACAGTGTTAACTGTAGCCGAAGGCAACACTATATTTTCTAAACACCATATATTTTTTAAAAATGCCTGACATATAAATAAGATCATAAATAGACAAATGCATAGATGCTATATTTTCTATATTTTCAACTCCCTGTCCTTTTTTTCTGAGCTATTTCCCTATTTTGGCAGCCTTTTCTCTCGGTGCCTTGTGCCCCATGGTGGTGTGTGTTCACACTTACCACAACAGTTGTCTAACCTCCAGAAATAGCTTTGACATTTAAGAGAGGACCAGGGGAGAGAGCAGAGCTTAACACCCAAGGCTAAATAGCTAATAGTAAAATTGGGACATCAGTGAGAGAGAGATTTAGGGTGAATGGATATGCAGGTTTCTCTGTAAGTCATGTATGGAAATGATTTCTGTTCTGAGTATGATCAAAACTAGCTCACGTCAAACTTGTTTATTCGTTTATTAACTCATTCAGTACATGTTGTGCAAGGACATGAAGAAAATAAAACTAAAGGTCTAAGCTTTTGCATCTAGGCACTCCCCAAATACTTGTTTTACAACACCTGTGGGTATCTGGTGGGAATATGTATTTTGAAGGTATGCAGAGAAATGTAGGTAATCTAAGAAATTATAATAATTTATCAGTACATTGAAAGTGGCTTCAAGTTTCATAACTAGTGATACTCTATTATAGCATGCTGCCATTTTCCTGAATTAACATGCTTAAATTTTTCTTTTGATGGAAACATTTATTTAGTTGATCATTATGGTCTTCACACTTGCTGCAAAGATTCTGAATTCCTTTGACATGCCTAAGTCTCCTACCCCAGGGAGCAAGGGAAGGATGGGCAGGAACCACTTTCATCTGCTTACACAAATATTTCTTTTTCATTTCCTAAGAAGCGACAGTTATTTTGTACTTTACAATCATGCAATGTTAATGATGATACCTATGTTTTAAATGATTGGATCATCAAATCTGGGCAAGAATTGCTATGCTGTAATAACAGTCATAGAGAAACTCCAACCTATTATTTTCTGGGCATAACCCATGAGAACACCAACACGATTCTACCACCTGGCTTTGGGACATACAGTGGTTTTCAGATATTCCATATGCCTAGGAAAATTCAACAATCAGACATCATTCTCCAGGTTAAATTTGCTGAGCCTGCTAGGAAAATTAATTGTGTGCACTAGTTCTTCTGCTCTAGTGGACTTTCTAATAAAACCATTTTTGTGTTACCTACGTCTTGGTTTCCATAGAGATGAGATGCATGGGTACCCCCACACCAAATTATGGTTTGACATGTGAAAAGTAGTATAGGAAAGCCACAGCTCAGAAAAAAGAATGCCAGCAGTGGAAAAGTTAGGGCTAGAGAAGACTGAATAGTTCCCAGACTAAAATTGTAAGTACTTGGAAAGAAGAAAAAAGTCACTTTGACATAAAATTGACATGGATAAAGGAGACTGTGCATAATGCATTTTTAAATGAGATAAAAAATTAAAATTTGGCCGAAACCGGTTTGGCTCAGTGGATAGAGCGTCGGCCTGCAGACTGAAAGGTCCCAGGTTCGATTCCGGTCAAGGGCATGTACCTGGTTGCGGGCATATCCCCAGTAGGAGATGTGCAGGAGGCAGCTGATCAATGTTTCTCTCTCATCGATGTTTCTAACTCTCTATCTCTCTCCCTTCCTCTCTGTAAAAAATCAATAAAATATATTTAAAAAAAAATTTAAAATTTGGTCTTTGATATTAAAAACAATTTTATATAAGTCAATTTAATTATTTTGACTAAATATGTTTATTTTGCAAATAAACATATTTGCAAAATATGTTTCCTTCTATACAAATTTCCTTCTATACAAATTTTTACTGTTTTGCTTATCTTCATTTTAGGTTCCTCTGCTTTAAGAATTTGATTGAGCCAAAACCGGTTTGGCTCAGTGAATAGAGCGTCGGCCTGCAGACTGAAAGGTCCCAGGTTCGATTCCGGTCAAGGGCATGTACCTGGGTTGCGGGCACATCCCCAGTGGGGGATGTGCGGGAGGCGGCTGATCGATGTTTCTCTCTCATCGATGTTTCTGACTCTCTATCTCTCTCCCTTCCTCTCTGTCAAAAATCAATAAAATATATTAAAAAAAAAAAAAAGAATTTGATTGAATAGAAGGTAGTTTTCTACATAAATATGCTTTGGCGTTAGCTTTCAATGTAACACAGCTAGGCCACCTAAAATTCCTTGTTTATGAACTAGCCATGAGGCCTGGAGAGTCACCCAAGAGGAAATACTGACAGTAGAGCTCTCTGAGGCAGAGGTGGTGTTGTGTTTTTTTAATGGTTACCTATTGAACATTATTACATTGTTGCTGTAAAACAGTTCACAGTGAACTCACTCCATGTGAAAGAACCAAAACTTAGACTAAATCCTTTGTCTGCTAAAAAAAAAATCGATGGTACCCACATTTCACCTGGCACTCATTGCTTCTCAGTAATGGTTTTATTTCTATCTAATTGATATTTTATCTTATTTTTCAGTCTCCATTATAAAACCTTTCCACTTCCCTTAAGACCACAACCCTACTGGAGCGATTAAAAACTTATCTTTAGCATACACTGATATTATTTTGAACCCAGTTTGACTATTAATCACTTTTTTTATTTTTTTTACTTTAGGCAAAAATGCAATCACTGACATTCATGTTTCTTATCAATATAATGGGATGATTATCTACCTACAATATTATTCAATAAATAAATATTTCCTCCCCTGCCTTTCCCACTCTTAAAACCTTCCTCTTTATAATCGCGTTGCCTATGTCACTTAGAAATTAGCGACTGCTGCAGACTCCTTTCTGTTCCCTTGTCTCCAGATGTATGTACATGTTGACACTCCCCACCTCTCCTTAGGTAAACATCACCTGCCTTCTGGATTCCATCCCTTACCCCCTCATTTGAGACCTTCCTCGATTAGCCAGCCCTTCTCTGCCTTGTATCATGAAACTCTCCGTGTACTGATATCATTATCAAGTCTCTCCATTTCTTTAAAAAAAAAAAAGCAAAAAACAAAACAAAAACAAAACAAAAACAAAAAGCCTACCCCTCACAAATTGCCACCCTCAAAATTAATGCTCCCAACAACACCTTTCTCTACTCATAACTTCTCAAAATGTTGTCACCATCACAGCCTTCAATAGTCTTGCTTTTATTCGTTTGTCCCCTGAAATCTGACATTTCTTCCGTCTTTTTCGGACAAACATGAACATTTTTCTCAGCAAACGTGAACATTTATTAAACACATATGTATCCCCCATACATAAAATGCTTAGTACTAAAAGCCAACTGTGTGACTCCCTTCCTCATTTTCTTTTTTCAGTGTTTGAAACTGCCGGTAGTATACCAATCGCTAGTAAAAGGCCTCTTTCATCAAGCTTCTGAAAGATTATGGATTCCTAATTTCTTTTTATCTTCCATCGCTTACTTTGCTTTTGCTTTTCCCTCCTGTGCCTGCCTGTGTCCTCACTGAAAGGGTGTTTATGTGATGCCACATTGTTTTCCTTCATTTGCCTCATTTTGTCTTAGTTTTGCAAACTCTGATGACTTCCTCAAATATCTCTATGCAGTAAATATTCAAAACATATCTATAATTCTGAAGTCTCAGTTCTCATCTCATATTTTCAACATATATTTATGGGGTACCTCAGACAACATAAAAGTGACTTTGCCCCTAAAATCTACTTTGTCCTATTTTTCTCTATTGCTAATACGAATAGCCTCCATCTTCCTAGTCAAACTTAAAAGCCTAATTGTTTTTAACCCCTTGTCCTGTGTTATCTACCCATGTTTAAGCAGTGATGAGAGACCGGGGCTCTCACATTTCTGCACATTTTACAAGCAAGGCACTAACTACCTTTTGTTTGAAACTGTATTTCAAGGATTTTTGTATAGTGAACAGCCTTGGGAGACAGAAATAGTTTCTTCCTTTAAAGTAAAGGGCAGATGTGCTTATAGCCTTGGTTAGAGATAATGTTTCTGGAGCAAAGGAGAGATACGGTTGCAACCTATTACAAAAGATTCAGATTTCCTAAGCCCTGGATTCCTCTTCTATACAGCAACTCATGGGATGTCTAGGCCTCACCTGAACTTCCCTATGGGAATTGGGGCTTGGGGAATCAGCTCAAGAAAAATGAGGATACTCTGGTTACTGCTGTTATCTATAATAATAAAAGCGTAATATGCTAATTAAACCGGATGCCCTTCTGGATGAAGCCGGGGCTGCGAGGGAAGCCTGGGTCCCGGGTGCCAAAGGGAAGCTGGTGCCGGCAGCTGGGGGAAGGAAGGCCTACTCTTGCACAAATTTTGTGCATCAGGCCTCTAGTAAGTAATAGAGTCATTTGTCTCTGCCCCAAGACTCTTGTGTCATTGGCCTACATCCATGAAACTGGCAGGCTAACTTTCTAGTTTGCAAGAAGTAGAAAATCTCTGACTTATCACAGTTCTTAAACAACAGTTGCTATATTCTGTCCATTCATCTTCTACAGTATCTTACAACATGAATCCCTTTGTTCCATTTACACTCCCATTCCTCTGGTTACCTCATCACCTCTGTCTGGAATTGATTGCCTGCACGACCCATTCATCTCTGATTTCTTTCCTCCCAAACTGTCTGCACATCATTGCCAGAACATTCTTCCTACAACAAAATGTGTACCATATAACTTTCTCATGTGATAACACAGAACAACTCTTAAATGTTCAAACCTCACTTGGAAGGGTGATTCTCTATCTCTACACCCTAGTGACTAGCCAGATAAAATCACTTCTGGCCTGTGTTTTTGTCCATAATGTGTCCTCTCCCTGAAGTTCCCAGTCCCCATGAAAACATTCCAACCCAGTTCTAATGATATTTCCTCAAACCAGAAGTCATCCAACCCCATTCTGAACACTTTACTTTTCCTTCCTTATGCCCTGAATCACATTTACTCCCTTGTGTTATACCAGCTTTCATGTATCTCTTATTTAATAAGTATCTATATTTAAAGTTGCTTGAGGTGAAGGGACCATGCCTTGTACAACACTGTATACTCTACAATTGCTGGTATAATAGATTATACATAATAAGTATACTGCTAGAGTTATACTGCTATTTAGTTTCTTTTTTTAATTGAATAGGTTGAATTAGCAATAAGATTGCATATTTGGAAACTACATAACACAAAATATATGGAACCTCTATCTGAGAATGAAGAGAAATAACATTTTCTGTTTCATAGTATTTTACTATAATTTGGAGGTGCTGATTAATATATGATATCAGAAAAATAATCATTCTTAGGTCAGTTCTTAGTATAAAACAATTTTAAATTTATTATCACCTCCCAAAATTTTATAGCCCCTTAAACACAAATGTATTACACATTTTTGGTAGCAAGCCAAGGTGACACCAGTTATTGTGATATATTGTCATATATATACTAATGTGACACTGTTTATATTTATTTCTACAATCTTAGTTCTCTATATTTTCCTCAATGGTGTGTTTCCTATGTAAAAACTATAACTGATTGATATAGCAACCTAGAGTTTCATGAGCTCAGTACTGACCCATTGTTCAGTTTGACCCCAAGAGAATACAAAAGAGAAGTCATGGATTTTAATATATATCTTGTTTTGCTTCAATTTTAAGAATTTAGTTACTTCAAGGGTAGGATGTGCTTCTTTACCAGCATGAGAAATACCAAGGAAAGTACATTCAGCCTCAAGTACTGTGCTGTGGTCTAAATATAACAGCACTTCTGCTTATAAGTCTTCAATTTAAAACAGACAGTGTCTTTGTAGCATTTGCACTGATAGCTCCGCAGCATTTGCCTCTTATCTATGTCACTAGGATGTACTCAGTATTTAGCAAGGTCCGTCTGTCTTTTAGTACTGAAAGCTCTCAGCTGGATTTCTAGCCAGCCGAGAGAAAGGGAACAAAGAGGAGGACCTAAGTACCAGCTTGAAAAAAGCAAGCTACTAAGGTTCACTGGAGAGTCAGACGCAGCTAGCCAATGAAATAAGGTAAATGCTTCTATTCTTAAAATGTCTTTGGTTCCAGGCTTTTTCAAGGAAAGCTTTATAAAAATAAAATTAGCAATACGAGGAAAATATAACAATGGGGTCTATACATGATATACAGTTATTGGGATACTTAGATAACGAAAGTAAAATGCTAAGACAACCTAGCACTTAGTGCATGCTCAGTACATACTTGGTTTTATTATAACGGTATGCTGGTCATTATATGCTTTTTTTTATATATATCATCTCATCTATACTAATAAAAGGATAATATTCTAGTTAGGGTGGATGTCTTCCAGACAACCTTCTGGATGGCCTTCTGGACAAAGCCGCAGCGGCTGCAAGGGCCCAGGCTCAGGCCAGCAGTGGAAGCAGCAGTGGGGTAATGGGAGCGGCACCTTCCCCTGATCCACCAGGTCACCTCCGCAGAGGGAGGCCAGACTGCGGCTTAGGCCAGGGGCCAAGGCAGAGGCGGTTAGGGGTGATCAGGCAGGCAGGTGAGCACTTAGGAGCCAGCGGTCCCGGATTGTGAGAGGGATGTCCGACTGCCGATTTAATTGGGCCTAAACTGGCAGTCGGACATCCCCCAAGGGGTCCCAGGTTGGAGAGGTTGCAGGCCAGGCTGAGAGACCACCCCCCTGTGCACGAATTTCATGCACCAGGCCTCTAGTTTAATATAAGGAAGGTTTATTATTACTGTTTTCCAATTCAGATATCTAAATTGCTCAAAATATCACAGAAACCATCTTCTACTAGGTCAGTTGGCCACCAAATCCCATGCTCTTAAAAGCGTATTTCCTCCTGGACTTTCAAACAACAAATCCTATATAATAAAAGGGTAATATGCAAATTGACCCTAACAGCAGAACAACTGGGAATCACTGGTCATTATGACACATACTGACCACCAGGGGGCAGATGCTCAATTCAGGAGCTGCCCCCTGGTGGTCAGTGTGCTCCCACAGGGGGAGCTCTGCTCAGCCACAAGCCAGGCTGACGGCTGCCAGCACAGAAGTGGTGGTGGGAGCCTCTCCCGCCTCTTCAGCAGCGCTAAGGATGTCCAACTGCAACTTAAGCCTGCTCCCCGCTGGCAAGTGGACATCCCCCGAGGGCTCCCGAGCTGCCAGAAGGATGTCTGACTGCCAGTTTAGGCCTGATCCTCCGGGGAGCGGGCCTAAGCCAGCAGGTGGACATCCCTCGAGGGGTCCCAGACTGCGAGAAAGCACAGGCTGGGCTGAGGGACCCCCTCAAGTGTACACATTTTTGTGCACCAGGCCTCTAGTAGTTCTATAAATTTGGGTAGGGATTATGATCAAAATATTTAGAGTGATTGCATAACCACAGTTTTAGTTCCTCACCAGTGACAGAATTAGGAATGATCCTCAATATATAGTTTTCCAACACACGCACACACACACACTCACATGCACACATCCCAGCTTCTTTTGCAGCCATAGAGGCAGTTACACATCTTACAGACAGGATAGTCTGAGTGTTCTTAGTTTTCGTGCCTCTGATACATAAGTCAGGAGTTCCCACTCAAAACCAAGGGGAGATACACATGAGTCAAGGGAGAAAGAATGGTTGAAAAAACTAAATAGAGTGCTCCATTTTGATTTACTGAAAGTTTAATGATGTAATCCAGAAATAATGTATGATTTAAAAGTAATTGAATGAACATTCGGTGCTTGATTAAATAAACAAAAATTAGACAAAGCAAAGGGTATTCATTTGTTGAGATGAGGATATAATCTTTTATCTCCCTTCTGTGGAATAAGACAAGGTAAATAAACAAACATCATGACTAAGGATAACATCATGCCATGGACTTAATGGACCAGTATGTTTTATTGTAGCAATACAAATGAACTTGGTGCAGGGGCTTGGGAGAGAAGAGCATTTCCAGTGTGACGATAAGGTCTGTGACTCAGGCAAAAACTTTATTGGTTCATCAAAAGGAATGAAGAAACCCAAGCAATATATTTCAAACCATTCTAAAAATTGTAGTTTCGTGCCACATATTTAATGGGGGGAAGTGAACAATTTATTTCTGACAATTTCATCATCTCTATCCTGTTTGAACACAGTCTAATGAAAAGGTCTAAACCAGAAAAATGCTATGCATTGAATTCATAATAAGCTATTTTCCCTGTGACAAAAAGTTAATCAGTTTAACGTTTGCAGATTTAATAGCCATGAGATAAAAAAAATATATTCTGGTTTTGCACTTATAAATATATTACTCATGTATGTGTGTGCATATATGTATGTACGTATATGTATATATCATTTAGCCTCTTATTTTTTCTGATAGAAATGACAAATTACTACATGGTAGAGATAGCTAGATATTTAATCATAAAATGTTTTACCTTGTGTTTTGAGGTTAATTTTTTAAAACTTAATTTTACCTTGTGTAAGTAGCTCAACTTACTGTTTTTAGTAAGATTTTTTTTTTTCAGAAGCTTGACTAATAATAATTGCACAATAGCTAAAAGTGCTGGCTCTTTGCCAGGCTGGTTACCTCTGTTCATTCTTTGATACAATAGAGATAAGTAACTTCTTCAGATAGGGATTTTTTTAAATAAACATTTATTGTTGAAATTATTACATATGTCCCCTTTTCCCCCCATTGCCCTCTCCCACCCACCTCCCCTCACCCCAAAGACTTCAGCACCCTCTTGTGTCTATGGGTTATGCATATGTACATATGAGCTCATTGGCTGAACTCTTTTCCCCCTCCACCCTCCCCTGCCTTCCTTCTGAGGTTTGACAGTATGTTTGACGTTTCTATATCTCTGGGTCTATTTTTGTTCATCAGTTTATGTTGTTTATTAGTTTATGTTGTTCATATGAATGAGATCATGTGATACTTATCTTTCTCTGGCTGGCTTATTTCGCTTAGCATAATGCTCTCTAGGTCCATCCATGCTATTGCAAATGGTAAGAGTTCTCTCTCTTTTTTTAAGGTCAGTAATGTATGTGAAACTCTTGGGCTAGTACCCAGTACAGAGTAAGCACTAAACAAACCTTAGCTATTATTGTTATTTCATGTCAGAATACGATGAAAAATTAAACATCTTAATATTTCATTTGAATGACCTTTCAAGGATACACCCAGCCCATTATCTTTCTTGATAATCTTGTAAATAGATTCACTTTTATCTCAGATCTGTTGAGACCTGGATAGAGATTTCCCCGGGAACTTTTTCTAAGTAATCCAAAGAAAGTAATAACCACAACTTTGTGACAAAGCTTATAGATGAACGAATTTACAGGGTAGAATAATTGCAACAACTATTGAAATTGACTACAGTGGTCTGAGGGGCATCATTCATTTCTTGCCTCCTGTCTGTCATGGATGCTAAGCAAAGATATTCCAACTTGAAGGACTGAGATCCAGATCTTGAGAGCCCTTCTTCACACTGGATTGGCATCTCTTCCCAGTACTAAGAAGACTCCTGCAGCCTCCGGTTACCACGTGCCTCTCACGGCACTAGGCTCCTGCTCTGGCTTTCTCATGGCCCTTCCTAGTCTTTACTCTGAGATGAGGAAGACATCATTATCTTGCTCTTTAAGATTTTTCACTTGGGTTTTATAGCCACTGATCTTGAATCTATTGTCTTCACTCTCTGCTCCACAGCCCTATGAGTCCTATTCACCCTTTGAGTACTTTGTTTTGCCTGAAGTATTTTCCTCCAGTTAGATATTAAGACCAATTTCCCAACTATTTTTGAAAGCAAATGCCTGGACCCTGACTCACTACTAGTAAGACCTTGACAGCAGATTTCCTCCTTCCAGCAGCCTTTTAGCATTCCCTGCATTCCCCACTGATTCTAGTTTTAAGACTTGCCTCCATATATCAACTCATTTGCAAAAATGAAATGACTGTCTGCTTCCATACTCTACAAGAGTAGATCTTTCTCAGGTTGATCCACTTTCACTTTGATGTCTTAGTCAATCACTATCCAAGGGGCTGATATCCAAGAAGACAAGGGGCTGGGGGCTGGGGTGGGATGGAAGAGGTCAATGGGAGAGAGAGGGGGGACTTATGTAAAACTTTCAACAATAAAGATTTTTTTAAAAATCCTATCTTTACAAACTTAAAATAATAAGCATATATAATAGTGAACAGATATAGTATTTTTATTGATGGCGGAGGGGCATTAATCTTTAGACGTGAAACTAAAAATAGTTTATTTCCAGAATTCCCATTGTGAATTAGCATTTGCAACTAGGTCTGCATCCAAGTAAGGGGGGAATAGCTGGCAATGTTCCTATGCTGTGAACTCTCATTAGGTGAGTCATCTAATTGCATGGCACTGTCACAAATGTTGCAGCCACTGAGCTGCTAGTTTTGTTTATAATGAAAATGTCTTCTAAAAAAAAAAATGATTTCACACTGACTCCTGACTTATAGGCCAATTATTTTGTAATTTATGGTTGAATGTATTTAAAACTGGGTTCATATATAATACTGATAAAATAGCATACAAAAATAACCCCCAAATAGAATAAATCTATTAGTTTTGCTCTCTCCTCCATTCTCAAACTTTACAAAAACAGTCAAACAAACCAGTGTTCATTTTATCTTTCTTTCTGCCCCCTTCTTCTCTCTCTTTCCTTCTATCTCTCTCTTTTTTACTTTTTGTTGTTGTTAATCCTCACCCCAGGCTATTTTTTCCATTGATATTTTTAGAGAACAAGGAGGGAAGGAGGGGAGGAGAGATAGAGAAAAACATTGATGTGAGAGAGACACATCATGGGTTGCCTCCTGCACACACCCCAACTGGGGCTGTGGGTCAAACCTGGAACCCAGGTGCTGCAACCCAGGTACATGCCCTTGACCAGGAATCAGACCCAACACCCTTTGGTATGTGGGCCAGTGCTCTAACCACTGAGCAGGAGTTCTCTTTCTCTCTCTCTCTCTCTCTCTCTCTCTCTCTCTCTCTCTCTCTCTCTCTCTCTCTCTCTCTCTCCTTCCCTCCCTCCCTCCGTCCCTCCCTCCATCAATTATCAAGACCAAAGAAATAGAGATAAAAGACAAGTAACTAATATGGTAATAGATTATCCTAAGCAGAGCATGAATAGCTATGTAAGACTGGTTTCTCTAAAAGCACTGAATTAAAATAGATTTGCATTTTTACTGAGAATGTTTCCTTGTATGTATGAACTGTGTATAGTCACTATATGACTTAATGGTGCTCAATTTGACTCTTCTCAAGTGATTCAGATTGTTGATGACATAGTCATTTGTAAACTTGCTGAGACATAATCTGAACAGATATATTATACAGCTAATGAGGGGAGTAGGTCGATTTAACAATCAGAAAGCCTAGCAGATGACCAGGAACTATATCTTTATTCAGCCTTGTTGCTAGGTTTTGCTTATTGGGGCATATGCAATTTATGATGAAAATCATATGCTATAGTTAACATTTCATTTTAATTAGGAGAGTCAAGATAGTCTTAGGAATAGCCCCAGAGATAATCAGTAGTCTAGTGTAGAGTGTGTGTTTTCCCTCATGAGCATGTCTTTTTTTTTTTTAAATATATTTTATTGATTTTTTTACAGAGAGGAAGGGAGAGGGAAAGAGAGTTAGAAACATCGATGAGAGAGAAGCATCGATCAGCTGCCTCCTGCACACCCCCTACTGGGGATGTGCCTGCAACATGCCCTTGACTGGAATCGAACCCGGGACCCTTCAGTCCACAGGCCGATGCTCTATCCACTGAGCCAAACCAGTCATGGCATGAGCATGTATTATACAAGGGAGTAGTAAATGTTGGTAGAAAATTATGAATAGGACTTCTAAAACACAACAAGGCACTACATTGCCAAAACTTGAAATGTTTTATCTTGTTGAAAGTTAATAGAATCCTAAATATTGCTAAATTTAAATAGCAGTGCAAAAACATTCAAAGTACCATAATTATAGACTTGTCTCTATGACTGTACCACTATTATCACTCTTTAATTCCTACTGATGCCTTGCCCTTCTACTTACATCTATCTCACTACACAAGTAGATGTTCCAATTCTTTGCCCCTTGTCTACATAATTGCCTCCAAAGAAACAGATTAGTCCAATGTCCTTCAATGGACTCCAACCACAAGGCCCCTGTACACTAATGCTGGTTCTGCCATATTTGATGCATTCCTAAAGGAATAGAGCAGTGAATGGACCAATTCCATTCATCACTTTAATTCTGCCCTAGATCTAAACCATAACTGTATTTCACTCAATAATAAAAATTAAACTGTAATTAAACCATACATAACTGGGAAAAGAGATGGGGGTTTATGGAATGCCTCCTTAGCATTATTATTATTCTTTGGGTATTGGTTATATCAGAATGTGCCAATTTCCATGGTTTCTCATGTCATAGCATTTAATTACTAGAATGCATTGGAAAACTCCTTAAATCTTTTAACAGTAAATGTGATTGTTACATTAGCATTTTTATCTATAATAACATTAATACTTAAAGTATGGTGGTATTTCTAAACTACCTATATTGTTTTGGTTTTAAAGATTTAATACTTGTGCCAGGTTTTCTAAAATTTTTATTTTCTTTATAAAATTACTTAGCTGTTTTAAGAAAAATTGAAATTAATCTGATTTTGAATCAGATGCCCTTTGACCCCACCCAACTCCCCAAATTTGAATATATCTTAAGCTTACTTTTAAACAAGATTCTCATACCCACCTACTTCACTTTTTAGTTTTTCAATAAAATAAATGGTACTGTTCTTAGTGTAATACCCATCATATAATCTCAATTTTAAAAGGGGTTTTGCACATTTTTTAAAAATCTGTGTTATTTTCACTTGAATAGGAGTTCTGTGCTTGATTTCATGTCAAAAATGCTGGATTCCTTAAGATGAGTGATCAGTGGTGCCTTTTTTCCCCTCTTAAGTTAGAGTTCTTTGAGTAGTTTCTTAATTTATTTTAGTGTTACTTCCTCTCTCCTCCATCCCCATTGTGTGAACTGTTGAGTTATTAGGGGTTGATTATCATTGTCCCACAATGCAGCAAAATAATGGTTCCACACAAAATATCTCTCAGTGAGAAAGCAGTGGGGAAGAGTGCTTCTACTGCTGTGACTGTTTAAGGCATAGATGCCCTGTAGTGAGTGAAGCCCTGTTGTTATTAATATCACCATGGAATGTGTCTTAGAAAACCCTGACCAGTTGCCAGCAGTCTTTTACAGACTTCAAAATGGGAGACTTTTAAAAATTTGTTTCTGACCTATTCATACTGACAGCAAGTACACTGCTATATTCTGTACCAAATGACGCCACAGAGTTTACAAACATATGGTAATACTGGGTAGTGATTTCCAAGGAACATATCACACATTCACTGGACCCTAGGATACATCTTTAACAAGGCCCACAAATAATTGTAGGTTTTGGATAAAAAGGTGGTTTGGGGAAGCAATTTTATCTCCATTGTGAGTTACATTAAATATATAATAAAAGTCATGCAATTGAATAAAAGCAATTTTGTTACACAAAGTACTAATCTAGCACTTTTTGGTTTTTAATAACAAAGGTGGACAGAGGAAGGTGACCTTTAAACTTCTCTGCCCAGCTAATGTAGGGATTAGCTTTAGTTTGACCTTATCTGATGGTCAGTGACAGCCATTATCTTCTTCTTCTTCCTGTCACTTCCACCAGGAAGACATGAGGAGATATTATTTACATCAGGCATATTTCAAACATACGCTACATTGGTTGAGAGGCTGCTTGAACTCTTTGAGTAAGTCCATTTAGGCTCACCTTGCTTCTCTGCTTTGTAATTTGCAATGAACTTTATCTTTTCATAACTACTTTTGCTGGAATAAATGCAAAGTAAAAAAATAAATAAATAATGGTGTTTAATGAAGAACACTGATAAAACCATGACCATTTCAGGTTTTTTATAGTATCCTATTTCTAAGGGAGAGACCTGGAAAATTGTCTACTTATTTGATTTTTTCCCTCCAAATATATTTAGTTTAAATTGTGAAATTTCAGAAAAATATTATTTGCCATAATTTAAAAATAAATTACAAAAATATATGCTTTTATATAGTGGTTATAACTTAAAACTTATTTTTTAAAAATACTCTTTTCTTTCAATTGATTTTACCTTTGCATCTGAATTCTACACAATTGTGTCCACAATGTATCTGAATTCTACACAATTGTGTTCACAATGTATATAATACTTGATATACTGTCAAACATTTTATCATAAGTACATTTTTATTTTGTTATATAATTCTCATGTCACATTAATATATGTCTTCATAGTTATCTATTGAGTAGTTGAATAATAATTTTCTTAGCTCTTCTTCATCCATTGAACATTTAGATTAACAATGTTTTACTGTTGTCACTGATTCTGTGAAAAATATTTTTGGGCTATTTCCTGGACAGTGAATTACTTAGGCAAGAAAGCTGTTTATGTTTAGGGTAAGTAATACATGTTGCCACAATGTGTTTCCAACAGCGTTGTATAGATGAAGATGCCAGCAGTAATATTAAGTAGTGCCATTTTTGTGACATCCCTGCCAGTATTGTATATAGGATGTTTTCAAAATGTTTGTGACTTTAAAAACCAGAGAATGTACCTCATTTTATTCTTTTTGTGCTTCCATTTAAATATTAGAGTGAAGAAGGAGCTCCACAGGAAGGAATTCTGGAAGATGTGCCTGGGGAGCCTGACGAGACTTATGAAATGCCTTCTGAGGTAAAAGTTTATATACATAAAACTCCAAAAGTATCACTTAGGAGTTTTAGTTAGGTCTTTATGATAAGCACTATCAAAATCTGTCACTCTCAGATTTCCCTTACATTTCTCCTTGGTGAGAACAACTTACTCTCTAGTCTAGATGAACAAGTCAGCCAAATCCAGGATATGTTTTATGAGGACAACTTGCAAGCTAAAAATGGTTTTCACATTTGTGAAGGGTAGTTAAAAAATAAAAGTAGCAGCAGCAACGGAAGCCATATGTGGCTCACACACTAAAATATCTACTAGCTGGCCCTTTACAGGAAAAGTTTGCCAACTTGCATTAGAGAATTATTTTATTAGAAACCTTACATTCTAAAATAAAAATTCAAAATGGAAAGCTAGAGAAATCAACTAAAGGCCAAAAGAAAGCAATTATTGTTTGTCATACAGTCCCAGTGGGGTGTTGGCTTAGTAAAAGAGTTTACCAAAAAGTAATACAGTAGAAAGATGATGAATGATTTGCAACAACTGGTATAATTTAGTATAGCATATTAAATAGCATAACTTAGTAATTTTATTTTAATTTGAAAATAAAAGTTTCTTTCATAGAAAGTGCATCACAAGGGAAATTTTAAAAATACTTGTAGATGAATGAAACTGCTCAAAAGAACACAGAAAATCTGAAAAGATGTATAACAAGGTAAAGAGGCTGAATTATTGTTAAAAACCTGCCCACAAAGAAAATCCCGGGACCAGATGCCTTCACTGGTGAATTCTGCTGAACATTTAAAGAATAATTACAGCAGCACCAATTAATTACAATCAATACTAATTAAATCCTCTTCCATTTTATGTTCCAACTAATTCTATGAGGACAGTGTTACACTGATTCCGAAACCAGGTGTCATGGAAAAAGAAAATGTGTTATTGTTTTACTAAACATTGAGTTCAAGGGAATTGTAGTTAGATTATACATTATTCTTCACGGCATCATTAGAAGGCATATTGATAGTAATCCCATTTATAGAAATTGAGATTCAATTGCTTCTTTCCCTAATTAGATTTCACCAATATTGTGGGGACTTTTATGCATGGCACAATGCTGAACACTACAGAAAATACAAATAAGAGTAATTGAAAGCACCAGGATCCAGAAGTATGCACTCTGGTTTTAGGTTTGCTAAAAACAAATACAAATTCATTCCTTCATTTACTTGTCATGATTATTTTAACAAACATTATTGACTGTCTTCTATGCACCAGGTATCACAGGAGCAAAATGTCTAATAGTTTAATGGGTCTGTTTAGATCAATGGGGAGAGGTTTTATAGAGGCGATGATGTTGATCTGGGTGGGAGATATGATAGGCCAAAATGAAGAAAGGACATTCTAACACAAGGGGATATCAGAAGTGAAGGCATGCATATCTGAGAATGCATGAAGATGTGTCAGAGGAACAGTGAGTAATTAAACATGAGTCAAGCTTAGGGAGCAGAGAGAATAGTGACAGATAACAGCTTCAGCAATGGGTCAAAGACAAATTGTAGAGTACTAGAACAACCTTTTGATTTACATTTGTGCTTTATTCAGAAAGCAGCTTGAGATATTAAAGGTATGTTTGTTTGATTTTGAGCAGAATCCTGATATCAAATTGTTCTTTAGAAGGACTAATCTGATCACTTTAGTTAAGGCCATTAATATTTTTATTGTGGATGTATCCATATACTGTATGGCTGGGCTGGGTTGGGGGAACAGGAGTAATAATTGAAGCCAAAGCCCTGACCGGTTTGGCTCAGTGGATAGAGCGTCAGTCTGTGCAGACTGAAGGATCCCAGGTTCGATTCTGGTCAAGGACATGTACCTTGGTTGTGGGCACATCCCCGGTGGGGAGTGTGCAGGAGGCAGCTGAATCGATGTATCTCTTTCATCGATGTTTCTAACTCTCTGTCCCTCTCCCTCTCCCTCTCTCTCTGTAAAAAATCAATAAAATATTAAAAAATAATAATTGAAGCCATAAATGAAGATGAAATTTCAAATGGGAGAGTAAAAGGAAAGAAAACATAACTTGCTTTTAAACATCTTTGTCTCCTTCTAAGAATTAGAGCATCTTAGCACTGAAAAAAGCATTATAGGCCACTTGATTTGATTTTTACAGTTTGGGAAACTGAGAGCCAGATAGAGCAACCAATTTGTCCTGCAGGATGAGATTATATGATCATTCAGTGGCATATGTACAAGTAGAGCTCAGCTACCCTGACCACCAGCATGATTCACTTTTATATTTGACATGAAGACAAAACTACCAACAATATTGTGTGTAGCAGAATAGTTCCAGAACTGTTACGAGTATGACCTTTATTCAAAGTGGCAAGCCATATCCTATCTTATTCACCCTAAATCCTTGATTACTGATCACTTATACTAACTCTGCATGTTGTTTTTCTGATTCTCCTAATATTAGGGAGGTTATCAAGACTACGAGCCTGAAGCCTAAGAAATCTCTTTGCTCCCAGTTTCTCAAGATCTGCTGACAGATGTTCCACCCTGTACAAGTGCTCAGTTCCAACATGCCCAGTCATTTTCCCAAAGTTTTTACAGCGTATTTTGGATTCTTCCATCAGCAGTGATTGAAGTATCTGTACCTGCCCCCCACTCAGCATTTCGGTGCTTCGGTGAATATATGGTAGCAGGTCCCTGTGTGCTGTGTGGATATTGTGGCTTCAAATAAAAAATGTTAAAACAAATTAAAAACACCTAAGTGACTACCACTTATTCCTAAATCTTCACTATTTTTGTTGTTGTTGCTCTTGTTGAGGAGTTGTGACTTACTATCATATATTTTAAGATTTTTAGGTGTCTTTTAATGATTCTAAGAATAATGATGTATTGTGAAACTTGCTAATATATGTAATACTTAAAAATATGTGAGCATGAAACTATGCACCTATACATATTAACTATGAAATTTTACTGTTTTGTGGTGTGTTTTGTGTTTGTATATAAATGGTGAAAATTAAAATAAAATGTTATCTCATTACAAAAATCTTATTTTTTTATCCCATCTCACTCTAATAAAGTCATGCTTAGAAACTGGCACAGTTATCTTAAATACATAGTCGTTGAGAGCTGTTTGAAAGAGGAGAAATTTTCGAGGAGTTAAACAGATGAGATGGAGCACTAACCCTTTACTCTGGAAATTACCCCAACCATCACTGCCCAAAGTCTGTTCTGATGTGCGCTGGTGCCTTCAGAGGCTAGTCTGAAAAAGTGGTTCCAAGAAAGGATGAGTGTAACATCGGACTTTTACTGCACCACCTTTAGATATTCGTAAGACACATGAAAGGTTCTGAGGGAAGCACCCTAATTTTGTTTAGCCCAGAATTTTCTTTCTTAAAAAAAAAAAATAAAGATTTCTAGGAACTCCCTTAAGAAATGTTCATTCTCCAGATTTATAAAAATCTCATAGACCGCTTTCAATTCTACTAAATTTATTAATTCCAGAATACTTCTTTAGGAAAAGGTTTTCTATGCAGGAATGATCCATTAACTCCTCATGCGTACTGATAGTAAGCTTGACAGTGGAAACCATGTATAAATTAACTTATTTGGTTGTTCATTTTAATTTTTCAGGAGAAAAATGTCATGTTCACTTTTTTTTATTTTTTAAACATATTTTATGATTTTTTACAGAGAGGAAGGGAGAGGGATAGAGAGTTAGAAACATCGATGAGAGAGAAACATCGATCAGCTGCCTCCTGCACCAACCCCCCCCCCCACCACTGGGGATGTGCCCGCAACCAAGGTACATGCCCTTGACTGGAATCGAACCTGGGACCCTTCAGTCTGCAGGCCGATGCTCCATTCACTGAGCCAAACCGGTTAGGGCATCATACTCACTTTTAAAGGTAGTTAGATCAATGCAATAGAATAGAGCCCAGAGATAAATCCTTGCTTATATGTTCAATTAATCTATGACAAAGGAGGCAAATATATGCAGCTGGGCAAAGTCAGTTCTTCAATGAGTGGTATTGGCATAACTAGACAGGTACATGCAAAAAAAAAAATAAAACTGGACCACTTTCTTATACCATATACAAAAATAAACTCAAAAGGGATTAAAAACTTAAATGTCAAACCAGAAACCATAAAACTCATAGAAGAAAACAGAGGCAGGAAATTGACATTGCTCTTAGCAATGTCTTCTTGGGTATATATCCTTGAACAAGAGAAACAGAAGAAAAAAAAAACAAACAAATGGGACTACCTCAAACTAAAAAGATTTTGCACAGCAAAGAAAACCATCAACAAAACAAAAAGACAACCGACTGATTGAGAGAAGATATTTTCAAATGATACATCTGATAAAAGTTAATATGCAAAATATATAAAGATCTCATACAACTTAATATCAAAAACAAGCACTCCAATTACAAAATGGGCAGAGGACCTGAATAGACTTTTCTCCCAAGAGGACATACAGATAGCTAACAGATATATGAAAAGATGCTCAACATCACTGATTATCAGAAAAATGCAAATCAAAACTGCAATGAGGTATTACCTCATACCAGTCAGAATGAATAAATCAACAAACAACAAGGCTGGTGAGAATGTGGAGAAATGGGAACTCTCGTAAATATTGGTGAGATTGTAAATTAGTTCATCCACTATGGAAAACAGTATGAAGATTGCTCAAAAAATTAATAATAGATATGTGATTACCCAGTAATCACACTTTTGGGTATTTATCTGAAGAAAACAAAACCACTAACTCAAAAATATATATGCATTCCGCCGAAACCGGTTTGGCTCAGTGGATAGAGCGTCGGCCTGCGGACTGAGGGGTCCCAGGTTCGATTCCGGTGAAGGGCATGTACCTGGGTTGCGGGCATATCCCCAGTGGGGGATGTGCAGGAGGCAGCTGATCGATGTTTCTCTCTCATCGATGGTTCTAACTCTCTATCTCTCTCCCTTCCTCTCTGTAAAAAATCAATAAAATATATTTAAAAAAATATATATATATATATGCATTCCATGTTCACTGCAGAATTACTAGTAATAGCCAAGATATGGAAGCAACCTAAGTGTCCATGGATAGGCAAATGGATAAAGATGTGGTATATAAAAACAATGAAATATTATTCAGACATGAAAAAGAATGAAAATTGTCATTTGTGACAACATAGCATAATACCTTCTAGGTCAGAGATGGGAAATGTCTGGCCCTGCCCAAACCTTAGGGGTGAGTTATTAAAAGTTTGGCCAAATAGAGCAGGCTAATCTTTAAGTTGATAATTTTTTGTATGGCCCTCCCCTCCACCCTGCTCAAGGTTCATCTAAGTGAAAAAAAGTCAGATGGAGAAATATAAATAACACTAGAGGCCCAGTACACAAAAATTTGTGCACTCGGGAGGGTCCCTCAGCCTGGCCTGTACCCTCTCGCAGTCTGGGACCCCTCAGGGAATGACCGCCTGCTGGCTTAGGCCCGCACCCCGGGGGATTAGGCCTAAGCTGGCAGTCAGACATCCCTCTGGTAGCCCAGGAACCCTCGGGGGATGTCCACTTGCCAGCGGGGAGCAGGCCTAGCTGCAGTCGGACATCCTTAGTACTGCTGAGGAGGCAGGAGAGGCTCCCAGCACCACCACTGTACTGGCAGCCATCAGCCTGGCTTGTGGCTGAGCAGAGCTCCCCCTGTGGGAGCACACTGACCACCAGGGGGCAGCTCCTGAATTGAGCATCTGCCCCCTGGTGGTCAGTGTGTGTCATAGTGACCAGTAATTCCCAGTCACTCTGCTGTTAGGGTCAATTTGCATAGTACCCTTTTATTATATAGGATAGAGGCCTGGTGCATGGGTGGGGGCCGGCTGGTTTGCCATGAAGGGTGTCCCAGATCAGGGTGGGGGTCCCGCTGGGGTGCCTGGCCAGCCTGGGTGAGGGGCTGAGGGCTGTTTTCAGACTGGCCAAGCCCTGCAGCAAGGACCCTCACCCCATGAGGATGTGGCCTGCCTGGGTGAGGGGCTGTTGGCTGTTTGCAGGCTGGCCACAGCCCCCAGCCACCCAAGCTCCCAGTGGAGGCTGGCTGGAAGCATGTATCTGGGATTTATTTAGCTTCTATAACTGAAACTTTGTTTCCTTTTGCAGAGGCCACAGCTGGCCAGGGCAGGCAGAAAGCTTGGCTTCCTCCAATCGCCAGGCAACCAAGCATCCTGCTTGCTCCAGCTCTGTGGCTGCCGTCCTCCATCTTGGTTGGGTTAATTTGCATATAGTCACTCTGATTGGCTGGCACGTGTGGCTTGGGTATAGTGAAGGTACGGTCAATTAGCACCTTTGTCTTTTATTAGTGTAGATATGTTCTCATTTATATGTGCAATCTAAAAAAAACCCCACAAAATTAATGATAAACAAAACAGAAACAGACCCATAGATATAGAGAACAAGCTGATGGTTGCCAAAGGAAGGGAGTGGGAGATTGAAAATAAAAAGTCACTAGTAGAAAGTATAATTTCATGAAAGAATATTCCAAAAGTTCTAGGCAGATGATATGTAGTTGTGAGGAATTAGATGTAGATTAGGCACTGTTAAGGAAGGAGGAATGCATACAATGACTCTAAGTAAGAATGTTCTACATAGAAAGTCCTTTTCTTCCCTAATTGGAAAGAGACCAGTGTTATGCTGCCTGTGTCTTCTCAAACTGGAGAGACTTGGTAAGTCTCTTATTTCATTTACATACATTAATGAGTGTTACTAATTAGGAAAACACCATGGAAAGTTAAAATATCTTTGTACAAAAAGCATTCTAGTACCAACGTGTGCATAGAAAATACCATGGGAAGATATACACCCGTATTGGTTATTTTTGTGCCAATCACTTAAGCACAGAGTTGTGGAAGACACACAAGACTTTTCAGGAAGATTATCTCATGTCCACTGCTGACATATCAACCTGGCAATGCCCTGAGGGTCAGTCTTGTCTTAGGTTTATTTTGCAGACATCATTCCCTCAAATCCAAGTTATTCAGCTTTATCTGACACCAGGAAGGTTTTAGCAGAACAGGCCAGGGTGGGCTTGGCAAACAATTGGCAGCTCAAGAACCTATTGTGTGGTTTGGCAATTCAACTTGGATTTTTTTTTTAATATATTTTTATTTATCTCAGAGAGGAAGGGAGAGGGAGAGAGAAAAAGAAACATCAATGATGAGAATCACTGATCAACTGCCTCCTGCATACCCCCACCAGGTATCAAGCCTGCAACCTGGGCCTATGCCCCTGACCAGAATCGAACCCGGGACCCCTCAGTCCACGGGCAGACACTCTATCCACTGAGCCAAACCGACTAGGGCTCAACTTGGATCTTTTTAAAAATCTCCCCACCAGTGTGAGATGCAAGTTGTTTCCTCATCTTTTTGGCTTATCCAGTAGGTAACTACTGTTGGATTAAACACACACACACACACACACACACACCTCAAGGTAACCATTAATTCTGAGATGGCATTGTTTACATCTATACTGAGGAAGAAAAAAGCATTTTCTAACTGCAAGCTTGACAGACATCTCTGTCCCCATGCTTACAGCAGCCTGTTTTGTTCTGGGATGAGTTCACCCCAATGTGTTCTGTCTTGGCAGGAATGTAACAGGGGTGACACGTCCCTGTTTGCTCTGTCCCTGGAATTGGAGATAGTTTTTTTAAAATGACTATGTGCCAATATGTAATACTTTCAACAATAAAGATTTTTAAAAATTAAAATGCAATGGCTATAAATAGAAGACCATTTTTTAGCAAAAAAATAATAAAAATGACTGTCAGATATTGATGTGATTTATCAATATTAGCTCATTTATTCTCAAAATAACCTTAAGAAATGCTATTATTATCCTCATTTTACTTAATTTTAATAACATATTTTATTATAACTCAATATATCCAAAATGTTATTTCTACATGTAATCAATACAAAAATTACTGATGACATATTTTACTTTTTCTTTAGTACTAAGGTTTGAACCCCAATATTTATCTACACTTATAGGACTTACATCATATTTGGACTAACTAACCATATTTCAAGTGCTCAGGAGCCACATGTGACCTGTGGCCACTGGACTGCACAGTGCAGTTTGAGGGGAAGTGAGGTTTGACTCTGCCACTTGAGCTACCAAATCCCACAGTGGTTGTTGCTAAAAATTTTTGCTCAAATATCTTCAAAACAGTTTTAGCAATATATGCCTCCCTCTACCTTCCTTCCTCTGCCTCACACACACATTGTTAGATTGCTAACTTCAAGTTTTCCAAAGTCAAATAGTTATAAAGATATAAATTGCAGTGTAATTTTAAACATTGACTTTTTTAAATTTTATTTTTCAATTACAGTTTACAATATTATTTCGGGTGAATTTCAGGCTTATGTACAGCATAGGATTTAGACAATCATATACTTTACAAAGTGGTCCCCTGATATTTCTAGTACCCACCTGGCACTGTACATAGTTATTACAATAGTAGAGGCCTGGCGCATGAAATTCGTGCACAGGTATGGTCCCTAGGCCTGGCCTGCGATGAGGGCCATCTTCCCCGGCCACCTGCAGCTGGCCCCACCCCCACCCCCGATTCCCTGTTCGCCATCGGGCAATGGGAACCTGCCGGCCGGTGAAAAGGAACCAAGAGGTGGTCAGTACACCTCATAGTGACTGGTCGAACGCTCATTCTGGTCGTTCCACTGTTAGGGTCAATTTGCATATTACCCTTTTATCATACAGGATTATTGACTCTATTCCCTATGCTGTACAGTCATTTTATACATGAGCAAACCAAGGTACCCACAGGCTAACTAGCATTCTCATAGCCACACAGCTAGTAAATGGCTGAGCCAGGAGTTCCAATCCATATAGGGACAGAGTCAGTGCTCTCAAGCGACTGTCTCTCAGAGTGAGGGCACATAACTATGTAAGAGAACCTTCCAAAAGCCTAGGAAATGAGTAGTAGCCTTATTTTTCTACATATAATTATTTGTATAGTGCTATTTTTCTTCAGACGACTTTTTTGGAAGAAGCGATCTTCATATCTGTGGAGATATATTTCTAATTCTAGGAAAAATTATCCAGCCCCTGATTCCACTGATTGATTTTCTTATAGCTAAACTGTGCAGATACTGACCACAGAACTAATTTATTTTCAGGAGATAAAAATGCTGATATAATAACAGCAGTCCAAAATAAGACAGATTTTGTCATTTTTTATGTAGAATTGTGGGCACTTGGTTTCTGTCAAATGGTATATGAATACGGATATATAAAAAATAAAGTTTAATAAGATTTTTACTTAATGTATTAATGTAATTACTGAATTTAGACATTAAACCAGAAAAGGCATAAATGAATTAAGAATTTATATTTTTAAATACTATTAACACCTTAACCTTTTATAATAACCTTTAATTTTCTTGGTATATTTTTGGATATAGTAATGTTATATTTTATTCTTTGCACAAGCATGGATTTGAAGAATCCAAATACAATACAATAGATATAACACAAACTACTTCAAAATATGTTTTTAGTTCTCATATCTACTATAGAATTATCTAAGATTTCCTTAAATGTTTTTTTGCTGCTACACTAGTATCTTTGATTTTTTAAAATCCAATAACACAGATGGTATTTTAGAAGCAGCTAAAAAAATTTCTTTCTAAAAGCCCGAGTTTGGGCCTTTAGTAATTTTGCTGATATTCTCCTAAAGTCAGGTAGGATTGCATAGGAGATTTCCAAAGTTCATCCTGCAACTATAGGTTATTGCACTGGGATAGCTTCTCTTGTGAACCTTATGAAAATGTATCCTCAGATTCCCTTAAAGGTCAGTGACCAGAAATCCCCACTGTTTCTATGGCAACACAGCAAGATATGGTGCCTTGGAAATGTGCTGCATTTTAATTAGGTTCCTCTAGTGCAGTGGTTCTCAACCTTCTGGCCCTTTAAATGCAGTTCCTCATGTTGTGACCCAATCATAAAATTATTTTCATTGCTACTTCATAACTGTAATATTGCTACTGTTATGAATCGTAATGTAAATATCTGATATGCAGGATGGTCTTAGGCGACCCCTGTGAAAGGGTCGTTCGATGGCCAAAGGGGTCGCGACCCACAGGTTGAGAACCGCTGCTCTAGGGCTTCTTAACTGCCTTTTGCAGGTAAACTAAATGCCAGGTTGTCTTATAACTTGCAGTAAGGTAAAAGCTAACCCAAGTCTGCAAAGGTCAAAGCTAAGCTGGCTCTAGTAAAGTCAATCTAAACAAATACAGTAGCAAGTCTTTATGTTTATCTTAGAAGGGAATACAATACTCTTTATCTAGAATAGTCAGGGATGCTTGCCTTGCTTAACTAGACTGGCAGCAGTAGTGAAGATCCTGAATTCTAAAACTAGACTATGTAAGTTTGATTCCCAATTATGTCATTTACTACTATTTTTACTTTGATCAAGTTAATTAATCTCACAGTGCCTCTGTTTTCTTGTCTATAAAAATGCAGATGGTAATAATAATATCTCACTGCTTTTTTATACAGATTAAATGAGGTACTATAGGAGAACTAGTGCCCCAGTGCACGGATTTGTGCACACTGAAAGGAAATTAATTAGAAGGTGGCTGGTGGGGCAGGACTGGGCTAGAGGGGATAGGCACACCCTAAGCCAACTTCCCACAGTCCCGTCCCGACTGGCCACACATGGGGCTGTGCCGTGGCTCGAAGGGCCTTTGCAGTGTAAGCAGGGTCCCTCTGACAGGTGGGGTCCCTCAGCCTCGCCTACGGGGATCAGGCCAAAACTGACTCTCTGACATCCCCTGAGGGGTCCCAGATTGCGAGAGGGTGGTTCTTCGGGTGATGCACCCCAGAATCAGGTTCCCTCCTCTCTGGTTCCAGCATGCATCACCCGAGTACCGCCGCTGCCAAGTCACCGCAGCTTGGCATCTCCTGCATTGAGCATCTGTCCCCTGGTGGTCATTGCATGTCATAGCTACCAGTTGGGCGGTCAGACAGTCACTTAGCCTTTTATATATATATAGATATTTAGGACTATACCTTGCCCATAGTAAGGAATCAAAGATGCTATTAGTAGTAATACCAGTAATGGTAGTAGTAGTCATAGACGACACTGTATTTATAAAAATAAATAAGAAAGAACAAACATTAAAATATTTAGAAATATCCATTTATATCTTCTCTTAATATAAAAAAGAAAAAAAATAAAGCTGGAGGCATCATACTTCCTGATTTCAAGCTATATTATAAAGCTATGGTAATCAAAAGAGTATGGTATAGGCATAAAAACAGACACATAAATACATGAAACAGTAGACAGCCCAGAAATAAATTTATGACAAAGATGCCAAGAACAGAAAATAGAGGAAAAACAGTCTTTTTAATAAATGGTTTTGGAAAAAATAGACAGCCACATGCAAAAGAAGAAAACTGGACCAATATCCTATACCATACACAAAAAAAAATTGGCTTAAAATAGATTAGAGTCTTGAATGTAAGAATTGAAACCATAAAACTTCTTGAAGAAAACAGGCATTAAGCTTCTTGACAATAGTCTTGGTAATAATTTTTTTGGCTCTGTCACTAAAAGCAAAGGCACAAATAAAAAGAAAAAATAAGTAAGACTTGTAAAGTAAAAAATAAAAAAGTAAAAATGTTCTTTAGAGCAAAGGAAACCATCAACAAATTAGAAAAGCAACCTACTGAATGGGAGAAAATATTTGCAAATTCTTTATCTGATAAAGGGTTAATATCCAAAATATATAAAAAGTTCACACAATTCAACAACAAAAACTTGATTAAAAATAGGCAGAGATCTGAATTAGATACACCTGAAGAGGATATGCACATGGCCAACAGACAAAATAATGCTCAACATCAGTGATCCTCAGGGAAATGCAAATCAAAACCACAATAGGACATTACCTCATACCTGTTAGAATGGTTATTATCAAAAAGCCAAGAAATAACTGTTGGCATGGATGCAGAGAAAAGGACACCATTGATATATAAACTGGGAATGTAAAACCTTATAGAACTATGGAAAACAATATGCAGATCCCTCAAAAAATTAAAAGTAACTACAATAAATAAATAACTTCCACTTTGGGGTATTTATCAAAAGGAAACAAAAATACTAACTTAAAAAGATATAAGCACTCCCATATTTGTTGTAGCATTATTTACAGTAACCAATACATTGAAAAAAACCTAAGTATCCATCAATGGATGAATTGATAAGAAAATGTCATACATACATACATGCACACACACACACACACACACACACACACAACGGAATATTATTCAGTCATTAAAAATGAAGGAATCTTGCTATTTTCTACAACATTAATGGACCTTGAGAGCATTATACTAAATGAAAGAAATCAGAGAAAGACAAATACTATATGTCACTAATGTGAAATCTAAAAACACAATGGAACTCATAGATACATAGAATAGATAAGTGGTTGCCAGAGGTGGGGAGTGGGAGTTGGGGGGTCAAAATGGGTAAAGGGGATCAAAAGGTACAAATCTACAGTTATAAAATAAGTTCTGGGGATGTAATGTACAGCATGATGACTATCTATATATATAAAACCCTAAGCGACTGGTATGACCAAATGACTGGAACAACCAGAAAGACCAGTCGACCAGTCGCTATGATGCGCACTGACCATCACGGGACAGACGCTCAACACAGGAGCTTCTCCCTGGTGGTCAGTGCACTCCCACAGCCAACCTCCCGCAGCTCCTCCCCGAGGCCGACCCAGCCCCGATGGGCCCTGATCACTGGCCAGGCCAAGGGACACCACCTGTGCACAAATTCGTGCACCAGGCCTCTAGTAGTTAATAATATTGTATTATATATTTGAAAGTTGCTAAAATTATAACTATGTATGATAATGGATGTTAACCAGATTTACTGTGGTGATTATTTCCTAATATATAGAAATATCAAATCATTATGTTGTATACCTAAAACTAATATGATGTTATATATCAATTATATCTCAAAAAATAATATATACAGTGATATATGCAGGATACACTGTATCAGGATTATGATAGATTTAAGTAAAAGCTATTTACTAATATCTATGTGAGCATTTTAAAGGTTTAATAACCAATATGGATATTAGTATAATATCACATAACAGCAAAAAAATGTAAAAGCATAATTTACTAAGAGGTGAATATGCACCAACTCTATAAATACTATCTTTCCTTAGACTCAACTATACTCATCAAGTCAGGTATCTTTGTATCTAAGTGGGACATCTTTGATATTTCTATTTATACAATATATCCACTGAATTTGGTTCTGATCACTAGAAAAAAAAAAGGACATGCATATATAGAAGCAAAACTCATGGTCTAAAACAGATTATTATCAACCATAGGGGAAAAAACAGCCACTTGAATCTCCATTAACTTCCCAAATGTCATTTATTTCTCACTGCCTTCCCCCATACTCCTGCCATTTGGCCATTTGGTAAATCTCATTTTGATCTAAAAGAAGGAAATATTTTACATTGACAACTTCTGCATTACGCTAGAAACAACAGAAATATCAGCAATTACAATTGCTCTAGATAATGTACTGTTTCTTTTCCCTCTAGCGTTAGGTGAATCCCTGGAAATCATTGCCCAAAAAAAGTGAATGAGCTGATAAGACAATTGCCATGGTTCTGTTCTGTTCAATCATCCTGCACAGTAGGCATTGAAAGTTAAGCAGTAGGACAACACACACTTGTCCTTTACCTTCTAGACTGTTAAGAAACGGCCTAGAGTAGCATAGAATTATTATTCCATATTCTTTCCTGAACTCTGTGGTATAAATAACCAAAAACTAAATCCAGACAAATTCTAGATAATATTATTTGTCACATAAAGCCTTGCCCAAATCTTTATAGAAATGGTCAGGTCACATCTTGCGAGGCTGCCAAGCATTTGTAATTCAGCAGGACGGACTCCTGCTGTCCAAGGAGGAATGCCACGTTGAATGATGACAAATCTGGCAAATCTTCTTGGCAAACTTCCCTGGAACTCAGCCAATGACATCCTTCGTGGCTTGTACCAAGCTTTTAGGTAGGCCATTTGCTTGAGAAGGATGAGCAAAAGGGTGAGGCTAAGATAAAGACCTTTTCCACAATTTTCTTAACCTTGTTTACACTGAAAGACAACACCTGATTTAAAGTAATTGTAAATTATATTGTTAATAACTGATGCTGAGCTTTTAGTATCAGGGCAATGTTTGGAGATGGAATATTGGTAGATTCTTGGTGCCATGCTGAAAAGGAGTCCTGCACAACTCGAAGTCATGTCTGGGAGCAGCTATTCAGATTAATATTAAGGAGTTTTGATCTGGCTGTTTTGTCACTGCCCATGCTGAGAATAGACATTCAAATACTACAGTCTGTCAGTGTTTCACTCTCAGACCTAATTCCAGGCCATTAGACATAGCTTTTAGTTATAGTATTCCTGCCAAAAATTCCTGGATGTTCTAGAAAGTAGGCTAAAAGCAATTCTTTCTAGAATAACAATGATTTCCACATAACTGAACCTCTTTATAGATGATAACTCATAGTGACAGTTTGTAACTCACTTGACTTCCTGAAGCAGTTTCTTTACTGACAAACTTCTCCATTTCTACTTTCCCACACATTCATCAAATGCTATCAGACCATTCTTGTAACCTTGAATGTTTAACTGTAGAATGCCTTAAATATGAAGATGCTGATATTGTAATATTTAGCACTTAATATCTCTATAATGTTTCTGACTTCTGAATGCATTTTTTATTTATAGCCAACTTACACCCCAAAAATTCAGACCTGATTTACAAGAAAAAGCAAACTACCAAACAAATAAACCAAAAATCACACTGGACTGTACAATAAAGCTGACATTTTTTATTTTTTATTAATTTTTAAAAAATATATTTTATTGATTTTTTACAGAGAGGAAGGGAGAGGGATAGAGAGTTAGAAACATCGATGAGAGAGAAACATTAATCAGCTGCCTTCTGCACACCCCCTACTGGGGATGTGCCTGCAACCAAGGTACATGCCCTTGACTGGAATCGAACCTGGGACCCTTCAGTCCACAGGCTGACGCTCTATCCACTGAGCTAAACCAGTTAGGGCAAAGCTGACATTTTTTAAAGTGAGAAATCATTTATAGAGACTGAAAAAGTAAGTCTACTGAGAATATGTGTAGAATAATACATTTAAACCCTAATTTAGATCTAGATTTCTTGGTAGCTATATCTGAATGGGAAACATAAATATTATATAGTTTTCAATGTCTACAGAAAAAAGACATTTTCTTATTATTCTTGTTTTGATTATTTTTATTATTACTTTTCAGAGGAGCAGAAGAGCCATTCTAATTTTGCTATTTTTGTGTCTGGTACAAACTAATCAAACAGCTCTTTTATGTTATTTTTTTATTATTATTAATTTTTTAGAGAGAGAGAAAAGGAGAGGGAGAGAGAGGAAACATCTATGAGAGAAATATCAATCCACTACTGGGGATTGAGCCACAACACAGGCATGTGCCCTGACCATGAATTGAAACTGTGACCTCCGTGCATGGGACAATGCTCACACAACTGAGCCACACTGGCCAAGGCTCAAACAGCTCTTTTAAAAACATATAACACAGTCAATGGAAGCTCTTCTAAAAACATAACACAGCCTTACAAATCATAACTTCCTATAATCAAAGACATATTCATAGCTAAGCTCTTCGCTGAGAAATAGTGAAAGTCCCAGGCCATTCTAAGTATGGAAGACTAGACAAACTACACTGTCTTCCCCTTTAATGCAGGCCCACATTATGACCAGTATAGACAGAGGTAGCTGGTGTAGTTTGTCATCTTTCCTAGGTTTCCAGGAACAGTGAGTCAAAGCCCCAAGTGCTGCCTACCCAGCGACAGGATTAAAAGCATTACTTTCCTTAAGGAAAAAGCCGCCTGGAGTAATCTGTACAAACAGGGAAGGCATCTCATAACGTGCAGGTACAGAAGGTTCAATATTTGTAATACAGCATACATACATTAAAGGAAAAAACATTTTGAAATTTCCTTATTATGAAAAGAAGGAACTACTGGGAAGAAGTCTAAATATACTATAGGCACTAGAGAGAAAACCATCCAACCAATGAGAGTGAACTGAAGGTCCATCAAGAAGTAGCTAGAAGCATATGAGTAAAATTCAGCTCTAAGAATATAGGAATAAGAACTATTTAATGAGGCAGCATCGGGGAAGTCAGATAGCAGGCAGCAGCATGGCCCCACCCCGACCCAGGGGTCAGTCACAAGATTATGGAGCCTTCGGTGAATTGGCAAGGTCAAGGTCAGACCACAGACCAAAAGACCAGAGTTCTGAAGAGATTAACAATAATCTCTATTTAAAATTCCTTATTACCATTTCAACTAGGTAGCCCAAAATGTCAGTGTTGAGTCAGAGGCATTTGGCAAAAAAGAAAGCAAAGTTCTTACCATACTCTTGATACGTTGAGCAATTCAAAGTTTTTAAGAAGGATTGTGTTGAGAATTTTGTTCCAAACAAAATGGGATCACCATTAGGCCAAGGTGAAGCAAAAATATGAAAAATGCTGTTTGGGCCTCACGATCTCTGAGATACAATGCACACTTTAGTTCATTCTTTGCTTTGTTTTCTTTCAAGGAAAGATAAAAACAACAACAACAGAAACCTTATATATGAGTTCTAGTAAGCAGATTGATTGGCACCGTGCTTTCTGAAAGTCCTCAAGTGCACACTTGAAAAGTTCAAATTCCTAGGCAGAATCTTAACTAAGTTTATGTTGCCTGTGGTTATCTAGTTAGCTTTCTTTTTGGTGGATGCTTCATCCTATTAAGTTCAGACAGAAGTTGCGAGGGGGGTTGCTACAGTGATATTCCCCAAGTGACAGCACAGAGAGAAAAAACAGTTCAAAAGAGTCTAGATTGTTAAACGGTACAAAATATTCAGTCATGAGACGAGGTCAAGATTTAGATCTAACGTCGATGTAGGAGGAAAAATCCATCTCAGCAATTCCCTACCTCAGAGTCTAGCAATTAGTGCGGACAGCTCTCCCAGAAGATTGGCCCCACCTTCCTTCCCATCAGCCCCCCCAAAAGTAAGGCAGCCCCGCCCCAGGGTGATCACAAAGCCGAGACTGGCTGAGGATCAGAAGGTCACCTATCTTTGTAACTGTCCAATGCCTTCAGTTTAGAAACAAGCAAACACCCAAGAATGCATGGTCTTGACATTTTGGATAGAATTAAACTTTCAAACAATAAAACTTTATTGCTGCAAAAATTATTACAAGTGAATTCCATCCTATCACATGACAATATTCCAGTAATTTCTCTAGAAGGAATAAAAAATATTAAAACTCTTTTGGAAAAAAATGGCGACCAGCAGGAAGGTAGGGAGGGAGAGAGTGTGAGAGCGCAAGGAAGTGATAGAGGAGTGTGTGGACGTGTGTGGTGTGTGTGTATGAGCTAGGGACAGTTAGATTCTGTGGGTCTTCTAAGGGGCTGCTAAACCGGGCAGTCTTAGGCGGCGGAGTCCCGCTCCCTGTGCGGACACTCCTGGGCGACCACGCCATCTTGGGAAACAGAGCTGCTTGAGACTAGGATCCTGGCCACAGCACCACCCAGTCTGATCTCAGACGCATAACAGGACCCTGCAGCCACTGGGGACAGAGACCTGTGACCACAGCTACAGACGTGCGGACGCCAAAAGTTCAGAAATCCCTGCTATGGAACTATGGAAGACAGTATGGAGTTTCCTCAAAAAACTACAAATGGAACTCCGATTTGACCCTGTGATCCCACTTCTAGGAATATATCCCAAGAAACCAGAAACACCAGTCAGAAAGGATATATGCACCCCTATGTCCATAGCAGCACAATTCACCATAGCTAAGATCTGGAAACAGCCTAAGTGCCCATCAGTAGATGAATGGATTAGAAAACTGTGGTACATCTACACGATGGAATACTATGCTGCTGTAAAAAAGAAGGAACTCTTACCATTTGCAACAGCATGGATGGAACTGGAGAGCATTATGCTAAGTGAAATAAGCCAGTCAATGAAGGAAAAATAACACGTGATCTCACTCATTTTTGGATAATAAAGACCATTATAAACTTATGAACAAAAATAGATACAGAGGCAGAGCTGCCTCGAACAGACTGTCAAACTACAGCAGGAAGGCCGGGGAGGGTGGGAGGGCAGGAGGGGGGTGGGTAAGAGATCAACCAAAGGACTTGTATGCATGCATATAAGCATAACCAATGGACATAAGACACAGGGGAGTAGGGGAGGCCAGGGGATTGTCAAGGGTGGGGGGGAAAAAGGAGACATATGTAATACTCTTTGTAATACTTTAAGCAATAAAAAAAAAATAGTAAAATAATAATAAAAAAATAAAAAATATTAAAACTCAAATCCAACATACACTAAAGCATATAATGCTAGAAATGTTGACAATTCTATACACCAGACTCAGGATTCAGTAATGCTTGTGCCTTTGAGCCACGATATTCACTCTTACTCGCATACCTTTCTTATTGCTTGTGAGGAAAAACAACAATTATAATTTTAAGTAAGCTAAGAGAAGTACGATAAATTTATATGTAAGAGTACAAGAAAAGAGACATAAACTCCATGTCTAAATTTTAAGCACAAAAAAGTAAGAATATTTAAGTTAAGGATGACCCATATAGTCACACACATATAATTTTAGCAAGTTCCTTACTGAACATATTTTGGGCCCTCATAGTACAGTTCCAGGTATAATCTTGCTCAGAATATATATCTCAATGAATAAATCAAGCTATTCGATATTATTCCTAAACATAAAATATCTTCTACCAGGTATATTAAGATTGAGATGAAAAGAAACCCATTTGTACACTGGCTAAATATGGAAACATGACTAAAACCTATGTCATTCTGGTGTACAATTAATATCTTATAAATATAGCATAGATAACCTACCATCAAGTAGAATGACATTTACTTTTGAAATGCTATCTCTCTGTTCTGTAAGCCATGACCAAATTATCTTGATCCTTTAAATAAATACTAGGTCATTGCGGGGGAGAGGGGGGAGAGATGAGTGCTAATCTTTAGGTAAAAGCAAAAACCTCAGTCATCTCAGGACACCAAGAGTTTGAAAGAAGACAGCACTTTTTTGGGAGTATGGTTGACATTTTCCACATATTTCAAGAAGGTTTTACTGATCTAAATTGTAGCAGATGGAGAAGCAGCAAGTGTGAATTCAGCAAATATACAAGAGACAAGATTCCAGACTAGGCCAGCCACTTAGGCCTCTCACAACTGAGGTTAGGGGATGGAAATACTTTAGAAAAGATATAAAAGTGTGTGTGTGTGTGTGTGTGTGTGTGTGTGTGTGTGTGTGTTGCATTAAAAATATGAGTGTTTTTATGTTTGACATGCAATGAATCTAAGTCCTAGATTGTAGGACAGAAACAATAAACATGGGGAAAAGGAGGTAAGAGTCAGACACCACAGTACAAAGAGGAAATAGTTCTCCATCACTTTGCAGACTAACTCAAAGGTTCCTATGTTATTAACCTCAGCAATATGCTTCTCTAAAGGCAAACTCGAATTTATTTTGACAATCACATTCCAAACACTCATCCTGACAGTTGTTTTGGAATTGTAAAACAAACCCACAGAAACACATATTGAGTATTTATAAAATCAGAATCCCTGGATTCAAATCTTACCTAGACTGCATCCCAGTCATGTGACCACAAGAAATATCTTAGTCTCTAAATATTAGATGGAAATTTGAAATAGTGGTATTTATACATTTTGTTGTAAAGATTAAATGAACTCAACTATAATTAAATTACTCAACATTTTCTCATCTTCACGGTTTCCAAAAATCTAAGAATAAGGTGTAATAAAATTAAGTGATATAGATGTTTTTCAAATAAATATGCGTTCAAATAAATATATCTTGGCTAAAACTGTAGTAATTCCTTCTTTTACTGTGGTGAGTATTAGAAAAGAAAAGGGGAAACGGACATAGAGAAAAAAAAGGAAAAAAATTTTTTTTTGTTTTTTTAAAAATATATTTTATTGATTTTTTACAGAGAGGAAGGGAGAGGGATAGAGAGTTAGAAACATCGATGAGAGAGAAACATTGATCAGCTGCCTTCTGCGCACCCCCTACTGGGGATGTGCCTGCAACCAAGGTACATGCCCTTGACTGGAATAGAACCTGGGACCCTTTGTCCACAGGCTGACGCTCTATCCACTGAGCCAAACTGATTAGGGCATAAATGTTTTAAATCAAGATTCCAATCGTATTACCAATCCAGAAATACCTTTCTGTACATTATGTTGGAGAGAATTTGATAATTTCCCAAAATGTCTTTTGATTCAGTAAGAAGTACACAGACAGAGTGATATAATTTAAATTGCAAAGCAAGATCTGTTTGTTTACTTATACCATCCTAACTACATGGAGAAGAAAGAAAAACTATGTGCACACCAGCCTTAGACATATATTTAAAGTAGACTGTGCTTCAACCAAACACAGTGTGTGTTTGTGTGTGTGTGTGTGTGTGTATGCATGTGCGCTTTTGGCTACAGCGCAGCACAGAAATGTGTTTACAGACTGTTGAACGAACTCAATGTTATGTTTCCAAATATCAGTAATATAAACAGAGTAAGAAAATTCCAATATGTTGTTGAACTTGATTCATTAAAGAAACGCATTTATTTTTTTTTAATTTATTGCTTAAAGTATTACAAAGGGTATTACATATGTGAAAGAAACGCATTTAAAAGTTTGTATTCTAAATTCTGTATTTTAGAAGACATAAATTGGGGGGGGGGGGTATCCACCATGGCTTTCTTGTTCTTGGTTCTTTGATAACATCCATTATCTTTCCACTTGCAGGTGATTTAAAGAGTCACAACTGAGGCAAAAGTCACAGATTACACTATATAAGCCACATTAGTAAAACTCTGCAAAAGTTAAGTGTTGAACAGATGAATAGTTTCCATGGTAGCAGCACCAAAAAGGTTTGATTTGTGAGTGAACCAAATGGTCCAGGTGTCCTGAACATGGTGCCAGTGGTGGATTTTAAGTATCACTCTCAAATAATATGCATTTTTTGAAATGTAAAATTTAATATCCATATGTCTACATAATTTTACCTGGGTAATAACACTTACAGCCTTCATCTACTTTTAAAATGGATGTGACTCAGAAGAAGTTAAAAAACTGAAAGAGTAACATGTAATTTCTAGAGGTATCTCAGAATTACTAATTAAAACTTTATTTTCACAAAAAAATCTATTCTATAAAGCACTAGTTCATAGGGAGTTACATAATTATAAAATTATTTAATGGATAAATTAAACTTATATACTGTAATATTTTTCAGAGACATTAACATCTTAATGAGCATTGTTCATCTCCAAGAGTGTGCGGCAAAAAGCAGAGCTTCAAACACTCACCTACCCAGGGAGACTTCTTTATCCAGCTCCAGCTTAAATATTTTAAGGAAAACACTTGGAGAAATATGTAAGATTGAATTTCCTGGCCAGACATTCAGTGATAGATAACAAAGGAGAATTTTATAATTCAATTCAAGTCAATTACTTTTTAGTGAGTAACATAATGACTGTGCCTTTGGCACCACGTTATTTTCCAAAGAGCAATAACCATATAAGTTGACTGGTGGGTCCCAATTGGATGAATAATTTTCCACATATTTTTTAATCATCTGGGCAAATTACCTTTGGGGGGGGAAATATCTATCTATCTATAGGTATATATATATATATATATATATATATATATATATATATATATATATATATATATATATATATAAATATATATATATATTTATATATATATATATATATATATATATATATCTTGTCTCTGTTGTCCCAGATACCCCTAACTAGTTAGCAGGTATACAGAAAAAAATAGAGATAAGAACAGTAAAGGACAGGGAAGAAAAAAATAAAAAGACAGAGAATGTTTTACCCACAAGCTCCAGAACATAGTCACTGGTGAAACTGCAAGATGTGATAAGTACAGCCAAGAGCTATATTTTATATGTAGGATTACCAGGATTTTCAGTTTAATCCATTCTAAATCCATGTCAAAACAAACAAAACCAAAAGAAAGAATCAAATACTTTTCTAATTAAACTTGAATGGCTGTAGATCTCCACTGTCATACTTCCTAAGACTCAAAGTTTATGTGACTGCTTCTAATATCATAAAGGCCTATAGGATTGATGTTCTTTATGAATGAATCAGAAGCATACTTTATTTCTACAAGAACCATGGCTATAACCTACAGAGAGAAAATAAGATTGAGGTCATCTTTTCCTTCCTACCTACTTTATCAGTTGTTCAATTATATCCAAGGACTATATTTAAGCTGACAACTGATTATTTCTCTTGTATTCCCTCTGCTCACACTGTTTTTTAGCTTCCTTACTCTTCCATTAGCTGCACTGTCTTGTTTTTGCCTGCATCTGTTTTTCATTAGCCTCCCAGAGAGGTAAGTTCTCATTCAACAATATTTATGAAGTATGAAAGGGCAAGGGCTATGCCCTCCATCTTACCCTGGATCCTCCATGTTGGGGCAGAGGCCATGTGCTCAGAAGAGTGCCTTCTTCCCGGAAGCCCAGGCCCCTGCTGGCCACGCCCGGGATTTCTTTGAACTAACCAATGACAAGCAAGGGATGTGCGCGCCATAGAGATGACCACATCCTGTGTAACAAGACCTGACTTGCGCCTGGCCAATCGGCAGGGCCCAGAGTCAGCTCCCCTCCCCTCACTATTAAAGCCCTGATTTTCTCATGTGTGGCACTCAGTTTCCGGTCGCTGCGTCGACTGGAGGCCCGGGTCGGGTTAGCTAACTCAATAAAGGACCTTCTGCTTTTGCATCGGACTGGCTCCCTGGCGTGGTTTCTTGGGGATCTTGAATTCTGGGCATAACAAAGTACCCATGATAGCATGAGACTGAATATATGTATTTGGGAAGATCTGTTTCAAGATTGGAAGAAGCCAACAATCTCTTAAGGGAGCAAAGGACAAAAATAGCTGCTACTTTATCAACCAACAATAAGATTAATTTTTTGATAAGTGGCTTTTTTTTGAGAGTAGTAAATGAGATAAGGAAACTCTTGATTCCTAGTTTGTGAAATGCTATTTTGATAGTACCTAAAGTTTGCTTTAGAAGCTATTACTCCTCATTCGTAAAATGGCAAGAGGTTGTACATTTTAAAAAGAATTATGAATATTCTTAGTGAATCTCTGTTGTTCAAAAGCTCTGTGTTAGACATGTAACAATATTTTAAACGCTGAGCTGATTTTTACCGCACTGTCTCCTTTAACAACTATTTTTTACACAGCTGTCGTTAAAATATTGAATTATCAAAAATTAATGTAGTATACTATACAAAAGAAATGAGCTAAGAATGTAGTCGTTCCAAAAATATAAAATGGAATTTATTTAAGTTAATTAGATTTTTGACTGAATAGCTTCTGTATAGTTAGATTAAGGGCATAGTCTGTCAATGGTGTTATTTCAGTACACTCCAATATTAAATGTGGATTTTCTAGTATGGATATCCTTGACATTTTGTTTCATTGTGGTTAATGCAAACATTCTAGTTGGAGTACAAATTTTCAGAGCAAATTATTCCTCATACATTTGTTAGTAGGCAGGAGATATCTAAAAGTGAGGTGGAAACTGGTCTTGCAAGGCCTGTCAGGACATAAAAACTGAACAATGCACTGCCCTGGGGGCAGGGGTGGTCATTATCACTGGCCCCAGTACAGATCATCTGATATGACCTGGGAACCCCAACACCTGGGGGCCTTCCTGTAAGGCCACAAGGGGGTGGAACCATATCTGCAAGACAAAGACTTGAAGATTATAAAAAGCGAAGCCTCTGTATGTTACTTCACTCTGATTTGAAAATTATTTCCCAGAGTCCACTAGTCA
This sequence comes from Myotis myotis, assembly GCF_014108235.1. Classification (NCBI taxonomy): domain Eukaryota; kingdom Metazoa; phylum Chordata; class Mammalia; order Chiroptera; family Vespertilionidae; genus Myotis; species Myotis myotis. Next base: position 60,557,225 of record NW_023416313.1, on the reverse strand, counting down.
CTAAATAAATGGGTTCCTCCCTTTCTGTGGGAAGCATGCTTGGTATTTCTTTGCTCTTCTGTAACAAAAGGACTAATGTTTACAATGGAAAAATGTATATGCATGATAGAAATAGACTTTAATATTTTGGCTGAGTTTCATTGGGTTACAAGAACAGCCACCAACTGATGCTAGATTAAACAAAAAGCATATTTTTAGGAAGATACTGGCACATCTCAGAGAAGCTTAGCCAGACCTAAGCAACTGGCTCTCTGGTGAAGCAAGTATCATAGGTAGGGAAATTCAAAGGCCTCAGGGCGCTGCCATTAATAAAACTCAACTACCAGAAGCTCCCAGCCTCTGTGTCTCTCAGTTCAACTTCCTGAATTCCTGGAATTGTGTGATGGCTACTGCTTAAATGAAGTGTTCACCTCTGACCCCATCAACTGCAATAGACCAAGGGGGGCATATAGCAGAGCCATGACTGATGGGGAGCCACCCCCCACCACCCCTCATCTGAATCAGAGGCAATTTCCAGAGAGAGAGAATGGTTGTCACTAACCAAGAGCTATTTCACTGTCTACAGCCAAAATGAAGCCTGATAGTTTCCTAAATTAAATTTTAATGATTATCAAAGTTGATTATTCTAACTTTAAGGATATCTGTTGTTGTTATCGCTTCTCAGCCTTTTGGCTAAGATTTAGTGTAGTATCTGTTCTTATCAGTTTAATATCTGATACATCCTCTATCCGAGGACAATATATTAAATGGATTTCTTTTTTGGGGGGGTGGAGGGGTGGGAAGCAATACAACTAAAATATGTGCTCAGGCTTCCTTTGTAGTACACAGAGAGAAGTATTGCAAAATGCATTTTATTTTGTTTCTATAAGTAAACACAGGGGAGGGGGGCAAACCCTAATAGGCTTTAATGTTTCTTTTTTCTCCCTTTGTGCTTTTGCAGTCTTGGGTGCAAAATGTAATTATTCAACTGTTAAATTTTATAGAAAGCTGAAAACTTAATGGAATGATAAAAGAATAAAGTAGCTTTTCTATATACTAATGCGTGTATCAAGAATATAAGGGTCTGATTCCTTTTTAGAAGTAAACCAGGGTTTCCTTTTGTGCATTCAAGACATTACAGCTTCTGACTACTCCTAGATCAAAGGATTTTACTCTGTTACTGACGGACCATATTTCATGAAGTTAGCAGTGTTTTTTTTTTAACTTGCCCTCTAGGAAAGTTAATAATCAGCCTTACTTGCTTTAACATTCAGAACTTACTAAGGAATTCACTGACTAAAAAAGTGGCACATAAATAAGCAAAGATGAAAAGAAAATACTGAGTTCTTCAAATAATTACATAACCTCCCTCGATATTAAAGAACACAAATCATAGTTACTCTTCTGCCTATTCTATGGTGGCATAATGAGCTGAATAATAAAACTGTAGGTAGTTCTTTATGATCATGGTGAGGGAAGAACTGCCTTCAGTGACCGTTGTAAAAGAGGCCTGTGGTCAAAAATAGCTAAATTTGTTTTTCTCCTTCTGATAATCACCAAGCACTTAACTCTTCTAATGAATTCCTTTTGTTGGATCATGGGAGTGGGGAATGGAAAGCAGGAAATTGCAAGATGCAGAGACAGGCTCTTATTGTCTGGCAGCTGACTGCTGAGCTACAGCAACATCAGTGGGGCTCAAGCGAGAAGAAAAATGACAAAGTACAACGGATTCCTTTGTACATTCATCAGTGTGTTAGATTCAGGGCCAGATACCAGCAGTGCATGGGAGACAGGAAACAAGCATGGATGTCTGTGAGAAGATGAAAGCCTTGCTGATTTGCACACTGGCAAATGACATGCGTGCACACACCGGGGATTTTCCACTAGGCTCCATCTTCTTTCTTTCTTTAGCGGAAGGAAATCAATTAAACTTGGAGCCTTTGACCTTCACCCTCAAGGACTCAAACTAGCTAGAATGGCATTCCCTCTATGATAGCATGCTATGTGGCCTTGAAAGAAATTGCACTGAGAATGAAAGGCAGAAGTTTCTGTCAGTATAGATAAAGGAAGCTGTGACTGATTCCATTATGTTCCACGGGTTCAGGCAGCATTACCAGAATTTTGCTGGTATTTATTGTGATTCATAGCAATTCAATTTTAATAGGAAGTGTGTGTGTGTGTGTGTGTGTGTGTGTGTATCTGTGTGTTCATGTGTGTGTTGATAACTTCTCCATGTAAGTAATATGATTGATGCAACTAACATTGACACAGTAGATTCTAAAATTAATCTAGAACTATCTATGACTGTAGCTTATTTCATTATATGCAGAGAAGACTCCATCAAGAATCCTAGGGTCTCCCTCCAAGAAGCTTGAGAAGAAGCTGTGGTCTGGAGCCATCTAGATCAAACCCCAACATATTAGATTGGTCTGACCAGGCCAGTTTCAGATCAATAATAACCACTGGCCTAGTTGCAATCTATTTCTTATTGTGAATCAGACACTTTACAGTAGACAGAACCCAATTCCAATATATAAATAACTAAAATTAGCCTTGTTGAATTTTTCTATATTAAAAATAAATAAATTATTGTGTTATGGGTTCAATCAGAGAGATAGACCACAGACTCAGAATTTAAATTTAGGAGCCTTTATTAAACTGGCCAGCGACTGCAGCACATACCTCCTCACAGGGAGCCTCGTAACTGCAGTCCCGACCGAGTGTGCAGCAAAGCTTTTATTTGCAAAAAATACAAAGCTTTAACTGGCAGAGTAAAAGTTCAGGAGGAAAACGGGGTCACACCTGGCTGTAACATATCATAACACTGTGTTTCTTAAGACAATCAGTAATTTTTCTATGCCCCGGTCCATGCCCCTAGCACACTAGGGTCTTGAGATAATTGTGCTGTCCTGGTTCCCAGGTACAGAGGAGGAATTTGCTTTCTAAAACCAGTAAGATCACAATCAGTGGGATATTCACATTACAATCAATAAGGCATTCAATCAAATGGGATGATATATACAATTCAGAAAATCAAAGTAACTTTTCTATTGTTAAGCCAAACAGTAGGGTTAGAGTTAAACTACAGTTTCCACCTGAGATGATTGATACCATACTTCAATTGGAATTAGTGAAAATCATCACATAGGCCCTAAAAACATCTAATATTTACATATTTAATAAGTCTACTAACTATGCTATGCCAGACACTAAAGTAGGAGCTTGCAACTCATTTTGAGTTTTGCTTGGCGGGAAAGAAAAGCATCAAACTGGAAGATAGAATGCACTTTGATTCAAGTGATCATTATTCAACAGTTTCTAGTTGGAATGGATGAAATACCAGAAAAGGGAACTGCACAGACTGGTACAACACATTAGGCTTTTGGAAGGTTCAGTGGAAGCACTAATTATAAAGACAATGGAATCAAATGGCTCTTGCTAAGCATAATAGATGCATTGGAGAAAGACTCTGAAAGGCTGAGGGTAATTTTACAAATCAAAAGCAAAATGTAAGACAGAGTTCCTCCTGGGCTGCATATAAAGTCACTCTTATTTTTCAGTGTAGGACAAAAAGATCAGAGGATCTGGGCCAGTAGCAGATCTCCAAAGAAAGTTGATATTTCAACTACATCGGCAAGGCTCTGGGTGAATAGCAGTGGGACTCGAGATGTGGGATGGGGCCATGTGGGTAGAAAATATTGAAGTCTCAGATCTCTTTGAAACCCTTTGTGGCAGAATATTCTGTTGGTGGAAATAGTGTATGTCATGAAAGTGAAAGGAATTTTTAGGGGTGAAATAGGCAGGTTTAGGATAATTTAGGAATTAAGGGGTCCATGGAAAAAACACAGGGCTACAGAGTTGCAAAAGGATATATTTCCATAAGACAAGGGAGCTGGGAGTGGCAGAAGTTACATTTCCATAAGATAAGGGAGCTGGGAATAGCAAAAGGTACACATTTACAAAATAAGAGGGAGGAAGAAAAGCCCAGGGGAATAAGAGGACAGTAAGAGAGAAGAAGGAGCAAACCTCACTACTTCACCTGAGACTTGAGCTCAGGAGTTGCAATAGTGACCAAATCAAAGGGGAATAATGACCAATCAGAGGGGATATTTAGGCACAAAAAACTGTAGCCTTTAATAAACCATAGGGGAAAGGGACTTGGTGGCACTCTTTCCCCCTCCCCATGTGGGAGTCTATGTTTGCTTCTCAATAAATTTCCACCTTTGCTATACCATCTTCCATTCATGGTTTCATTCTTTGACTCTACCAGACAAAAAGCCTGGGGAACTATCCTGCCCAGGGGAACACCACGCATTCCAGTCCAAATTTCCCCATTTCAAAAGGCTGCCATATTTGAGTTGGAGGGGTGGGGAACCTTTTTTCTGCCAAGGGCCATTTGTATAGCATCATTCACGGGCCATACAAAATTATCAACTTAAACCTTAGCCTGCTATATTTGGTCAAACACTTAATTAACTCAATCCTAATACCTTGTCAGTGCCAGACCAAATGATTTCACAGGCTATATATGATCCATGGGCCAGATGTTCCCCACCCCTGCAGGAGAGGAAATGTTCTGCAGCAGGTCCAGGCTGCTATAAAACCAGTTCTACCACTAGGGACATGGTATTATGAAACTACTACTATCTTTACATTTCTGCAAGATCCAGGCTTTCTGAGTAAAGAATGATTGAATAGCCACCCTGAAGATAGGTTTCCCCTAGAGCCATTTGTTTATATTCCAAAACATCTGCAGGGGAGGGGTGAGAGTGAAGGCTAGAGACTTTTTCTTCTCCCTGGAGAAAATGTGTTTATATTCCAGAGCCAAAGTTTCTCTCTGGAGAGGAGAGAGCAGATGTGTCCGCTGCCCTATAAGCTGTAGCTGTTATAACTTCAGGGTTTTTCTTTTATAGTGTAACAACTGCATACAAAAGTGATATTTGACCCTCATTCTGTTGCCTCATGGGAAGTTAGGGCACTGCTAAAATGCTCTGTGAATAAATTGTTCTCTCATTCAGAGATCTGCAGTTTCCTTTAGAAAATGAATAGATGGTAGGTAGATAGATACATAGATGATGATGATGATAGATAGATAGGTAGATGGATAGATAGATGATAGATAGATAGATAGATAGATAGATAGATAGATAGATAGATAGATAGATAGATAGAGGCAAGGCCTAATAATTTGTTTACTTACAAGTAAAGTAACATCTCAGATCAAAGTTTTAAACTTTAAAATGTGACCCAGCACTCATGGTGGAAAAAAACCTGTTATGTGGGATTTCTGGCAATTCCCAGTAGGAATTTCACAGATTAAATCCCAAGGGTTCTGGAGCAAGATCATGTTATCTACAGTAGAGAGTGAAACACCATTTAAAAACCAAATTCTGAATTGTTCCAAATTCTGAGTTGACAAGAGCCATGAAGGAGCATGAAATACATTTTACAAGAAGGCAGAAGACCAGTAAGAGTCTGAAAGTGACAGGGGAGAGCAAAGAGTGTTCAAATGCTGCCTCTCTACCCTGAGTGATATGAAAAAGGAGAAAATGCAGCTATGCTTACAAAAAGAAAAGGTTGATCAAGGTCTTCAAGAGAAAACAAGATTTCTGCTGGAGGCTAATTCCAGCAGGTCATAAATGCAAGAAGTTCATCAAAAGGTTGATGGAACTTGAGGCTTCAGCAGGGCTGAATCATATTACCTGCTGCTGGAATAGCTGAAAGCATTTCCCCAAACCTGAAGATCTGCATATATTATTGCCGGCTGCCAGACAGCTGAGGACAGTTCCCCCAACCTGATAATCTTACTGTTTCCCAAAGCCTTACTTTGATATGTATATCTGCTTTGCTATGGGGCAAAATGTATGAATAAAAAGCCCTGCATATGGAGAGATTCAGGGAACTTAGTTACTAAACCTAAGCTCCATCTAGCTCACCCCAAAATGCCCTCCAATTTATATTTCATATCTAGTTTATTTAATTTACTCACAGCCCCTTCTCCAGATTCCTGAACTCTTCTAGATGCAGGATAACACCCTGGCAGTTTCATTTAAATCCTAGGTGTAGAAAGTATTTTGTAAAGAGTTTTGAGACCTCTGGAGTCCATTAATAATAGAATGATGGACTTAGGACAGGAGTTTCAGAAGAACAGAAGAAAAAGAGGATGGATCAGAAAACAGAAGCATAAAGTGAGAATAAGACACAACACCACTCAGTCCAAGAGTTTACATTTGAGGAATGGTTGAAAAAAAATAAGGATATGAGGCAGGTGGACCTTGAGTCCCCAAAATAAGTGCATAATGTTGAATAACAGGCATTTGGGTCAATGTGTTGATTAATTTTATGTGTCAACTTGACTGGGCTAAGAGATGCCCAGAAAGCTGGTAAAACATTCTTGCTGAATATATCTGTGAAGGTGTTTCTGGAAGAGATTAGCATTTGAATCAGTAGGCTAAGTAAAGAAATTCACCCTCACCAAAGTGGGCAAATATGATTTAATCCTTAAGGTCCTGAATTGAATAAAAAGGCAAAGGAAGGGCAAATTCTTACTCCCTCTTCTTGAGCTGGGACATCTATATTCTCCTGCCCTGGGATATCAGGTTGTTGAGATATCTGTTGGCCATTTGTATGTCTTCTTGGGAGGAGTGTCTGTTCAGGTCCTCTGCTAATGGTTCAGATTGGATTGTTTGTTTGTTTGGCGTTGAAATTTATTAGTTCTTTATATATTTTGGAAATTAACATCTGTTGTTTATGAATATCTTCTCCAATTCAGTTGGTTGCTTTTTGTTTTGATGGCAGTTTTTGTGTTGTTGTTGTTGTTTTGCTGTGTAAAACTTTTAATATAGTTTGATATAATCCCATTCATTTATTTTTGCCTTTACTTCCCTTGCCTTTCCTTGCCTTAGGGTCAAATTCATAAAATCCTCTCTTAAGACAAAGGTCCATAAGTTCAGTAGCTAGTTTTCTTTTATGTAATTTATTGTTTCAGGTTCTTATATTTAGGTCATTGATCCATTTTGTGTTAATTTTTGTAAATGGATACAAAAAATAGCCTAGCTTCATTCTTTTGCATGTTACTTTACAATTTTCCCCGCACCTTTCATTGAAGAGGCTTTCTTTTCTCCATTGTATGGTTTTGGCTTCTTTGTTGAAAATTATTGGGCCCCTCAATTCTGTTCCATTGGTCTTTGTATCTGTTTTTCTACCAATACTATGCTGTTTTGATTATTGTTGTTTTGTAATGTAATTTGAAATCAGGAGTGTGGTACTTTCAGCTTCCTTCTTTTTTCTCGGGATTGCTTTGGCTATTTGGGGTTTTTTGTGGTTTCATACAATTTTATACATTGTCATATATCTTGTGAATTCCCTCCATAATGCATATGAAATATAAGTATCTATCTCTTTGAATAATTATTCATTAAAATTCTGTTTCCCCCCCACCATCCCTCCCCAAAAAAGGGGACAGGACCTGTTTCTGGTCCACCATATGTCCCTGGCGTTCTAAATCTGAAACTTCATAGAAATTTAATATATAGTGTGTAGATTAATTGATACAACAATAGTATACTTCTAAAGTGCTCAGGCATCAATAGTCTGAGAGTCCCTAGAGGCTTTGAAAAACTTTGATGTTTGCTATGCTAGAAGACTGGAAGGGTGTTGGTAGAAGACTGAGTAGCATGATTTTAAGTTTTGCATTTATATTTTCATAATTCTAGTAAAGTATATGGTTTTTTTTAACATGAGTAAGTCACTTATCTGAGCAAATTTTATTGTAAAATTACTTTTCTTTCATTGAAACATACAAATGACTTCTTTCAAAGTGTCCTTGTTTCTTTCTCTGCTGTGCTCTGCCATCATTGATCAGTCAGAGAATAAGGCTATGGCTTAAAAAAAAAAAAGTGAAAAAGATAGGAGGGAGCCCAGAAGACAGACACTGACAATCCTGGCTGATGGGCTAGGTCACCTAGGCTTGGGTATGTTTTAAATCTTCCCAGGTCTGAGGCTCTATAAGGCAGCAGAAGCAACATTTTCCTGATAGAAACTGAAGCACATACAGTATGTCCCCAGTTCTATGCACGGTGCAACTTAATGCCCCATAAAGCAATGACAAAAATATTTCAGACTTTTGTCAGGGGTGCCATACTGTAGGAAAAAGAATGAGGCCTTGAGGTTAGACAGATCTTGAACCTGACTCCCACTTTTAGCTAGGACTCATTTCCAAAGCAGCCTGTAATTAGAATGAAATGAACTAAAGCATATAAAACATGCCATGCAATCAAAAATGTTTAATCCCCTTACCTAATATCAATCAAATATATAGTGAGCTGTTCTATAATTTAATTGAATCACTGTAAATATTCTGCTGGAATATTGTACTGTATTTTTACAAGATGTTACCTCTGGAAGAAACTAGGTAAAGAGTACATGGGATCTCTCTGTGTCACTTTTTACAACTGCATGTGAATCCACAATTATCTCAAAACAAAAAAAGTTTAATTCTAAAAAGTCTATAGGGAGAGGGAAGAGAACGTCAACTCATACAGAGGTATAACTGGGGGAAACTTTAAAAATTCAGGTATTCGTTTTCCATCATTTCACGGATGACATAAAAGGAAGCGCAATTTCGTTAAGCGACTTAGGCAACGCATGGCTCGTTGTTGACAGAGCCAACAGAAAATGCTCAGTGTCCTAGTCCCAGAATGGTTTTATTACACAAACTACGTATATTATTGAGAAGGACTCCTTGATACTAATCCTCCTGGATATCAACTGTTTACTGTTCTCACTCTGGGGTTGCTGTATTTGCATTGACAGCTTTTTATAGAGAGGACTATTTTTTTTCTGAACAATCCTTGTGATTCCTAGTACTAGTATAGCACGTCACAGTAGCTCTCCAGGCAATTCTGTTTCTGTTCAATGGCAGAAATGCCTCTGAGAGGTTGTATGCATGGAGTCTTACTGTCTATAGGACAAGAATAATGCTCTTGCCAGGAACATATCCATCCCCTCATTTGTTAGAATATGATGAATGGGGAAAATTCAATAATTGCAAATAAAATATATCAGATGTGCTAATTTTAATACTTAATTTGAAATATCAGTCAGGGCTTGAGTCGCACCCTGATTGCTCATGGTGACATACCCACTCATGCAGAGCTATTCTAGTATACAACCAAGAGGATGGAGAAGAAATTTGAATAATTGTTTTTGTAGAAGTGAGGAGTATCCATATGTGACTGACTCTAAATGGAGCCTTAAGTCGGCTAGTGAATAAGAGATTTCATTGTAACATTGTCACAACTAACATTTGTAAAGACTTTTATTTTATAATACACTTGACCATTTTTATGTTTTCTCAATTAATTCCCTTAGAATAATATATAGAAAAATACTATCTCTGTATTTTTAATATAATTTTATTGATTATAAAAACTTACATTGAATAAAACAGTAAAATAATAGGATGTATTTCTAAGATGTTCTTCTCTTAAACCTTTTCAATATTTCTCTACCCATGTTGATTTATTGCTTCTCCCTCCCCAACTTTTAAACCAGGTATGCTAGTGCATTAAGATTGCCATCACAATGGACCATGAAGACCAGCCTTTCCTTATCATGACTTACTGTTTCTTCCAACAAAATTTAAGTATTCCATGTCTTTATAACCTCAGGAGTTTGGTTTCAGCTTGTTTTGTTTTGTTGTTGTTGTTGAGAAGCAATGTAAAACATTGGTGGTAACAAAGAACCATTTTTGTTAGATGTCTATTTTCTGAGATATCTATTTCTAGATATAAACAACAGAAATAAAAACAATGGCAAAGGTAAAAAATGAAAATCCAGTCAAAGAAGTAAAGCCTTTTGAGGCAGGGATTTCTGGGATCCTTTAAGACATGTTACAAAAAGAACCTAGACACAGACCTCATACCCTTCATAAAACTGACTTAAAGTATACCATGGACCTAAATGTATAACACAAAACTATAAAACTCCAAGATAACATAGGAGAAAATCTAGATGACCTTGGGTAGGGTGATGGTATTCAGATAAAACACCTTTGTAATACTTTAAGCAATAAAAAAAAACAAAAACCCAAAGACGTGATCTATGAAAGAAATAACTGATAAATGGGACTTAATTAAAATTTAAAAATTCTGCTCTATGAAAGATGATGTCAAGAGGATGAGAAGACAGACTGGCATAAAATATTTGCAAAACACATATTTGATAAATGACTACTATCCAAAATATACAAATTCTTAAAACATAACAATAAGAAAATAATCTGATTTAAAAATGAGACAAAGAACTAACCAAAGAAGATATGCAGATAGCAAAGAAGCATAAAAAAAAATGCTTCACACCATGTCATCAGAGAAATTAAAATTAAAACAAGATCTCACTACACACCTATTAAAATTACCAAATCTTGAACACTGACAACACAAAAAGCTGACAACGATGTATGCAACAAAAATTCTCATTCGTTTTAGTGGGAATGCAAAATGAGATGGCCACTTTGGAGCACAATTGGGCAGTTTATCAGAAAACTGAATATACCGTCACCACAAGATCCAGCAATCATGCTCCTTGGCATTTACTCAAAGAAGCTGAAAACTTGCGTCCACACAAAAACCAGTGCACAGCTGTTTATAGCAGGTTTATTCATAACTGCCCAAACCTGGAAACAACCAAGGTGCCCTTCAATAGGTGAATAGATATATAAAATGTGCCATATTGAGACAAAGGAATGTTACTAAGTGCTAAAAAGAAATGAGATGTAAACCCATGAAAAGACATGGAAGGACATTAAAGGCGTATTACTAAGTAAAAGACCAATCTGAAAGGGCCATATGCTGTATAATTCAAACCATATGACATTCTAGAAAAAGAAAATACTATGGAGACAGTAAAAAGCTCAGTGGTTGCTAGAAATTAGGGAGCAGGAAGGATATATAGGCAGAGTATAAAGGATTTTTAGGAAAGTGAAAGTACTCTACATGACACTGTAATGATGAGTACATACTTTTTTACATTTTCCCAAATCCATAGAAAGTACAACACTAAGAGTGAACCTGAATGTAAACAATGGACTTAGGGTGATTATGAAGTTTCAACGTAGGTTCTTCCATTGTAACACGTGGACCACACTGGTGGGGGATGTTGATAATGGGGAAAGCTCTGTATGTGTAGAGGCTGAGGTACGTGGAAACTCTCTGTACTTGTCAATTGTGCTGTGAACCTAAAACTGCTCAAAAATAATCTTTAAATATAAAAAAAAAATAGATTAATGGCTGGAAAAATATTTTATATTTGTTAAATTTGAAATAGTTATTGTCTTTGTGTTGTAAGCAGCATGCCTGTCTTTGAAATATAATGATGTTGAGGGAGAAACAGACAAAGCCACAGGGTAAAGACTTTAACATAGCACTCTCAAAAATAATTATACATAGCTTAGATTAATAAGTATATAATCTAAAATGTCAGTATTACACTATTATATAGTTAGCATTATAATAAAAATAGGTTTCAGAAATCTTTATACTTGATACAAAAATAACTTTCATTCTTTTTTACAATCTCATGGGTGTTACAAAAATCTCTACAACTACAAAGAAAATTTCTAAAAGTTCACAAAAGTAGAATTTCAATTCATTACATTCTCTGGGCACAGTAAAATTCTAGTTAAACAGGGAAATGACAAAAAAAGTAATAAAATAAATAAATAAATAAATAAACCTACCCAATTCTAAATAAGCACTCTTCTAAATAATTTGGAAATTAAAAGATAAAATAAAAAAAACTGAAAAAATTTTAGAAGGCTATGACATTTTTGACTTTCAGAAAAGCTATCTTTTCAAATAATAGTTATTCTTTGGATACATTGTTTTCTTGACATGCTCTGTGAATACAAATTACAAATAAAATATTGTTCTCTTTATATCTCCTCTTTCTTATAAGCAGATTTTGACAGTATAAAATATTATAACATCTGTAATTACACTTCCCAGAGGCAATAACTTTTTTCAGTTCTATTTTGTGCTATTCTGGCAGATATCTCCTTAACTCTGAATAAAATAATTATCTTTTTTAATCTAAATAATTTTTTACATTATTTATTGTCTCCTCCCTCTGAAAGATCAGGATTTGCTCACATTGCTCTCTCGTCTTGCCTTTGTCATTTTTTACACTTGATATTTTATTTTTAACTCCTCTGTAGTTACATAGTAATTTTAAGTAAAATTCTTAAGCCATTCTTTCTTATAATGATAACTTTAGATAGGATCTAAACCACACACTATGCAACGGAAAAATATGATTGACCCTACCATTTCACTTCCTGCTCATCTCAAACTTCTATGTAGATGCCTTCATTATTATGATGTCAAAAGGATAGTAACATTACATTTAATTCATCTGTGCTTAGTCAAAAGTTTAATCAAAATGTTCTAAAACATCAAACTGTAATTTTATTATTATGTCTTTGTTCACTCCTCAGCCAAATACTGTACTAGAATTTACCTTTCCTTCTCATACCAAGTCTTTGCGACTCTGAAAACATCCAGTGCAATGGATTCTCTATTTTTAAATTGTTTTGACAACTCAAAATCGGGCCACATTTTACTCTGCTCAATATTAAGATCATTCATTGTACATATTTTGTTTTTGTCCTGACATTTTAAATCTTTTTTATTGTTGTTGCTAGCAAATTATATATTTTCTGCAATATACCCTCAATTATCTAGGCTTTTAGAGATAGAGACCTGTTGCTAAAAGTTATAATCTTGTTGTGTTTCTCTTGTGCTATTGAGTTTTTGCAAATGTTTTGTGGTCATGGTCTGCATTATAAACAGACAATTAATTTGATTAATGTTGCTAGTACTGGAATGAATATATATATATATATATATATATATATATATATATATATATATATATATCTTCCTCTAAGCTTTTCTCATTGAAAGGGAAAAAATGCACTCTCAGGGTTCATGAGAAGGACATGTAAATTTGCAGGTTTTATTTTAGAAGACTCATGGGCAGTAATAGTCAGTCATATTGCCCCTCACCACCAAAAAAAAAAAAAAAAAATTAATAGATTTGTATTTGCTTCTGCCAGACATCTCGGGAAACTTAACTGGGGACCACTTTCTCTATTTTTAGTAGTTAATTTTTTTTCTTTGTTTTTCTTGTTGATTCTTACAGATGTCCCCATTCTTCTCTCACCCTTTGCCCACCTCCACCATGTTCCCCACTCACCGCCCCCCGGCCCCCTTAACCTCTAGGCATCACCACACTGTTGTCTGTGTCTATGGGTTATGCATATATGTTCTCTGGCTAGTTTTGATACGGGCTTTTTGAGCCTCACAGCTATTGTGAATCCAAAACTCTACTGAGAAGACTGGCTCCCACTTCCACTGAACTCTCTTTCTGTGTATTGTCTGGCTTCTAATTTCTTTGTTCAATTTTTACTTTTGTGTGTCATTTAAGTGTAGTTCTTAAAAACAGCTAATTATGTTCTTTGTCTTTTTTCTTAAGTTAAACAGGAGAATTTACCTAATCAGTATGTAAACTTGCTGCCATCTTATGTTGCATTTACTTTGTTTATGTTTTTTAATGTAATTTATAATTTCAATTTTGAGTGTTATTATAATTGTTTATTACATCATGGCATCATGGATCTTCTGTTTAATGAATCCCCCATTAAGAATTATATTAAATTTTGTAGTGGCAGCCTCAATAATTATATTTCTGGCCCCTCTGTTCATCACTGTTTCTTGAATCTCAAATTTTCATCTTCCTTGGTTTGTGGTTATCTTTTTCTGATAATATATCTTCAAAACAAGTATATGGCTGCTATTACTAGATAAACAAGGACTATAGAAATACAACTACGCTACTCTTGCCTAAATTTATGACTCTGAATCATACCAGCTTTTAATGCTGGTCTGTGATTATACCATTTCCCTATTCTATTCACTCCCCTATTCTTCTAGATTTGCTTAATCCAAGAAGGCAGCCACTATCTACATGTCCACATGTGGGTATTTAAGTTTAAATTTAAATTAACTAAAACAAAACAAAGAAAAAATATTTTTCTCAGCTGCACTAGCCATGCTTCAAGTGCTCGATTGCCATATGGTGATAGTGGCCATACTGCTAGAATGAATAATGGTCCACAAAGTTGTGGCCACACCCAAGTTAACCCCTAGAACCTGAGAATGTGTTACCTTAAAAACCAAAAGAAGCTTTGCAAATGTGATTAAGGTTAAGGACATTGAGATAGGGATAGTACATCACTCAGGTGCGCCCAGTGTAATCACAGGGTTGTTGTAAGTTGAAGAAGTAATGAGATGATCAGAGTAGAAAGGTGAAAATAATTCAACAAGCCTTACTGGCTTTGAGTTGAAGAAAGGTAGCCAAGCCAAGGAGTGTAGATGATCTTTGGAAGCTAGAGCAGGTAGATTCTCCTTTAGAACGTCCAGAAAAAAATATAACTCTGCGGACATCTTGATTTTAGCCTAGTGAGACATGCTGGACTTCTGACCTATAGAACTGCAAGATATTAAATTTGTATTATTTAAGTCACCAAGGTTGAGACAACTTGTTATAGTAGAAATATAAAACTAATACAGCTACTATATTAGATAGTGCAGATCATTTCAGGAAGTTATATTGGACAGCACTGATTTATAAGATTTTAAATAATTCAAGATGTGGTAAATGGAACTCTCATTTACTTTTTGTATTCTTCTCTTTTTCATATATGCTTATTTTTCTGGATGATCTTCTCTAGCCTAATAACTTTAAATAGATAATTATAAAAACTGTTGATTTCCAAATGTTTGTCTCCAGTTTGGATCTCTCTTCCGAATACTAGATGTACTAGTATATATATGTGTGTGTGTGTGTGTGTGTGTGTGTATATATATATAAAACAAGATTTGACATCTCCAATGAGGTGAATAATAAACATCTCAAACATATCATATACAAAACTGAAGATCAGATTTTCTTCTCTGTTCTCTTATTCACCTACATCTCATCTTAGTTAATGAAAGTTATGCCATTTTTTTTTCAGAATATGAAATCAAATATATTTACCATACTATGAATTACAATAAACTGATAGGAAATACTTTAAGTTCACAGTACACATACAAAGCTTCATATGGCATATTAAAAAGACATGAACCTAGAAAGCAGCTTATAGAAGCTGAGACCGTCCACGTAAATTCCTCTGCTTACAAAGTGCTTGGCCGGGACATGAACTCCCAGGATGTGGTCACAGTAGTGTCAGGACCACAAACCCCATGTCATTACTGTGCCCACCCGAAACCTGGGCTGCAGGCAGGTGGGTACGGTGGGTTTGCCTTTAAGGTCTACGAGAATACCATGAAACGATGGATGCAGCTGGGCTGGGGTCCCGACATCGGTGGCACCAGGAAGTGAGGCCACCATGGCTGCTGTCACCACTGGAGGGGCTGGCCCTCGCAGTAGGGGCACTCAGGCGCACTGGCCACACAGGGCTCGCAGAGCACACGGCGCTGGCAGGGCTGCAGGACGGCGCCGCGGGCCGGCTCTCGGCACACCACGCACTGCTTCGCTCTGAGCTGGAAGATCACCCCGTCCACCGCCTCCAGATCCAGGAGTAGCTGACTCTGCAGCGACTGTAGCTTGGGCAGTGATATGGTACCGATGTCGCTGCAGCCCTGCAGCCCCGGGAGTGTGGACATGCCCTGGCCTTCCAGCTCCTCCTGCAGCTGCCTGAACTGGGCCTCCACTTCCTCCTTCTTCTGCAGTGCCAGCTGCCGGGCACTGTCCGCTGCCAGTGCCCGCTCCTTCGCCTCCTTGGCCTCCCGCTGCCAGGCGTCACAGGCCTGCTTCACTTGCTGCCAGGACTCCTCCCACTGCCTGATCTTCCTCTTGGCCTCGTTCAGCTGCCGCCTGACCTGTGCCAGTTCGGCGCCATTTGGACTTGCACTTGCAGTGGATGTGGGGCCGGCATTCAGAATGGGGCACGGGCTGGGAGAGAAGCTGCCGGAAACAAAGTCCCAGATGCTCCCAGGGACGCCATTCAAACCTAGGGAGTTGTAGGACGAAGCCGAGGAGCCCAGCACCCTGGGGTCCGACTTGAGGGGTGGCAGCTGCTGGGGGGGCGTCATGGCCCGAGGAGACAAGAGGCCGAGACAAGGACTGGGAGAGCAAGCTGAGCGGGGAGGTGGACAGGGATGACGAGGATTGCAGGGATGGGGAGTGGGCCAGGCAGCCAGGAATGGTGACGGGCTCTGAGCCCCGCAGCAACATCTGACCTGTGGGTCCCAGGTCACTTCCGTCCTGCTGGTCCAGCTCCTTATCCAGGGGAGCGAGGCTTACATCACTAAGATGGAGATCTAAGGCAGAACCTGGGGAGACGCACCACACCTGAGGGGGGCGCACGGTTGATCTGCAGCTTCATCTAACGATGACCCACTCCCAGAGGACACAAGGCTGCGGATGCTGATTCACCCTCCACTCCACTGCTGCCACCGCCACCACCGCGGATTCAAATAGGGCTCCCGGCCCCAAGTTATGCTATTTTTAATTTTACATTTAAAAAATGCTAGAGTCATTTCTGACTCCTTATTTCTCTCACAACACTCATCAAACTTGTAGAAATCTTGTTGATTCTACCTACAAAATATTTATTGAATCTAATGATTTCTCATCACTTCCATTGCTACCAACCAGTTCCAAGACACTATCATTTTTAGTCTAGACTACTGTAATAGCCCACTCTACTAGGTAAGATCCAGTGGAATAACAGAACTTACTGTGGAGAATTAATAGAACCTGATTAATTATAAAAACATTCGTCTAAAACAAACAGAAGAGCTAAGATCATCCAGACATTATTTACTACAGGGAGCTGCTACTTTACCCCTAGAAGTAGTATTACTGGAACCTAAGAGCCAAGATCACTCAATCAAAATGGCAACCAGAGTGATCTGCCCAGAATGTGCAGCAAGGAGCATGTGCAGCAGCCACTAACAATACCACCAAAAGCAAATGAGAGAAGGGAGAAATATCCTCATTCTTCCTTTTTCCTGCCTTTACCTTCAAAACAGCATTTCTCCTTAACCAAATTCAGCTTGACACATGCTAGCAAAGGATCCTGGGGAATATACTTTGCAAGGATTAGGGGGAAAAAAAAAAAAAAAATATATATATATATATATATATATATATATATATATCCTATCTAATAATAGAGAATCATGGTAATTAACCGTAACTTCGCTACCCTTCCCATTGGCTAATCAGGGCAATATGCAAATTAACTGCCAACCAAGATAGCGGCCCGCAGCCAGGAAGCTGAAGTGAACAGGAGGCTTGCTTGCTCCAGTGACGGAGGAAACCAAGGTTCCCCGCCTGCCGCTGCTGGCCTCTGAGCTTGCACTCTAAGAAACAATGTTGCAAATATAGAAGCTAAACAATCCCCAGAAACCTGCTTTCAGCCAGACGGGCTGGAGCTGAAACAGTGTTTCAATTATAGAATCCAAACAAACACAGATACTGCTTTCAGCAGCCAAGGTCTCAAAGCTGAAGCCGAGCCTCAGAGCTAAAGCCAGCTCTCAGCTCCAGTGACAGCCATAGAAGGTAAATAAATCCCAGAATAAAAAAGAAAAAGAAAAAAAGGAGAGGTTGGGAGCTTCAGTCACCCGCCAACCTGAAAACGGCCCTCAGCCCCTCACCCAGACTGGCCAGGCACTCCAGTGGGGACCCCCACCCTGAAGGGGGTGTGACCAGCTGCAAACAGCCATCAGCCCGTCATCCAGGCTGGCCAGGCACCCCAGTGGGGACCCCCACCCTGATTAGGGACACCCTTCAGGGCAAACCAGCCGGTCCCCACCCGTGCACCAGGCCTCTATCCTATATAGTAAGAGGGTAATATGCCTCCCAGCACTGGGATCAGCTGAGCAGCGAGGCTTCCTGGCCCCTGGAGCAGCGAGACAGGGGGCAGCGACCAAACCCCCTGATCGCCCTGCGGCTCTGTGTGTGACAGGGGGCAGGGCCACAACCTCCCTATCCACCCTGCTCTGTTCGTGACAGGGGAAGGCACCCCAACCCCCTGATCAGCCCTACTCTGTGTGTGACAGGGGGGAGCTCCTCAACCCCCTGATGGGCCCTGCTCTGTGCATGATAGGGGGGAGCTCCCCAACCTCCTGATAGGCCCTGCTCTGTGCATGACAGGGGGCAGTGCCCCAACCCCCTGATCGGCCCTGCTCTGTGCATGACAGGGGGTGGCGCCGCAACCTCCCCATCGACGCTGCCTTGAGTGTGACAGGGGGCAGTGCCCCAACCCCCCAATTGGCCCTACCCTGAACGTGATTAGGGGTGGCATCGCAACCTCCCGATCCGCCCTGCTCTGTGCATGACAGGGGGTGGGGCCCCAACTCCCCAATTGGCCCTGCTCTAAGCCCGATCAGGGGCTGCACCTAGGGATTGGGCCTGCCCCTGCCACCCAGGAGCAGGCCTAAGCCAGCAGGTTGTTATCTCCCGAGGGGTCCCAGACTGTGAGAGGGCACAAGTGGGGCTGAGGGACACCCCCCCAACCCCGCTAGTGCACAAATTTTTCTGCACCGGGCCTCTAGTGTGTGTGTGTGTGTGTGTGTGTGTGTGTGTGTGTGTGTGTATATATATATATATATATATATATATATATATATATATATATATATATATATTGCTGGAAGCCAATCCACCCTTGCTGCTTGACACAGTCGCTGCAGGGAAGAAACATCTGCACAGCTTATGTTTCAAGGGACCTGGCGTATATGGCATATGTTTGCTCCCCCTCTTAACATTATGTGTTTTAAACAGGACCACCTCCCTGAGAAAGTTTGTTTCCCCAGGTGAAGATTTTTATCAGTAAAACCCCTTAACTAAGTGCCAGGTGGGTAGTTAATCACTTTAATCTTTACTCCCTGGAATGGAAATAAGAAACACCCTAACCTTTGGAATAGAAATTGATAGGATTAAAATCAACTGGTGTAAATACAGATGTAACAAGACAATAAAACACAGAACCTGGCTGGAGAACCTAGCAAGAGAACATGGCAAGAGAACCTGGACAGAACCTGGCTGGAGATCCTGGCTAGAACCTGGCTAGAGAACCTGGCTAGGCTGCTGATCAACTGAATGCTGTCTCCGTGTCATTCCTTCTTCGCCGACTCCATCCACACCTTTGGGAACCCCTGGACCTGCTGGGGTTGGACCCCAACAATATATATATATCTATATCTATCTATCTATCTATCTATCTATCTATCTATCTATCTATCTAGATATGATTAGAGAAAGGAGAGGAAATAAATTTTGGGGAAAAGAACACGTTTCCAAATTTGACTCCCAGCTTCCATTATATAGCTGTCTATTCACTACCACTATCCAACACATACATGTTCTAGTCCAACAGAGCAGGCAAAATGATCCTTTAATAAATAAAACAAATCATTTCAATCTTTTGCTAAAAATTCTATCATTGTCTTCCCACATCCCAGATTAAAGTCAAACTCATTATAGCAGCCTAAAACATCTACATGATCTGCCCCCCTTTCCTCTTTGATCTAATCTCTTCTCTTTTCCCCCTAATTCAATTTTCTCCAACCACTGTGATCAGCTTGCTGCTATTCCAAAAGATACCAATAACCTGCTTGATTTTATCTTTCCCCTGCTATCAGCTTGGCTTACTCCTATACCTGCTTCAGGTCATGCTCAAATGTCATGTTTTTAGACTAAAGAATTACCCTTGGGCATCATAGCAATGTGTTGAGAATAGTTAAATACTGCAATGTAAAAGAATGGAACTGGGAGATCTCTGTAGTATCCACTGCTTTTACTGATGCTGTTGACTGCTTGACTATATTAAACCATGCTAATTTGACTCATCTGTGTTGTCATCTATAATTTTATCTCATAAAAACATTATATTATCAAAGTAATAACTCTAAATGAATAGTACAAACAGAAATGAAAATGACACTTCAGAACATTTTTGTTGTTGATGTTGTTCAATACAATTTATTGCATGGTTCACTTCAGCATAATATCCTGCTTGAACAAAATAATAATAGAGGACAATGCAGTATAGAGAGAATGCAGTAGACTAAAGCAATGATTTCATTATTATACCAAAAACAAGTGCTATCTGAATAAATCATAGACTGGACAGATCTTCAACATAAAGCTAATCTAGCAGAACACTCTTGAATGTCTGTATGTCTCTCTCGTCTTTTTCTCTCTTTTAAAGAAAAGGTTTATTAAATGCTGACTGAAGCCTAAAGTTGCATGCTCTACATTTCAGAAATAGTTCTTATTTTTCCTCATAAAAGAATAACAATGAAACAATATGTGATCTAAAAGTTAAGTATGATGACAAAGCAGAAATCAATAAGTAAGCACTTCTCTGCCTCATAACCACCCCACACCACATAAATCATCTCTTACCTGAATGCCATACTAGCTAAGTTGTTCCCCTCAACCAAGGTCAGCTGTTCCAGTATTGACTTCCAATCTTCCTGTCCACAGCAAGGGCAGTAGTTAGCAAAAGTGACCACAATCCTCACTATTTTCTGTATCCATGACCTTTTCAATGTGGTTTTCAACTCCTCCCATCGAAAAACGAAGTCTATTTCCTCATCTCTGTATATGCATACCTTGTTTATTGAGTTTCACTTTATTGCGCTTCACAGATGTTGCTTTTTTTTTTTTTATAAATTGAAGGCAAGATCCTCTGCCGGCAAAAAGATTATGACTATCTGAATTGCAATACTTGTTTTATTGTGGTCTAGAGCTGAACCTGCAATATCTCTGAGGTATGCCTATATCTGGGCTGGCCTGGTGAAGAAAATGTGGAAGGAGTGACACTGTGCCATTTCCAAGCTTAGATCTCAAGAGGCCTTGCATGTAACTGTCTTTCAGAACTCTGCTGTCATCATGTGTACAAGGCCAGGCTAGCCGCGGGAGATGAGTGAAGGCCACGTGAAGAGAAGAACAGTCTCTGCTGAGGCAATCCTGAACCAACCAGCCCCAACCAAGCCAGCAGCAGACCATTCACAAGTGGTTACCCCAGAAAACCACGTAGCTGAGCCCAGTCCACGTTGCCAATTTGTAGACATGTGAGCTACATAAATACTTGTTTTAAGCCACTATATTTTGAGATTAATTGTTATGAGGCAATTGTTAGGTAGCATCTTTCTTGCTGGCAAATTAAAAACAGAAGTACTGATTTCATCTTGCATTACAGCTTGGGTTTTAACTGTAAACACAGCAGTTCTTTTTTTAGTTTCGATAGATTAAAGAATTGACTTGTTAGTTCCCCCTGAATCTCCTCACTAGAACACAATACTAGATGCAGGTGGCGGACACCAGGGCACTGAGTACAGGGAGGCCATCCCCTTGGAGCAGAGTCCCTGTCAGAGCTAAACTGCTCAAGACGCCAGTAGAAAAACTCCACATTTAATCATCATTACACTAATGTATTGCTTTTATTTTTAACATTCGCTTGATTGACTCACCTCTTTTGTGAACAAGGAGGCTAAAGTTCTTAGACACAATTTGCCACACAAACTAAAGAAAGAATTCATAAATCAAACACTAGAGCTAAGACTCAGCTGTTTTGGCAATACTGAATAGGCATCTAACTAGAATATAATTGTTTCTGTGGCTACAACTTTGGGAGGTTAGGAACAACTCTCCTGATACATTCTGAGAATAAATGGGCTGTGAGAAACCAAACCTCAGCAAGAAGAGCCAGTATATATAAAGCACACACAAATAATGAAATAAGATTTGAAAAATAGAATTAACAGTCTTCATTTGAAAGAATTTCTGTGTGGAAAAACTTTTGCCCATACATCCTCAAGTCTAATGGTATTTCCTCTGCCCTTGTCAACCACACAGATCTGCCACTTGGCATACACCCACCCACCCACCCACCTGCAGGCTCTTTTCTGTTTCTTACCTATTTATCATTAGATGTTCAGTCTAAATGCTTTATTTTTCTTTAAGGAGAGCCTTAAATAATTTATGATGGTAAAATTATTTCTCTGATTATAATCCCATTTGAACAAACCAGCTAAATCAGATCCCTTCAAAAAACCTCAAGAAAGCCCCACACCACTGGCTTCCATTTATGTATCATTGGACACTGTCACCTGACCACTCTTGGCTTAAAAGACAATTGACTTTCTCTCCCAAGGTGAAAACTCATTTTGTAATATAACATAGCAAACTTGATTCTTAAACTACAAAAAAATAAAATACAATACAGGTATACATACATACAAATATGTGTGTACAATGCCTTTGCCCCAATGCGGGCACCCTGTAGTCTAGCTGTGATCAAAAAGTATCCAACTGCCGAAACCGGTTTGGCTCAGTGGATAGAGCGTCTGCCTGCGGACTGAAAGGTCCCAGGTTCGATTCTGGTCAAGGGCATGTACCTTGGTTGCGGGCACATCCCCAGTGGGAGGTGTGCAGGAGGCAGCTGATCGATGTTTCTCTCTCATCGATGTTTCTAACTCTCTATCTCTCTCCCTTCCTCTCTGTAAAAAATCAATAAAATATATTTAAAAAAAAAAAAAAAGTATCCAACTGACAGCAGTTGAATTGAAATGCGAAATTAGTTTCTTTAAAAAATTTCAAAAGGGGAAGGGAAGTTATTACATTCATATAGACAGTAATTTATATTTAAAATAATATAACTTTTAAATAATCTTTTAATCAGCTATACAAACCTAGCCACCACAAATGCAGCCCACTAATTTATCCATTGTTTCAAGTCTGCCCACATCCCCTCTCTCTACCTAGTATTTTCTATTTTTAGTGTAAAAGTGATTTATTCTGTACATTTTCTACAAATTCTCTTAGTTTTTACTACTCATTATGCTGATCAACACTTACCAAAAAAAAAAAAAGCCTTAACCTTAATAAAGAAGACACAGAATCTTTGTCTTTACTGTCTTATTTTTTTTATTGATTTCAGAGAGGAAGGGAGAGGGAGAGATAGATAGAAACATCAATGATGAGAGAATCATTGATTGGCCACCCCCTGCATGACCCACACTGGGGATAGAGCCAGAAATCTGTGCATGTGCCCTTGACAGGGAATTGAACCATGACCTCCTGGTTCATAAGTTGACACTCAACCACTGAGCCATGCCGGCTGGGCTGTCTCACCTTTTAAAATTGGGCTCAGAGTTGAATAAACCAATATGAACTTAGAGGCCAGCTCATTCACTCTTATAGCCTTTTAATCAAAGCATACCTAATTTTCAGAAATAGACTTATCTTTGGCTTTGTGACTTACCATTCTGTAAAGCACATTTACTTTCTTAGAAACATGGTTGAAAAAATCCAAAATTGGAGAAAAATTATTGCAAAGCTAAATGTTATAAAACAAATGTCTTTTTTTTTTTAAAGCACAATTATAGATTCACTTAGTTGAATCACCTTAACCTCAAGCTCTCCTGGCTCTTTCTGAGATGATGTTCACCTCAGCTTAGGTCAATCTTAGACACTTAAGACCACTTTATTTTTTAAATATATTTTTATTTATTTTATAGAGGAAGAAAGAGGGAGAGAGATATAAAAACATCAATGATGAGAGAATTAGTGATTGGCTGCCTCCTGCATGGCCCTTACTGGGGATTGAGCCTGCAACCCAGACATGTACACTGATCGGGAATCAAACCGTGACCTCCTGGTTCGTAGGGAAATGTTCAACCACTGAGCAACACTGGCCAGGCAAGACTACTTTTATATTAATGTGTAAAGTGGAAAAACTTTTTCCATAAGACCATAATATCATCTCACATATGCGTTTTTAATTTTATAATATACTAAATTAGACTTTTGCCTTTTGAATCAATATAGTTTAAAATAAGAAATTGAATCCAAGAATAAAACTTAGAATCTTAAATGTCAGTTAGTAAACATAAAACCAATCTGCTTTTCAGGAGGCAGGAAGTCTGAGATCAGGATGCCCATGATTAGCTTTTGGTGATGACTCTTCTGGGTTGCAGGCTACTGACTTAAAATTCTTCCCATCTCCCTACACCTCACAACTACACTGGCAAAGGCCTTTCTAAAGCAGTTCCTTTTACCCATATATCATATTTGTTATCTATCAATAACAAATTACAAGGAATACTAAAAGGCAAAAACACAGGTGAAAGAGAAAGAGAAAGTAGCAGAACCAGACTCAGATATGGCAGGTTGGTTGAAATTACCAGGCTGAAAATTTACAACAACTATGATTAATATACTAAGGGCTTTAATGGATGAAGTAGACAGCATACAAGAAAAGATAGGCAATAACATCAGAGAGATGGAACTTATAAGAAATAACCAGTAAGGAATATTAGCGTTCAGAAGCACCATAACACAAATGAAGAATGTCTTTTATAGAATTACTAGAGGCCCAATGCACAAAAAATGTGCATGGGGGGGAGGGAGGGAAGGGGGGAGGGAGGGGAAGGGTCCCTCAGCCCAGCCTGCACCCTCTTGCAATCTGGGACCCCTTGGGGGATGTCCGACTGCCAGTTTAGGCCCAATGCCACAGGGATGTCTGACTGCCGGTTTAGGCCCGATCCCTGTAGGATCGGGCCTAAACCGGCAGTCAGACATCGCTCTCACAATCTGGGACTGCTGGTTCCTAACCACTGGCTTGTCTGCCTGCCTTATCACCCCTAACCACTCACCTGCCTGCTTGATCGCCCCTAACTACTGGCCTGCTGGCCTGATCACCCCTAACCACATCTACCTCAGCCCCTGCCTTGGTTTCATCCGGAAGGACGTCCAGAAGGTTGTTTGGCTGCCCAGTCTAATTAGCATATTACACTTTTATTATTATAGATCAGTAGACTAAACATGGCTAAGGAAAGAATCTCTGAGCTTAAGGATATCTCAAAAGAAACCTCCAAAACTGAAACACAATGAGAAAAAATACTTTAAAAAAGAACAGAATATCCAATAGCTCTGGGACAATAAAAAGGCAGTAACTCATGTGTAATGGGAATACCAGAAAGAGAATAAAGAGAGGAACAGAAGAATTATATAAATAATAATAACAGAATTTCCCAAATTAAAATCAGGTATCAGACCACAGATGTAGGAAGCTTAGAAAATACCACACAGGATTAATGCCAAATAAAACCACAGAGCTACACTTAGACATATCATTTTGAAACTTCAGAAGATCAAAGAAAAAATTCCCCAAAGAACCAGAAGAAATTTTTTTAAAAAAAGCATCTTACATGTAAGGGAGCAAAGATAGGAATATATTACACTTCTCAGAAACTATGCAAGCAAGAAGAGTGTAAAGTAAAACATTTAGTGTTGAGAGAAAAATATACACCAACCTAGAACTAATAGAGAGATATTTTTTGTTCATGGACAGGATGACTCTATTGTCAAGATTGAAAGGACAGAACAGGACTGATAGTTGTATTCCTAACTCCTCTTCCAGCAAAAGCCATAGAATGTATCAGTTACTCAGCCTGCCCTTATCTCAGCCAATGGGAATGCAAGGGAAAACAAACTCAAGGCCGAAAGTATACTGAACACCCCCCTGTCTTTGTGTAACCAGACCCTAACTGCACCCTGCCCTTGCATCACTAGCCCCAGGCCCTCACTCAACCAACTGGAATTGGCCAAATCAGTGGTCTGAGTGTGCCCCAGCCCCCACCCCAAGCCCTATAAATTCTTTTTTTTTTAAATATATTTTATTGATTTTTTACAGAGAGGAAGGGAGAGAGACAGAGAACCAGAAACATCAATGAGAGAAAAACACCGATCAGCTGCCTCCTGCACATCCCCCACTGGGGAAATGTCCGCAACCCAGGTACATGCCCTTGACCAGAATCAAACCTGGGTCCTTTCAGTCCGCAGGCCGACGCTCTATCCACTGAGCCAAACCGGTTTTGGCCCTATAAATTCTTTGTTCTCTTGGGACTCCGGGCTCTCTCTCACACCCAGTATGGAGGCAGAGGGGGACCAAGCGAGCTTGAATAAAAGACTCTCTGCTTTTGCATCGGATTTGGCGTTCCCTGGTGGATCTTTGGGGGGTCTTGAAATCTGGGCATAACAAAGATATCAGTTCTTCCCAACTTGATCTATAGATTCAATGCATTCCCAATCAAAAAACCTAACAGCAAAATCAGTGATTCGAAAATTTACATAATTTAATGCATGTATTAGAAAAGAAGATATGAAATCAATCATCTAAGCTTCCACCTTAGAAAACTAGTAAAAGATAAACAAATTCAAAGTAGACAGAATAAAAGAAATAATAAAATTTATAGCAGGAATCAATGAAATTGAAGATAAGAAATTAATAGAGAAAAATCAATGGGACCAAAAGCTGGTTCTTTGAAAAGATAAGTAAAATGGATAAGCTTCTAGATGGGCTAAGAAAAAAGAGAAATGACACAAAATACTAATATCAGAAGTGATCCTATAAAAGTAAAAAAGATATATTAAAAGAATAATATGAATAACTCTATGCCAAGAAATTTGATAACCTAGATGAAATAGGCTATTTCCTTAAAAGACACATCTGCAAATACATACACACACACACACACACACACACACACACACACACACACACCAGACTATCTGAATAGGCCTATATCTATTAAAAATTAAATCAATTATTATGCTGTGTATGCCAGCAGAAGCCTCATACATCTCAAGTGTGAGGGCAAGGAACATCTGTCCCTTCTTCCCAATTTTGCTCTGAAACTTCTCTAAAAAATATGTCTATTGAAAAAAAAAAAATTTCAAATGAGCGCCTAACTTCTTTGAGATCAAGTCTAAATACATAGATAAAATAGGGCATTAATGAAGCCTGACACACTATTACAGAATCAGAGTAAGTAAAATTTGAAGAAATATGAAAATATAAAATACATAAAAAGGTAGAGATGGTCTTGACATTGGATGTTTAAAGGAAGAAAATATTTTTATCTTAAGTGTAATTAAACTTGTCCCAAACAAATCCTAAACCATTATTATAAAGGTGCTTAAGAGCACTTTGAAAATGGGGTGATTCCATGGCACCTGTACATGTTCATTCTTTCATTCAAAGCATTCTCAGCCAGTTTTAGTTTCTCTTTAATGGACTAAGTTTCAATCTATTTAACATATATTAAAAACGAAAAAAACAACAAGAGAAAATATTAAAGTGCACTGCATGTGATCTAGGAAAGTACTGTTTTGTAAAGCTTCCATTTTATATGTATGTATTGTTTCCTGCTTCAAAATATATGATGTATTTCTTACTTTAAGTTCAATACTTGAAAGCTACTATTCTAGTCAGGTTTGTATAGTATTTGAATAGAAAGATTGATGCTGAAGAAAGGTAGCTACTATAACTGATTTGTTTCTTCTAACAGTTTTGGGTACAAACTGTTGTTTTTAATATATACAAACTAAATGACTCTGAACTGTCAACCAAGACTCATTATGTGCCATCCATAATCTTGTCTACAATTTCCTGATAAATAACAGAATCCAGCACTGTCTTTGCCAAAGGTATTTGTCCTTGTTAGCATTGAAACAGGAACTTTATGGGGACAAAGGCAGGCTTAGGGATTTTTTAGAATCAGGGTCCATGGAAAAACACAGGGCTACAGACTGGGAGAAGGTAGATTTCCATAACACAAGGAAGCCAAGTGCAGTTACATCTCCATAAGACAAGGGAGCAGCAACAGTTGCATTTACATAAGACAAGGAAACTGGAAGTAGCCAGGAAAGGTCTATATTTACAAAATAAAGAAGGAGGAAGAAAGCCCAGAAGGAATGGGAGGACAATGAGGGAGGAGGGCCTCAGGAGTCACTATAGTAACCAGGCTAAGGAATAGTGACCAATCAGAGGGGATATCAAGGCACCAGGATCTGCAGCCTTTATAAGCCATAGGGAAAAGGAACTCAGTGGGACCCTTTCCCCCTCCCCACATGGAAGTCCATTCTGTGGGACTCTTTCCCCCTCCCCATGTGAGGCTCCATTCTGTGGGACTCTTTCCCTCTCCCCATGAGGGAGTCTGTACTTGTTCTTCAATAAATTCCCACCTTTGCAATACCACCCTCTGTCCGTGGATTCATTCTTCAACTCCGGTGGACAAAGAATCGGGGTTCCAGTCCAAAACTCCGTATCAGCATCATCCCACTCACAGAACGGCAGGTAATGTGATCAGCCCTTTGCCTGGAGGGGATTTCTAGCTGATTTCTGAGTTTCAGGGCTATTTCTGTGGGAAAACAGGAATTGACAAATGAGCCACAGTAGGAGGGTGAGGTGTAAACTACCACTGCTGGTCTGGCAGTAGTTCCCCAGTGTGCAAGCAGAGGGTGGAAATGCCTCTCCTCCCTAGAGGTACATTAAGTAGTGGCCATTCCATGCCACTCACGCCTGCGTGCCCTGTTAGAGAATTTCACAGGTACAGCATTTTTAATTCTCCTTTTCTACACACACATCCATTTTCTCCATGCAAATGATGATGATGGGCAAGTTGGATGACCTATGGCATCCACATGCTGTGTGCTCAAAAACATCCCTTTCCTACTGCCTCATTGAGGGGGTCCTGCTCATCTAATGTCCAACGACTCAATCTTACTACTTTGTGATGCTGGAAATTAGACATGACCATAAGCCTAGGGTGGTCATCATTGGAAGAGGGGGAGGCAAGGGGCTTCCCAGAGATTCAGTGATAGTATTGCTCTCTCCTGGCTGGTCTCCAATATCAAAAGCACCTCAGGCCCCAACACTGAAATCATTCTTCCAACTACAAACTTTTCCATATCTTCAGACCTGGATTCATAGAAAATCCCTTCCTCTACTTCCTGCTTCCAGAAGAGCAAGCTCTACCACGTTTCCTGTCACAGAATTATTGGCAATTGGATATCCTTTCTTTTACCCATTCAACTGAAGTGATTTGGATTGCCAAGGCATTCTCTCTGCTCTTTAGTCTTACCCTTGGCTTTCTGCAGTGTGAGAGTTATTTCTATACCTGGAGGCAATGTGTTTTGTGAGTCTTATCTCAATCTTCAAATTATACAAATTGATTTAAAGTTAATCCCTGAATCTCTTACTATAGATCTATATAACTTTGGGAAGCTTGCTTAGCTTCTTTAAACTTCAAGCGAGGTTATTTATGCTTAAATGTTAAAACTATAAATATACTCAAAACTTGAGTTTCTTTCATTTTATATTTTGTCATCCAAATGTGAATAGTTGGTAGAAGCTCAATAACTAGTTGATCTGGCTTAATTTTTGTTAGAAGAATCATTTTTTCAATTAATATCAGGCTTGATATCATCTGTCATTGAGAAATTACCATTTTTAATTTAAGAGGAATGTCAATCAGGGGATTAGTTTTAAATTGTTAGCAAAGGTAAAATCATCAAAAAAAATTTTTTTTATATTTTATTGATTTTTTTACAGAGAGGAAGGGAGAGGGGATAGAGAGTTAGAAACATCGATCAGCTGCCTCTTGCGCACCTCCTACTGAGGATGTGCCTGCAACCAAGGTACATGCCCTTGACCGGAATCGAACCTGGGACCCTTCAGTCCGCAGGCTGATGCTCTATCCACTGAGCCAAACCAGTTAGGGCAAGTCATCAAAGATTTGTTTGAGAATAAAAAAGAAAGGCAGTTGAATAAAAAGGTGTAATGTTTTATAAAATGTCCAATAAGGATATATGTTTATGGAAAAAAGACTGGAATATACTGTGCTTTGAAGAGTGACTGAGAGGAATTATCCCAATAAGAATGACAATTACTAAAAATACCAATCCTGATTGTTATATTTCTGTCTAATCTCCTGAAAATAAGATTTTTATTTTTTTTAAACAGATAGCTATTTTAATTTACTGGGTGAGTTGTCATAGCTATCAGCTTTTTGGCCTTTCTCCTCTCCCTCAGCCCCCCCTAAAAAAAAAAAAAAAAAAAAAAAAAAAAAAAGTGCCATCTGTTGAATTATGTTCTCATGTCTCTCCTGAAAATTCTATAATAGGGGATCATATGGCTTACCTTTACCTAAAGGTAGAGGGTGGTAAAAGTAGTTGTTTACATTATTAACTGATGGCCGTAGCTAGAGCTAGCGTTATATATGGAATATGCTGCTTTGTAATAATCTTTTATATCAGAATTAGAACATTAGGAGCAAATGCATCTGCCCAGTGCTACATAATGCTGATCAAAATAGTGTTAGTTCCCACAGGGCCTGGAAAGAAATTCTAGCCCATTTCTCTGAGTTTTTGTAGATTTTTAAAAAATGCATAAGAAGAGTTATTTTTCAACTTTATAAATCTCTTTGCCATAGCCTGTCTGAGTACCTAAAATTTCACTTTTAAAGATTTATTTGCAAATCATAAAGATCTTCACGTTTCATGTATCTTTAATTAAAATGCAAATAGCCCTTCTAGGCATAATTCATTGACTTCTATCATCACCCAACACCTGTAAGGATTTCCCTCCTATAGGATTAATAAGGGTGTGGACAAGGGACAAGTAATGGCGATGACAGGTATGTAGGATTGACAGCATGGGAACTGCAGGCACTTGAGGAAGTGAGTCTGAAAAAGAAAAGTTACAAGAGTTGGAAAAGCCCAAACCAAACATCATACTGGATTAGGGTTTTTGTTTTTCTGAATATAGAATTTCCTTGAGCTTTGCGAAGTAAACCTTACCTTCCCATCCAATACCATATCTCTGCATGTGTTGGCTGTGATTTTCTCTCCTTGTTTGTCTACCATCTGATTCTATCTACTTTCTTGCGTCTAGATTTTTTTTTCACAAGATCTGGTCTATTATCAAAACCCACTCTTGTTTTGCAGGTTTATGTTTCATAAATATGTTACCTTTCTGTTACATCAGTAGAATTGCTGACAGGATGGGGAACGAATGTCTGCTCTCAGTCTGTCATTTTGAGTCAGGCCACTGATGGTTTTTATTTACTCAAGTTTGTATTATTTCCATCAGGCCTTTTGAACCACACTGGTATTAAAATATTCACTGTAAATCTAGAACCCAAGCACTTTATTTACCTCTCAACATAAAAATGTTATGCCCAGAATTCAAGATCCCCAAGAAACCACGCCAGGGAGCCAGTCCGATGCAAAAGCAGAAGGTCCTTTATTGAGTTAGCTAACCCGACCTGGGCCTCCAGTCGACGCAGCGACCGGAAACCGAGTGCCACCCGTGAGAAAATCAGGGCTTTAATAGTGAGGGGAGGGGAGCTGGCTGTGGGCCCTGCC
Organism: Myotis myotis; assembly: GCF_014108235.1. Lineage (NCBI taxonomy): Eukaryota > Metazoa > Chordata > Mammalia > Chiroptera > Vespertilionidae > Myotis > Myotis myotis. The sequence continues at coordinate 60,525,947 of NW_023416313.1, read as the reverse complement.
GATTGGCCAGGCGCAAGTTGGGTCTTGTTACACAGGATGTGGTCATCTCTATGGCACGCACATCCCTTGCTTGTCATTGGTTAGTTCAAAGAAATCCCGGGCGTGGCCAGCAGGGGCCTGGGCTCAGGAAGAAGGCACTTTTCTGAGCACATGGCCTCTGCCCCATCATTCCCCCCTAGTCTTGGAACTTCCGGCTCAATCATGAGACGGACTGCACTTTTATTTCACCGTCGCTAGGGGCCTGTAGTGAGCACACAGAACTATCAACTGAACTATTTTATACACGTAACAAATGGTCCGGTGGAAGGGAAAGAAACCATTTTAGCTTTAACAACTTCTATTGAAATAGGATTTTTCTTCTTAAAATTCCTCGATGGCTATTAAAAAGCCAAATCAAGATTAATTTATTTACTGTCCTGATGTTTGCATAAACACAACAAGAATGGTAACTGACTACCTTTGCTGGAATTTCATGGTTGAACCTTAATGTGCCCCGTAGGGCCAGGAAGCCAAGCCATCCAGCTGCCATCAGGCCTGCCTGCAGTATCTGCTGAGTTAGGTGAATCCCTCACCTGTAGCAACTCCACCTGAGCCCATGCTCCAGGCTTTAAGGCCCATCTCAGTAGCCCTCCTACTCGTTGCGGCCCAGAGTGTGTGGGGGTTCTGCAGGGATGCAGAGGCATCTTTACTGCTCCCCTTCTACTCTTACCAACCGCCAGTGATGGTAGGGCATGGGCCTGACGGTCCAGCGCCAGCCGTCTTCAGGGCTCCCAGGCAGGATACCAGGCTTTCTTCGTGGCATTCTTAGTGGCTTCAAGTCTTTAGAGCTCAGATAGGGCTCTTTAAAACATGATACTCCAGTCAAAGTTTTCCGTTAATAAAACCACTATTAGGAACCAGTCTTACTGAATCTATGCAAAGAAACCTACTTACTTAGCATTGCCAGATTTCGGAGAAATTACATAAGGAGAAAAACATACTGCTTTACTCTAAGATTTTCTGACTTTCCTTGCTAATTTCTTTTCATGGATTTAAAACAAAACAGTAATTGTTGGTCCATGCCTCAGACTTTCTAGTCTAAACAGGCTTTTTCCAGCTTTACTACCCCTGACATGGGCGACTCAGGCCTGCAAGACAGTATTACAGGCTGTCAACTGTTAGCTGTCTCTCAACAGAGACCAAAACCTGATGGGCACCCTTCCCTGCCCAGTTGGGCACTTGTCCTCTTGGCAGCTAGACACCCTTTACTTTTGGGGGTCACCCCACACAGCTCCCTTCCAGGACAGCCAACATACATTCAAACCTGCAAAAGAATCAAAGGTTAATATAACATACAATACAATGAAACATAATATTGGCATCATGGCCGCTTCAGGTAGCCAAATCTACCACTAAACATGTGATCCTATAAATGGTCCTTGTCTCTTTGGAGCCATGTCCATGAAGATGCAGGCATTATCTAAGTGTATTACACAGTATTGTGGGGGCTCCTGGTGACAGGAGCGATCGCGAGTCATGTTACTGGCATCAGGCAGGTCAAGCACTCCGTAGCTTGAGCTTGAGCGGGTTGCGTTGATCTCGATCTATCGATGCTCCATTTGGTGATGAAGTCTTTCTGGATGGACCCAGGTAATGACGCCGTCTACCTTGAGAGCGGTGGGGGTCTTCAGCACCACAGTGTAGGGACCCTTCCAACGTGGCTCTAGGGTCTCCCAGCAGTGCCTTCTGATGTAGACCCAATCTCCTGGTCTGTGCTGATGAGGAGTTGGGGTTGGGCTGGTCCCGTAGATGGCGCGGAGGCGCGGCCAAATGTCCTCGTGCACCCTCTGGAGCCCTCTCAAGGAAAGAGATTGTTAAAGAAAAGCCACCCAGTCCTCACCAGTCTCTGAGTCAGATTCCTCCTCTCTTGGAGAACTTCAAAGTCCTGATGGCTTCTAGGTAACCCTGTTTATCAGTTACAGCACTCTGCTTTTTTGTCTTTCTACCGGTTCCCTTTGTGGCAGAGCAGCAACCAGGCCTCTTTCAAGGGAGTGCGCTAGAAGTGGGTATCAGCCCCTCCTTTGCTAGCAGCAACAGGTACCAAACTCTTTGAGAACATTTGACCAGCTTCATTCCCGCCCACCTTTACAGATTCTAAGGTCCATTGTTTTCCTTTAACCAGCAAGCCAAATGACACTGGCCTGTATTATTTAATTCAGCACAGGCGGGGGGAAGGGCCCATGGAATCTCTGCCCTGAGGAACTGTGAGCCCCACCCTTAAATGTCCCAATCAGACTAGAAAAGTCACAAATATCTTTTAAATCTACCCCAGAATTCCAAAATCCCAACCTAGCACAGAATATATTTCCACACTTACATAAACAAATACAGTCTTGGGATCTTGAGCAGGTAACAGGAACACCGCCCAAGTCCCCTGATGGGGGCCTCACAGGAACAGATGTGGGGGCCTCCCTTTCCCACGTCCCAGGACGGGATTCTTGACCTATGTCTCATCCAGATAGAAACGGTACTCATATTGAACAAGGAAATCAAGACTAAATAGACATGATAACTAGATACATTCCCCATTAAGAACTTTGAGGTGCATGTCACATTTATACCACAAAATACCAACAAATCAGTTTCAGTTGTGTCAAGACACAGAACAAGTCCCTGAACAGAGGGGCAGAAAACTGCCTCCCCTCCATCTTTCCAAAACCCTTAGCCAGTCCGAGCTTCGACCTCCCTCCGGAAGTCCCAGAGATGGTGAATACCATCTAGAAGCCATTCCTCCAGATACAGGACAAGTCCCTTAGAGATTCTTGATAATCTACATCAGTAATCCATTTATACAATCCCCTAAAAGTTAAAGAGGAAGGAAAGAACCATTCAATGTCCTTCAAGAGGATTAAACACATTGGATCCTCTGACGTTTCAGGGGTACCAAGGAAGGAGAAATTAGGCCATGTTTAGCCCTTCTCACAATCCATCATTAGTGACCAGTCCCAGCTCACTGGTATATTATTCACTTAACATTTCTTTTTTTTTTTTCTCCTATCACACCAAGGCCATGCTTTCCAGGTAGCTAGAACTCTTAGCCTTAATTCTTAGGTGATTAGCAATACATTTTAAGAGACACAGAAAAAAGAAAAATCTTTCTTGGGTAACCTAGGTAAAACTTAGGAAAACATTTTCAACACTTAAAAACAGTTCTCAACATAATAGGATTTAGTCTTGACCATGGAATCAATTACTCTTAATTTGTTTATGATATTATGTATAACTGTGGTTCTACTGCTATCATACCACTGAAATTATATTAAGACCGTGTTTGCTAATTTATTAAGTATTAAATAAACCCGCGAGGCTAGCACACTTTTTGCCCCATCCGCATTTCCGAAGTAAAACTCCGCCTTAAAACTCCACCCCTGAAATCCCATCCTGCCTCAGTGAGCAGACACTCCTTTTGTGATTGGCTAAGTCAGAGGGAGGGGCTGTTCCAAGATGGCGGCCCCCAGGGGCGCGGCAGGCCATGCGGCCAACATGGCGGCTGCCAAGTCAGGCAGCTCAACATTGTGGCTGTCCACCGTTCTCTGACAGAGCAAACCAAAACCCCTAAAAGGTAGATGGCCAACATTATATTGTAGACAAACAGAAATCTCATTAGCTGTTTATACTTTTTATAATTATCTTAATATCAATTAAGTTTAAACTGGTTTTTGTATTAAAAATCTTCAGTTGAGGTCACAAAATCAATCCTCTCTTCTCAATCAGATTAATAAGCAAAGGCATTTTCAATTAACAGATTAACTTCTATCATTTAGACCTCATATTAGGCATATTTAGATCAACATTTCAGTATTATAAATTTCAATGCTTTTAGATGATTTGCACTTAAAAGTTTTAAGTTTCCAGCCAATAAGCCTGGCATAGCTGCTAAAATGGTCACAATTTTCCTGTTGGGGAAGTCAAGAAACAAAACCATAGCTATTCACATGTAAACTTGACTTTCAACTTCCTGGTGGTACTTGCCTCAGGGCGGGAAATTTCAAAAGCTACTTTAAATCGCCTTGGGAAACCTGCCTGTATTTCTTTGTCAGGTTCATCTCCGCCTTTTTTAAGACCAAAACAGTCTTGGGTTTTTATTCTGTACACAGCAAAAAGTCAAGTCCAGCTCAAAACTATGCGCACTCGTTTTTAAACTGGCCTTTTCCCTTTACATGTGCACAGAAATCCCGGATGCATTTATAAATTTGTAAACGCTTTTCAATTACAAGAAGGATTTTAATTTTAGAATACTTGGGGAGGGGGTGACCTGTTTCCACAGACCCTCACTCAGGCGGCCGCCCGACCGCCACACAAAGGAGGGGTGAGAGCAGTCCCCCTCCCTCCACATTCATACACTTTCACCAGACATTCATTCAGAGTTTAAACAATCCATTTAATTCCTAACAACTTCCCCATTCCTGAGGGAGCTCTAAAGCCTCCCCCAATCTCCTTGAAATTATTAATCCAACAAGTCCACAAAATAAAACGGAAACACAAACAACTAAAGGGCCCAAAAAAGTACAGCCTTCCAACTCCATGGAAGCAAAAACCGAAAGCTAGACGATGGCTGCGCGCCAACCAGCAGGAGCGACCTGCCTTTTCTCAGATTGAGGGGTTCCTACAGACCTTCCGACTCTGCGGAAGCAAAATTTCCCCTCTTCAGATGGAGGATCGAGTCACCCCCCGACTCCTCCTGCCTGTCTCAGATTAAGGGGGTTCCTACAGACCTTCTGACTCCGCGGAAGCAAAGCTATACCCCTTCAGATGGAGGATCAAGGTGTCCCCCGGCTCCTCCCGCCTGTTGATCCCGTGCATCCACTTAGATCATTATTACAGGCATTTACAGGCATTTACAGATTTCAGAAGTGAGCTCACACCGGATAGATACAAAACAAAACACACGACACAAACAAAACAAGACCTACCGCGGTCAGTCAGGCCCTCTGGACTGGGGGTCCCCTCAATGGTGTTGGGGATCCCGGCGAGCCCCCAAAATGTTATGCCCAGAATTCAAGATCCCCAAGAAACCACGCCAGGGAGCCAGTCCGATGCAAAAGCAGAAGGTCCTTTATTAAGTTAGCTAACCCGACCCGGGCCTCCAGTCGACACAGCGACCGGAAACCGAGTGCCACCCGTGAGAAAATCAGGGCTTTAATAGTGAGGGGAGGGGAGCTGGCTGTGGGCCCTGCCGATCGGCCAGGCGCAGGTCGGGTCTTGTTACACAGGATGTGGTCATCTCTATGGCACGCACATCCCTTGTTTGTCATTGGTTAGTTCAAAGAAATCCCGGGCGTGGCCAGCAGGGGCCTGGGCTCGGGAAGAAGGCACTTTTCTGAGCACATGGCCTCTGCCCCATCAGAACATTGTTTTTCTTGCCATGGGAGAATTATTGATTGGTTTTATGCAAACTGAAATTTTTAAAATCTCATTTATATCAGAAATAGAGGGTATATAATATTTGGTTCATCTCTCCTACCTAACAATAACTTTAAATTTATTTATGCTCCAGAATGCTATTGTGTACCAATGTAAACTCTTAAAATGTGGGAGAAGGCTAACTTGTTTTCATTAGTAAACTGCCAATTTAGGTGTGTTTTTTTTCAAATGCCATAAGTACTCCAATTAGATTTTCTGGTTCATAGAAATGAAAAAACAAACAAACAAATAGAAAAAAACAACACAATTATAATGCCCCCAGTATTATTTCCTAAGGCAAATTTAGTAGTAGAGAAAGATTTTCAGTTTGCATGCAGGCAGATAATCTAAAGTATGTGTGGAACAAAGTGCCCAATGATTATCTGCTGAATTAGCAAGAATCAGTTGAAACAAATGTAAAATGTAAAGGAGACTAGATTTCAAAAGTGAAAACAACGTACAAAAGAGATTATACAGCTTTTGTCTTTCATTTCTATTCCATTTTGTTTGATTTTTTTTTTTAAGAAAACTTTTTCAAGGATCTCAATTATATTAGCTTTATATCTCTTAAACTTCAGTAGCAGGGCTGCAGAAAGGGAAGGATTAATGAATTTACAATGAAATGATATATTTTTTGAAACATTTGCCCTTGGTATAATTTTACATTTTGCAATATTTCAGAAAATTTTCATTCAGAAAAGTACAGAGAATAATATAAAAAATACCTATGTACCTACCAACCACATTGGACAACTATCAGCATTCTGGAATACCTACTGCGTATCTCTTTGTCTTTTAATGTGTGAAAGGTTAAGAGAGGACAGTGAGTGGATTCTGTCCTCTATCCCCCAAGAGGCTCATTTAGATCCTATTAACTAAAGGATAAAAAGTTCCTGGCAGCATCGGGTGCTTCTGACCTGAAGCCTAGCAGGCCTGTAGGTTCTACCTCACTTATCACTGTGTTTCACTTCCATTTCCTCAAAGATCCTTGTCTTGCATCTGAAAATAGCTACATCTTCATAATTATCACTTTTCATGTTAAAGCTATTACTATTTATGTATTAGGAGAGGAAGAGATCCTCAGAATGTATACTTGCTTGTGTTTGTGTGGGTTGAAGTACTGGGAAAACAATTTTCAAATTGTATCACTGAAATATATTTAAATATATATAAATGTTTATGTCTATATATGTGCATATATTTTATATTTTCAAGGCTTATAACAAATTTCTCAATTTAATATTTTAAATTTTATTTATTTTCGTACATAATTATTTGAAAAACATACTAAGTCCCAGAAGCATTTGTCCATTCTCAAATGAGGAAATATGCGTTGATTTTATATCTTTTGAGGTATTTGAATACAAATAAATTGCAGGACACTCCCAATAAAATGTGAAAGATTCCACTTATTTTCAATTTAGCAATTGCCTATATTTATGACACTGAAAGTGCTATTCTCACTGAAATAAATAGTGCCATCTACTGGTTGAACTTTTGTCATAAAGACGGAGTGGAGTAAAATGAGAGTTTGTTGGGATTTCACATTGCACCTAATTTGATTCCCTGCTTTCACCCTAATTGAAGAACTAGAAGTAGAACTTTGACCCAAAACACTTAGCTGTTTCAGTTCAATGATGATACCATCCTTATGAGTGACCGAGGCCATGAGGACTTGGAACTAGCTATATGTGAGTGGATAAACAAGAATTATTTTAATAGCACAATTAGCTTTCGCTAATTCTTTTTAAATTATTTTCTTCAGTGGAAACCCTCTATTGAAATGTAACAAATTAAAGGTACTGAGTAGTCTTTAGTATTATTGTAACACTAGAGGCCTGGTGCACGAGATTCGTGCACTGCGAGGGAGCGGGGTCCCTCAGCCCAGCCTGCACCCTCTTGCAGTCAGACATCCCTCTCACAGTCCAGGGCTCTCACAGTCCAGGACCCCTCTCTCCTTACTGCCCGCCTGCAGCGGAGGTGGGATAGTCTCCTACCACCACTGCTGCGCTTGTCAGCCGTGAGCCCGGCATCGACTGTGAGCCTGGCTTCTCGCTGAGCAGTGCTTCTCCTGTGGGAGCACACTGACCACCAGGGGGCAGCTCCTGCATTGAGTGTCTGACCCCTGGTGGTCAGTGCAAGTCATAGCAACTGATTGTTCTGCCATTAGGTTGATTTGCATATTACCCTTTTATTATATAGGATAAGAAGAAACACTTTATCTTCTGGAATAAGGTGACCAGATAGAATGATATGCATGTTATTACATTCATCCTTAATGACTTCCCTTCTAGAAGGCTGGCACTGGGCTTTGGGCTGCTTGGTATCTTTGTCAGCTTGAGGCTCAGTAGTGAGTGAGCAGGAGGAAACAGGTAGCATGAGAAAACAGCTAAGTTAGATGGCAATGATATATCCCAAATAAAAGCTTAGTTTATAGGTTAATGTATTAGAGCTTTAGAATACAATGGTAACATTCCTATAAAAATAATGCCATTAAATAGCTATCTAAAGATAGGCTTATCCAGTCAAAGAAAGACAAATACCATATAAGTTCACTTATATGTGAAATATAATAAACAAAATAAACTAAAGAACAAAATAAAAACAGACTGATGTCTATCAGAAGGGAGGAGGAGGGGGACTGGGTGGAAAAGGTGAAGGGATTAAAAAAAAAAACAAAAAAAAAAACACAAAACCCCACAACCTTATAGACAGACATCAGTCTGGTGGTTAACAGAGGGAAAGGGGTGGGAGAGGTAGAAGAGGGTAAAAGGGGGATAAACAGTGATGGAAGGAGAATTCACTTGGGGTGGTGAACACAATACAACATACAGATGATGTATTATAGAATTGTATCCCTGAAATCTATAATTTTATTAACTTATGTCACCCCAATAAGTTCAATAAAAATTAAGTGGAACAATTATTAAAAAGGATAGGCCCATCATATCTCGTTGGATTTCATTTCAGCCAGCAGACTCAAATCCCACACCTTGATAATTACCTTCCAGGGTCTGCAACACCTAAAAGCACTTCCATTGTTCACTGAACCCTAAGATTATAGGAGACCTTAATATTTAGATCAGTGGTTCTCAACCTTCCTAATGCTGCAACCCTTTAATACAGTTCCTCATGTTGTGGAGACCCCCAATTTCATTGTTACAAATTGAACATAATTAAAAAAAATTTAAAAAAATCATAAATTTTATGATTAATCATAAAAACAATATGTAATTATATATGTGTTTTCCAATGGTCTTTAGGCTAACCCTGTGAAAGGGTCATTTGACCCCCCCAAAGGGGTCGCGATCCACAGGTTGAGAACTGCTGATTTAGATTAATCAATAATATCTTTTCTAAACAACATGTGCTGGCGAGGATGTGAAGAAAAAGGAACCCTTGTGCACTGCTGGTGGGAATTCAGAATGGTGCCGCCACTGTGGAAAACAGTATGGAGTTTCCTCAAAAAATTAAAAATGGAACTCCCATGTGATCCAGTAATCCCACTTCTAGGAATATATCACAAGAAATCAGAAACACCAATCAGAAAGGATATATGTACCCCTATGTTCATAGCAGCACAATCTACAATAGCTAAGATTTGGAAACAGCCTAAGTGCCCATCAGCAGATGAGTGGATTAAAAAACTGTGGTACATCCTCACAATGGAATACTATGCTGCTATAAAAAAGAAAGAACTCTTACCATTCCCAACAGAATGGATGGACCTGGAGAGCATTATGTTAAGCAAAGTAAGCCAGTTGGAGAAAGATAAATATCACATGATCCCACTTACTTGTGGAATATAATAAGTAACATAAACTGATGAACAAAAATCGATCTAGAGACACAGAAGCATGGAACAGACCATGAAACTTCAGAGGGAAAGCAGGGGAGGGTGAGGCAGGGGATAAGAGATCAACCAAGGGACTTGTATGCATGCATATAAGCATAACCAATGGACACAGACACTAGGGGGTTGAGGGCATGTGCTGGGAGTTGGGGGTGGCCGGGGAGAGGTCAATGGGGGGGAAAAGGAGACATATGTAATACTACATGCAATACTTTAAACAATAAAAAATTAAAAATAATAATAATATCTTTTCTAGGCAATAAATACCACATTACAATCCCCAGAAATAATCAGCTGCAGCTATCTAGAGTCATAACTGAAAGGCTGATTAGCAATCAGTCAAATAAATCTCAGATTAGAGACTCTCAGACCCAATGTCACTTTTAAGGTCGATGTTTTAAAACTCAGCTTCCCAGTAAAGCATATCCTAATTTTATTTTCAAAATTATTTTAGAAAGCAAAGTTATGCATGAATTTAAGAGAAAAATTTAAAAATATTTTCCCTTAGTTCATGATCATCAGGGTTAAAAGTCATAAATGTGCATGGTAAATAAAATATTAAAATCAGCTGCTTTTGTAGTTAAACCTTGATAATTCTGATCACTTAATCACTAACGACATAGATTGATATTTGAAGAAAAATATCGTCTCATTATTTTGGTCTTATGAAGATGATGATGATAAAGCTTAGCTTGCTGTATTGTTAAAGTTGACTAAAATATGAGGTAAATATTAATACATAAGAAGAGAAATCTTTAAAGAACAAATGTAATAACTACATTTCCATCAAATGCTAAGGAAAAAAATGTATTAAATGCCTGATGGGTTAGCAAATGAGGGTCAGAACAATCAGACTGGATTTTTCCATCCAGGGGAGAAAATGTGAGTAGCAGAGATTGAGGCTGAGCAGTCAACACTGCCTGGTATCACAGTGGGACTCATTTGGCTGAGCTGCACAATTCACAATCGGGTATTTGCGACCCAGGCTAAAGAGCCCCCACAGGCAACTTGAAATTAAAAGTTGGTCCAGAACAGCATTAACTCGAGTGGTATGAAAGCTGGTGCTGTCACTACTCAAGCTAAGCAATCAGCATAATGACTGTCCAGGTTTTCCAGTAAAATCATTTTCTATATAGTGAGGAGAGCTTCGGCTGACAGTGTGAGGTAGCACTACAGCTTCCAGAGATAAATGTAATCATCATAAACACTAATGGAAATTATAATGGTAAGAGGGGAGAGAAAAAGGGCTTTTCTCAAATAATATGTGTAAGTGTTTGTCTCAGCCATGGAAAGCCAATGAGAAATCCTTATTTGATGACAGTATAATTTTTCTTCATCAAGTGAAATTAAAAATAAAGTGGTTAAGGGTCTATTATTTTAAAATGATGCAAATGAAACAAAATAATATGGGATAAGCCTTTAAATAATATTTCTCTGGGGGATCGGGATGTTGGCAACTGAGGCTGTGAGTTAGAGAAACTATATTTCTTTGGTTTCTAACTAGTTTCCTTGATTTCACAGCAACTAAATTCTTACTACGAGCCACCCACCAACCATGACTTTTTGCTCCTCACCCTTGTTATTAACTGAGTTCATACCCCCAAATTTATATATTGAAGCACTAACTCCAATGTGACTATATTTGAATATTGGGTTGTTAAGAAGGTAATTAAGGTTAAAGAAGGTCATACCATACGTTCCCAATTCTATAAAACTCGTCTCCTTCTACGAAGAGACACCAGAGCTCAGTCTCTTGCCCTACATGTGCCAGAGCACAGGCCATGTGAGAAAGCCATGACCTACAAGCCAAAGTGAGAGTTCTCACCAGAAATCAAACCTGCAGACACCTCAATCTTGGGCTTCCAATTTTCAAAATCATAAGAAAATAAATGTTTAAATCATCTGTGGTATTTCATTATGGCACTATGATCAGACTGCCATAACAAAATACCGCCGTCCCCCCCCAAATCTCATGTTATTGTAATTATGCATAAATAACATAAAAGGTAAAGTATTAAATAAAAACCATTTGGAGAAATTCAAAATTATTCAAAAAGTGACTAACACTTAATCTGGCTACTTCTACTTGTTCTCTTACTCCTCCTCCTGTCCCCCCTTACTGCTTCTTTTTCATTTTATTGTTATTGCTATTATCATTATTACTAACATATAGTGCAATGAATTTCAATAGCGGTCATATTAGCTCTGGAGTCCCCTCCTCAGGTTTTAGAAATGTAATAATATGGGAATTAATTTTTGTAAATCATCTACTATGGATTACTCTATGTGTTTGATACATGATATACTGTCCTCAGCTTCTGAATTGTCATGTCTATTTTAAATATGTTACGAAAAATAAATTGTTCAAGGTTATACACTTAGTGCTTGGAAGAGCTAAAATCTACACATTTATAGCTCTTTGTAGATCCTGTGGCCTGTTCACTATACCATTATGCCTCAGGAGCACAGTTTGCCCAGTGCTACAAAAAATAAGTCAATTGCCTAGTTTCCAAATTTGTGTGCTTTCCCTGAGCTTATCTGTTAGCCCATTTTAGTTAGAAGGTAGCATTAATGGGTTCCAGTGCTGAAGTCAAATTCTTATTAGCTTTATTACCCTACATGACCGCAATCTTACCAGAAAACCATCCAACTATTTGGTGTGTTTTTTTTAAACAAAATAAATGGAAAGTCCAAATATCAACTAGTTATATTTCTGTAAGAATATTTAACTTCTTAATTGAATATCATTGTATTTTTAAATATTCTTGTGTCAAAACTGCCATCCAAAGAAAAAAAGAGGATCAAGTGTTCTCTTAAATATATAATAATATGTCTTAAAAATAATCAACATTTTATTGCAAATTATAGAATTTCTTCCTAATATTCATTTTTTGATCTTTTTAATGCTGCTAAATTATCAATTTCTCTAAATTGATTTGATTTTTTTCTAAAAATAGATGTTTTTAAAAATTTCATCACTACAGAAGAATGTAAAAAAAAAACATACAATAATTCTGCAACCAAAATTTTTCATTTTATTGATAGATTGTGATTAGGGAAAAAAGTAAAAAAATAAATAGTTTCTTCTATTCTAAAAATAAGTAATGATTAAGCTTAAGAGAAAAATGTTCTATAATATCTGGCTTTTGTAGTTTATTTAAGTTTTGTTTAGAGAAAACTTCATGAGTAGTAAAATATAATTTTACAACTAAAATAGTTCAACATTTAGATATTTATGTTGAAATACTGATCATAAGTTCAAAGCTATCAACAATATTTGAACTATATAAGCTGTTGTGTTTTATTTTATTTGTGGAGTGTGCAGAAGGTTTGGTTCTAAAATAATTTGTTGATAATGAATGTCTAATACAATGTAACAATTATTTTCTGGATATTCCTTTAGTTTTTTTGTTTTTATGTGTGTTTTTTTCATTTACTTTTAGATCTTTCCCCTATTGTCTTATTATTCCTGTTCCTTCTGAACGGCTTTATGGTTGTGTTGGGATAGGCAAGGACCTGAAAGATATCAATTGCTTTTCTTCCTTGCAAACTAACGAAAGGCATACTAACTCCTTGCACTTTATTACAGCACCTAAGCAATACCTCAAGAGAAGCTGTAAGTTCTATGGACAATGGAAAAAAGCCTGGCCTTGACCTAATAAACATAAACCCAAAGTATAAGCTAAAACTAAATTATATTTAGATTATTTATTCAAGTATTTTTATCTCAGAACTTAATGTTTATTAAAAATGTTTATCGAAAAAAAAGGACAGCATAGAGAATATAGTCAATAATATTGCAATAACTATGTATGATCCCATGTATGGAAATATCAAGGGAAATACTTTTAAAAGTATATGATTGTCTAATAACTATGCTGTATATCTGAAACCAATGAAAAATAATACTGAAAGTAAACTAATATTAAAACTTTTTAAAAAATTTTAAATATGTTATCATCCTATTACAGCAGAAGCCACATTCCCAGAGTTAAAATAGGTCAGATGGCAAGATCTGGAGCATGAATGCAGTTATAGTGAGTTTGCACTAGATGTACGGAAAGCCACATGCAACAGAATGGGGTGATTCCATTCACTCTCTGTATTGAGCCTTCTAAAAGTAGTCTATTATGCCCATGGGGCAATGACTTCCAAACATTGCTACAGTACTGAGCCTTGTCAAGCTAGCATTTAAACCAATTCAGGTCAATGATCAGGATGAATGTAACCTTTTAAAAATATTCCCTGGTCAAGCGACTACAAAAAGCAAGTGTCAGTTAGTAATCACTTAGAACTGTGCTTTAGAAATGGCTGTCAGTGAATTTTATAAATTTTCCAAGTAGTGGTTCTAAGAGAAGTGACAGTAAAGCTTTTTATTTTTTAAATATATTTTATTGATTTTTTTACAGAGAGGAAGGGAGAGGGATAGAGAGTTAGAAACATTGATGAGAGAGAAACATCAATCAGCTGCCTCCTGCACACCTCCTACTAGGGATGTGCCCGCAATCAAGGTGCATGCCCTTGACCGGAATCAAACCTGGGACCTTTCAGTCCTCAGGCTGACGCTTTGTCCACTGAGCCAAACTGGTTAGGGCAACAGTAATGCTTTTATCAGTATTACTTCAGAACTAATAAGAATTATTTGTATCTTTTCAGGGTAATAATAATATATATATATATATATATATATATATATATATATATATATATCTCCCACATTCAAAGGCTGTTAAATTGCATTGTTTACCCATATCTTCAGAAAAAAAAAATCACTTCTACTATCATGGTAAACAATCTGCTTCCCTATTTATAATGGGCTGGCCCTCTAGCAACGTCAGCACGAAATTATAGCTAATTTGCCTACAAACATCAGGTGGTCATAATAAACTGACCACTCAGTGTAAATTGATGTTGCATAGGTTAATACAATAAAGTTTCTTCTTTTTAATAGTTGTACATTACGTCATTAATTTTTTATTTAATTTATTGGGGTGACATTGGTTAATGCAATTATATAGGTTTCCGGTGTACAATTCTATAATACATCATCTGTATATTGTACTGTATGTTCACCATCCCAAGTTGTCCCCTTAAATTGTCCCCCTCAATCTCTCATCATAGAAACTCTTTAATAAAGTTCATTCTATAGCTTTATAGTTTACTTTAAAACTTTTTTAAAAAATATATTTCTTTATTGATTGCAGAGAGGAAGGGAGAAGGAGAGAGAGATAGAAACATCAATGATGAGAGAGAATCATTGATCGGCTGCCTCCTGCACACCCCCCACTGGGGATCGAGCCTGCAATCCAGGCACGTGCCTTTGGCCGGAATCGAACCCCGGGACCCTTCAGTCCACAGGCCGACACTCTATCCACTGAGCCAAGCCGGCTAGGGCTACTTTAAAACTTTTAAAAATTTTAAAATGAATGCAAAAGAATAATACATAGTAAGTAAACTAAAATAGATAAAACATTCAAGTAATATACACTGGCCTCAGGATATATATTTCAAGTCAATCAGGTAAATATCTTTTAAGCCCCTAGTGCTGTGTCAAGGAATGTACTGGTCTAAGTAATTTCAGTTAATTCTGTCTTGGAGAAGTATCCTTCAATTCCCATGGTGATTTGAGGGACTGTTGTCAAAAGATGGATATAATTTAGGGATGTGCCATAGTTTGGTTTTGGCCTCTGCATTTGGCCAACACCTAATATTGGGATTCATATTTGGACTTACCTAATGAAAGTCCAAATGCCTACTGCAACATTATTTCTGGTATAATCAACATGTATGTAATCAATGTGATCGAACAGGTTAACACCATATATAAGCAAATAAAATCAGTGATATAAACAAGGAACAAGAATATACACTTCAGCTCTCCAACACCTCTCCCCTCTGACAGCTATCAGCCTGTTTCTGTATCTATGAGTCTTTTTCTCTTCTGTTTGTTAGTTTATTTTGCTCATTAGGTTCCACATATAAGTGAAATAATATGGTACTTGTCTTTCTCTGACTGGCATATTTCATCTAGCATAATACTCTCCAGATGCATCCATGCAGTGACAAAGGATAACATTTCCTTCTTTTTTGCAGATAAGTAGTATTCCATTGTGTAATTGTACCACGACTCTTTTTATCCACTCATGTAGTGATGGACACTTGGGCTGCTTCCAAATCTTGGCTATTATAAATAACTAGAGGCCTGGTGCACAAAAATTTGTGCACTCAGGGGTGGGGGGGTCGCTCAGCCCAGCCTGTGCCCTCTCACAGTCTGAGACCCCTCGGGGGATGACCACCTGCTGGCTTAGGCCTGATCCCCGGGGGATTGGGCCTAAGATGGCAATCAGACATCCCTCTGGCAGCCCGGCAGCCCTCGGGGGATGTCCACTTGCCAGCGGGGAGCAGGCCTAAGCTGCAGTCGGACATCCTTAGCGCTGCTGAGGAGGCAGGAGAGGCTCCCACCACCACCGCTGTACTGGCAGCCATCAGCCTGGCTTGTGGCTGAGCAGAGCTCCTCCATGTGGGAGTGCACTGACCACCAGGGGTCAGCTCCTGAATTGAGCGTCTGCCCCCTGGTGGTCAGTGTGTGTCATAGTGACCAGTCATTCCCAGTCTTTCTACTGTTAGGGTCAGTTTGCATATTACCCTTTTACTATATAGGATAGAGGCCTGGTGCATGGGTGGGGGCTGGCTGGTTTGCCCTGAAGGGTGTCCCAGATCAGGGTGGGGGGTCCCGCTGGGGTGCCTGGCCAGCCTGGGTGAAAGGCTGATGGCTGTTTGAAGCTGGTCACACCCCCTTCAGGGTGGGGGTCCCCACTGGGGTGCCTGGCCAGTCTGGGTGAGGGGCTGAGGGCCATTTTCAGGCTGGCCAGCGACTGAAGCTCCTAGCCTCCCCCCTCCTTTTTTTTTTCATTCTGGGATTTATTTACCTTCTATAATTGAAACATTGTTGCCGTCACTGGCGCTCCCAGCTCTGAGGCCGCAGCAAAAGCAGGTATCTGGGGTTTGTTTAGCTTCTATAATTGAAACATTGTTGCTTCCAGAGCTCAGAGCCGGGCTTCGGCAGGCAGGGAACCTTGGCTTCCTCCATCACTGGAGCAAGCAAGCCTCATGTTCACTTCAGCTGCATGGCTGCCAGCAGCCATCTTTGTTGGCAATTAATTTGCATATCTCGCTGATTAGCCAATGGGGAGCGTGTCGGAGGTATGGTTAGTTACCCTTTTTGTCTTTTATTAGATAGGATGCTTCAATGAACACAGGAATGCATACATTATTTTGAATTAGTATTTAGGATTTCTTCAGATATATTCCCAGAAGTGGAGGGATTAAGAAAAAAAAGAAGAAGAACTCATAGACACAGACAACTATGTGTATTTGCAATGGAAATTTATTATAAAATACAAGAATGCAAATATCTTGTCATTAGTCTCCTGTATGTTTCAAACCCCAGGGAAGTGCTGGTCATCTGTACAAATTAGAGAAATTATAACCAGAAATAAAAAGAGGGTTACAAGCATGACTGTAATACAGCATTGTCATTTATTTCTTTCTCTTGAGACTTCTAATTTGTTAGGAAATCATGAGCTGGTGTTTTTTTTCCAGATTCCAGCTTCACGTTCTAATTAGAACTAGTGTCTTATTTGTTTTCATTCAATGCACCAAAGTAAACACTGAGCAAGACACTTTAAGGCAAAAACTGAATTTATCTTCTCATTACCATTATCTCACATTTTTTAAACTTACATCTTCAAAGTAAAATTAGCCACTAAGTATGAACTAACAGATTTTAAACAACCCAAAAGTTCAGAAAATTAGAGTTAAGATAGAAAGAGTCATAGTCTCACTATATATCCCTTTATGGGCACTATGTGACATTTATGAAGCTAAGCCATATATATACTAGATTTTATATATGTATATAGGTTCAAAGGGTTTAACCAAATTACCTGTAATTAATATGTTAATAACAGTGAGCATGAGGTTTGAATCTGAGAGTTGTTGTTTTTTTACCTCCAAGCTCATGTTTACCTCCAAGCTCATGTAATAGCCATGAAATGAGGGCAGAATTAGCTCATTGGTACCTGAGTAACTAGACTGAGAATAATGTTGATCCCAAGTGAAACAAGTGGGATGCCAGGAACCAAGCATCTCCCCAAGGCAGTCAGCCTCTGACCTTGCTGAGACAAACATAGTGAGGGCCAGGGCCCAGTCCAATGATCAAAGTGCTTTCTTATGAAATTCCCATCTAGTCTGACTTCCTGGTCTTTGACTCCATTGCCAATTTCTATCCAGTATGATCTGCCCCTTAACCCCTTCTTTTGCAATGGATTCATACTTTCTTTCACCCTTATCAGCTACATTTTGGTCCCCTTTCTCTGAAAAATCTTGAATCACCTGGATTATAATACTGAGTCCTAGTGCTTTTCACAGGGTTTTAGAAATTTGGATTATCTTATAATATTCCTAATTTTTATGAAGAATTTCCTGAAAATGAGAATTCCATTTCTACTTCTCTCCCATGCAGTTAATTAAATCAGGATTCCGGGGATGAAGATAAAACATCCTATTCTGGATTCTGGTAAACAAAAGAACAGGTTCCTTTTAGAATTATATTGGAATGTCTCAATCACATATACAATTTTACTCCTGTTTTTGTTGTTGTTGTTGTTGTTTTCAGAAATCAAAGAATTGAGTAAAGTTAAAATCAGCAAATATCTCTATGATAATCCAGAGAGGAGGAGAATAACGTAGGATAAAAATTAAAGGCCTAGTTTTTGGTCTTAAGACACTCAATTTACATAAGTTGTTAACATCATTTGAGAAAAGGATATAAGTGATTGCTAGTCTTTAAAAGTCATAATATTATGTGATAATATGATTCTAACTAGCAAAAGGGAAATCTAAAGATTAGAAGTATAAAGGAGTGGGCTGACTAACCAGGCCTCTAGTCAAGTAAGTGCACACAGTTAATATTATATGATGGCATACTTATAACTAGCTCAATCTTATTTTATTTACCTCTTAAGTTTCAACTTGACATTTTAAATTTTTTTGCTATTCTTTATATATATATATATTATTGGTGTGTTTTTTTTTACAGAGAGAAAGGGAGAGGGATAGAGATCCAGAAACATTGATGAGAGAGAAAGATCCATTAGCTGCCTCCTGCACACCCCCCACTGGGGATGCGCCTGCAACCAAGGTACATGCCCTTGACCGGAATTGAACCTGGGACCCTTCAGTCCGCAGGCCGACGCTCTATCCACTGAGCCAAACTGGTTTGGCTGTTTTGCTATTCTTAATGACTAAGAATGGAAAGTATTAAGAAATGCTAGCAAAGATCTTTTAATGCTTTAGGTGGTTATAGCAGAAAAATCTACTAAGAGAAAATGTTTTGAAGAGTCTTAAACTTGAGTCCCAAGCAAATTAGATCACATGTGATCCCATTTATGAGTTTAAGTTTAAGCAGTTTAAGATGAACTTTTTATTGATTAGAAATATAAATTTTATTACACAAATTAAAATCATTTAAATTGAAATAAAATTACCATCTTATATAATAAAACCCTAATATGCAAATCGACTGAATGGCAGAATGACCCCTATGATGCACACTGACCACCAGGGTGCAGATGCTAGCTCCTGCGTTGAGTGTCTGCCCACCCCCACCCCCTGAGAGGGAGGCGGCCAGTGGCAGCAGTGGGAGGTGGGGCTGGTCCCAGCGGGCAGCACCAGGCTGCCAGCCAAGGCAGGTGCCTGTGTGGACCCACCGATTGCCCCGCCTGCCGGTCGCCCCACAGATCAGCCCTGATCGCCAGCCAGGCCTAGGGACTCTACCCTATATATTGGGAACAGTTTCTTAGATTTAGAAATTAAAACCTGGCAAGGCTACTCTAACACTGAAAAAACAGGATGATGCAGCGATGACATGCATGGACTCTGACTTGCACATTTTGTGGTCAGCCCTGATTCTGACACTTATAACTGTGTGACAAAGCCAATGACTTAACTTCTCTCTGCTTCAGTTTTTCCACCCATAAGGTGGGGAAAATGGCACTACTACCTCAGAAGGATCACGTTATGTACTACTTTTTATAATCAGGGCAAAAAAAATGTAGCTGCCCATACAACAGCTGATACCTTTCACCTGTATGAAAAGTATGGTCACTGGTGCATGCAGCATCCTGGATTGAGAGAGGGCACAGGTCGGGCTGAGGGACCCCCTCACTCCCCAGAGCATGAATTTTGCGCACTGGGCCTCTAGTAAAATATAAATGTACATGACAATTTGAAGTATGTTTTGTAATACATATGGCAAATAACAAAAGATAACAGTAAGCAAATATACAAAATGCTAATTCATAAAATATATAGGTTAAAATTCATGAAAATGTTATATAGTTAAAGTAATTAAAGAAATGAAAATTTTAAAGCAAAACACTATATTTTACTTCTCAGTTTAGAGAAGTTTTAAAAGCCTGGGAATATTAGGTCTTAGCAAGGATGTAAGAAAACTAATACGTTCATATTCTGTTGGAAGAAACGTAAATTGGTACCATCTTTCCAGTCAACATTTTGATAGTATGTATTATTCTGAATTAGCATACTCATTGAATTAGTAATTTCACTTCTAGAAAGATATGCTAAATACATGTGTGTGACAATATTTATGTACAATAGTTTTACTACAATATTATCTATAATCTGAAAAATTGGGGGAAAGAAAACAAAGATTCAAAAATAGGGTTGGGTTAAATATTCTATGGTACAACAGAATTCTCTGCACATAGCCAAAAAAATATCCTGATTATGTAGTTTTATATTTATTGATATTGAACTAATCTTATGAACTACTGTTTAATTAAAAAGCAAGTTTATTATTATTGCTACTATTACTATTTTAATTCATTTATTCATCCATTCAGCAAAACTCAAGGAGCACCTACGACAGGCCAGGAGTTGTTCTCAGCACTAGGGTTGTAGCAGCGAACTAAATATTCCAGTCCCTGCTCTTGTTCATGGAGCCTACATTCTAGTAGGACCAACAAGTAGGAATTGTGTGAATAAATAATAAGTTCACTAAGATAAAGTAAGGTAAGAGATAGAGAGAGTAACAATGTGGGATGTGGTCAGGAAAGGTCTCTCTGATAAGGTAAAACTTGGAGCAGAAATCTGAGAGAAATAAAGAGCTAGCCATGTTGATACTGGAGGACGGATGTTCTAGTTCAGTAGATAAAAGAGCAAGTACAAAGTCTCACAGGAAAGCACATGGTGGTGTATTCAAGAATAGCAAGGAGGCCAGCCAGGGTGACAGTGAGCAAGAGGACACATGGTAGGGAAAGGCAAGGAGTGCTAGAGATCATAGGGCAAAACATAAGGATTTTGACTATTGGCAAGCCAGTGAAAAATATTAAACATTAAAATATCAAAATTCAAAACAAAAAGACCTCATATAAACCAACAGCAAAATAATAAATGTCTAATTTTAAAAAGGGGCAGATGGTCTGAGTAGACATTTTCCAAAGAAGGCATACATATGCCCACAAGTACATGAAAATGTGCTCACCATCACATCACTAATTATCAAGGAAATGTAAATCATAACCTCCATAAGATATCACTGCAGGACCAGCTCAAAATGGTCCTATCCTGTTTAATAAGATACTGAGTTGCTTTTCAGAGACAACAAGACCAAAACTGCAAGTCATGCAGCTGAACCATGTGCAGAGAAGATAATTTTGACTACCAGCTGCACCCAAAACCAAAGTCTCACCACCATACCCCCCCCCACCCCCGCCACACACACACACACCCCAAAGGATCAGGGCATGACTGGAACTTGAACACTGGAACCCTTTCAGAAGCCAAGGAAGATCCACTGTCCAGGAAGATCCAGAGTTAGTGCCCCTTTACTATCAATGGCCAAGATCCAAGGTCCTACAATTAAAACTTGCCCCACCACACTTCCACATACATGTTCCCCCTAGCCTAGCCCCTTAAAATCCCTTAACCTAGTACCGCAAATAAGATGGACTGGAAGCACCATTAGGTCTCCCATCTCTCTGTTGGCACATTCTCTATCAATAAACTTTTCCTTACTCCAGACTCAACATTTTGAGTTTTGGCCTTTCAAAGCACCAGGCACATAGACTTTCATTCAGTAATGCTCACACCTGTTAGAATGGCTATTATAAAGAAGAGAATAAATGACAAATGTTGGCAAGGATATGGAGAAAAGTGAATGCAGGTGCATTGTTCATGGGAATGTAAATGTAGAAACTATGAAAAACAGTATGAAGTTTCCTCAAAAATTTAAAAATAGAACTACCATATGATGTAGCAATTCCATCTCTGGGTACTTATCTAAAGAAAACTAAAACACTAACTCAAAAATTTATGAACCCCCAATGCCATTGCAGCATTATTTACAATAGCCAAGGTATGGAAGCAACCTAAGTGCCCACAGATGAATGTACAGTAAGGAAAATGTGAGAAATTTTATTCAGCCATAAAGGAGGAAATATTGGCATTTGAGACAATATGGATAGATCTTGAGTACTATGCTTAGTGAAATAAGTCAAAGACACACACTCTATAAAATCACTTATATGTGGAATGTAAAAAAAGCATATATGAAGGTTGCTAAGAGAGTAAATCTTAAAAAGTTCTCATCTCAAGAAAAAATATTTGTAACGCATGGGGACAGATGTCAACTAGACTTATTGTGGTGATCATTTTGTAATATATACAAACATCAAATCATCATGCTGTACAACTGAAACTAATATATATAAATTATACCTAAAATGGTAGAATACATTTTCATGCCAATTACCTCTTTTCTTGTATTACATATGTAGCTTAGAGGCAGTGGGAGTAGTGGTGAAGATCATTGACTGGATTCAAATGCTGGTTTTTAATTTATGAACCATGTGACCTTCAGGAAGCCACCGTACCTCACCACACCTCAGTGAACCAGAGGAGCAGCTCTATTCACCTCAAGCGACAGACTGAATGAACTCAAGTATGCACTTTTCAATAAAGCTCAGCAATCTCCGCATTGTTGTGCTAAACATCTTTGGGAAAGGAAGTCTTTGGTAATTCTGGAACTCACACAATGTCCCGTGGAGAACTGGGACCATATTACTCTGTACCTTTCATTACATACTTAGAGCTGCAGCACCCTTGCTCTCTCTCCTCTGCCTCCTCCTATTTCTTACATCTAGCAATTGTCATTCCCCTATAAGACAGGACCTCTTTGGGTCAGTTTGTCACCATCCAATATGGTATCAATTCATCTTCGATGCAGGTGGCCTGCTTTATAGTCAACCTAAGCAACTTGTTTAAAGTGAATAGAAAAATACATCAAACCCCAGTTTGGAGACTGTATCTTAGTTCTGTGGTTTAGCTATGATAATATAAACATTGCCTTTGGGCTTAAGACTTTAAATATGTATATATATAAAAATGGGATTATATCCACTTCAAAGAATTTTGGAGAGGATTAAATGATGCAAAATGCTATGCCTGCCACATTGTGGTTGTTCAGTGAATGACAGTAGCTGCCTAGTTGTTGATATAAATATTATTATCATGATTGCTATTACCACTTTTGTAGTCCCGGTACTTAGCAATCCTAGAGCAATACCTGCATGTGAATGAATGTATGTAATTATAGTCTTCCTGCTACTCAAGTGGTGTCCTCTAGGTCTCTGAAGGACACCATGTTTCCGACTGGACACATGAAAGTGTGTGTTGGTAGCATCCATAGAACATATGCATAGTTCCAAGTGGCAACTATTTGTAGCTTCAGCCATACTGGTAAGCCCTTGAAAATGCAGCTGGTTCAGCCCCTTTAAATAAAAATGACTAGACAAAGAAATTCGGCAAACAGATTTATTTATAAACCATCCTACATAGACACAAGGTGCAGTTTTGTTTTTGTGACACACCAGCAACTCTTTAAATATTTACTGTCAACCTGGGGAATTCATGTGTAGACTGAAGGCATATTTAGGCCTTTAATATGCCATCTCAGCAGGGACAACTTAAGGCTGCCCATCTGGAAGATAAAACTTTACAGCCAATTTTAAAACATTTTTTAAGGACAAATAAAACTGTTTCTAGCTGATTTTTACCGTGACATATGAAAGCAAACCTGGGGCTTTTGTACTTCGGAGTTAACATTTAAACCAGAGAGATACTTCTTTTCCAGAACACCTGTAGCAAAGTGCTTTAGAGTGAAGCCTAATTTAAATTCGGTTCTGTAAAGCCAGCCAGAAAACAGTCCATGAATCAGAGTAGAGAAATGTATTTTTCTATTACGGCACCAAAAGCAGTAAAAAAAAAAAATGCAGTTAGAATTTTATTCTTCTCTCTTCTCCTGAGACTTAATGGATAGTTTAATGTGCTGAATCTCTGCCAATCGAATAAAATTTCTCAGAATTTTACCACATAAATGTCTATGTGTAGTGAGGCAATGTTAATTTTCTCTTTAAATTATTGCTTTACCAATTTTTATAATGTCTTGTGTCATGGAATCTAAAAGCACTTGAACTCATAAGAACAAGTTGATTCAGTTAGTCTTTCACAAATACATCTGTGATTTGAAAGGCTATCCTTCCTTCCTTCCCTCTCCACCCCCTTCTCCTTTACTCTCTTCTTCCTTCTCTTCCTCCTCCCTCCCCCTTCCCACCTTTCCTTCCTTCCTTCCTTCCTTCCTTCCTTCCTTCCTTCCTTCCTTCCTTCCTTCCTTCCTTCCTTCCTTTTTCCCTTCCTTCTTTTGCTTTTGGGTTCTTATGAGCTAGTAAAGTTAGTGTTCGAGTGTGAAATCTCTAAATAGTTAACCCCCTTTTCTCTTCTTATAGTTTGAATTATTCTTTCAGAAGCTATATTTAAATTGCTTTTCCATAAAACAAAGTTATCAAAAAATGCTGTATAGTGCTTAATGGGAGGTTTAAGAGACATGTGTGGGATGGGAAGAATAGGGATAAAGAGAAAGAAAATGGAAGAGGAGCAAAAACAAAAGTTGATCGAGAGAGAAACTGAGAGAGACCCTGAAAGGTCCAATGAGACAGATTACTACAAAATCCCAACCAAATCCCAGAGCATGATCACAATGTGGCCCCCATCACCTTGACAGTCAGTGCAAAAATACTAATGAGAAAAGCTCGTCTCTCTAAAATACTTTTCTATAGTCTGAATTTTTAAAAAGTTTTACTTTGCTCCAAAATCATCTTTTCAAGAATTGAGAGGAAAAATCATGTTATATAACTCTCTCTCTCTCTCTCTCTCTCTCTCTCTCTCTCTCTCTCTTTTCCCAATCTTTTGAATATTACTTTCTTGAAATCAATGCTGGAATTCAGTAGCCAATATAAATCAGATAAAATCCAGGGCAGTGACAGTAGATGGCAGGAATGTCCCTCTGAATGTTATATATATATGTTTTAATGAAGTTTGATGTTACTGGAATAAAGAACAAGATCTGACTTTTCTGCTTGCACTATATGGGATATATACAGCTTCCCCATGTACTTATGTACTTGGCAGCTAGGACAATTACCCGGGGGAACTAAGTAAAGAGGTCTCCACTTACATATTACCCCAGGTTTTATGTAATTTAAAAACACTGATCATCATTCGCAGAACTTTTTAAAATCCAGTGTGTCAGTTCCTCTAATGTACTTGCAGTTGGAGAACTATATACAGTCATACCCTGCCTAACAATGTTTTAGTCAGTGACAAAGCACATACACAATATATCATCCCATAAGATAATAATGAAGCTAAAATTTTTCCATTGCTTAGTGACATCATAGCCATAGTAAAGTTGTATGCAGTGCATTACTCATGTGTTTGCGGTGATGCTGGCAAAAACAGGCCTAGTGTGCTGATACTTGTATAAAACCATAGCATGTACAGTTATATACAGTGCATCATATTTGAAAATGAAAACAAATGACTATGTTCCTGGCTTATGTGTTTGGTATAATGCACCTTTTATTGTTATTTTGCTGTGTACTCTTTCTATTTTTTTTTTTTCATAATAAAAAAGCAAAAAATATTTTATAGAGAAAGTATCCAAACATATGGACTTCAATGTGCATGAAAGAAGTCTGGAAGAATTACAGCAATCTTTATTTTTTTTTTAAATATATTTTTATTGATTAAGATATTTCATATGTGTCCTTGTCCCCACGTTACCCTCTACCCCCCCCCACTCATGCCCTCCCCCACCCCCCCCGTTGCCCATGTCCATTGGTTAGGCCTATATGCCTGCATGTAAGTCCTTTGGTTGATCTTTCCCCCTTACCCTCACCCTCCCCTACCCTCCCTCCAAAGCCCGACAGTCCAATCAATGCCTCTCCGTCTCTGGATCAGTCCTTGTTCATCAGTTTATGTTGTTCATTATATTCCACAAATGAGTGAGATCATGTGGTATTTATCTGCTCTCCAGTTCCATCCATGCTGTGGCAAATGGTAAGAGTTCCTTTTTCTTCTTCCTCTTCTTAAAGAATACCTTTCAGCATTTCATATAATGCTGGTTTGGTGGTGATGAACTCCTTTATCTTTTTCTTATCCGTGAAGCTCTTTCTCTGACCTTCTATTCTGAATGATAGCTTTGCTGGATAAAGTAATCTTGGTTGCAGGTTCATGCTATTCATCACTTTGAATATTTCTTGCCATTCCCTTCTGGCCTGCAAAGTTTCTGTTGAGAAATCAGTTGACAGTCGTATGGGTACGCCCTTGTAGGTAACTGACTGTCTTTCTCTTGCTGCTTTTAAGATTCTCTCTTTGTCTTTTGCTCTTGGCATTTTAATTAGGATGTGTCTTGGTGTGGTCCTCTTTGGATTCCTTTTGTTTGGGGTTCTCTGCGCTTCCTGGACTTGGAAGTCTATTTCTTTCACCAGGTGGGGGAAGTTTTCTGTCATTATTTCTTCAAAAAGGTTTTCAATATCTTGCCCTCTCTCTTCTTCTGGTACCCCTATAATTCTGATGTTGGTATGCTTGAAGTTGTCCCAGAGGCTCCTTACACTATCTTCATATTTTTGGAATCTCTTTTCTTTTTTCTTTTTCGGTTGGGTATTTTTTGTTTCTTTGTATTTCAAATCTTTGACTTGATTTTTGGGATCCTCTTGTCTGCTGTTGGATCTCCATAGATTATTCTTTATTTCAGTCAGTGTATGCTTAATTTCTAGTTGGTCCTTTTTCATGTCCTCCATGGTCTCACTATACTTATTGAGGGACTCATTAAATTTATCGGCGGTTTCCATAAAATTCTTGAAAAACCTTATAAACGTGGCCTTGAACTCTATATCCAGTCGTTTGCTTTCCTCCATTTCTGCCATTTGTGACCTGTTTCTTTGTCTCCGCATTTTGGCTGCGTCCCTGTGTTGATAGAGTGGCTTTGTGTGCTAGGTGTCCTGTAGGGCCCAGTGGCTCAGCCTCCCCAGTTACCTGAGGTGGACACTCTTGGTGCACCCCCTCGTGGGCTTTGTGCACAGTCTTGTTGTAGCTATGCCTTGGTTGTTGTAGGATCACTGGGAGGAATTGACCTCCAGGGCAATTGGCAGCGAGAATCAGCTGTGTCTGCAGTGGGAGAACTTCTGTGCTGGAGACACCCTTCTGGGGCAAGATTTGCTTCAGTGGGGCTTTGGTGCTCACTGAGACTGCACCCTGAGTGTGTCCCTTATGGATCTGAGGAGTTGTGATCTGGATGGTTCCCCTCTGACCACTGGGTACAGTGGCTCTTGGATCTAAGGAGGTGCTAATTTAGCCTCTGCCTGAGGCTATCCAGCAGGAACTACGAAGAGAACTGCAGATTCCCCTTCCTTTTTTTTGGAGTTTGGAAGTGCCCTGATGATGCTCAGCTGTGTAGCAATGCAAGCCGCTGTGGGGCCTTGGGCCTTCTCTTGGAAGCTCTGGGTCTATCTGGCCCGGCTGCGGTTAGGTAATTACAGGTTGCAAATGGCCGGGGCATTCATATGCAAAAGCCTCTGCTGCAGCCTGGGCGGGGCGGGGTCTCAGGAAATCAAAGGGTGGAGAAAGAAGCTATGGCGGAGCCTCAGCCCTGCCCTAAGGAGTCGCGAGTCCTAGTGTCCCGGCAATGGCTGCAAGCACCTCTGAGGGAAAGCCACTCTCAAGCTTGCCCGCTGCCAGACAGTCCAGTATCTCCCCGTATGAGTCCTGGGTCCCTAGAGACTTCCCGGAACCGGATTTCAGAGCCGTCGGGAGCTTGTGTCTCCCTCCGGATTCAAAAAGACAGCCGCATCCTCAGGTCCAGACCCTTTCCGCGCGCGAGCCCCCGTACCTCTGCACTCCACCTCCGCAGCTCCTCCCGCTCGCAGTGTGCTTTTCTTTCCTTCTAGTTGTAGAATTTACACTCAGCCAGCCCTCCTGTAGTTCTGGATGGTGTCCACCTTGTGTTTTTGATGCATTTATCGATTGTTGTGGGAAGCAGCAATTTCCCGGTGTTTATCTATGCCGCCATCTTAGTTTCTCCCTACTCTTTCTAATTATTATTATTTTTTTTTAAAAAAAAGCTTGCTGTAAAAGGATATGTTGTTATGCAAACAGCAGCCTCATACTTGTGTTTACCATGTCTCTTCATTGCATCATTTTCTCTTGTGCTTGATTTAATCTCAGGTTGTTTTGTACAGCAACATGCTACACAGGCTTATCGCCTAGGAGCGATAGGCTATATCAGAGAATGTAGTAGGCTTTATCAGCTAGCTTGTGTAAGTGCACTCGGTAATGTTCACACAACAGTGAAACCACCTAAAGGCACATTTCCCAGAATGTTTCTGTGTCATTTTAGGCCAAGCGTGACTGTAATTGGGCAAGGGTTACTCTTACTGGAGGGGAATCATTTGGGAGAGCTCTTTTCAAAGAGCTCACATGACTAGATTACTCCTTTACTACATTTCTTGCAAAAAAAAAAAAATGTTTGAAATGTGTCTGAAGTCTTTTTCTCCCATTGTTGTTCCTATTCTTTTTAAAATATAAAATGGTGAACTGTGGTTCAGTGTTTTCTAATGATTATTTGGACATTACTATAAGATTGTAGAAACTAGTGTCTCTCTATCTTAAAATTGTGAGCTGACAGTTATAAGCCTTGTGGTCCACCTCTGTTTGGACCCAGGTGCCTAGTACCCAGAGGAAGTTCATTCATTTTTCTACAAAACAGTTTCTAGAAATGTGTGGGTTTTCCTAAATAGATTCAATTTACATGAGTAAGAAACTTCTATTGTGTTTAAGCGACTCTTGTATTGAGTTTTCTGCTTTAGTCAACGGATTCTAATTCTGATTCAGCTGATTATCAGAAATAGACAGTATTACCTGGGGATGTAGTACTTGATTTGAGTCTTGAACTAGATCTTTAGCCAGATGGAGCTTGAGTTGGGAAAAGGGAGGTTGTTGTGACTTAAAAGAATGAAGATTAAAGGGACATTACAGGCAGAATACACACTATATTCAAATGTACTACAAGTGCGCACAAACTTACTAAATCATTAAGGCTTGTTAAGGAGGCATCCAAAAGCCGTTGTAGTGGGTATCTATACTCCACCCTCTACTCCATCTTGCTCTGTATCCCAGAAGCTTAACCTCCCTAAACTGGGTCAACAAACTTCTTTGCCTTCTGGCTTCTGGTTGGATTTAGTCAATGGGAAGCACCAGCAAAATAATCAGAATGAAGGAAGAGAGCGAGGTCAAGGTTTGTATTTCCTCAGCTTTTTTCCTGCAGGGCCACTGAGTGGCCTCCCAATGACTCCTCTGCTCCTTTTGTTCCTTTAAACCGAGGGATAGTAACAACATCCTGTTACCAGCTTGTTGATACTTTCTTAATTGGTCCCTTATTAAACACTCCTCAAATAAATCCAATTTCAGTATGTTTTTTGTTTCCTGACCAATAAGAAGTTCCACTTGCTTTATTTTGCTAATGTAGAGCACTTATTAAAAACAGTAGGAACAAGCTACTCAGTAAAAGTACTTATAGGTCAAAATACTTGACAGGATTTTGTGAACAAAGCAAGAATTTTCTGAGAATGAAATCATCCTAGGAAAATTGTGAGGATCCTTATCCTCTGGGTTCTGACTCCTAGCATATGCCTAGATCCAAATGCATGCTGTCTGTGATGGAGTGTCACTTTAGCATGTTAGGAGGCTTGTTGAGTCCTGCTAATACCATTGTTCAGCTTGTTTCAAGAGTTAAGACTCAACCAAATGATTTCTACAGAGACTTTGCTTCTCTTTCTTACTTTCTCCTAACTCATCTGCTCTGCAAATCACTTGCTGTATCAATAGTTTCCCTGTTAACCTTCAAAATGGCGTTCTTCTCTTTGCTCAGAACTGTAGCTATATTTCTGTTTCACATTCTCTACCATGTTGCTGGTGAGAAGGAAAGGGTTTTCTTTTCATTCTTAAAAAATAACTTGGAATTCCTTTTTTTGTGTCAATAGATGTTGGTTTTATTTCTCCATACTTTCATTTCAAATCATTTTTATGAAGTATTGTGATTGAAAAACAAATCAGTACTGAAAGGCCTACTTTCCATTTTGCTCTTCTCATTTTGCCAGCCAGCTCCTCGTGTAGCCTCAGGATGGGTGTAGCAGTGCCCACAGTACCTGCCTAAGTAGCAATGTCCAGTAGCAAAACAAAAAGGGAAAAAAAACACACAAATTATTATGTGCCCTTTAAGATCTAGAAAACCTTTTTCAGAATCCCCAGCCATCTTCTCCTCACATATCCTCACTGACCTGAATTGGGTTACATGGTACTCCATAATCAATCATTGTCAATAGGCAA
This sequence comes from Myotis myotis, assembly GCF_014108235.1. Lineage (NCBI taxonomy): Eukaryota > Metazoa > Chordata > Mammalia > Chiroptera > Vespertilionidae > Myotis > Myotis myotis. The sequence continues at coordinate 60,495,847 of NW_023416313.1, read as the reverse complement.
TGAAATTATCAAAATTGGCTTAATTAATCCATAATTATTCACTACACACAATTGGCTTATCAAGATTTCTGCTCTGGGCATTCCCAGAGACACTGACAACAGTCCGGGGATGGGGAGTTCCATTAGTAGCTCTTAAGTAGCAATCACCAATGTCTGTGAAAGTGACTGAGAAATCTAGAAAATTATGAAAATGCAAGGGACTATACTTGAGAAAAGAAAACACCAGCAGTAATGGCAAGATTTAAAGTAATAATTAAGTAGAGGTAAGAAAAGAATTCCTGGATAGTAGCTTTACTCATTCACTAGTGCTCCTTACGTAGCATTTTATCTTTTTTTTTGGTAGGAGTGGGAGAGGGGAAGATGGCAGCTGGGGATATTTATTTCCTGCATCAAGGAAGAACTTAATTTATTCTTATTTAATTTCTTGTCCTGAAAGACATTCTGCAACTCATCCAACCATGGGTCAAAGTATAATCCAATTTTACCACTGAGCTCATTGATGAATTCTTATCTTAACAAGATTAAGACTTTAAAGCAGAAACTTCTCAGATGTTTCCAAAGACAATAGCTTTTCACTGATATTCTTCTGCAGCTGACCATTGCTTGTCTTGTTCAGTTGCCATTTGTTCTTTAGAAATCTTTATCATCCTCACATTCTTAGTCCTCATCCTTTCCACAAGCAATAGTGCTTTCCATTTGCCCTTTAGCTGACTGAAAGGCCAAGCTGGCTGTCTCCTTGAATTTGTGTGAAACTATATTCTGAAATATTTGTAAGATAGTATAAATATTACAAGGAAAATGTATAGTGTAGGGCTTTCCTAATACAAAACCATGAATCCTAAGTCTAAATTCATGAGTAATGTATACTAAAATTATAGCAAAATCTTACATGCGATTATGAACTTACACTTTCACCCCCCAAAAGTAAATATTTTGTAAAAGCTGTTTTCCTTCATTTATCTTTTAGTGAGTGGCAGGTGGGAAGACTGACCTTCTCAAAGACTTTCCCGAAAGCCTTTTTGGTATGTGTGAGTATCAGTCAATTTATAGATCCATCTCCAAATAAGGAAGACTGGGTTCTCTGGAGACCTGGCCCAGTTCTGAAAGAGAAGCTTAACGTAGCATGTCTGCTTATGAGGAGAGGTTATCTAATATTAGCTTCTGTGTGATGGAAAACAAATTGCCCTAGACATTAATCACTGCATAACAGATTGACCTTATGATGCAGAAAATAATTTTACATTAAGAGAAATGCAAAATTAAATTTAATCCAGATTAAGTTTTTTATTATCCAATTAAATTATTCTTTTCAATTTTTTCTGAAAAATCTGGTATTTGGTTCTTCTAATTTTCTTAGAAGTTTGAGATAATGTGAATGATCATGTACATTACCATTATTTTAATGTCAGAAGATGGTAAAAATATGAGTGCTATCTATATATATAAAAGGCTATGATGCACAATGACCACCAGGGGGCAGACACTCAAGACAGGAGCTGCTGAGCTGTGGTGACTTGGCAGAGGTGGTTCTCGGATAACGCACCCCAGAACCAGAGAAAAGGGAGCCTGACGCATCACCTAAGAACCACCCTCTCACAAAATGGGACCCCTGAGGGGATATCAGAGAGCCAGTTTTGGCTAATCCCTGCAGGTCAGGCAAAGGGACCCCACCTGCCAGAGGGACCTCGCTTACTCCGCAGATGCCTTTCAAGCTGCGGCATTGCCCCAGGTGCAGCGGGCCAGGGAGGGACCGCGGGAGTTTGGCTCCAGGGTGTATCCAGCCCGTCTCACCCAGCCCTGCCCCGCCAGCCACCTTCTAATTAATTTCCTTTCAATGTGCATGAATCTGTGCATCAGGGCACTAGTATCCTATATAATAAAAGCCTAATATGTTAAGTGTCCGGTCATCCAGTTGTCCATTCAACCAATCAAAACATAATATGCTGATGATATACTAAGGCCGCTCAACTGCTCGCTATGACGTGCACTGACCACCAGGGGGCAGACACTCCGACCGGTAGGTTAGCTTGCTGCTGGGGTCTGGCTGATGGGGACTGAGTGAGATGGGCCAGACATGCCCTGGAGCCCTCCCATGGTCCCTCCCCGGCTGGCCAACCTCCCGCATCCCTCCCCAGCCCTGATCGTGCACCGATGGGATCCCTTGGCCTGGTCCGGATGCTCTCACAACCTGGAACCCCTTGGGGATGTTGGAGAGCCAGTTTTAGCCTGATCCCACCCAACACAGGAGCTGCTCCCTGGTGGTCAGTGCACTCTCACAGGGGGAGCGCCGCTCAGCCAGAAGCTGGGCTCACGGCTGGCAAGCGCAGCGGTGGTAGTGGGAGCCTCTCCCACCTCTGTGGCAGCGCTAAGGATATCCAACTGCCATGGGAAGTGGACCTAAGCCATCAGTCGAACATCCTCTGAGGGCTCCTGGACTGCTAGAGGGTGCAGGCTGGACTAAGGGACACCCCCCCCCCCCCCGCTGAGTACATGAATTTCATGCACCAGGCCTCTAGTAAAATATAAGGAAATATCTCTGTTCCTATCCAGAAACAATTCTCTTGACTAAAATAAATTTTTGAAAGATATAAGACAAATAAGCAGAGCCTTAAAAGTTGTTTTTGTCTACTGACTTGGACCTGAAGGAGATCAGTAGGAAGATTATAGTAATTTGTTTAAACATGCATCTAAGTTAGACTACCTGGGTTCATATCCCAACTCCATAATTTTTTGAATGTGGAATATTGAAAGGTTCTGTAAAGTCTCTGTACTTTAGCATTGTAAAAATAACAACAGAAATGGATTGCTGTGATCATTAAATTAGATAGTATAAATTAAGTACTTTAGGAGCACATGGATCATTGTTAGGTATTATTAATATCATCTCACTTCAAGTCTAAGATTTCCTTTCAAATTAGTTTTTATAATTTCTAATAGGGTTAAAAGGTAATCTATTCAGAAGTACTTTATATTTCTTGCTTGGTATAGCCATACATTCATTGTTTTACAGGAAATAGAAATCAGTAGATTAGCCCCACCCTATCAGTAGGTTTTATTAAAGTCTTGGTAGACAGACCCTGTACCAGACAGTAAGCAGAAATGAGGGATGACACCAAGGAAATAAGTACTTTATGTGCAAAGAGTTTACATTTCAGTTTGACTAATACAATCAATATACATGAAAACAATAGGCAATAAACTAGAATTATAATCTGGAAACACATTTTATATATATATTGCACCTCCCCATGATTTAATAATTATCTGTTGGTATCTGTGTCCCCTGAGATTAAAGGTTATTTGAGGGCACGTATGAGGTCCTGCATGTCAGAGATCTGGGTATAGAAAGAACTATGCACTCTATTTTATAAAAATTGGGATTAACCTAAAATCTAAATTAGTAGTACTCTAAGACATTTAAATTTTTTTTAAATAGGTCAGAAACACTCTTCAATAGGAATCTTCTGAGCAAAAACATCTTATGGGCACAAACAACTTTAGGACTGTAGAAAAGACCACCTGGATAATCAATGTTTTAACTGAGTCCTGAAGAATGAAGGGGAGTAAACCAGGGAAGAGTGTGAACTGAAAATGAGAGTGATTGTTCCAGAGGTTAGAAAGAACATAGAATTGAAACACATTAATTCTGGTTGACTTTAACGTTGGACTTTATTCTTAGGACAATGGGTATCCATTAAAGACTTTTAAATGCGAATGATATCAAATTCGCACCACTCTGCCTAATAGTGGGGAGAAGAAAGTTGAGAGAAGCAAAATGAAGGCAAGGATGTCATTTAGGAGAATGTTTCAACGATTTTAGTAACAGAAAATAGTTGTTCAAGCCAAGAAAGTAGCATCAAATCCCTCAATCCCTTGATTCCCTTGCCTCTTTTCCACTAATCCATAGTGCTAATACCACAGTCCTGGCTAAATGTAACTCTTTGTCAACTCTGTGCCTATACCTAAGAAGTTAAATGTAACTGAGGATAAGCATACAACTAAGCTTACTGGTATCTTTTAAATGAAATAGCTGCCAATGAGTCCTTAAAATGCTGTTCAGGCATCTTTTATCTATATATTGATTTCAGAGAGGAAGGGGGAGTGAGAAAGAGATAGAAACCATGAATGATGAGAGAGAATCATTGATTTCATGGCTGCCTCCTGCATGCCCTTAACTAGGGATTGAGCCTGCAACTTAAGGCATGTGCCCTGGCTGGAAATTGAACCTTGACCTCCTGGTTCATAGGTTGACACCCAACCACTAAGCCACATTGGCCGGGCAGGCATCCTATTCTTTACCCTCCATGTCCATTTATCCTCCAGCTGTCCTAAAAAAAGCATGCAATTTTACTTTTTTCCCTTCTCTTCAAACTCTCAATACCTCCTCCCTTGTTCTCATGTTCAGCTTATGATCTTTTGTCTTGCTTCACCAAGAAACTGAAAAAGTCAGAGGGAGAAGTTCACAGATTTCTACCACTCTGTCTAACCACCTAGCAGTCTCAGAACCTACCACCACCCTTTCTTCCATCCACTCACTACAGGTGAATTTTTCATGCTCCTACCCCACAGCAGTTTCTACTAGATCTCACATCTTCTCACCTCCTTTAAAACATCGCATCGGCAAGTCTCCCACCTCTCCATCATTAACTTTTTTTATTCTTAATCGATCATCATTATTCTCATTCTAATGTAGTGTTATTTCTCCCATCTTAGAAAAATCTGTTTATGTCTCCACGTTCTTTGCCAGCCACTACTCTGATCCTTTTGCCCCCTTGAAAAAGTTGTCTAATCTTTCTTTTTCCAATTTCTCTCCTCCTTTTTCTAAACCCACTCCAGTTTTTTGCTCAGATGATGCAACTAAAATTGTTATCAATGACCTCCTCTTTGCTCTGTATTGGTCTTGCTCTTGTATAATCTATCAGTGATATCTGACTCCATTACCATTCTCTACTTCTAGAAAAAAATATAAACTTGGCTTTCAGAAATCTCTAGACTTTTATCCTACCTCATTTGACTTTTCCTTCATGGCATCCTTTTTTGGTTCTTCCTCTCTCAATATCTTAAAGTGTATAATGCTCCAACCCCTGTTCTCCATCTGCACTCCCTCGATAACTGTACCTAATCCCATGAGTTGAATACCCTCCATATACTGATAGGTACAAAATGCCTATCTTTAGTCCAGTCTTCTCTTAAGAATTTAATGCCTGAAGCCACTCAGAGTATATTATCAACTGGCCACAGTAATTGATTTAGGGATAAACATGTAATGTAAGCTAGTTCAATAAGATGAGCTTTAGCACCCGTTCTGAGACTTTTAGTGCATAAATTTGCATGTTCTCCTCTGGACATAAGGATTTGGGGCCTGAAACTCCTATAGTCGATATTTAGCAGAAACCCACTCTATGTCTGAGTTTGAAGGCAACATAAAAGGGAACCATATCCTAGAGATGGATTCTGATGACTGTGTTTGAGTCCTGGATGGAGACACATGTCAAGCCAGAACTGCTTTAGGAATACTCAATTCCATGCATATAAAATTTCTTTTTTGAGTTGGCATTTCTGTTGCTTTAAAATATATGCATCTTATCTGATACACATATATCAGATTTTATTATCTCCACTTTATATAAGAGGAAAATCCATGCTAAGATGCCTACATGATTTTTCCAAAGTTGTTCATCTATTAAGTGGTGGTACCAGGGCATGATCCGGATAGTCAAATTTTAGATTTCACATTCATAATTACAACTCTATGTGAGTGGGTGTTTGGAATTCGACACTCTATGTGATGTGTACCTCTAAAGTGTGTGTGTGTGTGTGTGTGTGTGTGTGTGCATGAGTATACACTTTCACTCTAATCACTACATTAGAACATTAATCATATGATCTATTTCCTAATAAAATACTAAAAAGCTGATTCTCATTCAACATTTAGCTCTGTTTCCATTGAAAAAGCCTGGAAACAAAAGCAACTCTACTTTTTGGTCGGCATCCTCAATTTTAATTCTATTCTTCACATAAGAATGAACATAGTACTCTTATCTATGAATTTTATGTTCTATATTTTCAAATTTGCAGACAATAACCAAAAATCTGATTTTATAATCTCTAACTATTATGAGATAGACTTATCTTTCTACCACTTAAATGATGTTGTTACATGAAGAGGTCACTAAAATGAGCACAGAATGAGGTTCATGCACTGACTCCTGTGTGTGGCATCGGGCAAGGTCTTCAGTGCATTGGAGCCCTTTTCTCCTGTATAAAGTGTGAATCACAAACATTTATCTTACAAGACTTGTGGTAATGATTAAATGTGACAACAAAACAAACACCTGATATATAATGGACCCTGAACAAATAATAGTGTCTTTTTCCCCTTTGTTTTCAAAAATCTGTTGGAATATAAATCTCAATATTAGCAATCACCATTTCATAGCACATTTGTTTCAATAAATGTTGATTTCAACAAATGTAGCATGGTACATCACAAGATGTCCCCATCCCACAGTTACACGTGTGTGTGTGTGTGTGTGTGTTTTAATAAGACATTAGCCCTGTTGACAGGAAGCATTGGCGTGTACTGATGTTGAGCCACAAGGAATGGCTCAGGAATGCCCTGGGCAGAGAGAGAAGTAAGTCCACAAACAACTAGAAATAACACAAGGATAGATTAGCAAATTCGCCTCCATTGACATTATCTGGATGTACCCTGTCCATTCTGTAATGCACTTTCAACCATGCACTAGGGAGAATTCAAGTTGACATTATTTAGCATCCTACAGAGCAAATGGGAAACTTATTGCATCTGCTATCTGATCTCAGAATGGGAGTGTTTTTCTTTAAGAATTCTCAGAAGGGAGTGATTGCTTGATAATTGAACTCCCTATGGTGTTGGTCAAGTGGAAACAGTGCACAGAGGCTTCAAAGAAATGAAAGCTGCAAGCACAGAAAAGAAGCTTTTCTGGATGTGATGAGAAGTGACTCTGACCCTTTAAGTAACAAAAGCTAATCATTTAGCAAGAGCCCAGGCAGAAGTCTCTGAAGAGAGCAAAGGAGAGTAGGTGTGGGGAGAAGTCTTGCTCCAGCTTGAGGATCCTCATATAATTGTTACCTTTTCAGGGTAGCACTTTTGTTCATAAGAAATATTACATAACTAAGTTAGAAGAAAATGGTATTGAATAATATATTTATAAAAAATTGCTCAGCCTGAAAGAACTGTTTCAATTCAGCAAGAATATAAGAATTGCAGATTTACAGTTGTTCATATGAAAAGTAATACAATAATTAATAAATAATATACGAATAAACTGTGTTTTGTGTACTCACAACTGTCAACCTACTTTTGCCCCACCCCTGCATTAGAGTAAATGGATAATTAGGTAGGCAGTAGAAATTCTCTGTAGGACTGAACTTGGTAAGGACAATTTAAAGAAATTCCTACTGAAATCAAAACATAAGCAGATTTATAGAGGTAGTTTTGTTGTATTTTCAGTTTTGTTGTATCTTTGCCTATTTCTTCTTACAACCAAAATTAACCTGCGTAGTTCTTCAAACAAAAATCAATAGTGCTATTTTAATCCTTTCCATTCCTGAAAAGGAAACCAGATACCTTCATTTTACTTCCTAATTCTTTTTTAAATTTTTAAATAAATATATTGGGATAACATTGGTTAATAACGTTATACAAGTTTCAGGGGTACGACTTTATAACATGACATCTTGTATACATAGAATGCTCATCACGTGGAAGTCTAGTCTCCTTCCCGCACCACCATATCTTTGACCCCCTTTTACTCTCTTTATCCTCCCCCTACCCCCTTTCCCTTTGGTAACCACCTGTTGTCTGTATCTGAGAGGTTTCATTATATATGGGGCATTTCTGAATATTATTAGCAATAGTCTATCAGAAAGTTTTACTTTTATGAATTTACATTTTCTCCTCTGTTTATATTCTTCTTATTTAAGGTAGAAATAAGAGAAGTATCCCCACCCCTGCCATATAATAAGCTAATATATGACATTTAAATATCCCTTTAGAATGCTGTGGTCTCAATAGTAGTCCCAGTCTGACATCCCTGAAGGCCTGGAAGGAGCCACAACTTGAAGAGCAGTGAAGTGGGTTTTAGCCTGATTTCCTGAAAGTAGATGAAATATTTAGCAACTGATCTGAAGAGAGTGCTGTTCTAACCACAGCTTCTAAGAGAAAGTCAAAGCATGCCTAGGCTCTATTGCTAAGGAATTTCATAAGTGTCAGAGCAATATCAGTCAACCAACCTGAAAATAGCTATTAAATGGTAACACATCATAATTAACAGACATTTTTACTGAGCTCACTATGACCAGGATACTACTGAAAGGAGTTTTAGGGGTAAAATAGGAGTTTTTAGGGGTAAAATAGGCAGGTTTAGGATTTAGAAATTAAGGGGTCCGTGGAAAAAGCACAGAGCTACAGAGCTGACAAGGGAGGTGGGAGCAGTAGAAGTTACATTTCCATAAGACAAGGGAACTGAGAGTAGCAAAAGGTACACATTTACAGAATAAAGGGGAGGAAACCCCTCATTCAAAGAATGAGGAAGAAAAGCTCAGAGAGAATAGGGAAACAATAAGGGAAGAGAAGGAGGGAGCCTCACATACCTCACATGAGGTTTGACCTTTAAGCTCAGGAGTTGCTACAGTGACCAAGTCAGAAGGGGATAGTGACCAATCAGAGAGGATATCAAGGCACACAGATCTGCAGCCTTTATAAACCAGGGAAAAGGGACTCAGTGGGACTCTTTCCCCCTCCCCACGTGGGAGTCTGTGCTTGTTTCTCAATAAATTTCCACCTTTGCTATACCACCTTTCATCTGTGGTTTCATTCTTCAACTCCACCGGACAAGAGCCCGGAAACCATCCTGCCCAGGGGAACACCACAGGTTTCCAGGCCAAATTTCCCTTTTCACCATGTTAGGGTTACAAAATGGCTCAAGAATCTAATACCTACCTGCAAAATTCCTCATTTCTACTCATTTTAATGATACAGTCCCTGCATGAAATTTTCTGAAAGGCTTTCTCTTCCCGTATACATTTCTAAACCACTTTTTAAAGGCAGCCATTATTAAATTGGCAGGAAAATTAAATGGGAAAACATTTACTTTGTGCATTTCCAGGAATACTATATATTGACTCTACAAAGGGAAGCAATAAGGCCAGGACTTAGCCATTTCACCTCCATGGGATCAGGAATAGAGTGAAAATAATTCATGATATTTGCACTTATTGTATGTATGTCACCACAGTACATACATTTCCCTTCAAATAATTAATCACGTTTTACATTTTAAGGTAAATATTGACTCTAACATCAATTTGAACTGGGCAAAGGGTAGACATTAAAAATTGCACTGGGACTAGAAACACAGAAATGTAACCACTCATTTAACATTCACCAGGGATAAGAGGCAGGGGAACATTATTATGTTCTTGTGCAGGGGTGGGCAACCCCTGGCACGTGTGCCAAACATGGCACGCCAGTAACTTTTGCTGGCGCGCGAAACTCTCTCTTATAATCTTCCATTTCAATTTTTTTCTTAATATTGACTTTTTTTCAGATAAATTCAGTGTAGTGCATCTTAGATAAATAAATAATTTTACATAACAAGTTATCTTAAAGACCATAGACATGGATTGAAGAGAGAGGGGAAGAGCAATTTCTATGCCTCTGCCTTAACTCTCCCTGCCTTCCTAGATCCGACCAGTGTTTTGGTTTCATCCACATACACTTGTGAATCTTTGTTCTCAGTGATGAATTTTGTTAAGTCTCGTAATAGGAGTAGCCTGACGGATGAAAGTAGTAGCTCATGCATATCTCGAAGGTCACGAAATATTATCCTGATGTAAAATCTCTGTCCTCAGTGATGCAGCAGCAAAAGTCCCACTGATAATATCAAACAGAGTCATAAAGTTTTCTGTCACACTATCAGTGCACATATATACCTTAAAAAATAAATGTATTTTTCATCATATACTGTGTTTTTGTCGCTCGAATGAATTTTATTATTTCTTCAAGGCTCTTCACATACATACATTTTGAGAGATAGCAAGTAGGCGTAACATGTTCTCAAAAAATTAGGGTTGGCACGCAGAAGAATTTTGAGTCAGAGATTTTGCTGGTTTTGGCACGCACTCACAAAAAGGTTGCCCACCCCTGGCCTAGGGCAACTATTTGGGCCATAATAATGTTCTTAAGAATGCAAACACCAATACAAAAACTAATTTTATATTTTATCGTGTACAAAACAGTATTACTCCCTTCCCATTAGCAAGCATGCACCAAGTATCCAAATCACTAGTCAGCTCCATCCTATTATGTAGAGCACTATTTGCAGCATCTAATAAAAATAAAAATTAAATTAAAAATTAAAACACCTGCGGCCAAACCCCTGGATGCCCAGAAAACACATGCTTCTTTAGGTGGCACCAATCTAGCAATTATTTAACCTTTACTATTTGAACCCAATATATTTCTTGAACTTTGAAAGTAAAAATGAATTCTATTCTATTCATTAGTATTCTCAAGTGCTTCAGAATGATACAGAAACAGGAATAATAATAGCTAACATTTTGTGAGCATTTAGCATATGGGAGACACCAGGAGGAACACTTTACATACATTATCTCATTTCATCCTTACCACAAATCTATGAGGTAGATAACTTTATTAAGCATAACCAGCTTAACTAACTTTCATTAGATCACATAGCTAATAAGTGATGGAGCTATAAACCCAGGCAGTGTCCGACCTTTTAAATTCTGCATCGTCTGTTTCATAAAGCTACTAAAGGATAGGAAATCAAGTTGGTTCCTACTAGGGAAAGTGATTCTGTTCTAAGAATTCTACTTCTGCACCTGAAGCATCCAGCATTTAGATTAGGTCCATCATTTTCCGAGAATAAGTCCTTCTTAAAATTTCACCTGGAATGAATAAATACTTTAATCCATCTGCATCGATGAGCCTATGCTCTGAGAAGAGGCAACTATCTTATGTAGAAACTAGAGGCCCAGTGCATGAAATTCGTGCACGGGGAGGGGGGTGGGGGGTGTCCCTCAGCCCAGCCTGCACCCTCTCTAATATGGGACATCCCTCTCACAATCTGGGACTGCTGGCTCCTAACTGCTCACCTGCCTGCCATTCTGATCCCCCTAACTGCCCTCCCCTGCTGGCCTGATCCCCCTAACTGCCCTCCCCAGCCATCCTGATCCCCCTAACTGCTCTCCCCTGTTGGCCTGATCCCCCTAACTGCACTCCCCTGCCTACCTGACCTCCTAACTGCTCTCCCCCACCAACCTGATCCCCCTAACTACTCTACCCCACCGGCCTGAACCCCCTAACCGCTCTCCCATTCTGGCCTGATCACCCCTAACTGCCTCTGCCTTGGCCCTGCCACCATGGCTTTGTCTGGAAGGATGCCTGGTCTAATTAGCATATTACCCTTTTATTAGTATAGATAGAGGCCTGGTGCACAGTTGGGGGCCGGCTGATCTGCCCTGAAGGGGGTCCCGGATCTGGGTGGGGGTCTTCTTGGAGGCAGGGCCAGCCTGGGTGAGGGGCTGAAGGCCGTTTGCAGACTGGCCACACCCCCATCAGGGTGGGGATCCCCACTGGGGGTGGTGCCAGCCTGGGCGAGGGGCTGAAGGCCATTTTCAGGCTGGCCACACCCCCATGGGATGAGGGTCCCCACTGAGGGCATGGCCAGCCTGGGAGAGGGGCTGAGGGCCATTTGGGGGCAGTTTGCATGCCGGCCAAGCCCCCAGCTTTGTCTGGAAGGACATCCGGAAGGTCTCCAGAAGGTCTCCTGGGCTAATTAGCATATTACTCTTTTATTAGTATAGATGAGCATAGAAAGGAAGTGTCTGGAAAGTGTCAACTCCTGAACATTGATATGCAGGTAATAAGTGTCTTTGTTATTCATGATGGGTCTCTGGACCACACCTAATAGTTTATGCTAATGTTATGGCTTAGGGTATGCAGGGCCACCTCTAAGGTCTTAGGATGGGGACTGGCCATGTCAGAAAGACAACCATGTCATTAATTAGAAGGTTGGAACTTTGAGCCAGGTGATATATCAGGCTGACCTCCAACTGGGAGGGGCTGGAGACCCAGTTCAACTACTTGGGCCATAATTCAATCAGTGCTGCCTATATAATGAAGCTTCAATAAACTCTCCGGACATCAAAGTCAGGCAAGCTCTCTGGGTTGGCAATAATTTATGTGCTTATTGTCACACACTACCAATGTCAAGAGAGTAACCATGTCCCTAAGGACATGGGAGTCTTGAGTTTGGAACTCCCAGTTCCAGAGTCCCCCTTATGTCTCTTCCTTCAGCTGATTCTAATGTGTCTCCTTTTGTTATAATAAAACTGTAGTCTTGCCCTGGCCAGTTTTTCTCAGTGGTTAGAGTGTCAGCCTTTGGATACCAGGGTCATGGGTTCAATTCCTGGTCAAGGGAACATATCTTGGTTGCAGGTTTGATCCCTGCCCCTGTGGGTGAGAGGCAACCAATTAATGTATCTCTCTCTGGGCCATGTTTCTCTTTCTCTTTTTTTCTCTTTCTCTCTCCTCCTCCTCCCTCCCTCCCTTCCTCTCTCTCACTCTCTCTAAAAATCAAAGAAAAAAATATCCTCAAGTAAGAATTAAAAACAAACAACAACAAAAAAATCCCTTTAGTTTTATGTATGTTTTTTTCCTGAATTTTATGAGTTGTTCTAATGAATTATTGAACCTGGCAGTTTGATAATCTGGGGGCAGCTAGTCAGAAGTGAGGGTGACTCTGAAGAACTTGCAGCTGGTTTCTAAAGTGAAGGCAGTCTTGTGGGGACTATTCCTTCTGGCTCTGCAGTTCAGTACACTCTTTACAGTTGCTGTCAGAAGTCTTGAATAGACTTGGCCATCCAGAGGACTGTGTCCTTAACCTTAACCTCCAGTTTGGCCTCACCGCTAGTGATACCAAACTTTTATTCCATTATCTGTTCCCCCAACTTAGCATTCCTTCAGGACTCAACGCTGGAAGTAGAAGATGGGGCCTAGGCCTAGAAAAAAGAGCTTCTTTCTGTATCCTGCCAGCTCTGGCATCATTTTTTTAGCTGCCATTTCCAACTCAGTAGTTGTCCCAGAGGAAAATAGGACTCCAGTATGCTTTACACATTACCATCCGGCACTGGGACTCTCAGCAGGTTGTGTGATTGCATCCTCTGGCTCACTGATTCTGACTCTTCCTCGGCCCGGAGGTGCTGTATCACTTTCTTCCTCCAGGCAGCCTTTTGGGAAGAGTCCTTACTTGGCTTAAGATGAAGAAAAACATCCTTCCCACTCCCTTTCCTTATTCTTGTTGAAATCATTTTCTCTCTCAACTGGTCCATTTTCACTCTTGAATCAGCTAATGCTGGGAGAATCCATTTTATAATTTCTTGGCATGTCTGATATATTGTTTTTTATTTTTATTTTTAAGCTTGTAGCAGTGTAACTTAGTGGTCAACTAATAATCAGAAAATTTCCTTAAATGCCTTACTCCTGTGTTTTCTACCCTTTGGTACGGGGATCCATGTGTTCAGGTTTGTTTTCAATCTTCACTCAAAACCTATAATTTAAGGGGAGCTTGTTTTTTTAAAAAAATAACCCATTCAATTTCTATTCAGTTTATCTCCCTACTTAAAATTCTATCATGCTGAGAATGAAAGCAATACTTTAGACGTATTTGAATTACCATAGCTGAAGGAACCCTTGGCGCTCTCATCAGCAGTGTGAAAGGCATGTTATCACTGTTGAGGAATCCAGATGGCCAAACTGATTTTGAAAAATTAACTTCGGATTCACTCAAAATACATGAGTGTATTAAGCTTTGAGAATTTAATGTGGACATTTGAACTGATAAGGGGTTCAGAATAAATAATAATTCAGTCTAACATTTGGCCTAAAACAAATTTTAATTATTTTGCAAAAAGCCATCTTCAAGGTAATAGAAGAAACTACTGGCCTTAAAGATAAGAAATCAAATGCCATCTCAGGTCTCATGCTAACAGGAACCATACTGAGAAATGTTGGCTTTGGAGCAGAATTAGAGAAGACCGGGAATAAGGCCTTCAAAAGGAGCCTCTGCACAAATATGCACTCTCTAAATCAGAATGTTCGTATTCTCACCTTAGCTTCTGTGTTATGGACTTTCATGCCAACAAGGTCTCAAATGTTCAATGGATCTCCCTCTCAGGATTTGGCATTTTGTATTGAGTGTAACTACATTCACCTACCACCCATGTAATTGCTTCCTTCTATCTTTAAGCCATCTACCCCAACCATTTATTATTTTTAAAATTATGTATATCCCATAGAACAGATGTTTTTTGAGCTTCAGGTTTCCCTCCATGAATGAATTCTCTAAGGCTGCCCATCTGTGCTCCCGGGATGTTGATAGGCTGGCTTTGTAATATACTCCACCAATTGCCTCAGGATTAACTAATATCAAAGAGGTTAATGGAATGTTAATTATTACAAAGAATATATTTAACAGTTTTATCTTCCTTCACATATCACATCTATTCCTGATGATGCAAGAAAATACATATTAAATTATTTTTTAATCCTAATACTTCCACATATATTAAAAAGAAAGAACCACAGATATGAGTAGGCAGTTACTAATAGTTAAAAATGCAGATTATAGTAAAACAGTTATCACAGCTCACCCATCAGATTGCTAGAAATAAAACAGCAATAACACCCACTATTGGCAGGCATGTAGAAAAAAGGTGAAAATGTGAATTGTTGCAGGCTTTTTGGAAAACCATCTGGCAGTATCTATTAAATATTTAAAATGTACATATCTGTAAGCCCAGCCACCTCACTCCTGGGAAATTACCCCATAGAAATAAAACATCAGTGAGCGAGGCTATTATATAAGGATGATTATTCCACATTTATCATGACAAAAGGCTGAAACAAAGAGAAAACTACTCAGCACAAGAACAGTTTAAAAGATTGGGATACATTCCTACCACAGGGTATCATATAGCCATAAGAAAGAATGCACTAGAGCCCATCAAATGAACTGGAGGAGTTTCAAGAACAATACCAACTTGTACAAACATGTATATAATATAATCCTACTTTTGCAGAACACGCAATGACTAAATTAAAACTATATATATATATATATATATATATATATATATATATATGTATATATATATATATGGAAAGGTACCCATGAGGCTTATAACAAGGATCACCTAGAGGTGGAACAAAGGACAGGAATGAAGAGGAAAGAAAGAGAGTTTAGAAAAACAGTATGAAAAGTTAAAGTGTTCATTAAAAAATAGTATATTTGTTTTGACCCAAATGTATAACATAAACATGTTTCTGTGTTTATGCATAAGGGAGATCCACTGAAGAAAATACCAAATGGTAAGTGTGGTGTTCAGGTAATTTTTCCTATTTTATATAGTTTTCTGAATTTTGAGCTTTCTAAATGAGTATCTATAATTTATATACTATGAAACATTTACCTTGTGAAAAAGAAACGTCAGGGATTATTAGAATAATTTTTCCATATCTATTCTGTATAAATCGAATGCTCCCACACCATTAAAAAAATGATGGCTATAAAGCAATTTCCTGGTGACCTGTGCACTGTGTCCTGCTTCACCCACTCTCCTCACTCTGGTTGCCTGGACAACAGTCCTTGTTCATTTCCCTAGCCCTCTCTGGTGTTCTTGAACCCCTGGTTCTAGCTGCGGATCTGTCAGATTGAACCGCCAACTTCTTAACTCTGGCTTTTTTTTTTTTAACCTATAATGTGGCTTGCTACCAACACTTGCTGTGATTTCACATGATCATTTACAGTCTAATTGTCACTTTAAACTTCTTGACCAATTTTTGTCATAATAAATAACATCATTTCACTCTTTAATACTGTCTATCAACTCAGCAGCAGTCTCATTAAAAAAAAATACACACATTATCTTGACATGGGCATTGTATTTAACTAAGTGAACCTGAAGCATCCATAAATGGGGAATAGTCTATGAATGAAACTCTACAGGCAACAGATGCAAGATTTGAGAGTGCTTAGTCTAGGGAAGAGAAAACCTAAGAAGGGATTATATATGGATAAAAAGACTTAAGTGGAAATGGCAGATAAGAGAACAGTTAGGACAGATGTAAGATATAAAGAATAGCAGAATTCAATACAGAACATTTTCACAATGATGGTGGCTCTATTTGACCAGTTATATACATGAAACACATGCATAGAGCCATTCTGTATCAACTTATGTATCCCAGCATATTCATACTTTTAATTCCCTGATTTCTATATAATCCAAGTATTATTTAAAATGTCCCATTAAATTCATTAACATTTAAGGGTAATGAGAAATGCAATGTTACGCTTTACCTTTCTCTATAAGTTGTTTGTGATTTAATATAATATATTTCAGATTTAAGAAAACTAGAAAATTAGAAGTAAGAAGAGAACTTGATAGAGAGGTTTCTCATCAGGTAGAAAAATCATATTCTAGGAGACTATATCCTAAAGTTATAAAGTGTGAAGAAACAGAAAAGGGAAAGCTGAGGGAGTTCTGAATTTAATAAACATTAATTTTTATATTAGATTCTAGGGCTGAAATTTGAATCAAGAAAGGGAATTATAAAATAATTTATGCCAAAAATAGTCCATGAGTTACAAGGTTTAACTAAATGTGCCTAGGTGAAACTCTTTTAAAAAGTCTCCTATCCTATCCCAAACCCCTAAATTAAAATTGGCTTCAGCAAAATGTGAAAAACTTGTAACTTTGAGGTACTTACTGAGCATTCCTTGCCCACGCGCAGCCAATTATTACTACAATTTATTATCCTTTGCTCTTCTGAAATACTCAGACATACTTTTATTTAACTTACGAAAGTATCCAATTATTTCTATTTCTGGAAGATCACATAGCATGAAAGACAATTTTCAAAGCCAGAAACATGAAATAGACACAGTTTAGTTTAAATGATCTTTTTTCCCCTTCCTTCTCTATAGAATCTATAGATGAGGAAATACATAAATACATGGAGTAAAGATACTGGTTATAAGGGGGAGAAAAAAAGCAATTATTAATTATTCTGGGAAAACTATATCACTAAAAAAGTTTAATAATTCAAAAAACTTCTTTTCAAAGTTTGACCATCTTTTATGGCCTCCATATACCTTTTCAGTTAATTCAGACTAGCTCACAATTTTGAATTCTGCCTTTATAAACCTGTTCTAAAGGTGATTATAAAAGTAATTAAAATATATCTGCTTGTGAAGTCTTACAGAAATCAACCAGAGGATAGAAGTCAAGCAAACATTTTTTGAAATAGGTTAGAACAACTGACAGAGGACACCTGGTGGTGAACAAGAGAAGTACCATCTTTTTCACTTAGAGATTGTCAAGTTAACTGCTATTTATGCCTCTTTCAGCTGGGCAAGAAGTGCCACAGACAAAGAAGCCAAATAATAATTAAAAATGAAAATGATTGTTTGATTTTTATGTGAGAATTTGTCCCAAAGAGAACAAAACTGTATTATTAACAGAAACTTAGTAAGAGACTAGATCGCAACGGTTCCCACCACTAGAAAAAAAACATTAATCATATGCCAAGACAGAGTGTTAGATAACACTACAATGGCAATCATATTGCAACATAAATGTATCAAATCAATAGACTGTACACCTTAAACTTACACAGTGTTAGACGTCAAGTATATCTCCATTTTAACAGTCAATCAATAAATTTAAAAAATATAGTCTGACTGGGAAGTTTGTGGAATCTGTAATCACACAGAAGATAGTCGTATAATAATAAAATTTTGTTTAAAAAAACAACTTTCCTCCTTCTTAAGTGCTAGATTAATGTCAACTATTTTTCTTTTTGGAAAGGACAAATGCACCCAGTAATGAAATAAAACAATGTTATCATTGTTATTAGATGTTGTGTCAATCGTGCCTATCCTGAACTAGACACTGTGCTAAGTACTGAGAACATATAATGAGCAAGACAGTCAGGTACTGGAAGGCGGAGGAAGCAGACATGTCAAAAGAGAGGATATGACATGCTAAAGGATATGTCCTGAAAAAGAAGGATGTGCAGTGAGAACACAGAGGAAGAGCCACCAATGGTATTTGTTGGGGCAGTGAAGTTAAGAAATGCTTCAACAAAGGAGATATTTTGTTTTTATCTTAGGACCTTGTGTGATCTGCCTTGCTGGATGCCTCTGGCTCCTTTTTCTGGGTGCATTTGCCTTGCTGTCTGACCATGGAGACTGGTCATAAATTTTTCTAGGCCTTCTTGAAACTAATTTAGCAAACTTTCACTCTATTCCAAATGGTTGGGGTGTGTGTGTGATTGACTTTAGAGAGGGAAGAAGGAAAAGAGAGAGAGACATTGGTGTGAGAAAGATACATTGATAGGTTACCTCCCATATGTGCCCTGGCCGGGAATTGAACCTGTGACCTTCTGGTACATGGGATGACACTCCTCCCAACTGAGCCACACCAGCCAGGGCAATAAAATGTATTTTTTAAAACTCATGTAGTTTGAAATGGAAAAAGCAGGAGTCTGGGATCCTGACAAATAGGACTCTTGTCACATTTCTTTTACTAAGAGTTATGAGTTTTGGTGAAATCTTTGAAACTCAGTATAAATTTTATTTTATGTCAAATGAAGGTTTGGAAGATGGTGCTGTTTCAAGGCCTTTCTAATTTAATTCTAAACATTAAATCACACACACACACACACACACACACACACACACAAAATGTCTAACCTAACTGGAATGATTTTCAAATATCTATACAAATCCTTTTTTAGTCCTCCTCTCTCTAAAAATCCAGAACCTATTTCCCCTCCCCATGAGTATGGGCCAGACTTAGTGACTGGCTTCTGACAAATAGGATGTGGTGGGGGCGACAGTGTTGACCTCCCAGATTAGGGAAAAGGCATTGCAGCTTTCGCCTGGCCTTCTCTCTCAGATCACTCATTCTGGGGGAAGCCAACTCACATGTCATGAAAACACTCAAGCAGCTCTATGGAGAGGCCCATATGACAAGGAACTGAGGCCTCCACCCAGCAGCTATGAGTGCGCCATCGTTAAACTCCTCCTTCCCCAGTCAAGCAGGAGATGACGGCAGCCCCAGCGAACATTTTGACTCCAACCTCACCAGAGACCCTGAGCCAGACCACACAGCGAAGCTTCACTGTAATTCTTGATGCACAGACACTTTGAAATAATAAATGTTATTTTAAGTTTCTAAATGTTGTGATAATTAGCAATAGATGACAAATACACTATTCAAGCCATCTCCTCTTTGGCTCATGACTCAACTCAAAATTTCGGCCAAACTTCAGTAGACAATAATGTAGATGCAGACATTGTTTTCACTTCAAAGGTCTGAACATTTGTTTTTCCACCTCCATCCCTGCCATGAGAGAGAAATCTTAACACTCACCCTCTCTCTCTGAGCCTTTCTTTGCCTAAGAGTGTTATTGCTAAAAGGCCCAGTTGTGACTTGTAGTTGATACAACTCTTTTAACTACTGTATTCAAAGTCCTTTACAGTTTAAGGAAGCAAATTTGGATCCTCACAGAACATCACCTCCTCACAATCTCTTCAGCCCTTTTCCGCAATTTTAAGTGAAGGTACGCACTCTCCCCAACCCAGGATAAACTCTCATACATCCGTAACACTGTCACTCCCTGCAACTCCTGATCAGCTGGTGTGACTGAAGAATCCAGAACATAACTCAAGAGGCCCAGATAACTTTCCCATTGGTTTTACACGTACACGGGGACTCTTTTCAATGTAACTACCAGAAACCTTTAGTCGCCAAGGTCATTATCACTAAACTTTAATGGCTCTGGATTACAAGGAAAGAATGGTGCTGTAGAAAGAGTAAGATCTGTGTAACCAGTGGTCCTATCATTGAGTCACAGCACTGATTTACTTTCTGTCTGACTGAAATTTATAAAACTGCTCTGAGCTTAAATTTCCTTACCAGGAAAAATGAGAATATGGCTATAAGAATTTAAGAATATGTTGAATGTGAAAAATTCTTTTTAAAAATTGGTCAGATTCCCAGATTTAAGAGACTTCTAACATTGCCCAATTAAATTTTTCTTTCAATACAATAAAAGTGCAGTTTGGCATATGAGAAAAAAAACCCCAGAAAGCTCAATTTCACCTAACTAACAATGGACAAGTTGTTTTTTTCTCTCAGGCCAGTCTTTCCTCATCTGGAATATGGGGTAAAAGGGAATTTTAAGATAGTTTATTAAATACTAATAATTACAAAATAACGTGGTTAAATGGAGAAGAAAGAATTTTAACACTAAGAAAAATAATCAGCATATATTTCGATTTACTGTATTCAGAGAAAGAATTTTTACTTTGCATTCATTTCATGTGAAACAGTAATCATGAAAATGTTCTTATTTATCTGGTTTTATAACTAACCAGATGGTGTCTAAAAATTTGTTTTCTATGTAGTTTAATAATATTGAAATGAGTCTTGAAATCTCTGGTGCTTTAAAATCAATCATTTAGAATATGAAGATCCTAGTAAGGCTATTAAACTCTATGACTTTTAAATGTTAAATTCACCAAAGCACCTTTAATTTTACTGTAATAATATATACAACCTTTTATACTGGATATTAAACATTCATGTTAAATTACAATAAATAGTCATGCTGAACCATAAACCATCTGATATTGCAAATGGTCATTTATGCTGTCATTTATGTACCATTGTTAGATCTGACAGATTAATGTTTATGATTTATTAGGTAATATGTCACAAGAAAATGTTCAGTTCTACACTATTTCCATATTAGTCACAATAGATTTTGCCAGGGCATGATGGAGTATAAATTATTTCTCAAGTTGAACATGACCCTACTACAATGCCCATGGCTAAGGAAGTCATTAGCATACACTACGGAAACAAGCCTGTCACACACACACACACACACACACACACACACACACACACACACACACTTGGTATTATATATAAAGAAAGAAAGAAAAATCAAAGTAGACAATCTTCTGACTTGCCACAAGCACAGCAGAGACAGATGGGAATTTGCAATGAGATGCATAGGAAAAGGTTAACTCCTTTAGAGTAAGCTAAATACTTTCCCTTTATTTATAAGGGAGCACAGTTCAAAGCCAGGTTATCCAGGGAAATTGGAATTTTAGAATTATAAAACAGAGATCTTTTAGAAAAAGCTTTTGTTTTCATTGGATGAGTATGTGACTAATAAATATGGAAGGCATCGTTAATTTTATTTAACTATTAATCACCAGATCTTGTGACCCATATAGAAAGAAATTTAATGTTTTTAGAGCTGTGAATATGTGATGTGTAAGTACAGTACAAATAGCTATTTAGACCTTCACAAAAGAAATTTGTTTTATCAGGTCTTTCAACAGTAGAGAGAGAAGCATTTGTGATAATGTCACCTAAGCACTATATAATTTCTTTGTAGTTTACAATGTATTTCCACAGGCACTATTTTACCTGTTTTTTACATTAGTAGTAGTTTATTTCAAAAGAAAATCAGATCTAAAGAGCACAGGATAACAAAACTTGTGTCAAAACAAAGGCTTGAACCCAGGAGATCCACACTTCATCAAAGTCAGAGAAAAAGTAAAAAAAAAAAAAAAAAAGCATATAATTGAAATAGTTTCCCTGGTGTCTTAAAACCTATAGTAAGTTATTTCTTCTTACCTATTTAAATTACTCATCTTCTTAGTCTTGTCCCATCATTGTGACTATCTGGAGCTTGAAGATATGACTCACTCATTCACTCAACAAATATTTTTGGTGTTTGCTATACGTCTAGAAAATGTTAGTTACTGTGAATATCTATGAATAAAACACCATGCCTGAGTTTACGTTGTATTTGCTTATTGACTACTAAAGAACAGAATGAAATCCTTTTGTCTTTACTACCAGGGAGGGAGTTCAGAATTCCTCTAACTCTTACCAAAGATGCACCCAGAATAAAAGCAAATACACTAAGGGCCTGCATGCCATGGGGTTAGAACAGTCTGGGATGTGCTGGGTTTAAAAGTCAAAGTTTACATGTCCTAGTGGGTTCTTATTCACATTCCCTCTCACCCTCCCTCCCCATTTTTACTTTCTCTTTTACTCTTCACAAATATCAATCAACACCACTATTCTACCACATGTGACCAAAGTGAGTATATGTGCAGTGTTCAGGGTCTCAGGAGAAACGTCCTCCCATGGGTGAAACTTCTTCTCTGGAGCAGCCTCTAGTGGTGATACTTGCAACTGGAAGGGATCTTGACAGTTTCTTGTGAAGTCAGAGTCTCCTATTGATGAGGTCTGAGTGAGATTCCTTTCTAAGTCTCAACCTGGATCATTAAGGAATGCCAAACTGTAGGGGCAGATGCATGTATGGGTCAAGTTCCATAGAGTGCACAGAAATCCCAGCTTATCATTTCAATGACAAAGGGTACGATGCTTATTTTCAGTAAGTCAACCTGATTTCAAATCTGAATCCTCACCTGGCCAGGCTGGTTTGAAATTTAACTTCAGTCATTTTAGTGTAATAACATCAATGGTTTTATCTGTCAACAAGACATTCCAGGGGCCTTTGCCATCGTAAAGCACTCCTGCTAATTACCATGGAAACTCTCATTGTACCATTGTCATTCAACTTCTGCAGGTCTGCTGCTCTCATCACTGGTAAAGCAAATGAGTCTTCGGGAAACCCTACAGCCACTTCTCTGTCAGGTTCTACCGCCTATGTTGGGGATGCTGCAAAGGAGAAGACATGCATGGCTGCCATTCAAGAAGCCCAGACATTTTACCATCTCCTGTTCTCAAGAATCACTCTTTTCCTGAAGGAGATTCTCCTTCCATCAAGTTTCCCACAGAGATGTCCCTCTCTCCTCGGCCTTCAGAAGACCTACCACAATCTCCTCTGAAGGCTCAGATGCGAACAAAATAAAAGAGCTGAGATATGATCCATCCTGCATTCTTGCAAGTAAATTCTTCTTTCAACTATGCCACAAGCCTCTGCTCAGCCAAGGGAACATAGGGCCTGCCAGATATTTGAAGGCAAAAGATGGGAATAAGGAAATATAGAAAGAAAAATGTAAATGACTATGTCAAAAATTATCCTCTCTCACTAGTCTTGGCAGAGATAGAATTGGACAGAGTTTTGCACTGCAAAACACTAGTGTGTCCGTGGTCTTGATGGGCTGCAAACTCCATGGAGTGAGCTGGATCTAGTTTGGATGCAGAAAGGGAGTTCTCACTAAGGTCATAGGCAGTTTCAAGCTGGTGACAGTGATAGTCGTTGGAGGGTGGAAGAGTTTACTTGATGTACATCCAGGTGTTTTCCCTTCATATTTTATTTTTATCCAAAACTGAGAGTCAAATTCAGAGGATCACTTTGACCATGTCATGGCAGAGAATAGGAAGTCACAAGGAGGTGTGAGCTGATGTAATGATAAGAGAAAGTACTAGGACCTGGGAGACTACGAAACTGGGAAAAGCAAGGTTTTGAGGAAGAGCCAATGGCATAAGTCATTGTACTTCCTATGACATCTGAAGGTTCAGGCTTGGGAAAGGTCAACACACACAAAGATTAAAAGCCCTGAGATTCATCTGGAGTTAGATAAATAACAGAAGAAGAACAGGAATTGGAAATTTCAAGGCAAGATAAAGGTCAAACTGTTGGCTTTTTCACTTGTTCCCACCATTGTACAGGCTGTGCCCTAAGTAAAGCCTTTACAAGCACGCCCTAAAGAGAAAATTTAACTTTAGGAAAACAGAGATTGCAGTAAATACCACCATAGACACCTCAATTTTCCAATAAGGTATTAGTGTTTGGATGCTGCTTTACAGAGGAGGCTATCTGTACGAGAGTGGGCTTTCAAAACCCTCCCTTACATAGGTATATCACTTAATGAGAGGTTTGTCCAAATAAGGTTTAAGTTCATAGATGCAAACTGCAAACAAATGGAAAGATTTGAATGATCCTATATAATAAAAGCCCAGCGATTAAAACGGTGAAACGACCAGAACGACGAAAGACCAAAATACCACGGCCCAATTCAGTTCAATTCATAGCACTTAATATGAGTTTTTATTAAAATGTTCTTAGACTTTGAGAACATTGCTTCAACTTTGAAATGCTATATTCTAAAGGAATGGTAATTATCAAGTAAGCTACTGAGAAAAATCTGGTTCTGGCCATACAGAATTTTAGATATAAGATACATGAAAGATTGAGAATTGAACTTATCCACCATTAGAAGAAGCTCTATCAATTCAACTAGAAGGTGGACCAGCTGTAGATGCTAAGGAAGGAACCAAACCTCACCTTTGCGTGGGCTGAGAAGGATAAGATGAAATAAAGGAAGCAAGACTATTCGTACATATTTAAAAATTCTAATTTCTGAATGGATCAGGAGCAGTAAAGTCATTTGAAGGAATTTCATTCTGTGGGAGAATTTGATTATAATATGAGGGGGGTCTGGCCTAATTATGTGCAGAGAGTCAGTCAATTTGAGGCTTTTAATGATTTGAGCAATGGTAATAAATAGCATAATGATAAGCTTGAGTTTAGGAACCAGGCTGCTTGGATTCAAATCATGGTCTTATCAGCTTGTGTAAGTTACTTAAACTCTGTGTCCCTTATTTCTTTATCTATAAAATGGAGAAATAATAGTAACTATTTCATAAAATTGAGGTGAAAATCCAATGAATTAAAACATAAAATTCCTAGACTGCTTTCTGGCAATACTTACTAACTATTCAATAAATTTTGACCTCTATTACTGATTAAATATCATGTGCAAAATCAACATCAGAATAGTGATGTGAGGAGCTCTACATACCCTTTTTTACTGCAAAAACAACCATAACTGGTGGAAATTATTTTTAAAATAATATTTAAAGTCCCTCTAAAATTTTCTAAGGGCATATAGCAAATGAATAAATATTCATTTAATAAAATCTATGAAATCTTGGAAAGGACAGCTACAGTATGTGACATTTGAGCCATGACTCCATTCCCCCTCCCCCAACCAACATGGACTAGAAGCTCTACTTTGCATGGCCATGGCAAGGATGATGGGGATTCCTCTCCCCCAAATCCTGGTGCAGGACTACAGTGTCTCCTAGAGAGTTTCAGGCTGACAGCATTTCTTATCCCCTTCAGCTCTGTGTTTCAGAAGCTAAATCCAGGTGAGTACAGACAAGAGATCAAGGAACCCTTTCTGCTACACGGTTTCCTCCTGTAGGCCAGAGGCTCTATCCCAGATGCAGCAGGTTGAGAACACCCGGGCCCCGATTGTCCTTGCCCTAGCAAACATGTAGGGTGGAGGTTTCACTTCAAGAAGAACCCCGCTGTGTACCCTGCTCAGAAAGCAGGCATGCCACTCTGAGAGGTATGGGTACTGACCCTGCATCCAGCTTCAGAGCAGTGATATATAGGTCTTGGGGCAGAGGCTAGCTGTAGAAACAGAGAGTAATGAAGCTCTCCTCAGGGGAACTGACTTTATTTGGAACAGAGTGTGAGGAAGATCAAGCCTAAGTGCATCATCAATGATGAAGATTTTGGTGATTAGCAATTAAGATGAGCCTGGTAGTTCCATGAGAGCAATAAGATGAACTGTACACCAATAAGAGTTTACCAGAGATGACCAGAAAAAGAGACAGCTAAGGAGAGTGCTCCCTGTTTCTCCAGAGATGGAACCACAAAGATGGCCTCAAAGACTACCCCTGGAAGGGGGACTGAGATTAATTGGATCAGAGTGTGAAGTAATTTATGCCTAGTGTATTGACAAAAACAGTAGAGCAAGTAGCTTTAAATTAGTGGAGGCTAACAGCTGGGTGTGATATCAACAGAGACAAACAGCTTATCAGAGATATAGGGGAAAGAGACAGAAAGAGCCCATGGTTATTGTGAGCATCTCCAAAATTCCGTAATTCAAGGAGTGATATGAGAGGTTGAATGCTGAGAGAGAGAGACTTCACTAAAAATAGCCCATCAAATCTAAAGCATCAAAAGGTAACCTAAAAAAGAAACACAACGAAACTACCTTTAATCTAAATTTATAGAATGGCACAAACTACCTAAAATGACTCAAAAAGAATATTTAAAATTATAATAAGATTTATAATGAGTAAAAAGAGTGAATTAATAAAACTTTTTACAAAAAGAAGCTCAAATCCAGATGACCTCACTGATAAAGTCTACAAAATATTTAAAGAATTATTTTGCAAATTTTCCCAAATAATAGAAGAGGGAATACTTCCCAACTCATTCTATGATATTAGTATTGCCTGGATACAATACCATTACCAGTACTAAGAGTATCACAAAAAAAGTATATTACAGACCAGTATCTCTTATGAATATAGACACAAAATACAAGCAAACTAAATCCAGCAATATATGAAAAGGATTATGTGCCATAAGGCAGTGGGATTTATCCAAGTTTGGTTTAACATCAATAATCAATTAATGTAAAGGAAACTTCCTCAACATGATAAAGTCCCTCTCCATTGCCTGGGTGAGCCAGGACCAGTAGTACCGTCAGAGTGGGGTTCCTGATTCTGATCAGGACCCTTGTTGGTCACTGGTCCCCATTTCTCCCCATCAGGATGTTGTCCAACTCGACCACCACCACAATGCAAGAAGCTAACCATGCAGTCATCCTGGCGAGAGGCCCACTCTCACCGGCCAGCATGGGACTGTTTTCATGGCACCCCACAATATTGGGCTGTCAGAATGGTGCTAATGTGCCCATGTTAAGTGATCCTCACTCAGCACTCATTGGACAAGTTCAGGGTTCTGAGCTACTAAAAAAAAAGTCCATTGTGACCTTTGGGCTTGAGCCATATGTGTAGGCCCAACCAAAAGTTAGCTCTCACTCTTCCATTTTTCAACTGTTATTGACTACAGATTTCCTCTCTGGTTTTACAGCACCCAAGGACGATGGTAGCCGCAGCCAGTGTTCTTAACCCTTAGACCCCCTGCTCCTGTCACAGAGGGCAGTTATCCATCCTCTGTTCTGGCTTCAAGCCACATGTCAGGCAGTCCTCTGGGTGTGGATGCACCCATCTCCTCTGAAGGCTTTCCAGACCACTGTTTCATAATGCCAACCAATATGATGGATGTTCTCTCTTGCCTACAGTTGATGTGGTGACATTGTGCTCTCCCCAGTAAGCTCTAAGCTATACCAGAAAGAAAACAAACAACCAGCAAACTTGTCTTGGGTGAATAGGTCAATTCTTCTTGCTCAGTCCACAAGCCCTTTGCTTATGTTCCCCACTGACAGTAGAATATGGAAGGCAGGATTGCAATCAACAGATCGCATTCTGGGAGTATTTGTACTGTGATTACTGTTCAAAGTTCTAGAGAAGACAGTGTTCTATGTTTATGCTATAAAATTTTGAACAGTAATTTTAACATGACCAGGAAACAATTATTCACACTTTCTTAGATATACTAAGATTTGAATGTGTAGTTATCATTAAGGAAGCATAGTAACAACCTTCTTTGAGAGAGTCATTGGAAACCAGTATTCAATAGCAGCTCTGCAGTGAGATAAAACTCCTCAATTTCTCAGTATTCCTGAAAGGAAAACTAACTTCCTGAGAACTTAATAGTCCATGAGAATGAAATCTGTAGCCCTCTGTCTGGGTAATTGTTCTGACACAGCCTGGAGGAAGTCCCTAAATGAAGCCCCAGGGTGCCAGGAGGACTGAAGACTATCTCACTAAGTAAAGGAGGAATGAGGCCCAGGAACTTGGAGACATCCTTAGTTTGGAAAAGCAGAGACACAAGGGACTATAGGTCCTGGAGAGATTTAATTTACACACCAAAGGTTTGAATTAGGATTTGGTCTCTTTACTTTTCCAGAGACAACACCAGAGTTAGAATTGCTGACTGAGTGCTTCAATCACACCATGTGTATAAGTCTTGTTTCCAGACCTCCCACCTACTCACACAGGCTTGTACTGGTTCATGAGAGCCCACTGTGCCCAACACCTCCCACCTCTGCAGTTGGTGACATCATATTGGTAATCTTAAACTGACCATGATGAGGCACCACAAAAATCGGCAAATGCTACAAATCAAAGATTTTGTTTTTATGGGGGCCAATTATTCAATATTGACCAGCATACCATTAATCTAGGTTTGTGGATCTGGACCCAGGTGTGCAGGTAGCATTATATTTCAGTCCAATATAATGACTCCTGGAGAGACCACTAAGAATTTCAAGTCCACAATTTTCCATTTATAGTTCATATAGTTTTCAATGTGTATTTAATTACCTTGGGGCAACTTCCAAAACTAGGTGATTCTCACTCTATAAATCATTACATATCTTTTTAAAAAAAATCTTATAGTATTTATTTTCTGAACATTGTGTTCCCCTGTATATTTCTCAAAGGCAGAATAAAAGGTTTAAAATCAGAGCACTAATTTTTCCCCTATCTCTGTTATGTTGGGAGTTCTGTGAAACTTCCCCCCTAGGCAGAATTAATTGTTCATGCATTTTGCTCAAACTGTTAATATTGCATTTATCACATTGTGTTACTGTCAGACTTTCCCTGCCTCTTCTCTTGGCAGGATCATGAGCTGCTCAAAGGCCTCCTATTCTCCTTATCACCACTAGTACCTAAAATGCTACCTGGCTTCTAGTAGGCACTCAATAATGGTTGAGTTCACTTGAGCAGGCTCCAAAGAAAATAAATGCAGCCAGCTTCTTTTGCTAGATAGCCCTCAATTAAAAGGGGGCTGCATTTTAGAAAGCTAGCAATAAATTCTTCTTCTAGGTCACAAAAATACTCAAACTATTTCTTCTACAGGGGAATTCAAATTACATAAAAAGATTTAATAAGAAAGGAAGAGATGAAACGGTACAGAGACAGTGTATCTAAACTCTATGTTATCAGGAACTTAGTGCTTTGGAACTACTGGCCTAAAGAGACTCTGTAGCCTTCTGGAAAACTGAGGATAATAATACCAACTTTAACTGCATCCCAAGGTTGATATGAGAAGTAAATGCTTAAAATGTTCCTAAAAATCCTTTGAAAGCTTTAATATACCAAACAAATAAAAATTATTATTCTATCTGCTGAGACTTAGAAATTTGGAAATTTCTAGCACTTCTACGACTCTGAGATCTTTCAATATTGACCAGCATACCATTATTTCAGTATTACCTTTGGAAGCCTGTCTCCGCATGCTGAGACATATACTCACCCAGAGTCACCACCAAATAAATCTAGTCTCCTACCTTCCTTTTTATTATTAATTTATTTTTATTATTATTATTATTTTGCTATTTAAAAAGTACTTTAATTTAAACTGAAATACTAACCAGTTGGTACTGCCATCTAGTGACTTACATAAACCAGTCAGCTAACTCCATAAAACAGCTGTTCAGATGTTTAAATAAATCCACAGCATAAATATTCAATTCTCTGAAAGTTACATTTGCCTCCAATTTACATAAAGCCTTTTAATCAGAAAAGTGCTACTGAAAGTTCTTTTAAAAAAGAACATGTCACTAGTACCTTGTTGCATAGCTGCCTTGCAGGATTATAGCATTCATTATTAATTTTGCAAAGTGTTTTAACTATTACCAGCAGAGACCTAAATCTTGATATCTACACTAGCAGCATTTCTTTTTCTGCATCAGGAGATGAAGGGATGCTTTGGTGCCCTCAAAGATGGAATTATTCTGGATTTAACATTGCCATTATATCTTTGCTCAAGTATCCAAATACTTGACCCTCAGTGACAGGGATCAAGCTGTTAGAACCAGAACAAACTGCACCAATCTTACACAATTTCTCAGACCATTGTCAATGGAAATGGAATGGGAGGGTGTGTTGTGTCCTGTGATGTACTCTCTGTGGTCAATGTACTGTCATTGATGGTTTATACAGAAATGCCAGGATTCAGTATATGACATGAGGCCTGCAGCCTGCATGCTATGTAAGACATGTGGCTTTGGACATTGATCCTGACACAGCTAATAATGAGAAAAGCAATTTTCTTTTCTTTTTTCTTTTTTTTTTCTTTTTTTGCCCCAAACCTCATAAGTCTGGAGTCAATTTTTTTTTTTAATATTTTTATTGATTTTTTTTTTTTTACAGAGAGGAAGGGAGAGGGATAGAGAGTTAGAAACATCAATGAGAGAGAAACATTGATCAGCTGCCTCCTGCACACCCCCTACTGGGGATGTGCCCACAACCAAGGTACATGCCGTTGACCAGAATCGAACCTGGGACCCTTCAGTCCTCAGGCTGACGCTCTGTCCACGGAGCCAAACTGGTTAGGGCTGGAGTCTACTTTTAATTACACTTTTCTTATATCACGCTTTTTATCCAACGATAGTTAAAAACTTATTGTACAATTTTTCTCCATTACTACCAATTTTTCTAAATGTAACATTGTGCCATTTCCTCTCTTTTAAAGAATATGGTAACATAAAAAGCAAAAACCAAAACCTGGGTTCCCAAATACTTATGAGATTGTGCTTTGTTTTTTTTACTCTGATTCACCGAAGAAAGTCAGGTCCCTCTCTCTTGTATGCTTTTAGCAAGCACTCTGTCTTGCTGTTGAGTCGTATTTATCATAATAGTAATTAATTATAGTTAAACACCTGAAACATCTGCAACCCTGCTAGAAGGTAGGCAACTTAAGAGCAGGACGGAGAGCACCTGCCTGGGCCCTCTTCCCCTCCCTAGAGTCCGGCACAGCGTCTTCCTACAGAGAGGCACCCAAAAGAAAATCTATTGAATGAAAAAAGAAATGAACGAGTGCTGAAGATTAAACCTTAACACGATTTCTTCTATACATCATCCCTACGTATTATAAACCACACACACACACACACACAAAAACTATCCCTACCATTTTTTTGAACCTTAGCTCTACTAACCCAGCTTTTTCACGGATGATCTATTACATCTTATCCTAACCAACTGATTCCTTTGTGCTCAATTTCCCAACTTGTGAAATGCCGGGAGCCGGTCCATCCTTGCTGTTTCAAGGGACCTGGCATATATGGCATACTGTTCTTAATATGTTTGCTCACCTTCTTGGCACTATGTGTTTTAACCAAGGTCACCTCTCTGAGAAAGGTTGTTTCCCCAGGTAGGGATTGTCCCCTGAAGTTAGGGAGGGAAAGAAACTCCTTAACTAAGTGCCAAGCGGGTAATTAATCACTTTAACTACGAACAATCATGCTTAAGCTACATAATCTTTACTCCCTGGAATGGAGATAAGAAACGCCCTAACCTTTGGAATAGAGATTGATAGGATTGGAATCAACTGGTATAAATACAGATGTAACAAGACAACAGAACCCACACAGAACCTACACACAGAACCTCTCTGGAGATCCAGACCAGAACTTGGCTGGAGATCCTGGCTGGAGATCCTGGCTAGGCTGCTGATCAACTGAACACTGTCTCCGTGTCCTTCCTTCTTTGCCGACTCCGTCTATGCCTTTGGGAACCCCTGGACCTGCTGGGGTTGGACCCCGACAGTGAAATCATAATATTACAGTGAAAGAATGACCTTTTATCTCTTTCTTCTATTAATTATGTTTTATTTCTACTTTATAGCTTATTGCCGTGGCCAGACCTAAAAGAACAATGTTAAATAACAACGATGATGGAAAGACGAGACACTTGGGTTTTAAAGACCAGTATGAAAGGCCATTTGAAATACACTGTTTTCAAAGCTGTGTTGTCGAAGTTCTTTCTGAGGAGTATGTGTCTAAGGAGCTCTAAGATATTTCAAAGTCTTAAAGTCTAAGATCAAAATGAGAAAAACTGAATAGAGAAAAGGCATAGTTTCTTTTAAACAAGCTGCTATTTTAACCTTTAAACCCAATAAAATATTTGAGGGCTGGCAATTAGTTGAAAAGCAGAGATTATTCCATCACCTTCTGAGGTAATAACTTGCAAGGAAGCCCACAGATTCAATGTTTTAAGTATTCTTATCTTATTTGATCAATGTGATCTTTCTGTTCATTTTAATGATGGTGTTAACAGTAGGCTGTCCAAATCCTTTGATATAATGCTAATTATCAATTTCTAAGTCATGCTCAGAAGATGCCCAGGCTTACATTTACAGATATAATTATGTGAACTATCTCCTTAGCAGTCAAGGCCATAGATGTAAAATATAGGTTAAAATAGTAGCATTGAGAAATAATTATTTTCAAAATCTAGGGTTTCTTTTCATGATTTTTAAAAGCCTGCCCAAAAATAAATGCTTTGCCCTCATCAAACCACTCTTAATTTTTTCTCCCTCCATATGCTCTCTGGTATTTTCCTAATGTTCTACAAAAGACTTACCAACTTTAAATAATTCTCTGTCAATTAATCGTCATGAGGGAGGCCAATTCTCAGCCTCCCCTCACAATCACTCACCACTTACAGGAACTGCATGAGATTCAAATTCCTTCAGAGCTCAAAGACCCTGGTCCTTGGTCCCTGGTCCCTGCTCAATGGTATACAAAGTAGCCATGAACCAGAGAGAGGGACCCAACTGCCAAACAAAGGTTAAATTTGAACCCCTGATGTAGAACCATCCCCAGAGTAACCAAAAGCTGAGAAGGAAATCTTTCAATCAGGGAGGGAGCAGCCATTTCTGTGGTAGAAATAGATATGTATTATGCATACAAATTCATTTTTCTTGCTCAAATGTTTGGCTACACTAAATTTATGAAATTCCTTGTTCATTATTAAAGTCTCTCACATAACATAACCTCTAAGGGAATAATTTTATGGTGAAGGAAGTACAGCAATGTGTCTTGTCAGAGGATTTCCTGCTATAGAAACAATAGATAGAATAACATCAGCAAGATGGGCAACTAGGAGATCCTTGCTACCCTCCACCAACACAATGACTTAATTTCTAGGAAGAAATAGCTCCTAGAGAGCTCGAGATTCCCACAGTTTTCACCAATGAGAACCCCTGATTCTGTAGCCCCCAGGAGCCCAAATTGTCACATCTTCCTGGAGTCAGAGCTGTTGTACTCCATATCCAATCACCCCACTGTGCACTATTCCCAAGCAATATCTCTGTGCATCCTCAGGACCCAGTGCCACCACACATTCACCAGACCTGGAACCACCATGTGCACCTGGCCTGGTGCCCACATGTGCCCCTGGACCAGATATTGCTACTAGTATGCTTCCTTGTATCTTTACATTCTCCTGAATCCAGCACCCACAGAACCTGTGTGCCCTGTACCATCACATATCCCAACCGTTCAGCACTCTCACATTGACCCACAGGTGAAAGTCTTACCCTACTGAAGCCAGTGCGTAGAGTCTGGAGAACGTGATTATTTCTTCTAATGAGAGGCACCAATGCAAGGTTACAAGACACAGAAAATATCAGGAATATATGACACCACGGAAGGAACACAATACATTTTTAGTAACCAACCCCCTAAAATGGAGATCTATGAACTGTCTGACAAAGAATTTAAAATGATCTCTTTAAAGAAATTTAGTGAGCTTCCAGAGAACACACGCAACTCGATGAAGTCAGGAAAATAATACATGGACAGAGTTCAACAAAAAGACAGAAGTCACAAAAATTATGTATCAGAATTCCGTTTTTGAGTAGGGTTCTCTTTCTGGCTTGAAAACGGTCCCCTTCCTGTAGTGTTCTCACAGGATCCTGCTTCTGTGTCAATGTGGAAAGAAAAAAGTGCCCTCAGGTGTCTCCTCTTCTCTTATGAAGACATCAGTCCTATCAGATTGGGGCCCCACCCCTATGACCTCATTTCACAATAACTACCTTCCTAAAGACCCTATTTCCAAACACAATCAGATAGGAAGTTAGGGCTTTAGCATATAAATTGTAGAAGGACACAATTCATACCATAACATTCTTCCCTCTCGCCTCCCTCCCCAAATTCATGTTCTTCTCACATGAAAAAATCATTCATCTCAAAACAACATCCCCAAAACATTTTAATATAAACATTCCAGCACTAATTTGAAGTCCAAAATACCATGTAAATCAGACATGGGAGAGACTTTAGACATAATTCACCCTGAGACACAATTCCTCTCTAGCTGTAAATTTGCGAAAGTAGACGAGTCATGCACTTCGAAAAATACAATGGTGGGACAGGCATAGGCTAGGCACTCCCACTTCAAATGGGAGAAATAGGAAAGAAGAAAGTGGAGGGCATGCGGGGATGGGTCCCAAGGAGTCCCAAAGCTAGGGCAAATTCCAATAGACCCTAAGGTTAGAGAACAATCTTATAGGCTCAATAATTTGCTCTCAGGCCCACTGGGGCAGTAGCCCCCCTCCCAAGATCCTGAGGCTGTGGCCCTAACCCCTTCAGCCCTTTGCAAAAACAAAAAAACAAGAAAGTGGGCTGACCCTCTGAAACTAAGGAGGAAACAGCCTTACTCTGGGCCTGGGGTGCTAGGGGTAGCCCTGATAATCTTTGAATTGCCTTTATGGTCATTCTTCCCCTTTCTTATATGATATATCATACTCCCTGCTGGATAACTCAGTTGTCCCATCTGTAGAATCCTAGAAGCCTTAAAGCCTTTTTTTATTTCATGCTATTTCTGTTTCCTTCAGTTCAAACTAGCAGTGTCCTTAAACCCATCTCTATTCTGGGATTCTGCTGAGATTGTTGATAGAATAGAATCATGGGTAATTTCTTTATGGAGTGATTGTCCAGATACCCCCTTGGTATTTTCTCCAGAACATGTTTTGTGGGAGGGTGTTTTGTCAGAATGAGTAGGCTGAGAATTTTCCAAATCTTCAAGTTATGGTTCCTTTTTGCTGAACAATTCTTTCAGTGTATCTCTCTCCTTTCCCATTTTACTAAAAGCAGTGAAGAGAAATCAGGCCACACATTCAACACTTTGCTTACCAATCTCCTCAACTAAATATCCATCACTCACAAGACTAAAGACAAAGGAATTGTACATAAGCACTGTACTTAAATGGAGGGGGGTTTGCCCATGGGGGTACACGTTAATAATTCTGAAGCCACAATTAATGGATAGTGGAACTGAACAATCAAGTAAATAAATGGCAATGGTAGGAACCAGGTTTCTCATGGTTGGAGTGTGGAGTTACAGACAAGGGATAATTCATTTGGTAATGACTTAGAGGTCTAGACAACAGTATAAATTCATGTTTAGCTTATGACAAATGGTTACATAAAATGATATTTATGGATATGTGTATTTACACAGATTAGCAGACACACATATATTTTGCTCTGTCAGCTGAGAGGACCTAAAGGAAATGACACCCCAGAAGCAACAAGTATACCCAGTACCCAGATCTTGGTTCTTGGAACCATTCTCCAATAAAAAAGGTAGGATTCCTTGGAGAAATGACTAATTCTAGGACTGGGGCAGGAAATACACAAAATGAGCCTTTGAGCAACAAAGTAAGACTGTGTTGGATTATAATCCAAAGTATAAAATAAATATCCATAAATTCATATAGATATAAACAAGTGATTGAAAATATAAATAAGAAAGATTGACAAATCATTCTTGCAGAATAATTAAAAAAAAATTTTTAGGTACTTTATCAGATACTTCATCCTTGAGAAGGGGGAGTATTAATTCTCAACTCCTTGCATGTGTGTGGCTCATGGTGTCTTCCTTCCAAAGACTCCAGTCTGAAAAGAGAGAGAAAAGAGTAGCTTTACAGTAGAGAAATCTAGAGGAGCCTAAGAAGACATGATAATGAAATGCACTATGGTATCTTAGCTGGGATTCTGGAATAGACAAAAAAGGCACTAGGAAAAAGCTAAAAAAAAAAATTCGAAATAAAGTATGGACTTTAGTTTAAAATAACGTATCAATAATAGTAATTTAGTTATGACAATTGACCCAGACTAATGTAGGATGTCACTAATAAAGGAAAATGAGAATGGGGATATGGGAACTCTGTACTATGTTTGCAAATTTTTGTAAATCTAAATTTTACAAGTTTTGTAAATTGTAAAATTAAAAAGTTAATTTAAAAAAACAACTATCATTTAGATCCCTTTTCTCAAAATGAAAATATGTCTATGACAGACAATTAAGCTTAAAACACAGATTTTAAAAATATTGTCATAAACATTAGTGACAACAATAATTAATATTTTCCATCAAAATTCTTAAGAGATACTTATGAATGACTAGAAATTCCTAAAAATACATTCAACAGAGGTTTCCAGTTTACTGCAGTCTTGCCACATACAGTAAACTCAAACCTCTGCCACTCTGCCACTCATTTTACTCTAGGTTAACATACTTAATTCATGTATGCATTTATTTTTAAGTGGTTTTATGTATCTCATTATCAGCACTAACTAATGATAAAGATACAGGACATTTAAAAATGTATGCTCTGCCCTAGCTGGTTTGGCTCAGTGGATAGAGCGTCGGCCTCGGACTGAAGGGTCCCAGGTTTGATTCCGGTCAAGGGTATGTACCTTGGTTGTGGGCACATCCCCAGTAGGGGGTGTGCAGGAGGCAGCTGATCAATGTTTCTCACTCATCGATGTTTCTAACTGTCTATCCCTCTCCCTTCCTCTCTGTAAAAAAATCAATAAAATATATTAAAAAATAAATAAATAAAAATGTATGCTCTAAACTCATACATAAAGTTGTGGCATAATAATTCACTTCTTTTCATTATAAATGAAAAAAAAAACAACCCAAAGTTTTCGTGGTTTTTATTGTTGCCCTCCCACCTTTGTAACAGGAGTTAGGTCTGTCTTATTAACATACACCTGTACACACATCTGTGCACCACTTATAAACTGGTACCTTGAATGTTAACCACATAGAGTATTAACAAATCCACAATGAGTAAGGAATCAATAATTTCATCAGGCCCAAATCCAGCATCCCCCCCAAATGCTAAATGTTTGAAATATGCAGATAAACCTCTCAAAAAGGCATAAAGCACTAAGTCATTTATATAGCTATGTGGTCACTTAAACTTTTGGGGGACAGGGTAAGTGGACAAATGAATAAACTAACTATAAACATTTTTAATACTCAAAATCACTGATCATTGAATAACTTGAAGACATAAAAATGTATCTTACTCAAACTTTTACTTTTAGAATTTCTAATTTCTCAGTAATTTGATGAAAACATTTGTGTTATTTGGTGATACATTTACATATATTTTATCAAATAGCAAAAGATAATATGAATAGGAATATAAAATGATGGAAGAGACATTCATTTTAGTTTGTGATTAGCAAGAAATAAGCGAAGATCATGCAGAATAAAAGAAACAATAGAAGACATGTATATAGTATATCAAATAGAATGTGACTTAATTGTAGTAATAACTTAGACATTATATAAAGATAAATGCAATTATCAATTACCAGTCCATACATTCAGATGATAATAAATGGGTTTACTTATACTTATGAGGGGCTTTTCCAATAATGCTTACATATGATGAATTGGCTTACTCATTTGGGAAGGGGAAGAAAATAATTCAAAAGTGAGCTAATCTTTTCTCCACAGAATCAAAGATCACAATTATGGGGGAAAAAAGCAACACAGTTTTATGGAGAAATTAGCATAACTCTCTCAGGCTTTGTCTATCCACATCCAGCTATTTTAGGAATTGTTGAAGTAGTCAACAATTCAAACAGGAAGCTTCCCTTGCACTCAAGCAGTTGTTGGAATTTGACACTTTTTATTTTATTTGCATAATTATAAACTAGTAGTATATAAAATCATGAAAGCTAAAGATATCAATTATAATAAAGTTACTTGGCATTATATTAGGCAATTTCTAGAGTATTAATTACCCCCTTTCTCACACCTTAATTTTCCAGGAGCTGCTCTATGTTCTTCAGCCAATAGATGGGCCATACTTAGAAGACTTAGTTCCATTGGGGAGTGGGATCTTGGTTAATTTTTGTTGTCCTTAAGCCACTTTAAACTACCCAGGGTTTGTAATGTGCCTCATTTTTACTAAACCACAGTCTTTCTGTTAAACCTACTAAGCTCTCTTCACAGCCCACAATTGTACTTCTATTGTGGCTTTCTGTTGTGACTTCTGGTCTCCACCACTGGGACTTGATTGTTATCTCTGTCATATAAATACATTAGAAAACTTCATCCTGCACATAAGACATGCTTCCTTGCACTTGTACCACACATAATAACCTTTAAGAATTTGGTTATGTAGTAGTCAGAATTCCTGCTATGACCAGTAGAGAAGAAAACAAGACTATTAACTTTATTTTTATCTCAATACCATCCTGAGACTGGGTTGCATGGTTCACAGGGATACAAGTATTGTAATTATTTGTCATTAAAGCTTTATTTTGATGCTCACTTTGGTAGCACATACTAAAATGGAAACAGTACAGAGAAGATTAGCATGGCCCCTGTGCAAGGATGACATGCAAATTTGTGACACGTTCCATATTTTCTTTGCTTTTAATATATTTTTAATTGATTTTAGAGAGAGAGGAAGGGAAAGAGATAGAGATAGAAACATCGATGAGAGAGTTACATCAATGGGCTGCCTCCTGCACATCTCCTACTGAGGATCAAGCCCGCAACCTGGGCATGTGCTCTGACCAGGAATTGAACTGGTGACCTCTTGATTCATGGGTCAGTGCTTAACCACTGAACTGTCCTGGCATGTCCCATATTTTGTGCGATGTCCCAGTAGGCATCCTCACACTGTTTGTTGATTAACACACACACACACACACACACACACACACACACACACACACACACACACAAAACCACTTAATTTTCCAAAAGAAATGATCCTTATTTGATTCTTTAGCAGTGCTACCTTAGTTTACATGACAGACAGTACATGGTAAAGACACTGGCTATGCACCAAAAATTTGTGTTCTGTTCATAATACAGAGCAGTTTCTGGGATGCAGAT
Source organism: Myotis myotis (assembly GCF_014108235.1). Taxonomy (NCBI): domain Eukaryota; kingdom Metazoa; phylum Chordata; class Mammalia; order Chiroptera; family Vespertilionidae; genus Myotis; species Myotis myotis. The sequence continues at coordinate 60,456,838 of NW_023416313.1, read as the reverse complement.
GCTCAAATCGGGATTATAATCTCCAGCTAACCTTGCATTCAGATGTGTCCCTGTGGCATCCTACACCCAAGACCTGCCCTAAAACACCATTTCTAGTATCCTGTGGGAACCAGGCTAGGTTCTCAACAGAACAGTGAAGAGGTATTTAAGCTGGGCTCTTACCAATATATCAGCTTACAGTGAAAATAGGCCACAATAAACAAAAATCTATTGTAGGCAATCATTCAAGATATTCCCTTATATTTGATTACTAACTCATTAACTTAAATAATTTTTTCATAGAATCAGCTCCTGGCTCCATAGCATCCTAACACTCACTGCTGATTCTTGTCAGAGCTACTAGTAGTTGCTATCTAGCTACTCCTACTGATTTCTTTGGTATGCCTGCATGGGATGGCATTCTTCTAGGACTCTATGAGGTATTTTCCTGTGCGGAATCCCCTGTGCATTAAAAGAATCAAACCAATCTCCATATAGTTTTCAAAGAACAGAGTAACGGGTGGAGAGGCTGTGAATTCAAACGCTTTGCGATAAGAAAATGACACTTAGCAGGTATGGGCACTATTCCCAGAGGAAAAGATCAGCATGATTTTAGCTGGTTAACAAAGGAAATTCAGACTTTTGAAAAAAATAGAAATTAGCATTAGAAAGCCACAACCTTTCCTAGATTGGAGAAATAAAGAAAAAAGTGGTACTCTAGGATCTCAAAAGTTAAGGTCAAATGACAGTAGTGGGAATCAGGGCAGGCCTGCCCAGAGGGAGCTAGGAACAATGAGGTGACACAGCTAGAGACAGAGAAGCTCTTCAAAGCAGAGAGGAAAGAAAAAAAAATAGTCTGGTGGCTTCCTCCCTGCCTCCAGTCACCCACCAGTACCTCCCACCAGCCGAAGGTCCTAGCAGAGATAAGATGAATAATGAAGCTGGGTGCAGAGGGCCGCCAATTAACATTGTTGCAGACAACCCAATTTGTGGGTGGCTCTCACTGCATGGCGGCTAAAGAAGCTGTGTCTCTCCTTGGGTCACATCTTTTAGTGGCAGTCATTGATCAGGTCTCATCCCATGCTTTAAGCTTTTCCCCTGAGGCTTACCTGTGGTCATGTTCCTGAATTTTGAAACCCACAGACAAATCTTCCATGTGACTGGTTCGCTGATGAACAATTTACTAGCTCATCTTTCCCCTACTTACACCCATTATATAAGAGAAACTAGAGACATGATAACGCATTTTCTTTATGAGATGCTATCATGTGTGCCCTTTCATTTGTTTCTTTTGTGCTAGCAGGGAGGTCATCTAGAGTTTCCCTTGAAGTCTTTCTTCTTAATAACCTGAAGTCATTTTACAACATACTAGACTGCAGCTCTCTTCAAGCCAACAAAATAATAAAATAAGTCTTCTTATATGAAGGACTGGTACCTGTACCAGAAAGATATCAAAACTTTGAGTTTGCACATCACAAATTACTGGGTAAGCAGATATATAGCAAAGTAATTAAGGAGTAGCCTTCAAAGTATCTAAAAATTATGTTGTTTTATCACAAAAAAATTTATGAGGGGGAAAACATATTTTTTCTAAAAATAAAGAATGGTAAAAAATAGTACTTGTGTATCGGCACTTGTGAAAACATTCTTTAAAATTTTTCAGAAGATACCATACCTCATCTAAGACTAGCTATGTGAAACTTAAATCATATCTATCCTGCCAAAACATTGCAGTAATTTAGCTAAAAGAGGATTTTTATCATGTAGAAAAAAACAATAAGTATTTGGTTGAATTTCATTTAAAGCAGCGGTTCTCAACCTGTGGGTCGCGACCCTTTTGGGGGTTGAACGACCCTTTCACAGGGGTCACCTAAGACCATCGGAAGACACATATATAATTACATATTGTTTTTGTGATTAATCACTATGCTTTAATTTTGTTCAATTTGTAACAATGAAAATACATCCTGCATATCAGATATTTACATTATGATTCATAACAGTAGCAAAATTACAGTTATGAAGTAGCAACAAAAATAATTTTATGGTTGGGGGTCACCACAACATGAGGAACTGTATTAAAGGGTCGTGGCATTAGGAAGGTTGAGAACCACTGATTTAAAGTGATGTTCCAATAATTCCATCAATTTTAACAGGTGAGAACACAATTGGATTAGCCCTATTTGATAGAGCTCTTGGGCAACTGGTAGAAGGGAAACCACTGCTCTTTAGAACCCTTCCTCAATGCCAGAAAATCCACACAGATAGGGTTGCAACAAATAGGAGGTCACAATTTTAAAAAGAAAATCACAGAACACGTAAGGAAATAAGCCACCATGTTTATGAGTCAGTAAAACACACACACTACAAACCTAAAACCACAAAGATATCTGATATTGCTGTTTTGATCGTGAATACAATTAAGTGTGTTAACTATGTGAGAAGAAATAACGAAGAAAGCTGAAACCATTGGAAGGAATATAATTTGATACATCTTAACCTAGGTGTTTGACATTATTTGTAGAAAGCTTAGAAATATTTCTACCTATACTGTAGAAAACACAAAAGGCTCAGAACTAAGAATAGCAGCTAATAAAATCACAGAGAAACAGAGTTGGAAAATAATGAGAAATTACAAAACAGGAATTGTGGTAGAAGGTCCAATCAACTTCTAACTGGAGTTTCAGAAGAAAATAGTTGACACAATGTAAAAGCAGCATTGCTGGAAGAAACAATGCTTAAAAATCTCCAGAATTGTTATAAAACAAAAACCATCAGATTGAGGAAGCATGAAATCCTAAGCAGGATAAATTTTTTAAAAACATATCTAGATCCATTAAAACCACGCAGAATGCCAAAAGTAAAGATAAAATCTTAAAGCAATTCAGAGAACAAAAATTACATTAGCTACTGGGAAATAGCAACTAGGTTAAAACTGATTCTCCAACAGCAGCAGAAAATAAATCCATGTACCAGTAGTTATAATAAACATAAGTGCAGTGACTCAAGACCGGTTATAAATTAAATAAGTAAGCAAACACAAATAAATCAATGCAGCTCTGTCTTATTTATGAGAAACACCTACAACATAAGAATACAAGGATTTTTTTATACAGATATATCAACCCAATAAAGTTGATATAACTATATTACTATACTAGAGGCCCAGGGCATGGGATTCATACACTGATGCGGGGGGTGGGGGGGGGGGGGGCGGGGGCGGGGGCGGGGGGGGGGCGGTGATGCGGGGATCACACCTGCTGTGGGAGAGCCGCTCATCCTGTGGCTGTGGACCCACCCTCTGAGTGGCTGCTCCCTGGTCTGGCATCTTCCATGGAGCCAGAGCACTCGCCTCTTCCGGGGACCCAGTTGGGGCCAGGCTCAGGGACAATAGCACTGAGAAGCAGGGGAGTAGGCCTCAGGCAGGTGGTGGCAGTGAACCTGCCTCCCAGCCTCCGGGGTCAGTTCTGAGAGCTCTGTGGCAGCACTGCATGGCCTGTGGGCATCCGGAGGAGGCAGCAGGGAGCAAGGAGGAGGAGGACGAGCCTGGGGTGAGGAGGCTACGATCTGCAGCCAGAGTTCCTGCCCGTAGGCCCAGGGTTCACAGTGGGAGCAGCCGCTCATCCTGATCAGCCGAGCAGCGCTCCCACTGTGGTAGCGCACTGACCACCAAGGGGAAGCTCCTGCATTGAGCATCTGCCCCCTGCTGGTCGGTGCACATCATAGCAACTGGTTGACCAGTCATTCTGGTCATTCCACCGTTCAGTTTCTGGGCTTTTATTATATAGGATTAGTCAGAGTTCTTCATAGAAGCAAAACTAACAATATATGGAAAGATAGATATAAAAGATGTAGTATAGAAGGCCATGAAATCCACAACCTGCCATCTGTGAGCTGGAGAACCAGGAAAAACAGTGATGTAATTCAGGAGCTCTGAGGAACAAGAGATGGACATCCTGGCTCAAGAAGAAAGAGCAAGAGTTGGCCCTTCCTCTGACCTTTTGTTCCCTCTAACCCCCAGTGGATCAGATGATACCCAACTCCCTTGATGAGGGTGGATCTTGTCAGGCAGTCTACTGAATCAAATGTTAATCTCTTCCAGAAACACGCTCACAGACACAGCCAAAAATAATGCTTTACCAGTGATCTGGACTCCCTTAGCCCAGTCAAGTTGACACATAAAACTCACCATCAAAATTATTTAAAAACTGACAAAGAGAAAAATAGACTTTAAGATTGAAAGTGATGCCAGAGCTTAAGAGTCATTGTAATAGAAATTTCAGTTTGTCAGACAAAAATAACCATTTAAAATCATCATGCACTTAATAATCTAGCTTCAAACATTTAAAAATCAACCGACTGTTGTCATATTGGTACACTGTAGATTCCCTCACTCTTTGTGTGTGTGGACATATATGGAACCCTCTACACAACAATTATGGAGTCCCACATTATCTTCAAACTTATTTTTGGAGCATGTACAGAAACCAAGCAGATATGAAAACAGCAACAACAGGAAAGGCTTACAAACTTTTCAAATAATATAGCTAATATAAAACATGTGGCGTTTCTTATAATTTGTGTCTTATATATTACATAACTCTGTGAGATAGTGGTGGAAGTATAATCTTGTATAAATACTTTGAAAATAATTTGGCATTATCTGCTAAATTTGAAGATAAACATGCTCTTGACACAACAATTCCACTCCTAGATATATTTTATAGATTGTGTGCCAGAAGATTCACATAGAAATATTCATGGTTGCATGATTTGTAATATCAAGAAAACTAGAAATTACCCAAATGTCAACTGACAAAAGAGTAGACAGATTATGTAGTACTAGGGTCCCTTGGCCTGGCCTGCACCCTCTCGCAATCCGGGACCCCTCAGGGGATGTCAGTCTGCCAGTTTTGGCCTGATCCTCTCAGGCCAGGCTGAGGGACCCCACCGGTGCACAAATCCATGCACTGGATCTCTAGTATGCATATAAGATCTTTGATTAATTTCTCCCCACCCTCCCCTCTTCACCCATCACTCTGAGATTCATCAGTCTGCTCCATGTTTCCATGCCTGTGTGTTGAGCATCTGCCCCCTGGTGATCAGTGAGCGTCATAGCTACCAGGTGAACAGTCGCTTAGGCTTTTATATATATACTAGAGGCCCAGTGCACAAAAATTTGTGCACTCGGGGGGAGGGGGGTCCCTCAGCCCGGCCTGTGCCCTCTCGCAGTCTGGGACCCCTCAGGGGATGTCAGGCTTGTTTTGTCCCCGCCTCCCTCCGCCCCTCCAGCCTGGCTTGTTTCGGTCCCGCCTCCCTCCGTCCCCTCAGCCCGGCTTGTTTCGGTCCCGCCTTCCTCTGCCCCCTGGCCCAGCTTGTTTCTCCCCCCACCCCCCTGACGCCCAGCTTGTTTTCAGCCGCTTAAATTGCTTCGCTCCCAGCTGGTACATGCAAATTAACCGCCATCTTTGTTGGTGGTTAATTTGCATATTGTGCTGATTAGCCAATGGGAGGCATAGCGAAGGTACGGTCAATTACCATTTTTGGCTATTATTAGATAGGATAGTTACTTAATGAGATACTGTATAGAAATAAAATAAATAACTCATAATGACAGCCATCCACATGTATGAATCTCAGAAACATGTTTTTGTTTTTGTTTTTTAATATATTTTATTGATTTTTCACAGAGAGGAAAGGAGAGAGATAGAGAGAGTTAGAAACATCGATGAGAGAGAAACATCGATCAGCTGCCTCTTGCACATCCCCCACCGGGGATGTGCCCGCAACCCAGGTACATGCCCTTGACCGGAATCGAACCCGGGACCTCTCAGTCCGCAGGCTGACGCTCTATCCACTGAGCCAAACCGGTTTCGGCTCAGAAACATGTTGAGTGAATAAGAAATATCAGAAAAATACAATAGTATAGTAAATTTCATAAGCAAGCAAAATAAAGCATTATATTGTTTTAAGATACACATATATGTAGTAAAACTAGAAAGAAAAGAAAAATAAGAAACAAATTTAAGATACGAAGCTTCTTCTGGGACTGGGAGTTCACAGGAGTTGTGATATAGGAAGTAAGGACAGGGACCTGGAACCATAGACCTGGAACCATATGGTGAATGCTCTATTTCTTAGGTTGGGTGTTGGGCTTTCTGGGAATTGTTCTATTAGTAAGCTTTACTCATCAAAAACAAACTTTTAAATACATAAAATATTTTATAATTTTGAAGTAATAAAATATATACAAATAACCAATAAGCACATGAAAAGATGTTCAATGTTATTAATCATTAAGGAAATGCAAACCAAAGCCACAATAGAATTCTAATTCACATGTATTTGAATGGATAACAAAAAAAAAAAAAGAAAAGAAAAGAATGAAAGAAAATGAGTGTTGGTGATGATGTGGAGAAATTAGAAATTTTGTGCATTGAAGGAAAAAATGTAAAATTTTGTGGCCAGTATGGAAAATAATTTTTCAGTTCCTCAAAAAGTCAAACATATAATTACCACATAATCCAGCAATTTCCATTTAGGAATATAAAAATATGTGTATACTAATGCTCATAGCAGCATTATTTACAATAGCCAAAGGTAGAAGCAACCCAAGTGAGCATCAACAGATGAATGAATAAACACAATGTGGTATATACATACAATGAAATATTATCCAGTCATAGAAAGGAACGAAGTTCTGATACATGCTATAACATATAGCAATTAACCTTGAAAACATGCTAGGTGAAATAAGCCAGACAAAGGACAAATATTGCATGAGTCCTAGAATAGGCAAATTCATAGAGATAGAAAGTAGAACAGAGGTTACCAGGGACTGAGGGAGGAGGAAATTGGGAGTTATTTTTAATGGGACAGAGTTCATGTTCGAGATAATGAAAAAGTTCTGGAAATGGACAGTAGTGATAGTCAGCATTGTGAATGTACTTACTGCCACTGAATTGTACATTTAAAATTGGTTAAAATGGTAAATTTATTACATATATACATACACACTCAGTAAAAAATTGAAAAGGGGGCAAAGACTCTTCATAAAAAAATGATTCAGATTAAGAAATACTGACAAGGAATAATCTCCCAGACATATTAAGTTTTAAAAGCAAAAATTGTGTGTATAGACTAGTCTACATTTTTAAGGAAAAATTATGGGGGCTTCCTACACACATCTGTACTCACATAAGCATACAGATGTACACAGAGAGTTTCTGAAGATACCAAAGAAACAGATAACTGTGGATTCCTATGAAGGGAAGGATGGGGTCTGAGAGATTTATGTTAGATTTTGAATTTACTTAGCACTTATGTATCACCTATTATAAAATAGATTTGAAATTACAGACTTCTATCAATAGAGTCATAGGTATTTTAGAAAAATTAAACTGTCAGAAATGCATAGATTGAGTAGGTGGGGGAAGACCAGAGTTTACAATACCAGTTAAGTGATTGTTTATATACTGCAAATGTGACAATTGGCATCCGAACAAAGCTCTGGTACTAGAAAGGAAATTGAAAAATATCTTAAGTATTGATTTATTAGATAGAAGGGATAAAGAAGAAATAAAGATAACTCTAAATTTGGGGTTGATAAGACATTAATTGCCAACTCCTTAATTATTATGAGTAAACTAGGCTGTGTCAGACATCCTTAGCACTGCTAAGTTGGCGGGAGAGGCTCCTGCCACCACCACTGTGCTCGCAGCCGTCAGCCCAGCTTGTGGCCTACCAGAGCTCCCCCTATGGGAGCACACTGACCACCAAGGGGCAACTCCTGCATTGGGCGTCTGCCCCCAAGTGGTCAATGCATGTCATAGTGACCAATCATTCTGCTGTTAGGGTCAATTTGCATATTACCCTTTTATTATATAGGATAATAAATAAAATTCTCTACATCTATAGATTCATTCCTCAAACAATATTGTGTGTCTATGTTCTGTTGCCAGGCACTGGGGATACAGAGATGATCAAAAACATCCCCTACTGTCAAAACACAGTTTCTGGGGAAGACAAGTGTGAATAGAAAACTACAGAACAATGAAATAAACACTGTGTTACCTCAACAATCAGTGTAGAGAGAGCACAGAGTAAAGGAAACTCAATTTGCCAAGAGGACTGATAAGAGAATTCAAGAGGAGGTCCAGTCTTAGCACTGTTCTGAGGAGTGATCTAGAAACTTCCTAGAGAAACACAAGAATATCAGGTAGAAGAAATGGGCATGGTATTTTTCAGGGTGTGTGTGTATGTCAAGTGCATAAGAAGGTAGGGGAACTTTAAGTCCCCCAGATCCTGTAAATCAACATTTCCAAAATAAGTTCATGATTCATCCATAAAAACCTGCTGCTCCTGCTGACTAAATAATTAAGTTTTAGGCATTACAGTGCTAAGCATATCCTTTTGTGATTTATAGTTTTGATTACTTTGTTTTCTGTGCCAATGCCAGCTTCCTTACTAGGTAATATATTCTTTTTCTTCCTTGAGGCCTTAAACTCCTACTAGTTAAGGTGGAGCCATGGGAGAGTTAAGTGAGGTGTGAGAATAATTATGCTGTATTTAGGATTTCAAGCAGGCTGAGGAAGAGGGAGATTTGGGGGGAAAGGATGTGGGCTTTTTAAAAAAAATACCTCCCCAGTCATGTGTAAGGGCTTATTAAGAGCCACTGATGTGCCTGTCTAGGCTCAGTGAACACATTGGTGAACATGTCCATGGAATCTCAGTTTTCTGCTTCATTGATAAGGCTGATTTCATTACTCACATAATGAAAGCAATACGTAGATGACACATCAGTCAATAGTTGAATTAACATAGAGACATAGGAAAACACACTCAGTGGATGACTGCCGTGAGCAGCATAAGCATTTTATCATGCTGACAGTTCTCAGCCACGTTTCCCCTTCTCACCCATTTTTTTTTTCTCTGTGGTGCAAACAGTATATACTAACACTGATGCAGGATAGAAATCAGTTAAAGCAGTTATGATAAAGACCTAGTTGTTGCAAGTAATACCCTAGTAATAATAACAATAAAATCCTATATAATGAAAGGGTAATATGCAAACTAACTCAACGGCAGAATGATGGGTCACTATGACATGCACTGACCACCAGGGGGCAGATGCTCAATGCAGGAGCTGCCCCCTGGTGGTCAGTGCACTCCCACAGGGGAGCGGGCCTAAGGCCGTCAGTTGGACATTCCTCAAGGGCTCCAGGACTACTAAAGGGCACAGGCCAGGCTTTGGAACCCCCTCCACCCCAGTGCATGAATGTTGTGCACTGGGCCTCTAATAATGTTGATAATAGATAATATTTGAGAACTTACACCATTCTAAGTGCTTAGTATGTGTTCTTTTTAAATATTCACTGCAAACTTTTGAGGTAGGTATCATTATTACACTTATTTTTAAGGATGAGAAAGCTGAGACACAAAGGAATTGGATAAATTGCCAAGGTCATATAGCAAATATGTGGCAGAGCTGGGATTTAAACAGAAATAGTCTGGCTCTAGGGCCTGAAATGTTAAACATGGCACTATGAAACTCTTGGCTAACGTGTTACTCTGTGTCATCAAATGAAAGATGGATATGACCTTGAGAACATTATGACAGAGCACTTTAATTGGTAAACAAATCTGTAGTGATGGGATCATACAGGATCTGTTACAATGGACAACATTTTTATCTCCTAGCTTGACCATGGAGATACTAGCTTTCAATCTTTTTTCAAAAGTTTATAAATTAATTGCCTCATACCTCTGTAATCCCTGAAATGAAGACTTCTTTCTTATGAGAATACTAGAGGCCCGATGCTCAAAATTTGTGCAAGGGGCTTAGCCCTTGCAGCCATGACAGCTTGCCTCGGCCCTCACAGCCAGAGTGGCTGCCTTGGCCTTTGCAGCCCCGGCTTTGTTCAGAATATCATCTGGGAAGGACATCCAGAAGGATGTCAGAAGGTTATTCGGCTGTCTTGTCTAATTAGCATATTATGCTTTTATACATTGAACTAGAGGCCCGGTGCACAAAAATTGGTGCAATCGGGGGGAGGGGGGGGCCTCAGCCCGGCCTGTGCCCTCTCACAGTCTGGGACCCCTCGGGAGATAACGACCTGCTGGCTTAGGCCTGCTCCCGGCTGGCAGAAGGCAGGCCCAATCCCTAGGTGCAGCCCCTGGTCGGGCTCAGAGCAGGGCCAATTGGGGAGTGGGGGCACCGCCCCCTGTCATGCACAGAGCAGGGCAGATTGGGAAGTTGCGATGCCACCCTCCATCACGCTCAGGGTAGGGCTGATTGGGGGATAGGGGCACCCCCCCCTGTCACACTCAAGGCAGGGTCGATGAGGAGGTTGCAGTGCCACCCCCTATCACGCACAGAGCAGGGCCCATCAGGGGGTTGGGGCACCGCCACTCTCACACTCGGGGCAGAGCTGATGGAGAGGTTATGGCTCTACCCCGTCACACACAGAGCAGGGCCCGTGGGGGGGGGGAGTTGGGGCACCACACCCTGTCACAAACAGAGCCGCAGGGAGATCATGGGGTTGGGGAGCTCCCCGCTATCAGGCACAGAGCAGGGCTGATCAGGGGGTTGGGGCGCGTTCCCGTCATGAACAGAGCAGGGCGGATAGGGAGGTTGTGGCCCCGCCCCCTGTCACACACAGAGCCACAGGGCATTCAGGGGGTTTGGGCGCTGCTCCCTGTCATGCTGATCCCGGTGCCGGGAGGCCTCTCAGCTCCGCTGATCCCGGTGCTGGGAGGCATATTACCCTTTTACTATATAGGATAGAGGCCTGGTGCATGGGTGGGGGCCGGCTGGTTTTCCCTGAAGGGTGTCCTGGATCAGGGTGGGGGTCCCCACTGGGGTGCCTGGCCAGCCTGGGTGAGGGGCTGAGGGCTGTTTTCAGGCCGGCGGGTGACTGAAGCTCCTAACCACTCCTTTTTTACTTTTTTTTTTATTCTGGGCCAGCTTTAGCTCTGGCTCCAGCTCTGAGGCCTCTGCTGCTGAAAGCAGGTATCTGGTTTGTTTGGGTTCTATAATCGAAACACTGTATCAACTCCAGCTCTGAGATCCCGGCGGGCTGAAAGCAGGTTTTTGGGGTTTTGTTTAGCTTCTATATTTGTAACAATGTTTCAAACTGCAAGCTCAGAGGCCAGCAAGGCAGGTGGGGAACGTTGGTTTCCTCCGTCACTGAAGCAAGTAAGCCTCATGTTAGTTTCAAGCTGCCTGGCTGCCGGCTGCCATCTTGGCTGGCAGTTAATTTGCATATCTAGCTGATTAGCTAATGGGAAGGGTAGCGGAGGTATGGCTAATTACCATGTTTCTCTTTTATTCGATAGGATATGCAACATTTTTGTAAATAGAACTGAGACATATTAGGGATCTTTTAGAAATAAGTAGGAAATAAAATTTGGAAATAAATAATTCGCATGCTTTTATTTATAAAACACTATAAGTTAACCCTGGCCAGAGTGGCTCAGTTAATTGGAATGCCATCCATTGTACCAGAAGGTCACGGGTTCAATTCCCGGTCAGTGCACATACCTGGGTTGCTGGTTCAATCACCAGCCAGGAGGCAGACAATCTATGTATTTCTCTCACATTGATATTTCTCTCTCTTTCTCTCCCCCTTCCTCCTTCTCTAAGATCAAAATTCAAAAAAGATTCTATAAGTTATATTATTTCTTATCAAATCATAATACCATAAAACCATGGCAACACCAATTTGAAGAATCTTAGATCTCCTTACTCTTATCCTTTCTGCAATCTCTGTCATTATTTTGGGTTGATGATCCACAGGCAGTGGTAATATCCCTTCGAATTTTAAACTTGTGACAATCTTGGAAATACCTGCATATATTTATGCAAATTGTACTTTTTATCCACTTTTCGTCTAATATTTTCTTAAAGCCCCTTAGTGTTGGACACTAAGGTCTTTCAATGTTTCAAAAAATGACACATGTCATGACATTTTATAAATGGCACATTTGCTCCAGTGCCTGTGTTTAGCAAAATACCTCTTAGTACAATTCATGATTCTCACCAATGCAGACTGGGAAAGGGATGCTGTCACCAATAGGTATTCATTATATTTCAAGAAGGCAATATTAAGTCAAAGGGAAAAGACCAATTTCATGATACTTTTCACAGAAGAGAATGTCCTTGGAGATAGATGGCTGACATCTATAAAATGGATGCTATAATTAAAATTGTAACCACGGGTTTATAATTTTCTACAGATCCCACAAGCTACATTAATTCACAAGGTGGAACTTCAAATTAGCACAGCACTATAATCACAATCAGAGGGTTATAATTAAATGTGCTTGCTAGTGAAGGTCACTAAGTGAGACAAATCCAGATTCTTTCTGCTGCTGCTGTCCTTTAAATGATTAAAAACAAAATTGTAATGTAACAACTTTAACTAAAATATTGTCTATAGTGATTTACTAGCCCAGAATCCTAAATACATAAGGTGGGATGAACATAGCTAAGTGTGTAACATGCTGATTTTTAAACCTTCTAAAAAAAGAGCAGTGCAAAATTTTGTATATATGTGTAATTTATATAGACTTATATTACATATATAATATATAATGTACATAATGTATAATGTCCTTTATATTTATATTTAATATCAATATATTTTTGTTACGTATATATGTTCTAACATACAGCCCTATCAGGAATATGAATGAAAGGAAAATGTCAGTGATCATGAAGATGAACACTTCCTTTTGTTTTTTTACTTGCTTTGCTTTTCTTTCTTCTCTGTTAGTAGAAGAGTTAGTTTGGAGGGAAGCCAAACTGTTCTGAGCTATTCACACTATTTAACAGCTTTACAGCTTCCAGTTCCAAGCAAATCTTTTTGAGAGCCCTCTGCCAGACTCATGATAGGAATGCTGATTCAAAGGGAGTGACAAAAGCTCGCCTGCTGCCAGAAGTGTCAGAGAGGAAAGCACAAAGAAGGGGAAGGAGGTGCTATGTCAGAAAAAACAGTTCTCTGTTCCAAGACTGAATAGTTACATTGCTTAGTCCAATATGAAATGCTTTTCCATCTTTCTTCATTCGGCTAGCTTCCTCCTTTCCTCAAAACAATTTAAATACATTTTAAATGCATTTATCGCAGCACTTACTGCATTTGTTTTATTTTTATTTTATTTTTTTGTCTTTCTCACTCATGAGTGTATAGGCATTCTTTTTTTAAATATATTTTTATTGATTTCAGAGAGGATAGGAGAGGGAGACATAGAAACATCAATGATGAGATGGAATCATTGATCGGCTGCCTCCTACACACCCCACACTGGGAATCCAGCCTGCAACCCAGGCATGTGCCCTGACCAGGAATCAAACCGTGACCTCCTGGTTCATAAGTCAATGCTCAACCACTGAGCCACACCAGATGGGGCAAGTGCATAGGCAATCTTATCATGAATTCCATGGAACTAAGCATAGATAGTAGGTGCTTGTATCAGAAAACTCTGTATCACTTCATGTTCTTGCAAGGCCACCTTCATTCCAGGTAGGGGATTCAGCCAGCTTCCCCCATATAATCTATCATGTTTGCCAGTACCACACACCTTCCTGACCCAGGACTAAAGCACCAAGATGCAGCTGGCCCCCACATGAAGAAAACTCTTGGATGAATTGGACAAACCCTCCCAAGTGGTAGGATTTGAGTGCTGCAAGGAATGGACCATAATCCAACACTTTTGTGTACCACTTCTTTGAAGTTCTATTTCTCATTCCACCTGTTCATTCAATAAGCCAAATCCACGCAGGTTTAATTTGCCAGTAGTCACCTTGGCTAGTGCTACATATTTCTCAATTCCTGCCCTAGAGCTTACTAATGCTCCAGTATGAGTTGTTTCTCAGTGAATCTGCTGCAAAGTGTGAGCTGTTTAACACCTGTGGGTTATCCTTGGTCAATAGAAGGCGGAGTTCCATAGGTGAATATCTCTTTCATACCTGGAGTACTCAGTTCTCCAGGAATATTCATAAGATTCCTCAAATAGTTCTACAGGATTAAGCATCAGTTACCCGCAATGATGGTCACCTTGATAATGAACTTACGTTACTCCACTAATTCCTTGTTTCTGCTCCTAGGTTCACTTCTGAATGGATTACTGAATGCATACTTTCACCTCAGACTCTGAATTGGGGTCAACCCAGGTGAGCAAACAGTGCAATATATATTCATTGAATGCACAAACAAGTGAATATTGATTATTCTCCAATTTCCTTCATTAGTCCATCTTTCTTCATTTCTCTTTCTCTGCTCAACTTTAAAATGTTAGTATTCTCCAGACCTCTACCTTTCACTCTCTTCCCTTCTAGCACATGAAATTACCCTGAGCATCTGTATACACACCAAGGGCTGTAACTAATCTTCATTCTGATTTTCTCTCTCTTACCTGGTGCCCTCTCAGAAACTCCAGAAGTTTATGTGTGTGCATGTGCATATCGACAAATAGTGACTATACTTACACATATAATTCCCACTGCTTTTCCACTTGCATGTACCACAAGCACTTCAAATTCAATATCTATACTAATAAAAGGGTAATATGCTAATTAGACTGGACATCTTCCGGACAAACCCACAGTGGAAGGGGCCGAGGCAGAGGCAGTTAGGGGCAATCAGGCCAGCAGTGGGGAGCAGTTAGGGGGCAATCAGGCCGGCAAGGGAGGGCAGTTAGGGAGCAATCAGGTTAGCAGGGGAGGGCAATAGGGGGCAATCAGGCAGGCAGGGGAGGGCAGTTGGGAGTGATCAGGCTAGCAGGGGAGGGCAGTTAGGGGCAATCAGGCCAGCAGGGGAGCAGTTAGGGGGTGATCAGGCTGGCAGGCAGAGAGGGTTAGGGGTGATCAGGTCAGCAGGCAGAGGCAATTAGGGGCAATCAGACCAGCAGGGGAGCAGTTAGCATCAGGCTGGCAGGCAGAGGTGGTTAGGGGTGATCAGGCAGGCAGGCAGCTGGTTAGGAGCCAGCAGTCCCAGATTGCAAGAGGGATGTCCGACTGCTGGTTTCGGGCCTAAAGCCCCGAGGGGTCTTGGATTGGAGAGGGTGCAGGCAGACTGAGGAAAGCCCCCCCCCCCCCATGCATGAATTTTGTGCACCAGGCCTTTAGTGTCTAAAGAAAAAATCATTACCTTCCTTCTGAAATCTACCTTTCTTTCTGTGTTTCCTATTGAGGAATGGTAGCACCATTGATCAGCTGCCTCCTCTACAACCCCTACTGAGAATCAAGCCCACAACCAAGGTACATGCCCTTGACCAGAATCAAACCCAGGGCCCTTCAGTCCATGGGCCGATGCTCTATCCACTGAGCCAAACCAGTTAGGGCTGTTTTAATTTTGTGATACAGAAGTATTTTGCCAGGTCTTAACAGTTCCTGGACAAAATATTCCTTTTAAACTACCTAATAACATTTTAAAATTTTTTATTTGCCATAAAATCATTAGGTTTATAATTGTATTACTTCAATGTCTAAAAAGCAGGAAGGTATGCCCTAGATAAGGGAAATAAGTGCTCTCATCACTGAACATTACATATTTTATGAAAAAGAATTGGGATGTTTTAAATAATCAATGTCTCATTAATTTATTTAGTGTGTGAGATTTTGAGAGGCCTTTCATAGAGTTTCTGGACCTACAAAGCTGAGGACCCATAACTATATTGTGATCAAGATTCCCTGTAACCAAGGCCACCCTACTGGTGTTTTCTATGAATTCTCTAGTTTGGCTTTGCACTACATCTTATACTTCCACTGATTTAAGTTGAATCTATTGTTTTATTGATACTTTACTTAATTACCCTCAATTCACAGGTATGTAATTCTTCCCAAAGAATCAATGTTTGGCAACTGGAGATGATCAAATACAATTCATATCTCTATTAAAGTAGGAGTGATCCAAAAATGAAACAAATCAGAAACATTAATCAATAAGGCTATGTATTCCAGGCCATCAGCTAAGACTTTACATATTTTATTCAAGTTGATAGAAAAGTAGATTAAAATGTTCTGTTATATATTATTTTTATTATTAAAAAGTACTAACATACTGTGATTGGTAAGATCAAAGAAGACAGAGTGAGTAGAACTAAATTATTTTAAAAAATCACAGTATGTTAACAAATGTATTAAAAAGTATTCAAGTCCAAGACCTATATGCACTCTTAATTGTGTAAGCACAGATAAAATCATGATCCAAATCAGCCTCATGAAAATGACCGGTGCTCTGTCTGGAATTTCCAGTCCCCAAAATGATATGGAAAACTCATAGGACATCTGGAGGGAAGCCCTAACCTGCAACAGAGTCATTAGCTCCATGATCTTGGTTGTGTAGCTCAACCTATTTGAGGGTCAGATTTTTTAAATCTCAAAATGGGGATAAAGTACTTATCTCTCAGGGATTTTTAAGGATTAAAGATCATCCATATGTCTATTGTGACAGAGTTAGTAGTTATATTTCCTCCTGGAAACACAGATAAACTCTATTTTCCAGCCTCCCCTGCAGTGAGGTAGGGCCATAGGATTAAATTCTGGGCAATGGGATGTTGGTGGAAATAATGTATGCCATTTACAGTGGAGTCTCCTAAAATATCCACAACCCTCCCACCTGCTGGAGAGATGACTTCAAGACTTTGAAGAACATAGAGTATTCATCATCAAATTTGGCAGCTAAATTACCGTTTTCCCCGAAGACCCTCGTTAGACTATGAAGTGAACAGAAAATAAATTTTACTATGGCTATGGTTTGATAGAAGTTAGCTGACACTGTCAAATATTACAGAAATCCTGTTGTTAGGTTCTTTTTCCACTAATAATAGCTTCTGAGTAGCACAGAATTAAAGGAAAATCTACTGTCTGATAACCCAAGCACCATTTGATCTGGTTTAATTAATTTATTTAACAACATTTATTGAATCCTGATATGCCAAGGACACTGGGATTAGAACGGTAAGTACATGGTAAATGTTACATAGCAAGTATTCTAGTGAATGAAACAATCAACCAGCAAATAGACATACACACACATACACAGGCACATACACAAGTTTTATATGTATGTATACAGGTAATAAATTTTATAAAGAAAAATAAATAGGATAAGAGCATATAGTATGATACAAGCCTGCTTTAAAGAAGGTGTGGTTCTGGGAAGTCTCCTTGAGATGTAAATTGAAGTATGAAAGAGAGTGATGAATGAATCACCCCAAGCAGAAGAAATTGCAAATGCAAAGCCTGGGAAGAAACTTGCTTGGCATCTTTGAGGAGTATCAAGAATGTAAGAGTAACTAGAGGCCAGAAAGCAAGGGCTAGAGTGGTAGGAGCTGAGGCCACAGACTGAGATGAGCCAGATCATGTAAGAACAAGCCAATTACTGAAACTTCAGATTTTATTTGAAGACTTATAGGAATGAAGAGTTGAGGCTAGGGAAATTATATGGCTTAAGACTTTTTAAATGGCTACTGTGCAGAGAACAGACAATAAAGGACAAGAGTGGAAACAAAAAGAAGTCTCAGGAGGCCCGTTGGGATAGCCCACATGAGAGGTGGTGCTGCCTGGGACTTGTGTGATTGTGACGGAGGTGGTGTGAAGTGGAGGGTGTAGAATACATTGTAAAAGTTTAGCAGACAAGATTGCTGATGTATTGGATGTAGAATATGAGAAAAGAGAGGTCAAACTTGGCTCTCTAAAAATCAATAGCAACATATCCTCTTGTGAGGATTAATAATAATAAGAAGAAGAATCTATACTAATAGAGGAATATGCAAGTTATCTAGGACACCATCACAGTAACAGTAACGACCAAACAGCAGGCTGCATGGGGTGACCAGGCTGGGAGGGGGGTTAGTGAGGGATGACCAAACAACTAAACAGCAGGCTGTGTGGGGCGATCAGGCCAGCGGCAGGGGGTGGGGGGGCCGTGGGGCAACCAGGCCAGCAGGGGGGCGTTGGGGGCAACCAGGCCGGCGTGGGGGGCAGTAAGGGGCAACCAGGCCGGCGTGGGGGGCAGTAAGGGGCAACCAGGCCGGCGATGGGGGGAGGCATTGGGGGCAACCAGGCTGGCTGGGGCGGCAGTTAGGGGTGATCAGGCTGGCAGGCAGGTGAGCAGTTAGGAGCCAGCAGTCCTGGATTGTGATTCGGACATCTGATCGGGCCTAAACCGGCAGTCAGACATCCCCCATGGGGTCTTGGATTGGAGAGGGTGCAGGCTGGGCTGAGGGGATCCCCCTCCCCCATGAATGAATTTCATGCACCAGGCCTCTAGTACAAAATAAAGAGCTTAAGGATGGAAACTAAATAATATAAACAAAGGAGATAGCACCCCTACCTCCCAGTTCTGTGGGAGGGTGGCCTTGCTCTAAGTTGCAAAACTATCTCCTGTCATAAAGATAGGAGGAAATTATTTTTCTTGGATAAGAACTTTTAGTTAACAGCAAATGGTCACCCCAATTACTAGGTAAATCTGGGAGGAACTATGTATGATAAATGGTGCCATCAAGTCCTCTTACTTGAGGATTGGCTATTGTTTTTCTTCAGAACATATAATGTAAGAAGCTCTATCTGTTTAACTCTATATAAGGGTAAGATTTCTTTCTATCTTTTCGATCTCTTAGCAAATGACCTGTGATGTGCTCTATATTCTTATGCTATTCAATAGTAATATTGTTTTCTTTACTACCTTTATATTAGTGATTCTTTGAGGAGCAATTACATCTCCATGGGTCTCCAAAATACTCTGGTGCAAACAAACAAAAAAGCCATTGTGTTCTTTTACCTGGAGATTTTAGCACAGACACATGTTAGGGTGGATGTCCGGGCCCCTAGCACTAATGCTACCCAATGCTACTCTTTGTGGAGAGGCTTTCTGGGTTGGGAGACCTTATTTTTAACTATATTTTCCCAACAGTACAAGAAAAATGACTCTATACATGAATAGAGTCATTTATCAGGCCAGCACTGAGATAAGCAACATCAGCAGCTCTTATTATAGAATTTCTATACTTTCTCCCTCGTCTCTGAGTTATCTTAAACTTGAAGTCTATAATCACTGTTCAGATGTGTAATGGGTAACTGTGCTTTTAACAGACTGTGCTAAGGCTTTAAAAAACATTTCCTGATGCGATTTTCCTTTCATTTTCCCTTCATCTGACGTTTCTTGGTCATTCTTGGTCCTTCCGGTTTACCTCCACTGAAAAGTGGCTTCAGTCTGAGCCTTCAATCTAAGCAGCCGCCCTCAGCTCCTGCTTGTTGCTTCTTATCATCCTTGTCTACAGTCCCAAATTATGGCCACGGATAGACATTCTCACCCTCATGCTTCAGAACTAACTTCATTTCAAGTAGCTCTTCCTTGATGCCAATTTCAGGCTGAGAATAACCTGCACAGTGAAAGAGATGCTCTACCCAGGCATCCCAAGGTAATTCCACCTTGCCTCAGGTGATCTTTTTTATCCACAGGCCAGGACTGCATTTAAGGTGGCAATTATCAGTGCACATCAGCTGACTTAGTCTCTTGAGTTTTAGCATCCTGTTTCCAAACTGTCACCAGCCCTGTGATATCCCGGGTATGAAATGTCAATACCACGGATAGAAAGATCTTACACGGCATAAGGTACAGTAGGTGATGTTCATTAGCGATGACCCTGTTCGTATTTCCCAAATGTGATTCCCGGTTGTAAGTAACACCCAGAACATGAGCTCGTTTAATTGGACTGTTCTGTTAGGAGGTGACTCACTCACAAAGGGAGGAAATAACATGTGAGTGCTCTTTCAGAATCCACTGGCTTCTCGGTCACACCCCTCCAGAGTGATTGCAGTGATGCCTTAGGGCTGCTTTTGTGCTCAAATCTTCTTAATTTTGATGGAAGCTCCACTTGACAGCCTCATCAGGAAAAAATATGTCCTTTTTCTGCTATTAGTAACAATATTGACAGAGTTGTCTGACAAATAAGTCTTTTCACTTTAAGATATCACATCTAAAGTTATACTTCCTCTTTTTCTGTTCCATAATACAGAACAAATTCTGTAAACAAATCACAACAACATTTCTGAACTATCTATCAGCGATTCCTGGACTAGAGATTACAGCTCCATGGGTCTCCAAAATACTCTGGTACAAACAAACAAACAAACAAACAAAAAAGCCATTATGCTCTTTTACTTGGAGATTTTTAGTGCATCCACACGTTAGGATAGCTGTCCGGGATCCTAGCAATAATGCTACCCAATCGATACCTGGGTTCACTGAGCCACTTTAAAGTCAACACAACAAAATTGTTGTAAGAAATCATCCCTTGTGGAGAAATTGGAACTTTGTGCCCTGTTAGTTGGAATATAAAATGGTACAGCTGCCATTTAAAACAGTCTGGAGGCTCTTCCAAAAATGAAAAATAGCATTAGTCTTTGACCCAGCAATCTCATTTCTGGGTATTTACCCAGAAGAATAGAAGAAAAAGAAAAGAATTTACAACTGCATTCCAGGTACATGCAGCATTGTTCACAATAGTTAAGATGTAGAAGCAACCTCAATGTACATCTGTAAATGAACGGGTGAACAATACGTGGCATATACACACAATGCAATATTACTCAGCAATAAAAATAAGGCAATTCTGTCCTACTACAATGTGGATGTGATCCTAGGCGGCATAAGCAGTGACAGAAGGACAAATACTGCCTGATTCCACTTATAGGAGGTATGTAAGCAGTCAAACTCATCAAAGCAGAAAGTAGAGTAATTGCCAGGGTCTGGGAGGAGGGAGAAATGGGCAGTTGCTGACCAGTTGTATATAAGTTTTAGTTGCACAAGATGAGATGCAATTACTAAAATTACAACAAAAATCCAATAATTAAAATATGTAATAACATTTCAGATTTATTTTTGCATTTGCCATGGTCTTTCTATATTATGATATCCATCTTGGCCAACTGCTGATTTTAACATTTGACTGCTCAACTTCCAGCCGAAACGTATGTTCAATATACCTCTAATAAATTCGATAAAGACTGCTTTCACTTTTTAAGATGCCAGATTATTTTATTTAGAAAAATTGTGTTCTACATTCTTATATTTAAAAATTATATAGTATTCCTAAAGAATCGTTTCCTGATCAGAACTGTTAAGTACTTTGAAAAGCACGTATTAAGATTTAAATAGTTACCCCTTTTGGAATCAGTGTAAGCTTCCAGATGATTTCAAAAAAGAAAAAAACAACCGGATATTTGTCTTATAATCTGGAGTAAGTACACTAATTTCAGAGCTTACAGAGAGTCACTTTTTGTTTTGAAACTTTAGCTAAAATAATGATGCTCCACCTTTTACAGGCTTTGTGGTTTGTAAACAGTCCTATTTTTACATTTTTAAAATGCAGGCAAAAAGTGGAAAATCAGATTTTGAGTGTATGGCTTTACTAAATAAATATCCAATACTTACCAAATGTGGATGAAAGAGAAAGAAAGAAGCACGGAGCACTTGGGAGCGAGTGGCATGTTTGTGCAACGGGAAGGAGGCTGCTGGGCGCAGTTTGCACAATGAGCCCTGGATCACTCCCTAGTCAGGAGCAGGTGCATATGGATAGCAGCTTACAGCCAGTTTGAAGGCTGTTATTAAAAACAGCTGGAAAAATATTTCATGAATCTCAGGAAAGAAACTGGAAGTGAATGTCTGATGGAAATAAATAATACGGAGGGCAAAGGGTATTCCACTGAAGTATGACCATAGGGAACTTTGCCAGTTGAAACAGGAAGCAGAAAGAGAAAGGAAGGGACAGCTTCCTGGCATGAATGAAGCAAGTCTGTTGTACAATGTGAGTTTCATCCTCCAAGTGAAAATGTGATTAGTAGGTGAAGAGCTAGCTGACCCTAAATTTAACAGTTCTACTGACCCAAAGGGAGATCTCAAGTTCTAACTACACTTGATAAATTATTGTCCAAGAAGTAGTTCATATTGAAGATTATAAAAATGGCTTAGAGTGTTTGCATTTCATGATAGTGTCACAGACAATTAAGTTTACAAAAATTGTTTTTAGTAGTAGCTAATGAGAGGAAGACTATTTGGTCTTGGTCTTGCCCTTGCCAGCATGGATATAGCTCTTTTTCTGGATAAGGTGTATTGGCTCTTTTTAAAAAATAAAATTAAATATGAATTCCTACTCTACAAAAGAAATCTGAACTTTAATTCCTTCTTAGGAACCAAACAAGCAAGTGGAAGGCTTTGAGCTCTAGACTGTGGCATAATTATATATTCTCTAGCAGCTTTCTGAAAAGCAGTATTGGCCCACAATTTGTTTTAGGGGCGGTAGTGATTTTCTGTAAGGGTTCACCATAACCTTGCACACTTACATGACTGGAATGTAAAAAGGCCAGGGCATTTCTGGCAACCCAGGGGTCAAATGTGAGTGCCATCTTCTTGGTAGCACAAATCTGATGACATCCCTATGACCCCAAGAGGAAAATCCTCCTTCTCTATAAGGAGTATTCACACTGTCAAAGCAGATGCAATCAGAAATGCTAAGGGAACTTAGTCCCTAAGATTTTGCCTTCCAAATACTGTCAGTTTTCCTATCTTTGTTGCAGCTATTTTAATTCTTTCACTTTTTGAATGCTATGCCTGCCTCTGCCACCACATTCTTTGAAATAAGTGAAGACAAAGACAGCACACATATAATTCTCTTAAGCAGTCATGGATCCAGAAATCCATGCATAGATTAGACACTGCTATCCAAGTGGTAAAACCTCTCCCAAAATCCAACTGCCTTGTTCAACTGCCCTATTGTTGAAATTAGGATCCACTGCATGGAAGTATACAGGCAGGGCAGATCGCCTATGGCAGAGAACAGTATAACAGGGAGCTCCCTGCAGGGTCTCCTAGAGAATGCACCCCAATGACAGTATTTAGCTGTCATTCACTCAGAGGTCATCACCAAGGAAACTGTCATGGTCAGAGAGGAAAAGACCAACCCCAATTAAACAAAAGTCATTTGAATGACCCTCTTCTCCCACCTCACTTCTCTGCCCTCAGTACCCCAGAAGAAAGGGAGCTTCAGAAAGGGGAGGGTGGGAAAGGGTCTCTGAATCAGACCTTTTCACTTCCCAACTCCAGCCCCTGTGAGCCAAAAGCCTAGTTAATTGGATAGAGGCCGACCCAGACTGAGAGTGACAAGAAAGCTTTGGGATTTCTCCCAAGATATCACCAAGGAACAGAAATGGAAAATTCTGCATCAAAGCAGTGTAAACCTACACTTCATTATTTACTGAGTTATGCTGATAAGTTCAGACATCATGTCAGAAGTAACTTTTACTCCTTCACAATCATGCTTCAGATCGCCGTTATTTAATGATGCAAATAAGCAATGTTTCTAAATATGAGACCCAAAATGACTAAAGTTGTACCTTAATAAAAACAATAAGTCATGTCATAATTAAACCAAGGGACTTAAAATATAGTTGGCATTTGCTTAGAACAGTGCCTGGGAGATACTGGGAAGCAGTATTAGCACACGGTGGTCAAGGTGCCCCTTGGGAGCCAGCCTCTGACACTGACCAGGCTGGTGACTGGGGGCAAGGTGGTTATCACTCTGTGTCACACTCTCCTCCTCTGGAGAAGTGAGATAACGACACACCTACCATGTGGATTGGATT
This sequence comes from Myotis myotis, assembly GCF_014108235.1. NCBI lineage: Eukaryota > Metazoa > Chordata > Mammalia > Chiroptera > Vespertilionidae > Myotis > Myotis myotis. The sequence goes on along the minus strand of NW_023416313.1, from coordinate 60,433,212 downwards.
AAGATACAACATTTAAAATACTTATAATAGTATCATACTCAATTGATTTGCTGTATTACTCAACACCAAATCAATGGTTAGTACGAGTATCTGTTATAAAAAAAAAAAAATGGAGAGTTTTATTTTTATGAGGAAAAATATGTTTTTAAGAAATAGAAGCTAAAAGCAAAATTAAATGTCCATGGGAAATGGCATTATCCACAGCACTGCAGCTTCGCTTCTATCCAGCCTCGCCTCTGGACCCGGGGCGGCACCAAAGCTTAACACCAGAGGGCGAGAATTAGAGCTGCCCCAGGCAGCTGCCTCCTCTTGCTATTAGCTGCCACCCAGAGGTGCGTCTTTCAGAACCTGTAGAGAAGCGACATTGCCGATGAAAGGACTGGATTAATTCCGCCCTGTGGGAAGGAGACACTGTCTTGTCTTCCGGCTTTCGTCGTAGTTGTGACCATCTCAGCTTTTCCAGATCCCTTAGCCCATTTCAGGCTCGCCCTTCCTCCTGGTCACTGCCCCCAGATCCCTTCAATCCGCGGCTAGGCTAGCCGTGAGAATGCTTCAGCCCGCGGTTGTTGCTCAGGCAAAGGCTTCTGCCAAAATGAAAAACACTGGATGATAAAGGGCCTGAGAGCGTCCCTGCCCATGCAACAACCTGAAGTCAGCTCACTGTCAGGCCCTTTCTAAGGAGGTCGGGCAATGCATGTGTGGGGCCTAAAGGTGCAAAGTGTGCCTCGGTACAGGTGAGTAATTTATACACAAAGAAAGGAAATGTCATCCCATTTCTGGACAAAACATTAAAATTCTATAATGAAACAATGTACAACATGGTAACAGCGATGTCTCAGGGTCTCAGGTAGCAAGCTAGGAAGTTTTTCTCTAAGTCTCCATTTCTGTATTTTCTAGAATGTGTGATTCTTTTACGACAGAACACTAAGTTAATTATTTATTAGTAGTTGTGATCTGTCTCCGAGATGGTCCTCAATGATCCCCACCTCCTGGTATTGACACTCTTGTGTGGTCCACTCTTACACTGTGCCAGGGTTGGTTTGTGTGACAATGGGGGAATGAGCTTGGAAGTGATGACCCAGCTGCAGTGGAGCCTGGAGATGACGCGCTCCTGCCAAAAGCTCACCTGCAACTTCAGGAGAGGCCTGAGCCAGACCAGCTACATTCCTCGCCTCTCACAGTTTCAACCCTCGGAAACTAGGCAATTATAAATATTTGTTATTTTAAGCTGTAATATTTGGGATAATTTATTATTCAGAAATAGGTAACTAGTTTTTTCTATAATATTAAGGACAAATAACCAGATAGAGAAAAAAAAATTTTTTCTTTCATTAAGGTGGCTTTGCACATTTTTCTCTGGTTGGGGTGGGGTAAGACTTAATTATCCTTATCTTTAGCCACAAAGACTCCAGGTTTGGAATACTTTTTCTGGAGTGGAAAATCTGATTGCTAAGAGGAATCCATAACTCTTTCTTCATTTATGTTCCTGCCTGTAAAGCAGGAATATTTTCCATGACAGACTATACCTGGACTGAGAGAAGAGCCTGAGGTAAAGTGAATCTAAGCGTGGGAAAGAACCCTTAAGGTTAAAGTCATTTTGTACCAACCTAGGAATTTTATAAACATAGCCTATGGCTATAACTTTATTGAAAACTAGACCAAAGGAGTGACTCCCAATGGAAAGCATGGAGTTACCACTTTCCTGCTCTGACAGCACGAGAAAATCATTCTTTATCTAGAAGGGCCCTCGCGCTCTCTGCTAACTTGTACACGTGAACGTGGCATTTTATATACAATACCAATATTTTACCCAAACTTGTCTAGAAGGCCAAGGCAGCTTTTTTAATCCCATTTATTTCCTTGGGGAAATAATAGAAATAATCATCCAATTTCTTCTTTGGCTCCACCCTGAATACCTTTCCATGTGGGCCTTCAGAAAGGGGAGGGTGGGAAAGGGTCTCTGAATCAGACCCATAAAAGCAAACAGCAGAGGAGAGGATTGGGGCTCTTTAATATGTTGCTGCTTGTCTAGTAATTTCCAGCTCCTTATTTCTTGGGAAATGTAAAAAGAAAAGAACATACATCAATTTGAAATGACCACATCTTTTCATTTTGTATCATTGGACATGTCTTCTGTAACCAGAATGCCTGGAAGCAGTCCTTGTAAGAGGGTTGTGCAAACACACACACCTTCACAGTCACACCCATCGGCAGCCTCAGAGCCACTGTCGGTGACCTGTCAACCTGGCAAGGCCCACAGCAAAGGCATCGCCTTCTAGAATCTGTCCCTGAATGCTTAATGTTTCACTTGTCCCCCCAATTACTTTATCAGTACATTTCTTATTCTGCCTTTTATTCGTGCTGTTTATATATGTCTTTATTACACAAAGATGGGTTTTCCAGTAATTGTGCCAGACCCTAGTAATACAATGTTAAGGATGCATGAGTCCTCATAGGGAGCTAGAAGACCCTGTAAGGGTCCCACCATCCTGGAAAAACAACCCTTTTCCTTCCCTACCCTTTTCATTATCAATAACTACAACACATTTCAAAATATCTCACTCCTGTAACTGCCAAAGAAATCAGTATTTAGAAGAAGATTAGGATTAGATTCCATTACTCACCATTATTTCTCCTAGTAAGAACTTAAACAGACTAACCTCATCACATTCACAACCTTCTTCCTTAGACTCAAGCATTCCTTGTTTTCCAGGTTTGTATCGCCTTCTGCATAGCCCCTGACTTAGCTCACTCAGCCCCCCTGCCCAGCTACCCTTTCACCTTCACTGTGCCCTCTGGGATGGCATCTACAAGAAAGCTTGTATCCTCAGGTTCACTGAATGTTCCTGTAACATCCTTGCTTCCACTGACACTATGCTATGCCCTGAGAATACCACCCTTCCTACAGGCTTGAAAGTGGGTAATGTTCTTCCTCTTCCCACATAAAACTAGGAGCAAGTAGGGTTGGAGGCCTTCTGGCTCCCCATCATGGCTTCCAAATTAATGTTCTTCTCCTCACTATAAAAAAAATACTACTTGAAACATCCGTCACCATTAAATCACCTTCCGAGGCATCTGCCATTTACCTGGTCACTTTCTATATTCATTGAAAATTTTAGCACTTGCCTTCAAGTGCTTATTCCCACACAATTCCTGTTATTGGTCATGATGAGTTTAACATCCACATTTCCTCAATGATTCATTTAAACTCCTAGCTTCTCAAGTTGTCAATTCTTTTTACACCAATGTCTTACATTTCACTTGCTGCCACTTACATCCATGGTTATAATCTAGACAAGAGGGTTGGAAAACTATAGCCTATGGCCAAGTCTAGTCCATTGCCTGTTTTTTGTACAGCTTGCAAACTAAGGGTGGATTATATAGTTTTAAGTGGGATACGCCCATGTTCCTGTATTTATACATTGGCTATAACTGCTTCTGTGTTAAAATGGCAGGGTGAGTAATTGAGACCAAGACCCGATAGCCTTCAAAAGTAAAAATCTTTACTATCTGACCCTTTACTTAAAAGTTTCCTGCTCTATGCCCTACCAGTGGTTCTCAACCTGTGGGTGGTGACGCCTTTGGTGGTCGAATGACCCTTTCACAGGGGTTGTCTAAGACCATCCTGCATATCAGATATTTACATTACGATTCATAACAATAGCAACATTACAGTTATGAAGTAGCAACGAAAATAATTTTAAGGTTGGGTCACAACATGAGGAACTGTATTTAAAGGGCCAGAAGTTTGAGAACCACTGCTAGACCTTCTCGTTGTCAATAACGACAACACAAAATCTCAGTTTCAAAAGTCCCCTCTCTGATGGCCCCTGCTTTCTTTCTGGCTTGAACACTCTAACCACCCATTCTCTGACTATAGCATCACTTTTCCCAACCTCACTTCTCTCATTCCCCAAGTTGGATTCCACAATCCATCAGTACATTTACTCCCTTGCACAGAACCTCAAAGTCCGTGCCTCTCTTCTATTCCACCTATCGTTTTGGCCTGTTATGGCTACAACCGTACACCTGGTTAAGTTCAACTGTCTGACAATTCTGTGCCTGCCCCTGAGGAGCTGAGTGTGGCTGGAGAAAAGCCACAGCCATGAGGCAAGCTAGTTTATGCCAATAATAATAAAAGGGTAATGTGCTAATTAGACCAGACGTCCTTCCTGACGAAGCTGGGGCCAGAGGGAAGCCAGCCCAGGTCCTGGATGCCTGTGGGTGGCCCGAGGGCAGCTGGGGGAAGGAAGGCCTACTCTTGCATGAATTTTCGTGCATCAGGCCTCTTGTAGTAAATATGTGGGAGGAATTGGACTATATAATGTTGAGAGAGCTTTAATAGAGAAAGAGAACCCAGGTTAAAAGCTGATGTAAGTCTATGATTCTGGCAGGTCTAGGTAGAATTAAATGAGCTTCCACAAATAAGGGTCTTATCCACACCCAAGGCAGAGCAGATGCCTTTTAATGGAAGAAACAGTCCATCCCTCCCATCAATTTGGGTTTATATTCACTCGGGGGGGTGGGGAGGGAAGGAATAATATTTTTCCTTGGGAAATGTGCTGTTTTGAATAGGTCAACTGGTAAAGAAACTGGGGAACAGATAGAAACATCAAAAAAGAAACTACAGAATCATTGTCAGCCCTGCTCCCTCCAAGGTTTATCAAACCAGCAGTGTGAGCCCCAGTGAAGGCCAAGGGAGCACAGGGCTCCATAAAGTAGACTGGCCGCTGGACTCAGGTTAGGATATTTCATTGTGTAGATGGGATCCAACAAACAAGGCTTTTATCCCTGATTAAAATAATTGACTTTTCCTGCACTGGGAAGTGTTATGGATTGAATTGTGCCCTCCAAATTCATCTGTTGAAGCCCTAACCCCCAATGCGATCATATTTGTAGCCAAAGCCAAAGGTAATGAAGGCCAAATAGGGGTCATAAGGGTGAGGCCCTAATCCTTTATGACTGGTGTTCTTATAAGAAGAGGAAGAGACATCACGGCTGTGCACAGACAAAAAGCCATGTGAGGTCACAGCCAGGCCTCCTTGTAAGGCAAGGAGAGAGGCCTCAGGAGATATCAAACCTGTCCACACCTTGATCTTGGACTTTCAACCTCCAGAACTGTGAGAAAATAAATTTCTGTTGTTTAAGCCACCCAGTGTGTGGTATTTTGTTATGGTAACCCTAGCAGACTAATATAGGAAGCAAAGTGCATTTTCAGGAGGGGTCTTGGGAGGCTCAGGGGCACACCTCATGGTGGAAAAGCCCATTTATGAAAGCAGGAAAGAGTTCACAAAGGAAAACATTATATTAGTCAAGTTCTCCCCATCCTAAATGAACCCAAATTAAACTAGCCTATGCAAGTAGATAGATCAGGGTTGGGAAGCGTCTGACCCGCAGGCTGTATAAGGCCCACGAAATCATTTGGTCTGGCCCTGCCAAGGCAACCACAGGTGGGACTTGAAATTCAATAAACCTAGGAGCTTTTTTTCATAGCAACATAAATTTATATTAACTAAATTTGATGAAGCGAATGATGTTATAAATATCCAAATGGCCCTTGGCAGAAAAAAGGTTCCCCACCCCTGAGATAGATGATAGATAGAGAAATTTTTATCAGAGTTGTAAAGCTATCGGAGTAGTTGAAAGACTAAAAGGAATAAAAGAAAATGTAAGTAAACCCAAAAAAGGTCTGGGGTTGCAGGGTACTGGAAGTGGGAATTTATGCTACACTCTTGTCTTTACTTCTCTCAGTGGGTCCAGTTCTCTGCTCACAACGTGAATAACATCATCTACAGGCAAGGTGGAATGGGGAATACAAATCCTGGATCTAGTATCTGCCCTGGGTTTGCCTCTTCTTAGCTTAGTGACCCAGAGGAAAGAGAGCTTCTCTCTTTCCTCTTGGTCACAGAAACTCCCAGAGAATAAACTGAATTGTCCTGATTTAGATCACATGCCCTTTGATAAACAACTCTAGTTTTGGGGATGGAGTGTTACACTTAGTCAGCCTGTATGTTGTGAGTAATAGTAGCTAGGTGTTTGCAGTACCTTGGTGGTTGAAAGGGGGTCAGGGTGGGCAGGATCCTCTATGGACATTATTATAATAACTACCAAAGGTCGTTAAGGAACATAACCCAGAGCAGAGGGTGAGAGTGTATGTGCTCTTGCCAGAAGTAAGGGAAGGGATTAATGACAGACCCTACCCCCCAAAAGAAAGCCATGAACTCTATTTTCTTCACGAAGATCAAGATCTTTAGGTGCTTCTCCCTGTGCACTCAAGATAACATGTAAGATAGAGAGAATTTTAAGATACAATAACAACAATGGAACATACATTATAAGGATAAATGACAGGCCTACTTAAACTTCATAATACCCGTTGATTCCTTATAAAATGGGAAACGAAACAGTTTTCAGCTATTGACTTCTATCAAAGGTAGAATTACTTGAATATACATGAAATCCTGGAACTCTTAATTGGCACATCTCTCTTGGCCTTAAGGGCACAGTAGGGGTCAATTTCTATGGGCAGGGTCGGTGGAATATTTTGAAGGAGGGGAGAGATGCTCTAATCCTTTTTTATAATGACTGTTCAATAAGAAATCAAGAGTCTTTTTTAAAAATATTTTTTTATTGATTTCAGAGAGGAAAAGAGAGGGAGAGAGAGACAGAAACATCAATGATAAGAGAGAATCATTGATTGGCTGCTTCCTGCACGCCCCCTACTGGGGATTGAGACTGCAACCTGGGCATGTGCCCTTGACCAGGAATCTAACCATGACCTCCTGGTTCATAGGTCGACACTCAACCACTGAGGCACGCTGGCCGGGCTGTACCACAACTTTTTAATCCATTCATATACTGATGGGCACTTGGGCTGTTTCCAGATCTTGGCTATTGTAAATAATGCTGCTCTATTCACTGAGCCAAACCGGCTAGGGTGAAATCAAGAGTCTTTAGGGGCATCCTGCTGCCTCATTAGAAACATTAAGGGCAACTTTTCATCCTAATCACTAACATAAAGACTAAAAAGCAATCAAATATAACTTTTAGACAGATTCTCCTGGAAATTCACAAATATTACACATCTTTTCTTTTCTTGAAAAATGTATAAACTATCTATAAACAATCACTTGGGTATAGCCACACACAGCCTTGCCGGACCTGAGTGAGGAGCACTAACTTCAATCTATCAATACTCTGTCCCTGAAGGAAGGAAGAACTGTCATATGAGAATGTCAAGTCTCCCGACCATGAAGGATTTGCTGTAGTTCTCTTCTGAAATAGCCTTTATTCTTCAGAAAATAAATCCACATATAACTGTGCAGTGTGGTGGGACTGAGTAGAGAGCTTAGCAGAAGAGAAGGGGACCTGCTTCCTTCCCTTCTCCCTCCTAAGTCCAGAGCACCAGCTACAGGGGAGGGGTGTGCGGGAGTACAGTCACTGCAAATGCAACAAAGGCAGAGAACCCAGTGATAATGGAAAGCCATCTGCAAAGGACACACCTCAGACATTTCTCATCTAAACTTCACTAAGCTTAACCACAGTGAGTGAAAAAATACAAGCACCCTATAAGGGGCAGACAAAGGTCTTGACAACACAGAGAATTATACATGAGCCTCATTTTATCAGAACGTTCTTTAAAATGTGCTTGAGATTTTTTAAGCATTCGATGTTCCATGTCCTAGGGTTGGTCACTTTAAATAGAATATTAGAATCATTCCTTCTTTGTGAAATGAAAAAATCTTTTCATGATAAAAGTTATTATTTTCTAATATTTGGTTTTATAAATTTAATTGTCTTTAATGTATTGAGGTTTCTTTAAACAAGCAGCAATGGTAAATATGTTGAGGGGCATTTGAAGTAAGGAAACTCATCAGCATTCGTTCAGATATAAGTAGAATAAAGCAAGATCAGTGAAGGTCAGTAACTGAAATTGAAATTATTTTACCTGACATTTCCATATTCGATGACTATCACTATTGCCTATTCAAATTTACATTCCCTGGATAGAATTATGAAAATAATTACTACCTCCGAATCATGAATTAGAAGAGGAAAAGTCACCCTAATCAAAACTCCACTTTTGAAAATAGTTTAATACCAAGGGAGATGCCAAAGAACAAAATTTAAAACTGTATAAAGCCAAGTTTTAGGTATATGTAATAAACCTGCTGTGTATGTGAACAAGTAGCTATTATGTCACTTAAGAAAAATATTGTCAATTCAGAACAAGGAAAGGAAGTTTTGAATCATTGTTATACTGCAATCCTCCCTACCCACCCCCTACCTCAGGAGCCATAGCAGTAGCAGCAGGGTGGGAGTGGCGGGGGCTCAATAACTATGCATCTGATAGCCCCAATGCCTAACTAGCCCCCACCTTATTCCAGATGAGAATCTGTGAAAACAGTCATCCTTGCCACTCCAGTCAAGTACCCATGAAGAGCTACGCAGAGACCTCATGTTAATAGACTATGCATCACTGTGTTTGCTTTGCTTTCCTTTCAACTCTGCTATATCATTGGTTCACCTTAAACTTATCTTTTATAGCCTCAAAGACTTTTCAGTTCCAGTTTGCCCACAGCTACGTATTCCATATTTTTTTTTATTTTTGTATTTCCTCCAAAACTAATATCCTTTAGACACCATCATTCAGTTTATTTCTAAGTGGATAGTGACCAAAATAATGATTTTATGCCTGAAAATTTACAAAATATTGAAAATGGGGGAGGGGGCTATTTAAATTGTGAAGAGAGCAGGGTTATAGAAATTATGGCATATTTAATTTTGTGGGATGAATATACGTCAATGATACTATTGTAGTTTGGTGTGTATTTATATAAGCTAATTTGGAGATAATGTCAAAGTCTGAATTTGAGTCCTACACTGAACTGCACTTTCTGGCTCTTTATAAAAAAATAAATAAACTTTATAAAAAAGCATGGCTTTGGGAGACATTTAGCATTTCTGTACTTCAGTTTTCTCATTTGTGCAGTGAGAGCATTTGCTTAGCTATTTCTTTTTTTTAAGATTTTTTAAAAAATTATTTTAGAGAGAGGAAAGGAGAAGGAGAGAGAAACAGTGACAGGCTGCCTCCTACAACCCAGCAACCCAGGCATGTGCCCAGAACCCAACCAGCAGCACAGGATGATGCCCAACCCACTGAGCCACACAGGCCAGGGCTGCTTAGCTCTTTCTAAGGGCACTTCCCACACTAAAATTCTATAATACTGAGATCTACTCCCATTCGTTATCTCATACTTTATTAAAGTAAAAGTCCCTTTAGACCCATAGCCAACTTCATTTCTTATTGAACAAGAATGGATCCCCATTCTCAAGTCTGCTCTAAATAACTCTTAAAGAAAAACCAATTTTTTAGACTCTTGAGTCCTGATTGACTGAGACCTTTACATCCTAACAATAGCTGTTTGATATAGTCACTGGATAAAGCGTGGCTCTTCGTTGATGTAAGTGTCTTCGAGTTCAGCCAACCAAAAAATCCATTTGCTTGAGGAGTCTTAGCACTGAACAAGGTCTCATCCCAAGAGAATAGTCTATTGTAACATAAGAGAACATCCTGGGTAATCTTTTGTTAAAGTCTTTGTGAGTCCAAATGCTTCAACCGATAACTTGGCATGGGGCTGGGAATGGTTTAGGTAGATTTATGTTTTTAAATATATATATACTGTAGTTATCTCAAACAAAAGCAGCAACCATTAAAGGAATGAATATGTCAACATTGCAGTAAAAATGCTGATGTTTGTTCTGTATTTCACAAAATCCACATAGTGAAAGAAATATATAGGTGAACTTCGATATAATGATGTAAAACTTTTATATCTTAACAGCTATAGAAGCATAAAATAAAGTTATTATTCTGACTATTGGTCAAATGATCAGTTGGAGATGGGCTACTTTATGGTAAATGGAGTTCTATATTTTAAGCAGAGAAATTTCTAATTGGAGCTGCATATATGAGGCTCCACAAAAAAATTCCAACCGAAATGTAAGATATCTATATAATGAGGGTTTTTATTTATAAGGCTTTTGACATTTTAAAAACATCTGAATATCACTTTTAATGGTTAATTATTGCTATTATTAGCATCTAGCCCCATCTCTTTCTCTAAAAGTTCAAAATGTATAATGCTAACATTTTAAAAACTGTCCTTAATGAGTTATGTAAAAGTAGTTTAAATTTGGAGGTGCAAAACAAGCAATTTTCCCCACAAAGAACTAAACATGAGTGATTTTTAATTGTAGGAGACAGCTACGTGCCCCACAACCCCTGGTTTGGGGAACAGATAAGCCTCCAAAAACAGTCCACATGACAGGAAGTAGACACTGGTGACTGCACATGGGTGGGCCCTCTTGGAGCACTAATCATTCCAACAGCCAATATCTGTCTAACGAAATAGACAAAATTCAAGATCCACTGAGACCCTTATGGACGTCGAGCATAACCTTGGGTGATATCTCTTCACAAACACATGTTAACATGATACACAACAGCCTTGCCCTGGGTTCTCCAGAGGGCCTGAATGACAAGATTACCATATGCTCAGTGTCCCCAGTGGATGACATGCTGTCAAGGCTTCCCTCATTACAGCCCTGCCTCTATGACACAAGAGTAGAAAATAGCCATTTTCAACCAACACCCTTGTTGTTTTGTAGGCTAGTCACTCAATTTCCAAATAGAGCTGTCTCCATAAAAGCCAATTTATAAAATTGAAATAATGCATATGTATTTATTAATTTATGAATATTAAACCTTTCTTCTAATACAAGTATATCTTCATGACATAATTCACACTGGGGGCCAATTTCTACTAGACACTTTTATGGAGTAAGAATAAAGGTTTTTGAAATACTGCTCTTAGTTTTTATCAGTCTTATACTTTTACAAAAAGAAACTTAGCAAGTAATTGCTGCAGCTACACAGCAATGACGGCTGATGTTGAGAATGTAGCCTCCAACATGAATATGTTAGCCTGACATACCTCTTTATTCACTAGATAAGTGCTGGCTTGTCCATGCCACTTTAACAGGCAACACTGGGTCAGGATGAAGATTCTTGCTGCAGCATTTAAAATGTTGAGGACAGCTTTAAGCTGCTGTTTGGAGACACTGTTAGCTAATGACTGCAGCTAACCTTTATTGAATGCTTCCTATTTGCCAGTGGTTTCTGTGTGTGTGTGTGTTTTTAAGACAATGATATATTTTATCCCACTTAATCCTTACATCAATCTTCTGAAGTGGTATTACTGTTCTTCATTTCACAGATAAGGAATCATGGGATTATGGAAGTTAAGTAATTTACCCAGGTCGCACAATTACATGAGAACAGCCAACAGGTGCCTCTCCCAGGAAAAGGAATATGGGGGCAGGGGTAGCAGTTGGGGAGAGGAATTAGAGATAAAGGAAAAATTCACTCTAATTTAAGCTGGTAAAATCCATATGCAATGTATGTCCTTAAACCTTTTACAGAAGTAAACCTCAAAGTGATACACATATTTTCCTTTTTTAAAAAATCAGTGCCCCTCACTAGTCAGGTATTGCATGTGGTTTTGTGTTTGTTTTTTATTGATTTTTAGAGAGGGATGAAAGGAGAGAGAGAGAGAAACACCTATGTGAGAGCGGTACATCCATCTGTTGTCTCCCGTATGCACTCCCACCGGGAATCCAAACCCGCAATCCAGGTATGTTCCAACCCATGACGTTCCGGTGCATGGGCTGCTCCAACCAACCGAGCCACACCGGCCAAGGCCAGGTACTGCATGGTTTAGAAATTCTTGTGCCTCACTGCTCACAGGTTGAAAAGTGCTAGTGTAGGCTTATCCCTAAGAGGAGATTTAGAATTTCTAAAGCTTTATCAATGCAATTCCTAAATAAGTGAAGAATGTGGTTTTTGCCAGTGCTAGGCACATTCGTTATTTTTCCCCTTTGCTTTGCAGTCTCTACAAAGCATGTTACCTGACCTGACAAGTCGTGGCGCCATTTGAGATTATGTTTATCTTAAATCAATTTTATTGAGGAGTAAAATATATTCACTTTAAGTGTACATTTCAATAAGTTTAGGCAAGTGAATATATCCATGTAACCACCACACTGTTGAAGGCAAGGAACACTTCCTCATTAACCCCCAAAATGCCTTCATGCCCCCACCACCCTCAGCCCCAGGCAACCATTTTGTTATTTCAGCTACTCTGGGAAGCAAATGCCAAGACAGGATTAGCCAGGAAAGAGGCTTAGGGGAAATGATGTGAAGGATAAAGGGGAGAGAAGGCAAGAAGGTGTGGAGAACCTGCAGAACAATGCAGCTCTGACCCTGTGGCAGGATGGAGGAAGGCAGGAGAAGAGGTAAAAAGAGATTCTCAAACTGCAAACACAATTCCCAGAGAGCTCTGGCCAGGCCTAGGGGCTGCCCTCCAGGCAGTCTCCCACTGGAGGATCCTGGGTGTCTTAGGAATGGGCTTGACTCGGCACCTCCTCTGTGCTTGGCCATTGGCTAGGGACGGCATTTCATGTAGGATATTTCACAATTTGTTTATCTATTTGCCTGTTGTTGGATGTTTGCATTATTTCCAGATGAGGGTTATCAATAGAGCTGCTATGAACATATCTGTGTGTAAACGTAGGCTTTAATGTCTCTTAGGTAGACACATAAAAGTAGGATTGCTGGGTCATATAGCAAGTGTATAGCAAGTGCAGTTTATAAGAATCGGCCAAACTTTTTCCCCCCAAGTGTTTGAGTCATATCTTACAAGATGTCCAGGTGCTCCCATCTTCTCCAACACATGGTTTTGTGAGACTTTTTAAATTTAGCCCTTGTAGTGAGTGTGTAATGGCACCTCATTGTGGTTCTAATTTGCCTTTCCCTGACGACCAGTAATGAGGAGCACCTGCCCATATGTTTCTGGTCACCCCGTCCTAAGGTCCCTAGGAGTTTCATATATTAGAGCAGTGGTTCTCAACCTTGGCTGCACATTAGAATCACCTGGGAATCTTTTTAAAGTCCTGATTTCTGGGCCTTATTCCTCAGGATTTTAAAACGATTCCCAGGTGATTCTAATGTGCAGCCAGGGATGAGGCCCAGAAATCAGGATTTTAAAAAGATTCCCAGGTGATTCTAATGTGCAGCCAGGAATGAGAACCACTGTATTAGAGCATTAGCTCAAAACAATTTAAATCAGATCCATGTGTGAATACAGATTCCAGGTGCAACCTGTTAAGTAAAGCTCCTGATTTTCTGATTTATCATTGTTGTCTACTGAGGGAAGAATAGTAATCTTAAAAAAAATAACTCAAGAAGGCGTAAGCCATTGCTTTGAATATATATTTTAACCTAATGTCACCTAGCTATCACACTGCCAGTTTACACTTGCATTCAGCTGCTAAAAACAGAGTTCCAATCACACTGACTTAAAATACATATTTTCCTCACCTAACAGAAGTTAACAGTAGAGCACTTTGAATCAGAAGTTCAAGAACGTTAGTGCTGAAGTACCTGAGATCCTCTTGTTCTCTTCAAGGTCCCAAGACGGTTGCTCTGACTTTCACCATGCCATCCCCACTTCAGGAAGGCAGAGAGAGGAAGCAAGGGGAAAAGGTGGCTACCACCTGAGACAACCCTTTAAAGAGCAGTCCTTGAAGCCCCACCCACTGACGCAATCATAGCCATTAGCCGCCAATTGAAGGGAGACTGGGAAATGTAGTTTTAAACAGGACATATGGCTATGACTAAAAATATAAGAATCCTCACCATGCCAGTGTGGCTCACTGGTTGAGCATCGACCTATGAACCAGGTTCGATTCCTGGTCAGGGCACATGCCTGGGTTGCTGGCTCAATCCCTAGTGGGCGATCAATGATTCTATCTCATCATTGATGTTTCTGTCTCTCTCTCCCCCTGAAATCAATAAAACTATATTTAAAAATATGTATGTAAGAATTCTGTTACTCAATAAGGTCATAGTTAATATTAAGTAGGCAAGTTGGAGTTTTTGCAGTCTCCATCCGCTCACACTTGAAGGTCTTAAAAGAACAATCATAAATTACTGTTCTATATTTGATCACTTTTAATGTACTTCCTTTTTTATGATTAAATAGTTTTTTAAATTTATCTTTATTGTTGAAAGTATTACAGATGTCCCCTTTGTTTTTTGTTGTTGTTTTTTCCCCATTGACCCCTACTCCTTGAACTCATCCCTCCCAAACCTTGGCCATACTATTGTCTTCTTAATATATTTAGCTTCTGTAATCTAATTTCTTTAAAAATGTCTATATTTAATCCTTTATATATATTATCCTGTGTGTATATATATATATATATATATATATATGTGTGTGTGTATGTATGTATATATGTAGTTATATAATCCCCTTCTAACTTGAGTATTTATCTATAATTAAAGCTCTTCTTTTTAAAATGTTTTCCTTGCTTTATAGAACATTATGCTGATTATCCACCCACTGTCAGCCTGCTTCTTTTTTTTTAAATATATTTTATTGATCTTTTACAGAGAGGAAGGGAGAGAGATAGAGAGTTAGAAACATCGATGAGAGAGAAACATCGATCAGCTGCCTCCTGCACACTCCCCACTGGAGATGTGCCTGCAACCAAGGTACATGCCCTTGACTGGAATCGAACCTGGAACCCTTGAATCCGCAGGCTGATGCTCTATCCACTGAACCAAACCGGTTAGAGTCAGCCTGCTTCTTCTCAGCCTTCTTTCTTGACTCCTTGACCCCTTTCTCTTCTTATTTCTATACATTCTCTCTGGCAATATTATTCATGCCTATTGCATCACTTTTAATATGACCTACCTCCCACCAGTACCTTCTTTTAAGTCTCAAACTTGGAAGAATCAATCACAAAGGAAACAAATATGATGTTGTTATTTGGCTCTGCCTACTCGGATCTCCATGGCTTTGCCCAATGGGAAAGGGATAGACTGAACGTTGGAGAGGCAACTGATGTATACACAATAAAAGACAAATGTTTAATGAGGATATTTTAATTACTGCTTAGTAAATTTTATCAATATTAGGGAGCACGTTACTATCATATAAAAAGAGCAGAATATAGTAAAAGAAAACATCACATTTACACATCCATCAGCATATTTTGATGCTTCTAATGGAAAATATCATGACTAATTCTAATGTGGATCTTATAAAATTCCAGCGCTTTTCAAACTAAAAGTACTTATGTTAAATAAAGCTCAATTGTCCAATTGGTGGGAGCACTAAGAATATTTCTAGAAAAAGCAGTTTTTCTATAAATGGTTAAATACTTATGGGTCAAAAATATTATTTTTAGAAATTGCCCTCATTCTTTTGGCTTGCCTTTAAGACCATGTAAGCAAACCACAAATGTAATTTGCTCCATTAGCTCTTTTGTTGACATAGTCAGAATACCCTTTTACATATGGAAGGAAATAGAAGCAGAACACTACATTTAAGGGGAAAGAATCCTAGATTAAAACAAGCAGCGCACCACAAATGCAACCTTGTTTTGTTCCTTTTTATTTCAATACATCGCTTCCTCTTACCCTAAGAGGAGTCCTCAGAAAAGCAAGCTATATGGGCAGTATGTGGAGGAACTAAACAGGAAGGCAGTTTTTGGCTTCTGGAGAATCAGATGCTACAGATGTGGCTTCAGCCTTTTGTAGACAATATTGGGAATTCCTAGACATCGACCATACTTATTCCAAAGGAAATGCCAAAATGTATTCCAAATACAAATATAAGTGATTTTATTTGGACTATCTGCTTTTATTCCTCTCCAATAGCTTGGAAAATTGAGCGAACTGATTGTGAACTTCTTATTCACAGCTAGACAAAACATAGCTTCTGCTGAATTATTCATGCTAATTGCAGAGAAGGAGAAGAAATGTCATGAATAAATTAAATTTACAGATGAACAAAAATAGCTGTATTCCTATGGCATATTGCATTTATCATTGAGATAGAATATTTCACAATATATTACAATTATTTATAATGTTTTGTCTATTAGACTCTGAGTTTTGGGAGTACCCAAGGATAAGGAATTGAGGCAGACATTGGTGTTATAGAAATTATTGGTCCTGACAAGTTGCTCATCTCAAGGAATTTAGTGTTTTATGGAAGTCACAGATAAGAATACTAAGGTTTACAAAACAGTAAGACAATTGAATAGGGACATGGGCAGAGGGAGAAAGAGCTTCGAGGAATCAAGAAATTCCATGAATAGGTAACATGTGAGCTGCATATTAAAGAATGAGTTAGACAGCTGATGAGTAAGGCCATCTAATCTAATAAAAGACAAATAGGGTAATTAACCGTACCTTCGACACACTTCCCATTGGCTAATCAGGGTGATATGCAAATTAACTTCCAACCAAGATGGTGGTTAATTTGCATACATAGGTGCCAAGCCACAGACTGAGGCTTTAGGCCTGGGTCAGGGAGGAGCCAGCCAGCGATCCTTAAGCCAGCGATGGTTGATGGCCGCGGTGGCAGGTAACCTGGGTGGAGCCAGCCAGCGATTGTTGATGGCGGTGGCAGCGGGGAGCTGGGAGTGCCCCAGCCCAGGCCTAACGCCTCAGCCAGAGGCGTTAGGCCTGGGCCTGAGCGGAGCCAGCCAGTAATCCTTGATGGCAGTGGCAGGGAGCTGGGGGTGCCCCGGCCCAGGGCTAATGACTCGCCAGAGGCGTTAGGCCTGGGCAGGGGCCAAACCGGCAATTGGTGTGAACTACAGAGGAAACACCTTTTCTGACTGCTGATTGCCTAAGCTCCCTGTATGCCACTGGTAATATTCTTAGTAACTTGGGTAATAAGAGTCCAAATAGGTGATCTAGAGTTTTTTTACCACACTCCTGGAGAAAAAAGGAAGGTCTGCTGCTGGAGGGTTAAGAAATGTCATATCCTGCCCTAGCCAGTTTGACTCAGTCGATAATGCCTCAGCCTGCCCAACACAGATTCTGGATTCAATTCTGACCAAGGGCATGTACCTAGGTTGCAGGATCCTCCCTGGCCTGGGCCCAGGTCAGCGCTCATGCAGGAGACAACCAATCAAAGTGTTCCTCTCACTTTGATGTTTCTCTCTGTCTTTCCCTTTCTCTTCCACATTCTCTAAAAAACCAATGGAAACATATCCTCAGGTGAGGATAAAGAAAGAAAGGAAGAAAGAAAGAAAGAAATGTCATATCCTATGAAAAACACATCTTGAAAATGCCTAAAGAAAGTTGTCATTTTTTCATGGCAAAGGGACTGGAGTCCGTGTTGATGAAAACACCTTGGTGGCTGCGGTGACTGGCAGTGGCTGCAACAGTGCAGTGATGGGGCTGGTGCCTTCCCCTGATCAGCCCAGTCGCCTCCCACAAAGGGAGGCCAGACTGTGGCTTAGGCCACTCCCCAAGGGGAGCAGGGAGCAGGTAGTAGGACATCCCCTAGGGCTCCCAGTATATGATAGGGGGCAAGCTGGGCTGAGGGACCCCCCCCCTTCCAGTGCACAAATTTTTGTGCACTGGGCCTCTAGTTCTATATAATAAAAGGGTAATATGCAAATTGTCCCCTCCACTGGAGTCCCACCAGAGTTCAACCAGGGGGCGGGGCTGACCCACCAACTGCCTGCGGCCCCTCCCCCTGGTTGGCCCCGCCCCTGATTGCCCCCAAACCTCCTGATCGGGCAGTCTGGCCAGACCTCACGCATGCACAAATTCATGTACCAGGCCTCTAGTAAGAAAAATAAAGAGACCTCAGCACTTACAAAGAAAACCAGTAGAAGCACAGGCTTGGCTGCTTCCACAATTCATTGGCATCACAAGCAGTTAATAGCAGTTAAGATTAAAGTGCCATGTAAAGAACAAAACCATCTAAGGAATTATTTTTCAAAAGTGTAGATTACTGAATGTCATACCTTAATCAATAAACATGAATACAAGAGTTGACTCCAAGAATCTGCATTATCAAAAAATTATTCAGATATTTTAAATGTTTACTAAAATTTGACAATTACTGTTTATTATATAGTATATCCTATCTAATAATAGACAAACATGGTAATTGACCATACCTTCGCTATGCCTCCCATTGGCTAATCAGCATGATATGCAAATTAACCACCAACAAAGATGGCAGCTAATTTGCATACTTGCAGGCAGGGCGGGACAGCACCATCCCGCCTGCCCTGCCACCATCCAGGCCTGCTATCTGCAACCTGGGGCTGCGGGCATCTGTGTGTGACCCGACCCGGGGCGGCTGGGCGAAGCAGCAGCGATCAGCCAGCCCGCCCGGGCATCCCATGTGCAACCCGACCCGGGGCCCCAACCCCCGGATCGGCCCTGCTGTGTGCTCGACCCGGGGAGGCGGGGCAGGCACAGAGGGATCGGGCCTGCCATCTGCCACCCGGGGAGCGGGCCTAAGGCAGCAGGTGGTTATCTCCTGAGGGGTCCCAGACTGTGAGAGGGCACAAATGGGGCTGAGGGACACCCCTCTAGCCCCCCACTCCCGCCAGCGCACAAATTTTTGTGCACCGGGCCTCTAGTCCTATATAATAAAAGGCTAATATGCAAATTGTCCCCTCCACCATGAGTTTGACCAAGAATTTTACCAGGGGGCAGGGCCAGCCGGCCAACCTCCCGCATCCCTTCCCCTCAGTCAGTCCGACCCTATTGGCTGCGATCAGGGTGGGCCAGCCAGACCCCACCCATTCACGAATTCATGCACCAGTCCTCTAGTACATTAGAATCACCTAGGAACTCTTAAAACATGCCAATGCCTAGACCAGGGGTGGGCAAACTTTTTGACTCGAGGGCCACAATGGGTTCTTAAACTGGACCGGAGGGCCGGAACAAAAGCATGGATGGAGTGTTTGTGTGAACTAATATAAATTCAAAGTAAACATCATTACATAAAAGGGTGTGGTTTTTTTTTTTTTTTAGTTTTATTCATTTCAAATGGGCCGGATCCGGCCCGCGGGCCATAGTTTGCCCACGGCTGGCCTAGACCCATCATTGATATCATAACCCAGGCATCATTATTTTTTCATAGCTTCCTGGGTGGTTCTAATGTGTAACCAAGTTTGAAAAACCACTGGTCTAGAGGAATGATCAGGGCATTGTTTTTCTTTCCTTTTTGCTGATGTGTCTCCCCAATGACATTTTAGTCCAAAAAGTCACAGCCCATTTCTCTAAGTACTAAAACCCATTTTCACTAGTGCCATAGTAATGACAATCTGGTTTTTGTGTTTGTGTTTGCCAACAATTTGAAATACAGCTCATAATATGGTAAAACCACCTAATTATCCCTTTATCCAAAACACAATCAGGATAATTGAAAGAATATTAGAGAAAACAAAATGTATCTGGCAGTCTCAAGTACTATGTTGAGATTAAATGCTCCAAGAGCTCTATTTCAGGTGGTTCCAGAGCCATAGTTTCATGAATGTATTTTGACAGTGATATATGTCTTTCTACATCGTGAATTTTACAGTGTGAATGGTTTCTTTCATAGGTGTTCGTTGTAAGATAATTTAAGGGATACATTTACAGCATTTACATTTTTTTCCAGTTTCACTGAAATATAATTGACATACCACATTATATTAGTTTAACATGGACAAGGTAATGATTTGATATATCTATACATTAAAAAATTATTACCTCAATAAGTTTAGTTAAAATTCATCACCACGCAGTTACAAATCATTGTTCTTATGATGAGAACTTTTAAGGTCTACTGCCTTAGCAACTTTCAAACATACAATACAGTATTGTTCACTACAGTCATCAGGCTGTACATTATACCCCCAGGACTTATTTGTCTTAAAAATGGAAATTTGTACCTTTCTACCACCTTCACTCATTTGTTTCATTTCTGGCAACCACCAATTTGCTCTCTGTAAGAGTTTTGTTTTTTAGTTTTTAATTGATTTATTTTAGAGACAGAGGAAGGGAGAGAGAGATATCAATTTATTGTTCCACAATTTTTTATTTATGCCCTCATTGGTTGATTCTTGTATGTGTTTGACCGGGGACTGAACTTACAACCGTGGCATATCTGGATGATGTCCTAATCATCTGAACTACCCTTCCAGGGCTAAGAGTTTGTATTTTTTGTTTTTTAGATTCTACACATAAATTAAACCACACAGTATTTGTCTTACTCTCTCTGACTTATTTCCCTTAGCATAATGTCCTCAAGGATCAGCTATATGGTCACAAATGGTAGAATTCCCAACATTGTCATGGCTAAATGATAGCTCAATTTATACACACACACACACACACACACACACACACACACACACACACACACACATTTTGTTTCCTTGTATTAGCTATTGCAAATAATGCTGCAATGAACATGGGGGTGCAGCCATCTTTTCAAGAAAGTGATTATGTTTCCTTCAAATACATACCCAGAGTGGAATCCCTGGATCATATCATAATTTAAGTTTCAATTTTTTGAGGAACCTCCATACTGTTTCCCATAGTGACTGCACTAATTGACATTTCCACCAAGAGTTCACCAGGGTTTACTTTTCTCCACATCCTCAACCAGCTTTGTTATCCCTTGTCTTTTTTATAACAGCCATTCTAACAGGTGAGGTGATAGCTCACTATGATTTTTATTTGCATTTATCTGCTTATCAGTGATGTTGAGCACATTTTATGTATTTGTTAATCATTTTATGTCTTTTTTTGGAAAAATATCTATTTGGTTTCTCTGCTTCTTTCTTGATTAGACTATTTGGGTCTTTTTTGTTTTGTTTTTGGTGGGGTTCTTTTTGCTACTAAATTGTGTGAGTTCTCAATGTTTTAGATATTTGCAAATATTTTCTCCCATTCCATAGATTGTCTTTTCATTTTGTTGTTCTTTTCCTTTGCAGAGGTATTCGATCTCATTTTTGCATTGGATTGTTTTTTCCTAATACCCATCCGCAGCTATACCTCCCTATTTTCCTTGCCTAGAGTGAAAACATTGTAGGAAGGTCCTGTTTGTTTTATTGTTGACTCTATGACAAATGTCTCCTTTCCCCCCACATCCCCCCCTCCCAGCTTTGCTTTTCTCCACCCTGCTCTGCCTCCCCTAGGCCTTCACCACATTATTGTCTGTAGTGAAGGTCCTTTTTAAATGGACCCTTACCACTCAAATCTGTACCGTACATTCACTACCTGTTTGGCAATGCATTCCCCAATTGTTAAGAAGAACCAAAGGAGGCAAACTTGGTGACTTAATTTCCGGCTATACCAGAAAGTAGAAAGAATCTGACTAGCCTCCACATGCTTTGGGTACAAAAATGGTGAGAAAGATAAAAACATCAGTAAGATGGCTGGAAGAGGACAACATTCATTTGTTGGCTGAAATAATGGAAGTACCAGAATTTTTAGTTCATGCTAATCAAGTAACAATGCGAGATGAGGACAAGAGAAAGAATAAAGCAATAAATTATTCTTCTTTATCTTTTGCTGAAGATAGTTTTCATCTGTTTTGTATATTTGCCATGGAAACTGAGGTTACTGAATGAAACTTTTCTCCAAGTTAGAATAATCTAAAAATTATATGTGGTTTATACTTGTCCCACTTTTCTTCGATAGCTAAAATCTCCATTGTCTGCTTCGCTGTGGACATAGCATTCTCATTTTCTCATTTCATTTAAAATGATCAAGTTGTCTTTCATGTTAATTAGCTTTAAAGAAGAAAAAATATCTCTGGTCATGTAATAACCATCTCCAAATGGACATTATTTCATTAGCGTCATGCTTTGGAGACATAATGGCTGCTTGTTACGGAACAGCAAAGAGGGTAGAAATTAAATCCCAATGGGCCATTTATTAAAAAGGAAGTATAAAGTGTCCTGAAAAGCAAGGTCCTTTAACTAAATTTAATGATATTTTCCCCGTAAAATTGTCCTAATGTTGCTCTTGTAGTTCAAGCACATGTCCATTTTAATTAATTTGTAAATTCTTCACTCAAAAACCAATATCTTAAAAGGAAAAGATTAATGCTGATTAGACCTTATGAAAAAACAAACCTAAAACATCCGCCTTGATGTTTCTAATAAAATGCTATTGAGACCTATACATCTATTTTTGTGAATGTGTTCAACATTTTGTAAGAAAATAATATGTGAAAAGCTTGTGATGGCCACTGAAATATCAAATTTAATTATTTCATAGACACCAGTCGTTTTTAAAGCAAGTGTTCATTCCTTTAATATTGTGAATTCTGAAATAACATAAACTTGACCAGTTTAAAATGATTAACTAAGTCCTTTAGACATGAATTCTTTGTATTCTAAACACCCTTCTGGGGTGTCTTTTTTTTTTTTCTCTCTGCTGGAACATAGAAGTGTTTGCATGGTAGTTGGCTCTATTTTATTCCTATGAGGGGAAAACCTTCTAGCTATAAACCATAAAGAAGTCTAGTTATAATGTTTTGAATAAAAATATATTCATTCAACAAAAATTTTCTCAACTGTTTTCATATTCCTGGCACTATACCAAACCCTCTGAGAACAAATGTGAATACGCCAGACATGCTCTCCGCCCTTATAGAGTTTGAAAACTACTGCTATTACCTTATTCCTAAAAATATAATGACTATGTGTCATTTTTATGCTAGTTTGATTCATCTCATATTAAGTAATGAGACTGTATAATATCTCATTTTTACCATTTCAAAAACACACACACAAAAGATATAGGAAATTTTAAACATGGTAATAACCTAAGGTATACACTGTTACAGAAAAACCGGACAAGAACCAAACAGCGCTCTGAGAGTTTGGAGTTACACTTTATTCACCGAGGTGGGCTCAGGGAAATGAATCCAAATTCTAAGCCAAGCTACAAGCAGAACTTCCCTTTTTATGGAAGAGCCAGCCCTTTGTGCACTTGCTGGCGTTGGCCTTGAAAACTATACAGTTCTATCAATTAAAAAATGCACCTGGCATGGCATTGGGTGTATCTAGTCTCTGGCCTACAAGGTCAGACAGTTAAGTTTATCTCCCCCATTATTCAAGCAGGCTAGAAAGCAAAGTTACTTTTTCAGAATTAGATAGAGGCCATCCAAAGAATAGCAGAGAATTCCAAACAGTAGTTTTACAGAATAGGGGTTTTCCTTCACAACACTACTCATGAAATAGTGATCAAAGCATTATAAATTTTATAGAATTTGTAATCACTACATTTATGATATAATTCAATGATAAGGTATCTGATAAGATGATAATTCTATTTATATAACCACACTTCCTCAAAATCAGGAGTTGTATCTGTTGGGAAGTCTTTAAAGAGACCAACCCTCAGTCCAGAGTTTCAAGATTTGTTTCTGTTTCCAAGAATATAATGATATAATATAAATAAGTGGAGGAGGAAAGGCATCTCTTCCACTCTCCTATAAAAGTATGAATTTTTTAAATATGTATTTTATTGGTTTTTTACAGAGAGGAAGGGAGAGAGATAGAGAGTCAGAAACATCAATGAGAGGGAAACATCACATTGATCAGCTGCATCCTGCACACCTCCTACTGGGGATGTGCCCACAACCAAGGTACATGCCCTTGACCGGAATCAAACCTGGGACCTTTCAGTCCGAAGGCCAATGCTCTATCCACTGAGCAAAACCATTTATGGCAAAAGTATGAATTTTTTTAACCTCCTGAGATTTAGAAAATGATATTATGTAAATTAAGTATAAGGGAACATTGAGTAATTCAAAAAAATCCTTGAAAGCAGTTTTTTATTGAGATTAATTTTGTATATAGACATATTAAAATTTAGAGTTTAGTTATTTTAATACCTAATCAATAAATTCAAGAATGCCCTAGAAACTGCTTGGTATTCCACTAACTTTTAGTTCAGCTCAACCTTTCAATTCACCGTTACTAAGTCAGTAAAGAATTCTGCTGGTTGTCAAGGAAACTGTAATATAGAGAGGACTGAAAATGGTGATAATCTCATTTTCCATAACCCTGTAAACAAGAGGTAAACTAAATAGAGAAAGCACAAATGTATTCACTATCCCACTGGAGAAAATAGGTTTCAAATGATCCTACAAAGAGGTTCTTCAAAAAATGAGACATGTTTTACAGTAGGAAAAAAAGAAAAGCAAGAATCTGAAGGATTCTTTAGAGGTACTGGGGTAAATGAGGAAATAAATGGAACATGAAAGTATGGCATACAGTTATTACAAATGCAGGAGGTATTTTTTTCCTTATCTAATTTAAAAATTAGAATCACAGCCTGTAATTCTGCCCATATTACTTCACCTTCATTATACCGTGAGACAATTTCATTCAATAATACAACTTTCAGGAAGTTTTAATGAAAACAAAAATCTCAGCAGTAGCTTTTTCATATTTCATCAAATGGTCCTAGAAATATCCAGAGCTATCACTTTATTAAAATTATTGAATTAACTTAAATGTCCAAAAGTTTCAGTTTCTTATTTTCCCATTTTGAAGTTATAAGATGGGGGAGGGGTGGGAGAGGGAGGGAGGATCTTTGACCAAAAGATAGAGGAGGAGGAGGAGGAGGAGGAGAGGACGGCAAAAGCAAGTGTTGGCAATTATATTGGAATCTTAGCATGGTTCATTCTGATCATTTAAAAATTCAAGTAAAAGTTCAGAGTAGAAATGGAACAGGAAAAAGAAAATATGCAAAATATTGATAGAAAAGAAACCAAAATCAACTTTCAATTATTTGACAATTTAGATCCAAATGGATCCCACATAGATAGCTGTTGTAACAACAGTTGTCTATAAGATATAAATTAGCTTTCAGCTATATTCAACTAAACACATATTACATACACTTTCCATGGTCCTGTTTCACACGGCTAATATCCACCTCTATGAACACTAAGACTAAGGCTCTGGAGGCCCAAAGCTTGCTCCATATTTCTCCCAGGCTTCCCAGCCCCTCCCTTCACAAGTAGCCAGCAGAGAATTAATAAATGCTCCCAAAACAGAAGTAAAATAGACAGGAATGGGTGTAATATTCTTCAAGAGAGAGTAGAGAGGTACATTTTGGGTCTTGAATTCTTTGCTTGTTCTAATAGAGTGATGGGACTCAGGACACACTACCCCAAAGTGTGGCAGCTTGCAATATTGAACATTTTAAGCTGAAGGAGTTTGAGAAAACAGGAGAAGCAGGAAGGCCAATAAGACCTACCACCACCACCACCACCACCACCGCCATCACCACACACCCCTGTGACTGCCCTTCAGGAATAGGTTACAAAACCCTCTTTTGAGAGGGACCCTCCCTACACCCAGAGAAAAGGAGCACCCTTATCTCAGAAGACAAAGCAATTCCAAGAAGGATCTGAACAGGGTGTGCTAAATTTTTTTCCAAATTGTACAATTACCTTATATTCTTTGACCTATCATATTTCTATAAACTGTCCACTCTTTATCAAACCTAACATAAAAATACTCAGTTTTAACCATTTCTTGGGTCTTCATTTCCATATGAAGGCAGCCATGTCACATGAAAATTATATTAAATAAATGTTTAGGCTTTTCTCCTGTTAATCTTTGTAAGTTTATTTTCAAGACTCAGCCAGAGACCCTAAGAGACATATTTTCCTATCTTCCAAAACTGACTTTTAAAGTGTCCTTCTCATTGAATGGTTCTCATTTAAAACTAGAAACCTCTTAAAGATTGTTGTTAACAGAGTTATCAAGAGGGTTTAAAGATTTAAAAGGAAAGTTTAAATCTATTTAGGTTACTTGGAATTCCTTTGATAGATTTTCTTTAAAAAGAAGAAAGCAAAGGGAAATGGAATGATGTAATGTGCATAGGCTTTCTCTAGACTAAAAATGGCCCTTCACAAAGAAAGTCTGATGTCCCACATATTTTCTTAACAACCTGTCTAAACTGCTATGTGACAACGGAGCCACTCGTCAGCTGCCTTTGAAGTATGGTAGTGTTACAGTTAAGCCCCTCTTGTACTGGGGAAATGGAACCAACTGTGGTCGAGGGTAGTCTAGGGTATGGGGCAAGTTAATATTAGTAGTCGGGGCAACAGGGCAAGTTGATATTATTAGCTAGGGAAACAGGGCAAGTTTATATTACTAGCTGGAGCAACGGGGCAAAGTTGATTAATAATACCTTGGTAACGGGGCAGTATTGATTAATGTAGCCCTGTTAACTTTGTGTCTGTATCCCAGGTAACTTTGTGTGTGTTTAGCCAACCATTGTATGGTTTTTGGGAATAAAAGGCTGGCCTGGAACCAGGGTCGACGCTGTCGTAGGAGAACACACCTACCGCAGTCCCTGGCCAGCTTTTCAATAAATCCTCACTTGCTGCTTAAGACCTAATTGGAGTTGGTGGTCTTACTCTCATGAATGTTGGTCCATAACAGTAGCAATCATCTCAGGTAGAAACTATAGTTTAACTTTAACCCTGCTGTTTGGCTTCTGTACTTATTTGCTTTGTTTAACAATAGAAAAGTTATTTTGATTTTCTGAATTATATAAATCATCCCATTCGATTAAATACCCTATTGATTGTAATGTGAAATCCCATTTGTAGTGGTCATACTGGTCTTAGAAAGCACATTTTCCTTTGCCTCGGAAGGACAGCACAGTTATCCCAAGGTCAGAGGGCTCCAGTTAACGTGTCCCTGTTGACTCAGTGTTCCAGAGACCCCAAAACTATAATTTAGATAACATACTTAAGTCTGACCAGGTTCCTCATTCCAGACCTGAGGGCTCTAGATAATGTGTTTCTGACAATTCAGTGATCCGGAGACCCAAAACTGTAATTTAGATAACATGCTGCTTCTGCTTCTGTAAACTGCTTTTTTTGCAAACCAGGTTCCTCATTCCAAACCTTGAGATGTAATCAATACCTTTGTGATCTTTGCCTATATAAGTCTGGTTTTGCCACCATCTTATCACTATGAGATTTGGGAAAGCAAAATGGCCCCTCATAGTCCTGGATTGCAATAAATGTGACTCTTTAATTCGACTTCTTGAGGCGTCCTTCTGTGATTCACGGGGTACATTACAACACCTTGTTTCCTCAATACCCACCTGTATGCTCCACATCTCAGCACTCTCCACAGCTCAGTCTTACTGGGGCTCATACCTGCTGGATGAGCACGAAAGGGAAGGACTCTGTTGAATTTATGATGAATTTCATGCCCAGATACTGATACGGGATTTTTGGACTGGAACAAGCAGTGTTCCCCTGGGCAGGATGGTTCCTGGGCTCTTTGTCAAGAGTCGAAAAATGAATCCACAGGCAGATGATGATATAGCAAAGGTGGAAATTTATTGAAGAACAAGTACAGACTCCCACGTGGGGAAGGGGAAAGAATCTCACAGCTCAGACTCCCACGTGGAGAGGGAGAAAAAGTCCCACCGTGTTCCTCCTTCCACGGTTTATAAAGGCTGCAAGTCCCCCGTGTCCTGATATCCCCTCTGATTGGTCAATATTCCCTTTGATTTGGTCACCATAGCAGCTCCTGAGCTCAAAGGTCAAACCTCACATGGAACATATGAGGCCCTCCTCCCTCATTGTTCTCCCATTCCTTCTGGGATTTCTTCCTCATTCTTTATTTTGTAAATATAGACCTTTTGGCTACTCCAGTTCCCTTGTCTTATGGAAATATAACTGCTGCTGCTCCCTTGTCTTATGGAAATGTAACCTCTCCCAGCTCCATAGCCCTGTGTGTTTTCCATGGGACCCCTTAATTTCTAAAATTTCCTAAACCTGCCTATTTCACCCCTAAAAATTCCTATTTTACCCCAAAAACTCCTTTCAATGCTAAATTATTTTTTTCAGTTTTGTATAGTTTCAATGTTTTTATAGAAAAAAGGAGAGTAATTATAAATCTAAGTAATAGTGATAATAATAAGATCTGTATATTGCTCACTATGTATAAATTAATTTTACATTTTCTCTTCTGATCATGATACAGATGACATTAATTGGCAGTATAGAAACCTAGATAGTATTGTAGAAGGATAATGAAACCAAGGAGAAATGAAGAGATTTTTCATGCACAAGCTGTTGAACAAAGCAAAACAAGATCCTTTTAAATAGGGAATGTTTCCAGATGTTATTTCGCTCAATTTCTTTAAGGAACAGAGTGTTGGGTCACAGGCAAAGATCAGCAATGATCCTAAAACATGGCAATGGAAAGAAGAGCCAAAAACGAATTACGTATTTCCTAAAGCTGGAAAACACGCTCTAAATTAAAAATATATTATTAGTCACAGTCATGAGATCAAAAATGTAACTGCTAAAGAAACAAAATGTTCTTGCTTCTCCCTGAATTTCCTGTGTAATAAAACCTAAAACACAATGATATGTAATTCCTACGTATCCAGATGTTTCATCAGAGGACTACCAAGAATCATGCAGACATTACGGATGCCACTTTAATATGAATTCTATATTTTAAGAGGAATTCCTCATGGATGGAAAAAAAGAATAAAGTTATTTCAGGTTTTTGAAGGAAAATATTGGAATAATGCCATTTTGCCAGAATCAGCAATTTGGCAAATGCAGGTCTCACAGAACAAAACAAAACAAAAAAAGCAATTTTGTAATCAAATAAGTTGCCAGCATGAAACATCTGTCACTTCACCCTTAACCCCGGACTCTTTTTCTCTATGACGTTTTGAGGTTCAATATTTCTATTAAGCTGTAAATCACCTGTTTTTTCAATATTTCCGCTTCACTAACAGTATTACTGCAATACCAAAGAAACAAATCTCACAAGATCCTTACAAGGGCATTTTTACAAGATTTCCCAAGTAAAATATATTGACATTGATTCCCAAAAGCTTGAAACTTCTTCATTTGTTTATCCCATCCTGTTTCCCTGTCTTAGCCTGTCCCACAGACTCATACCTTGTTTTGCTTGCTAGGTCTCTCTTTTACTGTCTTATAGCGATTTCCTGAGACTAGTGTGACTTGAGTATTGGACCTTTAGGATAACTGAGATTCTTTAATTTATGAGTAAGGAATGTTCTTAATATGATCAATTAGAATTAATCATTGCAGGTCTCAGTTCTCTTTAGCTTTTTCTTTTCAAAGCCCAAAATTAAAATTTAACTCATTAGGAAAAAAAGCAATCATGTGGCTTTTTTTTTTTTTTTTTCCCACAAACAATCATTCCCTTGGGGTGCTTTCCCAGAGAGGAATAAAGGGAAAGGGCCCATTTGCAGGTGGAACAAATAATGATGGCTTATAATGACCATGACCATAAGCACCAGCCCATGGGGTCTAGGGCTTTGAATAAATCATGTTGGGCCTAATGTGACACAGGCAGTGGGTCCTAATAGGTAGCAGGCAGAGGACCTAATGAGAAATGCAGTAATTTTTGTCATGACTTTCCATTAAGATGTGGTTTGCTTTCTGTGGTACTGCTTGTAGTGGGCTCCAAGAACTCTCTCATATTATGCACATGCTTGTGTTCTCTTATATCTAAACTTGGGGATCACTAAATGTTACTGAGGAAAACCAAGAAGACAATTACAGCTGAAATATGTGAAGAAGACCTAAACAAATAGGCAGTCTATTCTAGTCTGAGTAAGTAGTCTGAGCCTAAGAGATTAACAATTATTGTTGGGAGGGTTGTTGGAAACATTCGACAAATCCCTTTCTGTATAAAATGTTTCCTGAATTGAATTCTGAATTCTATAGCAGATGTTTATGAAATTGATGATATCATCTTATCTTCTCAATTTTTACATAAGGAAAGAAAGAATATCACTCTTTGATCCATAAATTATAATATTCTAAGGACAGTTTTGTCTACACAAACAAAAAAATCATAAATCATATGGATTCAACCAGTCTTTTGAAAAAAGAGCAAATAAAAACAATGTTAGCATGTTTAAAAAACAATTAAAGACTAGGATTGAAAATTGATTATTTGGTTAAAATAAATTGTACGTTCTATAAAGCAATGATGATTTTGTTAGGTCATTGGGGGAAAAAAACTTCAGAAGAATTAGTTCCTTAGCATTTAGATTTAGGTACTAAATATGTTAAGTTGAAGCAAAAAATAGACTAAAATTCACAGAGCAGAACACACCGTATTGAAATTTACTGTACTTCCTATTGTTCCAATTATTAGCAAGTTTTTATTTTTAGTTACTCCCAATGAAATTAGTTATGACAGTAAATAATAGTATATTTGTAGCAAGTGTTTCAAAGTTAATGAGATTATAAAGATAATTTTTATCACATGCCTTCCCTAGAAAGCCAGTAGATTAATAACTAAATAGGAACGTCACCCACGGCTTAGCTGCCAGGAAGAATTATGTAAACTAATTAAACAAAAGACCTTGGAGGATAGTGGTCCCATTTACAATTGTAATAAAAAGGAGGGGAGAAAAGATTCTGCAAAGGAAAAAATAAACAGATTCTTTTATGTGCTAACTATTTACCTTTATAATAAATACATCAAAACTAAGAAAGGAGGGAGCTAATCAAATGTTTTCAGAGAAAGACAAAATTGAAAATAAACATATAAGAAAAAATTAGGAAACAAATTAATAAAAATAAACAATTTTTAAAAAACATTTTATACCTAATAAGTTTGCAAAATAAAAATATCTATGCTGGTAATAGCATAAATAATTGATAAACATTTATGTACATTGATAGGCTTTAGAAATCATTTATACTATGTGTTCCAAAATTATATAAATGTTAGAATGTTAGTATCCTTGATGCAGTAATCTCTCACTCCAGGGAATTTTTCTAAGTATTATAAAAAAACTAGAGGCCTGTTGCAGGAGGATTCTTGCAACAATAGGGCTTCACTCCCATCTCTGCAGCTCCTACCCCACCTGTCTCTGTGGCTCCTACTCCGCCGCTACCTCAGCTCCATTGTTTGGCTTCCTTCTACGGTGTCTTCAGTCTTCACTCCCAGCAGGTATATGCAAATTAGCCACCATTTTTGTTGGCGGTTAATTTGCATATCGTGCTGATTAGCCAATGGGAGGCGTATCAAAGGTATGGTCAATTACCATGTTTGTCTGTTATTAGATAGGATGTATTATACTCATTGCAGATTTATGGTAGCAAAAAAACCCTAGTAATTTAGCAATAGGTAATGATTAGTTAAACTTTGGCTTATAAATTTGATGGAAAGGTACTGGGCAATAATGAAAATGTTATTTATGAGGATTCTGTAGCAACATGTCATATATAAGATGTCCCCCAAAAATGTATTCACACACTTTCAATACTTATAAAGGCAGTGTTTGTTAAAATATATTTCATTTTCAAAATTGAGCTATTAGCTGTTAAATTGTGCACACATTTTTGGGGAACACCCTCTGAAAGCAGCTGTTGAAAACCTGTATAGCTACAGAGAATAAAAAAGATTGTGGAAAAATTAAAAACTGTGAATGGAAATATTACTAATTCTAAATATAATATTTGTTCACATTTTGTTCTAATGTGTGTGGCTAGAAAGTTAATAGAAGCAGAGGCTTCTATTGGAATTCAATCATTTCAAGATCGGAAAATATCAACTTTACTAGCTAACCCTGCAATGCAACTTATGTCAAAAACAGCACTCTTCAATTACATATTGAGGAGAAAACTGGTCTTGCAAGGCGTGTCAGGCCATAAAAACTGTGAACAATGCACTGCCCTCGCGGTGGGGGTTGGGGAAGGTCATTATCGCTGGCCCCAGGACAGATCATCAACACCTGGGGGCCTTCCTGTAAGCCCAGGAAAGGGGGTGGGAACCATATCTGCAAGACAAAGACCCCAGAAGGTTATAAAAAGTGAAGCCCTCTGCATGTTTCTTCACTCTGATTTGGAAATTATTTCCGGAGTCCACTAGTGTTAATAAACGGGATCCTTCCCTTTCTCTAGGAAGCGTGCTTGGTATTTCTTTGGTCTTCTGTGACAATATGTGCTGTGAAATTATGTTCAATAAAATACTTGGTCATTGCCAAATGGTATGTACATGAGGTTTAACTGGATTTCTTAACCAAAATAATTGGAATGTTTTGGATTCTAGAGCAAGAAGCTGAGGCCTGGTGCCGGTGGAGAAAGAAAAGGCAACACAGGCGGAACCAGGCTGCTCTAATTAGACGCCATCTCTAGGTCTTAATAGGGAGGATGTAAAACCAATACCAGAACGCTTCTCTACATCACTTATAATTTTGTCCTACATAATACCTTCTATAATTTTACCTGTATGAGTATGTGTAAAAATCGCCGTAGGAATTTCGTTAGAATACAAGCTCACCCTGCCTGCACAGATTCTTTCATTACTGTCTAAAAAGCCCAAGTTAATGATTTGCCTCTTATTACCCATAAATATCCAAACCAAGCATTAGAACAGGGGTCAAAAGCTAAGATCTTGGGGGCTAAATCTGGCTTGCAAGTTTCTGTTTGAGTGGGCACAGTGTTGATAAAAGTTTGGTTTGGAATGTCTTACGGTGCAGCAAGCAATCTGGACCAATTCATACCTTTTTGTTACTTGCCTGGATCCCAGAGTTGATACATTTCACACAGAATTTTAGGACCCAGAACTAGTGGGATATTGACTGTGATCAAAGTCCTGGGAATCCTCCAGGCTAGGGCTCCATAATTTATTGGTAGCTCAGTTTTCCCTTCAAGGCTGGGGCTGTGGCTGCTGAGTTTGATTTCCCCAAAGCAATGTGGTTGCTGAGTTTGGAAGGTGGGATGGTCTCACTCCTGCCATTACTTTCCTTAGTCCAAGGGGCAGGATACTTTGTAGCTGTTGTCTGAAATCAAACCCTTAGTACAAGGTTGGAATTAATCAGCTTTTGGTCAGCTGAGAAAGCAGCTGGGAGCCCTTATCCTCTTTCTCTGCCTCCTACTGAGAGAGGTAGCTTTTCACAACCCTTAATTACTATTAGGCAGTAATATTCAAACATAATGATGTTGGCATTATTGATAGTATAAGGAGAGTTCTCTGCCCTTATTTAAAAGAAAAATATGATAATTTGAAACATTTTGCAATTAGGCATGCATTTTATTTAACACCTTTCACCTGAGAATCTCAGAGGTTTATAGAAATTAGCTTGTTAATGTTTAATGAGTGAGGTATTTTTATTCTTAGAGCCTACAGACCACATATAAAAATCATAAATAAAATTTCAAGATATAAAAGAAAAGGCTAGAATAATAAAAAGATATAAAATGCATTGTCCTTTCAGGGGCTTTAAATCTGCCCAGTCAGAGGGAACATTGCATTTAATAGATAAACGCCTCCGTGGGGCCCAGACTATGATAAAGCATGTGTTCTCCCTCTAGCATCTTTTCACAACTGGGTTTAAATAATAATCGCTTTCCTGTGTACCAAGAGCATCTGTTACTTAGGCATCTTTAACTCTTTGGTGACATCTACTGTACCAAGGGGGGAATGCTGTGGAATCACTCTATATCCAGAGAGCATCTAGAATTTATTTCATTTTATATTATTTTTGTACTTGCAATGCTACAGCTTCTTGGATACTTCCCTTCACTATAAGTTAGCCTCATTAAAACAATTTAAGGATATTAAAATAATTTCCATATGCAATGCATCATAAAGGCTTAGAAAAACTGGTCTGTGCTGACAAATTCTAACTTAATTTTTTGGTAGTTTAAAGAGGTCATTTCAATTTAAAGACTTTACTAAACCTCTGTTCAAATATTAGAAAAAACATTAAAGTTTATTTTTTTACACTGAATATTTTTATTTAGAATTTAGCTTAAAGTGACCTTAAATCATGTTGTGTTATGCCCAGATTTCAAGATTCCCAAGAGCCCACCAGGGAGCCAGCGAGTCCGATGCAAAAGCAAAGAGTCCTTCATTTCAAACTAGTTCGGCTCCCCGACCACACTCACCGATGCAACGGTAAGCCCAGTGGCAGAGAGAGCGAAGCCTGATGGGACGAGGGGTTTTATAGGGGGGTGGAGTAAGGGCAGGAGAGGGGACTGTGGGCCCTGCCGATTGGCCAGGTCTGAGTCGGTGTCTCATTACACAGGATGTAATCATATTGATGGCGTGCACTTCCCTTGATTATCATTGGTTAGTCCAGAGAAATCCTGGGCGTGGCCAGCAGAGGCCTGGGCCTCCAGGAAGAAGCCCCGCCGAGCACATGGCTCTGCCCAAAAATGGAGGACCCAGGGCAAGATGGAGGGCGCAGTCCTCGCCCCTCCACTGAGAACGTGGGGAAGGGCGGGGGCCGTGCGTCCGCAGGTCTCCACTCGCATGGGAAAGGAGGCCGTCCCGGGATGGGCCGGTGGCTCTGGGTGGCTGCAGCCTGGGCAGTCCCCACCGTCCCCCCGTCCGCAGGGCCATGCGGGGCCTCCTAGCTCAAGTGCGGGTGGGAGCCGAGCGCACCTGCCCTCCGGCGAACTGTCCTGTTCCCTCCCTCCCGAGCTCCCTGGCCCCACACCGCAACCCCGGCTCCGACAGCCCGCCTCCTCGCCCCTCGATAGGCGTCCTTCCCCAAAGGCCGCAGGCTGCTCCCCAACACCCAGGAGCCCGGGGTGCCGTTCCCCTGCTGGAGGGGGCTTAGGCCGCCCCTGCTCCCCCAGAGCCCTGGGCCTGCCCCCTCTCCGCGGCCCTCGGCCTTCCCGGGCAGGAAACTAGACTGGGGGCGGCCAACCCAGCGCAGGTGCCAGGAGACGGGCAGGGGAACACCTGGACCGACCACGGGGAGCACTGAGCATCAGGGCCTCTAGGTTGAGGTCTCGCCCTTTCATTCGCTTATATATGATTTTTACAGTTAGACCAATGTCTCATCTCCTCTAATAACTTAGAAAGTTTTATAAAATGGTGGTAGAGCCTGGGCGGTGTTGCTCAGTGGTTGAGGGGCAACCCATGAACCAAGAGGTCACTGGTTCTATTCCTGGTCAGGGCACAAGCTCCAGCCATGGGTTCGATCTCCAGTAAGGGGCATTCAGGAGGCAGCCGATCAATGATGTTTCTCTCACATTGATGTTTCTTTTTTTTTTTTAAGTTGATATTTAGATTCATTTTCCTATATTTAAAGGCAACTACTTCTGAGAGTTGATTAAAATGCTTTTAATAGTATAATAGTAATATTTACAGTAGAATTTGGATTTTAAAGGAAATCAAATCTTCTAATTGGTTGTCAATTTTTTCTCTACTAGCTCTACAAAAAGCACAATTGCCTGGTATGCACTAGAAGTAAGCATCATTTATCCTCCTAATTATGCTCTACTTATTCCACAGCTGGTGGTTTACAAAAGTCAAACATTTCGTTTCATAGTGCATGATTATAACTTGGAAATTCTTTCATAGGTATTTGATAATTCAACAACAAAGTAAATTTTTTTTATTAAGTATTTATTATATACAGGCACTTTTACGTTTGTAACATGTGACAAGATGGGATAATTTCCAAAGAAAACCTCAAAATAGGAGGGTCCCATGTTCCATACACAACCTATTCTCACCCACTGTGCTATGAGGTGAGAAGAGAGGAGATCTCCCCCATTGACCATGGTTTCCCAATTCTGTTTTTTTTGTTTTGTTTTGTTTTGTTTTGTTTTGTTTTGTTTTGTAGAAAAGCAAGCAAGAATTTATTAGCTGCAGAAAAAACACACTTAGGACAGTGAAACTAGGGAGGACATAAAAGAAATAGCAAGAGAGCCTAGGCTGGGCTGCTTTGGCTCACTGGTAAGTCAGAGAAAAGGGGGCCTTGGAGACAGGTTCAAGGGGTTAGCCTGGGAGCTGCCACTGCCCATTGCTCTCCTGTTACAAGTCTCCTGGAGTCCCTTGGAGTTTAGGAGAGTGTGCCTTTGGGGGAAGGAGAGGGTGAAGGCAATGGCATGGGAGTGCTCCCTGAAGGGAGAGCATCTGATTTTCCAATTCTTCAAAACAAACAAACCAAAACTTCATTTTTTTCAATCTGTCCATTTTAATCTAGTGAACAGACAGTCATTTCAAGTTCACTCTAAAATAGAAAGCATATATGGTTGAGTTAAAAAAAAAAAAAAAAAAAGCTAGTCTCTATAATATTACATGAACAGGATGAAACTATTAGGCAATTTCTTCCCCATTGTGATTTCTTATCCAGTCTCCAGTATTTGTAAAGCAATGACCCTGAGGCCCAATAACTGCTTAAAAAAATAGCTCATGTCAATTAGTCTGTCATTTTTATAATTATAATTATTTGTAATTACACTAGAGGCCTCGTGCATGAAATTCAGCGTCCCTTAGCCCGGCCTGCACCCTCTTGCAGTCCAGGAGCCCTCAGGGGATGTTCAACTGACGGCTTAGGCCTGCTCCAGAGGACATCAGCTGGACATCCTTAGCGCCAGCTGTGAGCCTGGCTCAGGCTTCTGTCTGAGCGGCGCTCCCCCTATGGGAGCACACTGACTACCAGGGGGCAGCTCCTGAGTTAAGCATCTGCCCCCTGGTGGTCAGTGCACATTATAGCAACTGGCCTTTCTGCCATTTGGTTGATTTGCATATTAGCCTTTTATTATACAGGACTAGAGGCCCGGTGCACAAAAATTTGTGCACTCGGGGGGGAGGGGATCCCTCAGCCCGGCCTGTGCCCTCTCGCAGTCTGGGACCCCTCGGGAGATAACGACCTGCTGGCTTAGGCCTGCTCCCGGGTGGCAGAGGGCAGGCCTAATCCCTAGGTGCATCCCCTGGTCGGGCTCAGAGCAGGGCCAATTGGGGAATTGGGGCGCCGCCCCCTGTCATACACAGAGCAGGGCGGATTGGGAGGTTGCGATGCCACCCTCAGTCACGCTCAGGGTAGGGCCGATTGGGGGGTTGGGGCACCGCCCCCTGTCACACTCAAGGCAGGGTCAATGGGGAGGTTGCGGCGCCACCCCCTGTCACGCACAGAGCAGGGCCAATCAGGGGGTTGGGGCCCTGCCCCCTGTCACACACAGAGCAGGGCCCATCAGGGGGTTGGGGATCTCCCCCATGTCACACACAGAGCAGGGCGGATAAGGGAGTTTGGGCACCACCCTCTATCACCCACAGAGCAGGGCTGATCAGGGGGTTGGCGTGCCGCCACTGTCACACTCAGGGCAGGGCCGATGGGGAGGTTATGGCTCTACCCCATCACACACAGAGCAGGGCCCATGGGGTGGGGGGTTGGGGCGCCGCCACTGTCACACTCAGGGAAGGGCCAATGGGGAAGTTATGGCTCTACCCCGTCACACACAGAGCAGGGCCCGTGGGGTGGGGGGATTAGGGCACTGCACCCTGTCACACACAGAGCTGCAGGGCGATCAGGAGGTTGGGGAACTCCCCCCTATCAGGCACAGAGCAGGGCCAATCAGGGGGTTGGGGCATCTTCCCCTGTCACGAACAGAGCAGGGCCGATAGAGAGGTTGTGGCCCCGCCCCCTGTCACACACAGAGCCACAGGGCGATCAGGGGGTTTGGGCGCTGCCCCCTGTCACGCTGATCCCGGTGCCTGGAGGCCTCGCGGCTCCACTGATCCCGGTGCTGGGAGGCATATTACCCTTTTACTATATAGAATAGAGGCCTGGTGCATGGGTGGGGATGGCTGGTTTGCCCTGAAGGGTGTCCTGGATCAGGGTGGGGGTCCCCACTGGGGTGCCTGGCCAGCTTGGATGAGGGGATGATGGCTGTTTGCAGCTGGCCACACACCCTTCAGGGTGGGGGTCCCCACTGGGGTGCCTGGCCAGTCTGGGTAAGGGGCTGAGGGCTGTTTTCAGGCTGGGACTGAAGCTCCCAAACGCTCCTTTTTTTCTTTTCTTTTTTCTTTTTTATTCTGAGCCAGCTTTAGCTCTGAGGCTCCAGCTCTTAGGCCTCCGCTCCTGAAAGCAGGTATCTGGTTTGTTTAGGTTCTACAATCGAAACTCTGTATCAACTCCAGGTCTGAGATCCCGGCTAGCTGAAAGCTGGTTTCTGGGGTTTTGTTTAGCTTCTATTTTTGTAACTATGTTTCAAACTGCCAGCTCAGAGGCCTACAGCGGCAGGCGGGGAACGTTGGAGTCCGTCACTGAAGCATGCAAGCCTCATGTTAGTTTCAAGCTGCCTGGCTGCCGGCCGCCATCTTGGCTGACAGTTAATTTGCATATCGCCCTGATTAGCCAATGGGAAGGGTAGCGGTCGTACGCCAATTACCATGTTTCTCTTTTATTAGATAGGATGTGTAATTATTAATTAATTATTTTCTAAATATTTATTGGCAAGGTTGGTATGCTCTGTGAACAATAAAATATATGCTCCTTCTCAAGGGTTTTCAGCCTAGAAAAAGGATGCACCAACAGTTAAAACAGAATGTGCTAAGTCACAATCTGAGATGTATAGCAATGAGGTTAGCCTTTATAAGCAAGAGTACTTCCAGCTGAGGGAATCAGAGGAAAATTTATGGAGAAAATGATCGTTCGATCAAATATGAGGGATGTGTGCATTTTCAAAGTGTTGGTGTGGGTATTCTAAGCAAGGAGGAATTCAAGAGCCTGGTCAGGTCAGAGGCAGAAAGGCCTGGGCATGCGCCTGACACTAAGTGGCCCTGACACTGAGCAGCCGGGTATGTCAGCTCACTGGAGTCTTAGTGGCTACAGAAGGAGCAAGTAGGAACAGAGTCTGAGCCACCTCACAAAGGGCTCTGACTTGCAAACTAAAGAGTTCAGATGTTTTACCCAGGATAGTTGAGTTCCTATTCCAGATGCCTGGTTCATGGAAGGGAAGTATCTTCAAATCAAACTTTCTAATAAACGTTTCAGCTTCATTGCAAATCTGTTGTTCTGGATTGGGCTTTCCCCAGTTTCACTCTTTCTATACTTTTTATTTCTTCCTGAGCTTAGACTAAGGTTTTTCAGCTAGTTATTAGCCACAGTTCTTTCACAAAATTACAGATTACAGACAACCACCATTTTGCTGTGGTAAGTTATTTTTTATGGTCACTATCATTTTTAAATACATATCCCTTTCCCAATATGTCCTATCATGTTCAGCCTTGGACTTTTCCTCACCACTTCTGGTAAGTAACAGAGTATTCTGGGAACATATCCATCATCTTCTGTGACCACAGAAGGCTGGGAAGTAGCCGCCTAGAAACAGGCGGAGATGCAGCAGACAACATCAGCCAGCTTACTTTCTGTCACCAAACTTTAAAAAAAGAAATACCTCACAGTCACTTTCTCTTAAAGTTTGAAATCATACTTTCTGTGACCTGTCAATAAAAAAATATAAATAGCATATTGGAAATGCCTAATATATAAGTACAAAAACACTCAGAGCTAATTAAATTCAGTTGACAACTCTACTGCAAATTATATATATATATACACTTTGAGATTCTGCTTAGAATTTAATTTTCATCCTAATTCTAGGGTGAAAATCCTATTTCATAATTCTAGAAATAACTAACCATTTTTTACTAGAGCAAGTTTTGGGTTCTCTACTCTACCCAAACCAAGTTTTGAGTTTATAGTCTAAGAGTTCATATTTTTTTTCATTTTATCATTCTTCTTCTTCTTCATTTTATCATTATTCTTCAGCATATTAGTAAAATTAAATCAACATCTTTTTTTTTTTAAGTTTACAGTCTCTAACTTCACACAATCTATGGAAGATAAGTAAGACAAGTTCAACTGACAGGAGTATAGAGATATTTCACATTTCTATACTGCTTTTATCAGGCAACTTAGTTTCAGCTCTGTACAAATCTATGGTATGTAAATAGATGAAATGGCTACAAAGAGGACATGGTTCTCTCTATAATCCAATTATAATCTCTGCTAGAGGCCAGGTGCACGAAATTCGTGCACAGGGGGGTGGGGGGATCCCTCAGCCTGGCCTCTCGCAATCCAGTACCCCTTGGGAGCAGTCAGATATCCCTCTTGCAATCTGAAACCACTGGCTCCTAACACTCACCTGCCTGCCTGATTGCCCCTAACCACTCGCCTGCCTACCTGATTGCCCTTAAACACTCTCCTGTCTTCCTGATTGCCCCTAACCACTCTGCCTGCCTGCCTGATCACCCCTAACCACCTCTGCCTCAGCCCCCACTACAGCGGCTTCATCGAAAGGATGTCCAGAATGACATCTGGAAGGTCGTTCGGCTGTCCAGTCTAATTAACATATTACACTTTTATTATTATAGATAATATATAGACACTCTAAACTGGTTTATCCCCACCTGCTTGACTCTCCC
Organism: Myotis myotis; assembly: GCF_014108235.1. Taxonomy (NCBI): domain Eukaryota; kingdom Metazoa; phylum Chordata; class Mammalia; order Chiroptera; family Vespertilionidae; genus Myotis; species Myotis myotis. The sequence goes on along the minus strand of NW_023416313.1, from coordinate 60,393,096 downwards.
TCAGATTGTCAGGACTGCCATCTACTGGCAGAGCAGGTTGCCCCTGAGATGATAAGAATGATCATGTAACTTATTGACCAGATCAGGACACTTTTTTGAAAGTGAAAAGAATACTTTTTCTTACATAGTTATCATAAACTATATGTTTTTATCTAAAAGTAAAAATTAAATGTCTGTATAAACTAACACAACAATTGTAAAACTTTATAGTCATTTCCTGAACATTAAAAGATAACTTAAGCAGAATAAATATCCTGCTAAACGGCAGACATTGTCATAGGGCCTTATATTGTTCCAGTAGATTTGTCCTCAAGATAATAAGTGCCACAGGGGCCAATAATGGCAAAGCTACGTGTCTCATATAGAACACTGTCTGATAAGCCAAACTTGCAATATCTGAAGTAGATATCTGTGATACATTCTAGACTAAATGTCTCACAACTTAATGGTATTATTGGTTTAAGGCAGTGGGAGATCAGAGGCCACTAGCTCGGACCTTCCTCAGAAATTTTAACCAAAATACAGTATTTCCAGCCAGAAATAGGACTTAAAAGATGGAAGCAATATCCTCAAGTAATAAAACAAAACAAAACCTAAGTCTTTCCATGTTGCTTAGAATTGTGATCCACAATCACAAGTCCTAATTCTTATTTCAAGTGACAACAAAGCTGTCCCTATTACTGCTCTAATTTAAAAATGTCTGAGGACATTCAACTCCATAATGAACCGAAGTGCCCTTCAGTATTGCACTACAATGGTATTCACAGTTAGTTCAAAATAAGTTGAAAATTGGTAACTGAAATATTTAATAGATCTTTTTAAAAAATCTTTGACTTTTGAATACTTTTTTGAGAATTGTGATTATTACACACAGGAGGATATTGAAATTTATCCTTATAAATGCAAAGGACAAATTAAATGAGAATACCATTGTCATAAACATTTATTTTTATAATTGTACTTCAGAATATCTCAACTTGGAAGCAAAATTTATGGTGAAATTAAATTGGGTGAAATATTCAAAAGAATGAAAAAGAGACAATGCATTTGATGGGTTTTGTCTAGTAAAAGTATTTGCTGAAGAAAGGTGCCCTGAAGAGAAGCAAAAGAAGTAACTGTGAATTTATTTGGATGGAAATATGCACACATTTCAAGTTGAAAAAAATCAAAATTCAGAAGACTCTCCATTTAACAGAATTTATACTAAATTGAACAAATGCATAATTCTGGGTTTCACCCTACCAGGAACTACTGCATAGTAGCTGTGTGACTTTATCCTATAAAATTCACCTTTTCCCTTTGTAGAATAGGGCTAGCAACAGTACTTGCCTCACAGGTTTTTGTTTTGTTTGTTTGTTTGTTGTTGTTTTGTGAGGCTTAAGTGACATTATGAATATGATGGATTTATTACAGAGACCAGCATAAAATATGTGCTCAATAAATTCAGACGTTATTAGTTGTATTACTATCATCATTTCCTCTCCTTTAACCCTATAAAGAGAACAAAATTATGGGACAAGCTATGTGTCTTAATATCACAATGAGGATAAATGTGGGGAGGAAGCACTTAGTAATCAAATTATAATTTAAAGCTGTGCAAAGAAGAGATGTTATTGACTATATTCCTTATGCTGTACTTTATATCCCCATGACTATTTTGTAACTATCAATTTGTACATATTTTTTAAAATATATTTTTATTAATATCAGAGAGGAAGGGAGAGGGAGAGAGAGATAGAAACATCAATGGTGAGAAAGAATCATTGATCAGCTGCCTCCTGCACGCCCCCTACTGGGGATCGAGTCTGGAACCAGGCATGTGCCCTGACCAGGAATCAGTCATGACCTCCCAGTTCATAGGTTGATGCTCAAACTCTGAGCCACACCAGTGGGGCCCAATTTGTACTTCTTAATCCCTCTACCTTTTCACCCAGCCCCATCAACTTCCCTTTGATTTGGCAACCATTAGTTTGTTTCCTTTATCAATGAATTTGTTTCTGGTTTGTTTATTTTGATTTTTAGATTACATATATAAGTGAAATTATATAGTATTTGTCTTTCTCTGTCTGATTTCATTTACCATTACCCCTTCTAGGTCAATCCATATCAATGCAAATGGTAAGATTTCATTGTTTCTTAGAGCTGAGTGATATATCATTGTATATTTGTTTGTACCACATCTTTACCCAATCATCTATTGATGAACATTTAGGTTGCTTTCATATCTTGGCTCTTGTATAAGGTACAGTTGGACACTAAACCTATTAGGGATCACTTCATAAATTATATAAATATCTAACCACTATGTTTTACACCTGAAAATCGTAATTTTAAAGTCATTATAACTTCAACATCACTGATGACTTTAAAAATATCTGTCATAAAAACTGAAAAGCCCCCTGGGCTGAATTTTTATGTCTCTTAGGCTTCTCATCTTTTTTTTTTTAAATATATTTTATTGATTTTTTACAGAGAGGAAGGGAGAGAGATAGAGAGCTAGAAACATCGATGAGAGAGAAACATCGATCAGCTGCCTCCTGCACACCTCCTACTGGGGATATGCCCGCAACCCAGGTACATGCCCTTGACCGGAATCGAACCTGGGACCTTTCAGTCTGCAGGCTGACGCTCTATCCACTGAGCCAAACCGGTTTCGGCTCTCATCTTAATTGAAAACATTTAGTTTTTTATTAAAAGTTGACCAAGTTGGTAACAATATGTGAATTGTTAACATTATTAAAATCCTGAACATAGGACTTGTTTTCCTTTTTATTTAACTTATTGGGTTGAATCTGGTTAACAAAATGATACTGCTTCCAGGTCCACAATTCCACAACACTTGAACATAGGACTTTTTAAGATTTACATAAAGCATGGTTATTGCTAAGTTATAATTGTGACCCATAAATTTAGACATTGAATAAACCAAAAGTGAAACTGCATTAATTAATTTACATCTTAAGCATGAAGAAAGCAAGTGTATAATTATAAAATTTTTGAAAAATTTAAGTAGTATTTCTGAACAAAATAAATTATTTTTACACATAAAGTGGACAACTGGAGGATGGCTCAATACATTTTCAATCAGAAAGGTAAAATCTTGTTTTTTTTATTCATAAGGTAAAATCTTGATAATATTCACACTAAATATTTATTCTCCTTTATAAAACTGAGAAATGGGAAAATTACAAATCAGTAAATTATGTATGCTGCAATGTTATTAGAGTACAGCATTTGGAATTGGCAATACTAAGCATAAGGAATGAGATACTGTATCATATTTTCCAGTAATTGTCAAATAAATAAATAAATAAATACATACATATATAAGAAAACCCTTTTAGGCTAGCTCCACACACATCGATTTAGCAACTTGGACCGTTTTAAAAGTAAAAAGGTAAGTGTGTGTGTGTGTGTGTGTGTGTGTGTGTGTGTGTGTGTGTAGGCCAGTTTCTAAGTAAAAAAATGGACGCTAAATGCATTGTATTGGATATGCTAATTGTTCAAAGTATCATTTATCCAAAAATTCACGTTATAATCAACTTTATACATATGTATAAACACACAGCAAAATATTTGAATTTCATCTAGACAGCATGTTTACCAAGTTCTCTTGCTCAAATATATGAAGAACAATCTTTTTTGCTAGATAGCTCATTCTTTACACAATGAACATGACACCTTCACAAATTATATTTGCAAAGTGTTTTCAAGCAAAATTAAAGTGTTGTAACTATGTCATTGAATTCTAACATCCTGTGTAAGGCAGATGGGAGCCACATGTTAGCAGTGCACTGTAGATGGCCTTTACCCTGATTCCCATAATGGGAACCTCAATGTACCAACAGGGCCAGACTCCTGTGCTCTTGATCCCTGTTTCTCAGCCCGCCCACTGCCTTGCTCCAATTATTTGCACTTTATCTTACACATCCTTCCCTGTAACCCACAAAACATCCAACTCGCCCCCATCCTAACAGTTCCCATTCTCTTCAGTTCTAGTCAACATATTTCCTATATCTCCACCAAAGTTCTTGGGAAATACAGTGCATTTCCCTTTTTATTATCGTCTCCCATTGAGACAGAGACTGCTAATTGCCTATCCAGTATCATGCTCTTGTTCCTCCATTTCCAAATTTCTCCTTCCACTTATTTTGAGATAGTCATGTGTTTCCTTGCTTTGATAATAGCCCCTTATCGTACCTTTAAAAATACAGATTTAACACTTACAGGATTATATAAATTTAAGTATGCAATCAAAGGTCATCTATACCTGTTTGTTTGTTGTTTTTTTAAAAAAATCAATCAGCAAGGATTTTAGACGTTGAGAATGGGTAGGGAACTTGTCCCAGAATCCCATTAAGAATATGACCTGCTGTCATAAAGAGAAGTCAGTGCAAATGATAGAGCACAGATTTCGAATTGCATGCATTTTGCTGTGAATATATTCACGTCTACAATCCACAATGGGCATAATTTTCTCTTACAGGATAATTATGTCCATGAGAATTTCTAAGGAAATTCTTCTTAATATGTTTTAATATGTGATAAAACAAATATTTGTAAATATTTCCATTCATTGTTTTCTACAAATGAAAGCGACACAATAATATCCTATGTCCTTGATAATTCCACCTCTAGTGCTTTCAACTGGCAGCTCCTTCTATAATATGTACATATTCTATTTGCTATTTTCAACCTCACATGTGCCTCTTTCAGCCATCTGAAGTTGACCGTAGTCTGTCATTTTTCAAACCCATAAAATGGCCTAGAGAACATCTGCGAGGGACTGGTTCATAATAACTAAGCTAGTAACTGCCTCATTTAGTAAATTCTGTATGATTAGGAGCTTAGCATGTGATCTTAAGTCAAGGGTTCTTTGATTTAGAGACTAGTTTAATTTTTGCCTTATCTCTAGTCTATTTTTACATGTTAAAATTATGACTACACATAAAATTTTCATTATGCATAATAGTTAAGGCATACAAAATTCTAGATAATAAAATATGTTTATTTACTGGGTGTGTTTGAAATTTCTTTACTAAGGTATAGATAGTCTTTGATTCCATACTTTTTAAAATTCTTTATTGTTTAAAGTATTACATAAATATTATATACTAAGTGTGTCTCCTTTTTTCCCCATTAACATCTCCCCGGCCACCCCACTCCCCAAGACATGCCCTCATCCCCCTAGTGTCTGTGTCCATTGGTTAAGCTTATATGCACGCATACAAGTCCTTTGGTTGATCTCGTGCCCCACCTCCCCTGCCTTCCCTCTAAAGATAAATCTTAAAATTCATAACGTCTTGGAAAAGTTAACTGTGGAATTAAACTTGGTGTATGTAGCATCACTATCTGAAGAATTAAAACACAACGTAATTGTGTTACGTAATTAATTGTAGTTTAATGAACAAAATTACACTGACCAGAATTCAGTCTTTTTAAAAATATAAATTAGGTAATACATTTTTAAATGATGCTGAATGTTATCCCAGGGGAGATAAAGAGAGTACCCACTCCCTCAACCATCCAACCAGAGCTATCCACTCAAGAGCTATTGCTTTGTTATAGGGCTTTCAGGTAAAATCTTATTTGAAGAATGAGTTGTACAGACTTATTGTGGTCAGAGTTATTTGAAAAATTGAAGGCGATAATTTATGTAAAGGAAAGTTGCATTTTACTCAGTAAATGTTAACTCTCTTTCCTCCTTTACTTGTCCTTTCCACTCCACATGCCTCTCTCTTTCCCTTTATCCCACCATTCACTTATAGATATTATCATGTGCCAAATAATAATATTACATATAAACAAAATAGAGAAATAGCAATATTTAATATTGAAAAACCATCTGCCCAAACATGGCATATAAAAAAATCCTTTGATCTGAAATAGTTTACAGATTTTATTCCTGGCATTCTTTCATGTTCCTCTGCAAATGCTGAAGAGCCAAATTTGAATTTCATGCTATAAAATCATTCAGATAATCATGATTTTTATGGTTGTAGATATCATAACCATGTCTAAGATTTCTTTTTTCTTTAAAGGACCAGGTAAATATTTTACCAAAATATGTTTGTGGGACATATAGTCACTATTGGAACTACTCAACTCCACATGAAAAGAGCCATAGACAACACATAAACAAATGGGTATGTCTATGTTTTAATACAACTTTATTTAAAAAAAAAAAAGGGCATGTAACCGGTAGGCTGTAATTTGCCAACTTCTTAGAGGAAAATGTACTATTAAATACACACACACATACATGCACACACATCTATGCAAAATTCTTTGTGTATATTTTGATTATATAATGTATCTTCCATGTGAATAAGAATAGATTTCTAGTTATTTGGTCTTTCTAATGGCTCATATTTTCTATAAATCAATGATTTATCAGGCCTAAATGCTCAAAGTATCTAAATGATCAAAGTATCACATCAGAGTTATGAATATGCAATCATGATCTTGAAATTTTTTTAAATTATAAAAGAAATATTTATTGACAATGGATACTATTAAAGATATAGCCCAATAGAAAGCAAGGATATAAATAGTGCAGATGTCAGTTATTTTGAACTCTCGGCATTTATTTTTCTCCTCAATTTTATCTCTATCACCTTATCATTTCTGGTGTCCACCAGCCATGATGGAAGATGAGAGAGCCCAGATCCTCTTCTATTTCTTGAATTGGTCAGGGAAAAGCACATGATCTAAGTTGAACCACTAGAAACTTACCTCAGCATTTGGACTTTGGGTGTCTGACATAGAACATGCAAAGGACAATCACTAAAGCTGTGGTCTCAAACTTTATCACGCATCAGAATCATCTCCAGGGCTTATTACACCACAGATTGCTGTCCCCCCCCTCCGCACCCCGAGTTTCTCAGGTCATGCTGCCACTCATCTAGGAACCATACTTTGAGAACCACAGCACTAGAACAATGAACAAAGCCAGGAAATGGAGGAGGATCACCAATGAAACAGATGGCTAGAATTGGACTTCAAGATTACAACTCATCAAGATCCCTGATTTTGGTCCCTGGCTATGAAGCAAATGGCCTGGAAGCCTCTAAACTTTTAATGGAGATTTATTGCCAAATAAAGAATAATTTATCAGGCCTTGTGTGTAATCTCTAATGTCCTTAACTAATAGGAAATGAGCCTCTAAACAGCACAAGAAGGAGGGAGAAAAACTCAGTGCCCATCTAGGAAACAATACAGTCTTATATCTAGGCATAAATATGGTTGCATATTGAAACAGAAATTTGTTTGCAAGAGTCTGACTTTCCTAAGGCTAGGAATCAATGTACTCAAATGTGAAACTTTCTCCAGGACTTTCCTGCCTTCCTTGTTCTGGGTATTTAGTTAATCTCTTGTGAAGTCTGGAATTAATCAGTAGCTACACTTAGTATTTTCTACTTTCATCTACCTGTACTCTAATTGTAAAAATGATTGAACAAAAGCTGACATCATCACACCATTGCCAGGTTCTGGGGTGAGGGGGAAATGGGGAGATGTTGCTCAAAAGGGTACCTTTTAGTTATATCTTAAGTGTTCTCACCACACACACACACCAAAAAAAAAAAAAAAAGTAACTATTCAAAGTGATGGATGTGTTAATTAACTTGATGTGGTAACCATCACATATGTTGGTGATACCAATACCAACATATATGTATATATATATATACTAGAGGCCCGGTGCACAAAAATTTGTGCACTCAGGGCGGGAAGGGGGGGTCCCTCTGCCCAGCCTGTACCCTCTCGCAGTCTGGGACCCCTCGGGAGATAACGCCCTGCTGGCTTAGGCCTGCTCCCAGGTGGCAGAGGGCAGGCCCAATCCCTAGGTGCAGCCCCTGGTCGGGCTCAGAGCAGGGCTGATTGGGGAGTTGGGGCACCGCCCCCTGTCATTGACAGAGCAGGGCGGATTGGGAGGTTGCAATGCCACCCTCAGTCATGCTCAGGGTAGGGCCGATTGGGGGATTGGGGAGCTCCCCCTTATCAGGCACAGAGCAGGGCCGATCAGGGGGTTGGGGCGCCTTCCCCTGTCACGAACAGAGCAGGGCCGATAGGGAGGTTGTAGCCCCGCCCCCTGTCACACACAGAGCCGCAGGGCGATCAGGGGGTTTGGGCGCTGCCCCCTGTCACGCTGATCCCGGTGCCTGGAGGCCTCGCGGCTCCACTGATCCCGGTGCTGGGAGGCATATTACCCTTTTACTATATAGGATAGAGGCCTGGTGCATGGGTGGGGATGGCTGGTTTGCCCTGAAGGGTGTCCTGGATCAGGGTGGGGGTCCCCACTGGGGTGCCTGGCCAGCCTGGGTGAGGGGATGATGGCTGTTTGCAGCTGGTCACACACCCTTCAGGGTGGGGGTCCCCACTGCTGTGCCTGGACAGTCTGGGTGAGGGGATGAGGGCTGTTTTCAGGCTGGGACTGAAGCTCCCAACTGTTCCTCTTTTTCTTTTTTTTTTTATTCTGGGCCAGCTTTAGCTCTGGCTCCAGCTCTGAGGCCTCTGCTGCTGAAAGAAGGTATCTGTTTTGTTTCGGTTCTATAATCGAAACAATGTATAACTCCAGCTCTGAGATCCCAGCCGGCTGAAAGCTGGTTTCTGGGGTTTTGTTTAGCTTCTATATTTGTTACAATGTTTCTTAAACTGCAGGCTCAGAGGCCGGCAAGGCAGGCGGGGAACGTTGGAGTCCTCCGTCACTGAAGCAAGCAAGCCTCATGTTAGTTTCAAGCTGCCTGGCTGCCGGCCGCCATCTTGGCTGGCAGTTAATTTGCATATCTCACTGATTAGCCAATGGGAAGGGTAGCAGTCATACGCCAATTACCATGTTTCTCTTTTATTAGGTAGGATATATATATATATACATATATATATATATATATATACATACATATACATATATACATACATACATATATATACACACACACACACATATAATCAGCATGTGGTACACCTTGAATATATACAATTTTCAGTTGGCAATTAGACCTCAATAAAGCTGGGGGGAAGAGAAAAAGGACAAATGTAATAGATGTGCAACACAGAGACCTTTGAGACACACACATTATAGAAGAAAAGCAGAATAAAACCACCAATAAAAAAACCAGCAATAACCTTCCTTGTATATATGACTGTACTTTGAAGAGCTGTCTATGTATATGCAAGCCTAGGCAATCATCCGACAGTCCAACCAGTAGCTATGACACACACTGACCACCAGGGGGCAGACGCTCAACGCAGGAGCTGCTGAGCTGCAGTGACTTGGCATGTGTGGTTCTCGGGTGACCCACATGGAACTAGAGAGGAGGGAGCCCAATTCCGGGGTGCATCACCTGAGAACAACCCTCTCTCAATCCGGGACCCCTCAGGGGATGTTGGAGAGCTAGTTTCGGCCCAATCCCCGCAGGCCAGGAGGTGGGACCCCACCTATGTATGAATCCATGTACCGGGCCTCTAATTTTATTATAAGTGCGTAAATAGTACCTAGAAATCTTTTTTACTTGCTTCCAGATTGCTTCTTATTTCCTGTCAAATTCAAAATTGTTGTTATTTAATTACACAATGATGCCTGATCAGTAGATCTCAGGCAAATTAGAGCCATTAAAGAACACCAACACTATACATGGTATCTTAAAATAGACTAGCAAATAATTGACTCTTTCAAGAATGTTATTCTCAAATATAGTGATTTTGAATTGAACATTAAAAAGGATTCAGAATCAAACAGGAAATCCCCAAGAACTGAGCTTCTTTCAATTCTGCCGACCCTGGCTTTCAAATTCTGCAATGATGGATTGCACAAGTTTCCACATCTATACTCCCACGTCCAATATTTCCTTTCTTTCTCACATGACCACTCATCAGCTACATGTAATTTTTACAAGTAATGTTACTCTTAAATAGATTTATTTTCTTCCATCTAGCTAAGGCACTATACATTGTAAAATCTACTGTAATGGGAAAGATTAAGTAAGCCTACAGAATCATCTAACTTTCCTGATTCACAAACTAGAGCTCTTTTGTCATTTAACTAACTTGAAATAGGTGCCAAACATTTTACTTAATTGTTATTAACTTGAGGAGAACTTAGCAGCATCTCCATTAGAAAACAGGCTCATAAAAGAATCACAGTTGTCATTAGTGAATAATTCTCCCCTGAGATTACTCAAAGTATTTGACATGAGGACATTATTAATTTTTAACAATTGAAATTGTTTGTTTGTTTCTTTCTTTTTTTCTTTTTTTTATTATATATTTTATTGATTTCTTACAGAGAGGAAGGGAGAGAGATAGAGAGTTAGAAACATCGATGAGAGAGAAACATCGATCAGCTGCCTCCTACTGGGGATATGCCCGCAACCCAGGTACATGCCCTTGACCGGAATCGAACCTGGGACCTTTCAGTCCTCAGGCCGACGCTCTATCCACTGAGCCAAACTGGTTTCGGCTGTTTCTTTCTTTTTATAGTTTCTATTTTTACTTATTAAACGCTGTTGCTGTTATTGTTTTTAAATACACCCTTTTCATCATATTTGAGGCTTCTGTAATCAAGTGCTCATTTGGTTAGTTGTCTCCTTCCCTTTTCTCTATTTGAAAATGAGTAAGTGCTTTTATTTCACTAGCTTATACATGAAATTTCACACCTAAGTAATTATCCCCACCTGGAGGTATTGTTTTTTTAAGTTTTAATCATAATTAAAAATATCCTCACTTCATTTGCATCAGCCAGTAATTCACTCTAAGTGAACTCATAATATATATATGTCATTAAACCCCATTGGTAAAAAACTAAACACAGAAGATTAAGTACAAAAATCTTAGGATCTTTGTAGAGCCATGATTTTATGTGTTTATTATTTTGCAAATAAATTCACCCAAGCCTTTTTTTCAAATTTTTTTCTCAGCCATTAGATTTCTGAGATTTCTTTTTGACCACTAGAGGTCAACCATACCTAGAGAACAGCCTGATTTTTGTTTTACTGTTTGGGGGACGGCCTGAATAAATCCATCTTTTCATGCATTGATTCATTACTTCACTAGGCATTTGCTCAACACTGTTTTGTGCCATCATGGTACTACTTTCGATGGAGGAGGAAGTTATGGAGTTTCTTTTATTTGCCTCTTTCCCTATTTTTCCTTGTATATAAGATTCTCTAACTCCTTTCTTCCTATGCCCTGTTTTATCAGGCATCCCTCTCTCTTTATCTTCAATTTCTACCTCTTTTTTTCCTACACCCTCTTAGCATTTAAACTTGATAATAAGTTTCCAGCCTAAAATATTTCTTTACTTTGGTCTCCTGGCTACTCATCAAAGTCTCATTACCCATTCAGAGATGAGTTTTTACAAGGTGTTTCCACTGTCCCCTCCCATCCCTCCTCTCACTGCAGTTGCATGCCATTAAAGCTTCCCTAACAAAACATACATTTTCAATGCTCTCTCCCCACATCAAATCATTAACTGAGTCCTGAGGTCCTACCTCTTCAATAGTCCTAGAATCTAGACCATTTTGCCTCCCCTTCATTCAGGCCCTAATAATTTCTCAATCTAAATTACCCACAACCTCTAATGATCTCGTGGCCTAGTCTTGTTTCCCTCCAATTTCTGTACCCCCACCACCACAGTGTTCTCACTACAGGACATGGACCATGTTACCACCCTGCTAAGACCTTTTTATCATTCCCTGAACCTTCAGAAGCCCAAGTCCCTAGAAGTGATCAAGAGTGTCCTTGCAATCTCTCCCTTTCCCCAGACATTCACCCCACAAATTTCCAGCTTGTTTCTTTGATTATCATTGATTTTTGTACCCACATTTTTGTTCTGTTTTGAATTTCATCTTTTAGAGTACTTTCTTCAAGAGCCCCTGGGGAACAAACAGACTTTGTATATCTTAAAGTAGCTTTATTTCATTCTCACTTTTGAATGATAACTTCTCTGAAAACAGAATGCTAGTGTGACAGTTATTTTTCCATACTCATTTGAAGATAAGATTCTAATGTTTTCTAGCATATCACATTGCTAATGAGAACTCTGTTCTCACTTCAGTTGTAATCCTTGGTAAATGACCGATTTTTCCTCTCTACTTGGTTTTTCAATTTTCAGTTTTTCCTTAATTTGTGATTTGTTTTCAGAGTCACTAATTAGAACACAGTATGATTGTGGTGTTGTTGTTTTATCTGAAGCCTCTAATCACTTTATTCTAGAAAAAAATCTGAGCTTTTATTTCCCCCCATTCTTTCTATTCTTCTTCCTTTTACTCTAATAAATATATAGAAGTTGATCACTTACCTTTCTCTTACTTTCCTTATTCTGGGGAATGTAAATTCTCTGCTTCTCTGGAAAGTCACTTTACTCCTGTTGGGAGCTATCTTCTATGACCCAGTACTGCTTTGTTGATATATGTGTCTAATTTAGGGGTTCAGTATTAGGTAACTGACTTGCCTACAGACATGAGCATGTTCTTTCACTATTTCTATCAGTAATAAGGTGATATTTTGTCCTTTGCTAAAACTTAGCTTTATTTATCCGTTGGTTTGGGCCTGGATCAGGTAAGGGGAGCTATTTATTTATTTATTTATTTATTTTTAAATATATTTTATTGATTTTTTTACAGAGAGGAAGGGAGAGAGATAGAGAGTTAGAAACATCGATGAGAGAGAAACATCGATCAGCTGCCTCCTGCACATCTCCTACTGGGGATATGCCCGCAACCAAGGTACATGCCCTTGACTGGAACTGAACCTGGAACCTTTCAGTCCGCAGGCCGATGCTCTATCCACTGAGCCAAACCGGTTTTGGCAAGGGAGCTATTTATTGGTGCCCCATCACAAATAACTCATTTCAGCAAAAGGTAGTAGTCCATGTCATGGTGACTCAAAGCACTCTTTTCTGCCACTGCCATAAAGTAGCAATGGTTTCATTCATTCAACAATTATCTATTGAGCATCTATGTGCTAGGCCCTGAGTATACATCAGTGAACAAAACAGTCAAAATGAAGTTCACATTCTAGGGCAGCGGTTCTCAACCTGTGGGTCACGACCCTTTGGGAGTCGAATGGCCCTTTCACAGGGGTCGCCTAAGACCATTGGAAAACACATATATAATTATATATTGTTTTTGTGATTAATCACCATGCTTTAATTATGTTCAATTTGTAACAATGAAATTGTGGGTCACCACAACATGAGGAACTGTATTAAAGGGTCGCTGCATTAGGAAGATTGAGAACCTCTGTTAGTGGAAGAGGAAGTAGGAGATATAAAAATATTAAGTGCTAAGGGGGAAGTAGGATAAAATATGGAGGTAAAGGGCAACTTCATTGAGAACATAATAGTTGAGACATTTGTACAAAGAGTTGAAAAAGTAAGAGAGTAGTCCATTCAGATATCTGAGGGAAGAGGAAACAGCTTTGAGGAAGGAAGAGTGAGGAGGCCAGTGGGGTTGAAGAAGAGGACATGGAGGGAAAGAGAGAGGGAGTTCATGGGATGAGAGGTCAAAGAGATGATTGGGAGGGGGAAGCAGGTCATGTAGAATAGTGAGGGTTGTTATAATGATTTGAGCTTTCATTCAGTGATGTGCGCTGCCATGGCAGGATTTAAGCAGAGGAATAACATTAGCTGGCTTACATTTTCAAAGGATTGCTCTTGCTGCTGTGCTGAAAATGAAACTAGAGGGAGCAGTATAAGAGCAGGGAAACCAGTTAGGGGACTATGGCAGCAATCTAAGTGAGTGGTGGTTGTGTCTTGGAAGTTGGGGGAGGGGAGTAGAAATGGTAACAGATTGCCAATTTCTGGATATATTTTACAAACGAGCCAAGAGGAAGTTCCAATGGATTGTTAATTGGATAAAACAAAACAAAACAAAACAAAACAAAACAAAACAAAAACAAACAAAAAAAACCCTCTGCTACTAACTACTTTCCAGAGTAAATGACTTTTGGGAAATACTAAAAAACCCTAGTGACCCCTGCCTCTATGGGAACCATATTTCAATAATTTTAAGTGGAACTTTTACAGTTTAAGTTACTCCCAATGTGATTGGGAAGTGAAATCAGGTGGAGAAGAACTCAGACACACCATTGTAGAGAAATCATGTCAAAATCCTTATTCTCAAGATATCAATAAACACTTCTTAGAATATGCCATGTATAGAAATATATAAAACCTATAGCTTTAATAAGAAGCTGTATCAATAAGTCAATATCCAGCCTCATAGCCATAGTAATTGCTTTATAGATGTCAAAAAGGACATCTTCTATGTATCACATTTAGAGTCTACTAAAAGGAGATGATGCTTTGATATTTTGTGAAATTCTATCCAATTTAGATCTTTATATATTGTTCAGGAATATGGGGGAGGGTAAATCATTCCTCTTCTTTTTAGAGCTTTAGTAAGCTTTCATGTAAAAGACCAAATGAGGTTCCAACTACTAAATAGAAACACATTAAATGATTGTTTTTCTTAAAGTTACAGACCACTTAAGTACAACCTGATGGACGCAACCCACAAATGGTGATTTCAATAAGATTATGAAATAAAACTTCACAAAAATTTCTTGAATACTACCAACTTGCTCACACTCTACTACCTAAGGTAAGGTTGGGAAACTATCAATGTACCAAGGTAAGTAATAAAATGTTTGACCAATCATCGATATATTTCTTAATTATCCAATGTAACAAGGTACAGCAAGTCAAAAAGTATCATTGTCTTCATAGTAATGTCATAAACATTTGTTGGGAACAAAAGGAAAATGCAAATTTCTATTTGCTATTTGCATAAAGTTATCAAAATTAGAACATGAAGAAAAATAATCTATAGTCACAAATGCGTATGAATGATGTAATCTGTCCTCCCTTTGACAGTTGTCATCCCTGTCAATGCCACATCATTTCTTTTTATCTGCTATCATTTTGTATTTGAAGAAACATCTCAACCCCAAGGCATGGATGATCTTCACTCCTACCTCCAAAGGCAAAGGTTACAAAAGTGAATGTCAGCATCTCCCTAAATGAACAGGAAGAATGTCAAGGACCTGCTTTTACAACATAGCAATCTGCGGATTTTTTCATTCAGAGATTCTATTGTTTTTTCCACTGCCATCGGTAACAAAACAGGGAAATGAGGTTTTAAAAAAATCAATGTCAAATGTAAACAAATCATTTGGGCTCCGCTTGGCTCCATAGTGTTTTATATTTACTTTGCAGATGTAACCTTTCCAGGCATTGGCCAACTCCTGTGTGATAAATAAAATTATCTTTAAAATTGGAGTATGATGTCACCACAAACATGGTATGATGGAAACAAAGATATAACCAGTGCCCATTTATCCAGAATGACAGGAAGATGGATAATTGAATAGTCTCATTAGGTAAGAATTATTGTACATAGATTACCAATTTTCCAAGAAATAGAGTAAAAATAGAATATGTCTTAACTATCTTTAAACTAAGAACAAGTTAACCCATTTAGTTCCTAACAGTAACTATGGCATGCTAATATTTATGAATATAAATTTAGGCTGATAGCTTTTAATTGGACCTGAAAATTGTTTGTTTCAACAAATTCTTGCCATAATTATATCATTATATTTGTCTTTCTCCCAAAAGAGATGTATCAGTGTACATTTTTATAACTCCTGTAAGTTTGAGCTTTTAAAATATTTTATTTCAGAGACAGGAAAGAAGAATAGAAAATCACAATAATGATAACTCTTATATAGGAATAATAGAGGAAAAGGCACATTTTTTCAAATAATTTTTAATTACTAATCATTTAGTGCAAAAGGAATAATTTAAAATATTAAAAAATTCTGCTTGAAGTTTCAAAAAATTATTTAAGCTGTATACCCCTGTCCTCCATTTACTTTTATATTGTAATAAGAATACACCATCTATTAAATTTGGACCATAATTCTGAATAAAAGATATCCTGGAAATACTATATCCTGCTTTTGTATACATTTCAAATTCAAAGATGAAGGCTACCTTTCTTTTGTGCATGTTAAAATTTCAAATTCTGTATTCAATGAAAGGATGTTTTGATAGGAACCAAAAGCTCTCTGCTCACCTGAGATTTTACTAGCCTCCTAAGCAGCAAAAACATCCTGCTTTGCTTGTCTTTGAAGGGTCTATAGCTTTCCAGGAATGCAGGCATTTTATGGCACAGCAGAGCCCAGCAAAGTCCAGCAGGAAGGAAAAGACTAAGGAGATTCGAACACCAAAAGCATCCCTGCCCACTAGGTATCATAGACATGAATGTGGAGAAGATTCAGTGTGAGTCTGTAAGACATTACCTCCCTAGATCCCTTCCGATCTCCTTTCCCAGCAGTCCCCATCTTCTGATTGCTGTGCTGCTAACAGCTGAATCTATGACTTTCAGATGCTCCCCCTTGTGTGCTGGAGTTACCTTGCTGCAAGTGCCTGGAAGGTTAGGCTCCCCCCACCCCACCCCACCCCCGCCCCGCCCCACCCCTCCCACAGACTGCAGCCAATGACTGATTCCTAGGAGGGTACAAAACCCCAGCTCCTTTGCCTCCACATAAGACAATCTCTGAAATGTAATTATATTCCAGAGCCTCCCAACGGGTCAGGCTGAGTCTGAAGCTGCACCTGAAATCACACTATTGCTTGTGTTCGTTTGCTTTTCCCTTTCTTCCCTCCCTTGTTTCTCCAGGGAGCGTTCCTTTATAAATCACTTGCACCTGAATCCTCAACTAAAGTTCTACCAGAGACACCTTGATCCACAACACCCGCAAAGCTCAGTATCGAGGAGTCCAGCTACATTATCTCAGTTCAGGAAAATAGGTATCCCAGATAGAAAGTAGAGGCAGAAACGGGGGTGGGGCAGGTGACCTTCAGAATCAGAATCTGGGGCTAAAAGGCAGCATCAGTGAGTTTTAATGGCCACTATCGAAAGAAAAGGACTGATATTCAGAGGAGAACTCAATTCTGGAGGATAATAGGACTTTTGCAAGTTATAAGAAGAGGCACATGGGAGGAGGAGCCAATACAGAAGACTAGTTATAAAAACTGCGGCAAATTTTATAATTCTGTTATGCCTTTTTTCTGTCATTCCACCTGAAATAGCTACTTCCCAATCTCCCATTATCGCCTTCTGCTGAATCTGAAAATTTGAATTAGTCTTTGAAAACAGTCCTGATGTCTCCTCCTCCTCCTCTATCTAAAGCCTTTCCAATGCCCATAACAGAGGCCTAATCACTCTTTCCTCCCTGCCATCTCTATCATGGGTACCTAACTCTATTATTGAGATTATCATCCAATATTATTGTTAATGTTTCACTTTTTCTCCTTTTATAGACTGTGACAGTCAAGGGTCTGTCTTATGGATTATTTTAGCCGTAGAACCTGTCATTTTGTCAAAAGTAGCTCTGATGAATTGACAAGAACAGCTCGTAGAACAATGCCAAATCTTAATTACATGACTGGAGTGAAGCTCAAAAGCAGAGTGGGGCTGCTCAAATAGATCCATCAAAGCCGGGCTGGCAAATAGAGTCAAGGCTGGTAATTGAGGACTAAGAGCACACCTGAGGGGATGGGGGAAGGTGGTAACAGGTGTAGCACAAAGAACCAGACCAGTTAGAGAGCATTTATTTCTAGGATCATGCCTTTTATAGCCCCAAATTGAGGAATTACATAAATATCTTATTTTGTTCTTTTACACAAGAAAGATCAAATTTATTTTATACTTAACTCAATATTAGGATCCCATCAAGTAAACAGTTACATTTTTTCCTTCTTCCTTCTCTCTTCTACAATTCGATGTTATGTTTGTTTGATGGTTGAAGAACCGAGGTTTACATCCTATTTGCTACCCAGATTTATAAAGAATCTATTAAAGAAATAAATTTAAATTACCAATTAAATTAATGATTTTACATGATCTGTGCATTTTATTCAGGGCATCTTTTTCCCTATAACTTTAGGAAATAGATGGTTAATTATATTGAGAATCCTATCAGTGTTTTACTATATTGATTCATATAATTACAACCAGTTAATTAACTTATTTAAAAATAAACTCTATTGAATTGTAGTTAATCTATAGTCCAACAGGTGTGGTAACAAAAATGATTTTAGTTCACTTGGATTTCTGTTTTACAAACACACTGCGTTTAGTAAAGATGGTGTTGTAAGATTTGAACAGCGAATTTTGTTATAATTGTCAAATCAAATGATAGGCTCTCAGTTGTAGAGACTTAGTTTTCTTTACCCCACTATCATGATTTCTATTCCTAACATTGTCACTTTTCAATGTTAAATGGAACAATAAAG
Source organism: Myotis myotis (assembly GCF_014108235.1). Classification (NCBI taxonomy): domain Eukaryota; kingdom Metazoa; phylum Chordata; class Mammalia; order Chiroptera; family Vespertilionidae; genus Myotis; species Myotis myotis. The sequence goes on along the minus strand of NW_023416313.1, from coordinate 60,374,792 downwards.
ACAAGTAATCTATAACACATAGACATTGACTCTCACTGACACCAAAATGGCTCATTTTGAAGTACTTGAAGCCTGAAGTATACTCTGAGAAAACATACTTATCAAACCTCTGCGATGACCGTTTACCAGTATTTCTCCCTGCCACAGGGGGTCCAGTTATATTTCATCCTGAACAGGTTCCACCTCTCTGTCATATTTTCAAAGTGCTTGCTTCAGCTCATCCCTAACATGCACATAGAATCCACATTTGTTGACCCTTCTCTTTTCAGTGTCTTCCTCTCCTATGACATCGTGAATTCATTAATTCAGTTTTTCACTGCCTTTCTTTGGCACTATTACCATAGCCTTTTTACCAGATTTCCTGCCTACAGCCTACACCAGATACAGCCTAAAATACAAGGTGTATCATGTGATATCCACTGAAAAACGTGCAGTGCTTCCCCACTGCTTTTCGTCTGAGTAAGCATGCTGCCACCTTTCTCGGTAGTTTAAGATATTACTCTCCCTGAGTGCTGCTCTCAGAGTAGACCACTTACCAGCAAGTCTCTAAGACAGCAAGCATTTCCACCCATTTTTGGCTTTATTTACTCCCACAACCTACAATACTCTTTCTACCAATAAGATTCATATTCATCATTCAATGCCCTTTTCAAATGCCATCTTCTTCATTAAGTATTTTCCTTTAAGTTTTTAAATCCTAAGTTGTAATCATCTCAAGTGCCAGGACTGTGCCTTAATCAATTTTGTCTTGATTATTCAATACTTAAATCAACATCTGGCCTATAAATAATGTCAAATTAATGTTTCTTTGAAGAGTTTTCTGAATCTTCTATCTTATCTACAATAATAAAAGGGTAATATGCTAATCTGACTGGGTTGACTGGACATCTTCCGGTCATCTGGTCTTCCTCCCAGACAAAGCCACGGTGGAGGGGGCGGGGCCGAGGCAGAGGCGGTTAGGGACAATCAGGCAGGCAGGGGAGGGTGGTTAGGGGCAATCAGCCCAGAAGGCAGAGGCAGTTAGGGGTGATCAGGCAGGCAGGCAGTGGTTAGGAGCCAGCAGTCCCAGATTTCGAGAGGGATGTCCGACTGCCTATTTAGGCCAGATCCTAAACTGGCAGTTGGACAACACCCGAGGGGTCCCAGATTGGAGAGGGTGCAGGCTGGGCTGAGGGACCCACCCCCTGCACGAATTTCGTGCACTGGGCCTCTAGTCTATATATATAAAAGCCTAAGTGACTGTTATGACGGGTCAACTGGTCAACCAGTCGCTATGACGTACACTGACCACCAGGGGGCAGATTCTCAGTGCACTTCCACAGCCAACCTCCCACAGTCCCTCCCCTTGGCCGACCAGCCCCGGGACTGGGCGAGATGGCCCTGATCGACCCAATCACCGGCCAGGCCGAGGGGCCCCACCTGTGCATGAATTCATGCACTGGGCCTTTAGTAAAATTATAAGATCTAACTTACAGTCTCCAGTCTGATCATCCTTAAAACTAAACTTCTAAATATTGTCAGAATGATTTAAGACTTAAATGGCCTTGTCATTCTAATTATTAAAATGTTTCAATGACCCCCTGTCATTCATTCAAGTCATTAAGTAAATATTCTTGGAGAACCTAGTATATGATAGGCACTGGGAATAGAAGAGTAATAGAATGAACATCATCCTTGACTTCATGACAAATTACAGTCTAGTACAAGATCCAGTTAAAACACATGCACTTGCACACACAGAATACAAATTATCCTAATACTTAGAAGAAAGTATAAGACATACAAGAGAAAACAAAAAGGGATCTGGACCTATCTTACTTGTCTTTTAATCTCCTTGTCTGAGAAATTACCAGAGTTATTGCCAAAACTTAGTATATTGAACCAAACAGAATTCTTCCTGTTTTGCTGTTATACATCAAATGAATGTCAGGGAAACTGTCAAGAGGCCTATTCATAGTTCATTTTTTAGTTCCTCAGAGGTGAAAAGTTTTTAACATTGCTCATTTGGATATAGACAGATGTATCTTCTATGCAAACGCCCATATGCTTTTACATGAGTCTCACAATTTAAATGTATGTGGAAAATAGATAAAAGGTAGAACAGAAATAAATAGCAAGAGAGGATAAGCACAGAATAATAAAAAAGTGAGAGGGGGAAAAATTATAAAGAGATGAAGAAAATTGGACTGGACATACAGAAAAGTTTCTTTAATTATACACATTAAAATTCTGATCCAATAGCTGGCATTCTTTCATGTTTCTCTGCCAATGCTAAAGAACTAAATTGAATTTCATGTTATAAAATTTTTAAGATGGGCATAATTTTTATGATTTGTATGGTTATAGATATTGTAACCATGTCTATTAATACATTTGGTGTTTTATAAAAATTTATTTATGGGCTATATAGTTACTATTGGAACTACTCTGTGTAGCATGAAAGAAGCCAGAGACTATTGTGTGGGTGTGTCTATGTTCCATACAACTTTACTTACAAAAGCAGGCATCTAACCTATAGGCTATAATTTGCCAGCCAACCACTGTCTTAGAGTAAAATGCACTATTAAATACACACACATACATGCACATCTACGCAAAATTCTTTTTGTATATTTTGATTATATGCCTTTCATATAAAGGTATGTATTATCCTAGGGTTCATTCTGCATTAAATTATCTATAAAACATGATGCATACTTTATACTGTAATCTTCATCCTTCACTTTTCTTGAGACAGCTTCAGGTTTGTGGATATATTAATCTTTCATTTTTTATGATCCTCAAATTTTGGTAATCAATTTTTCTTTTTATAACTTTTTTGTAATAATATGGCCTTAATGCAAATAACAAGTTTGATGTATTTGTGTGTGTGTGTGTGTGTGTATTATTTAAACTAATCACTTTCCCCTCACTAGAATATAGCTCCATAAGTTTATTATTATTTTATAGAAAAAGTTTCTGCCACCTAATCCTTCCTATTTAATTGCTTTCATCATAGGTAGGTATGCCCAAGAGGTAGGCCAATATCAACCTTTTCTTACAGAAATGTACTGCTGAGTAGTTACTAATGTCCCCTTTCCAGAAGACACTGCAGACATTTCCAGGAGAAGTACTTTAATAGGAAATGTGTTATGCTTTTGTTTCCAGATAGAAAATATTAAGAGGAAATATACACTTAAGTGTCTGAAAAGGAACAGTGTCTGGCCATTATCTTAGGCTCTATTAGTTTTCCCAATTGAGAGAGCTACGGGAACTCTGCAGGTGATCGATCCCCTTATGGTCTTCGCAGTTTACATGAGTTAGTGACCATGGCCCCTTAGCCAGTTTATATGGCAGGACTAGAGGACAAGCAAAAAAACTTTCATGGCTGTAAAGATGGCTGGATATTTACAGAACGAAAGCCAAGATTGTGCCTGCAGAAAAGAGAGAGGGGTTTCTTTTTTCCCATTTACAGAAACAGGCACAAAGCCAAATTCAAGTTTGTGTTACATGGTCATTAAGTCTGAGGTCACAGAAATGAAGCTGACAGCAAAATTATAAGCAAAATTCACTTTTAGATACTGATCTCACAGCCTTTACTCACCAATCTATGTATGGAGCTATTTCTGTGTTTGATATGTTAATCTGATCCTGCCAGTTCTACCCACGTGGAGCTCCAGATGAAGCCTGAGCAATCAATGGAGGAATTGTCCGCAGACAGGATTCAGGAAGGTAGGAAAGCAAGGTGGAGCTTAGGGCCCCTGGAAAGACAGCAGGCTTGAATTGGGCCTTTGATATTACATCAATTAAGCCTGACTAGCATGACAGCAAACCACATTCTTGTCCTGATTTGAATGTAGATTGAGTTATGTCTCTTCTTACCCCAAGGCAAAGAGCACAGGCAGTCTTTTCTTCAGGTATGGCAAATAACTGGTTGATCAAGTTTAAGAAAGAAAATTATATATATAGAGAGAAAGAGTAGCATGGCCTGGCAACCTCTAAATTAAGCAGCCTTACTAAATGTATTACCATCTTTTCTGTTTCAAATTTCCTTTCCGCTTGCATTCTAAGCAAGAGTACCATATTTAGCAATGCCAGCTAAATTTGAATTTCAGATAAATATTAATAAGGTTGTAGAAGTATACCCTGCAATAGTAGAGATGAAGTTTTACTAAGAAATTACTCACTTTTTGTCTAAATTTACCTGGGCATCTTGCATTTTATCTGGCAGCTTTAATTCTTAGTAAAGCATGGACGATGACAGAGATGACATTTTATTTAGGAATATTAATTATTGGATGGATAAGTTGACACTATAGTCTTTCATGCTGTGGTTCATTATAGATTGAATGAGATCAGTTTGTTATTTCTCATATAGACATGTACAATTAATTTAGACCAGTGATAGCGAACCTTTTGAGCTCGGCGTGTCAGCATTTTGAAAAACCCTAACTTAACTCTGGTGCCGTGTCACATATAGAAATTTTTTGATATTTGCAACCATAGTAAAACAAAGATTTATATTTTTGATATTTATTTTATATATTTAAATTCCATTTAACAAAGAAAAATCAACCAAAAAAATGAGTTCGCGTGTCATAGGTTCGCCATCACTGATTTAGACTAACTGGGGAAGGCCAATTTGAAATAGTAAAATATTTTAAAGTAAATATACAATTTAAGGAAAGAAATACAGAATCTAGTCAATTAATTACCAGTCACTGAAAAATAATTATTAAAAGAGTTATGTGGAATAACTTATTCATGACAGTGATAGAGTTTATTCCCTTGAAGAAAATGGATAGTTGTCATTTAAAGCTCCTTGAGGGCTGGACAGCAACGTAGAAAGTAAGAAATAATAAACAGAAGATTAGGAAAAAACTCTCTTCTTGAAATGAACACAAGATAATAACAATAATAACTAAGATTTTATCTAACATTTACTACTGTTAACATTTTTGAATTGCACATTTATAGACACCATCATCTCCTTTTGTCTTTTAATCCTCATGGTATCCCTATGAAAAAAATACTCTTCTTACACTCTCTATTTTATAGATAAGGACATCAGGACTTAAGACTGAGTAAGAAAAATCACACAGAGGCAGGTCAAAGTCTTTAATCTACATTCTACTGATGCCATAAAATTTCATGCTCCTAACCATCCTATATAATAAAAGGCTAATATGCAAATAGACCAAATGGTGGAACAACCAAAACAACCAAACAACCAGTTGCTATGATGTGCACTGACCACCAGGGGGCATGTGTGGAACATGGCGGGCATTGGCCGCTGTGGGATGAGCGGGGGCACCAGACCAAGGCAGGGTGCAGGTCACTGTCATTGGGGCAAGCCTATGGTGGTTACTGAAAATTCTTTGCTCCTGTGCCCTGTAGTCCCGTGCGGCACTTGCACCTGCTGCTGGCGTGGAGCCACTGCTCACATCCACTGCCAGCGCTGGCCCCGCTCACACCCGCAGCCAGTGCTGGAGCCACTGCTCACACCCACTGCTGGTGCCTGGCACTGGTCCCGAACACTCGGTGCCATCAGTGGGTTCGAGCTGTGGCTGCCGGTCCTGATCGCCCCTGAGGGTTTCTCCACCTCCCCCTGCTCCTGAGGGGTGATTGGGGAAGCAGCCGCCACTCACCCCTACTGATGGAGCCAAACCCACTTGCACCCATTGCTGACGCCGGCCTCAATCGCTCTGCGCTGTCAGCAGGTGTGAGTGGGGCCAGCACTGGTAGCGTATGGGAGTGGTGGCAGTGGGAGTGGGGCTGCCAGCAGACCCAGGACCGGAGGCTGTGGTGGGAGGGGCCAGGTGGGGGCACCAAGGATGGGCCAATACCCACCCCTGTGCCTACCGCAGCCTCACGGCCCACAGTTCTTTTCAAGGTGCACAAATTCGTGCACTGGGCCCCTTTGTAGCACCTTAAGTACCGCTTAGGAGTTTTCTCATATTTCGAGCGCCATCTGTTAAGGACCGCTCACGAGTGTTCTCGTTTTTCACATGCCATCTGTTATGGACCTTAGATGTCAACACACTGTCTTGTCCACTGTGGGGCGTGGTTAGTGTTTTGGCCAGGTTCAAGCCTCGGACTAATGAAAGGACAGGGTCCTCTCATTGCCACGTGCAAGTCCCAGCTGGAGGGCAGGGCCCTCCCAGCACAATCATAGCCAACGGCTGTGGTTGTAAGCTTGAACCTATGGTCCAAACACGTAGCCCCACGTGCCTTGTGATAGAGTTTAGGTGCATGTAGTTGAGTAGGGTTGAGACTCACGAGAATGCTGTAAACAACGTGATCCCGCCCCTACTTTGCCTCGTGGCATCTGCTATAAAATAAAGACACAGCTTGTGGGCGCTGGCATTGTCTCCTCTTCAGGGAGCAGCGTCCCACCGAGACCCAGCTATTATTCTCTTGTCTGTCTTTCCTTAATCCTTTCACCCCCGCACTCAGAGACACCCTTGGCTGTGCTGGTGCGGCACAGTCCACATCGAATGAAGTGATCTCATTGGTGGAAACCGTGCAGGTCAATCTACGAAAAACTATATAATTGCACGAACCCATAAAGCATTGCAGTTACACTGTATTTTGGTCATTTGAATAGTCTTTGTCTTCAAGTTCCTGGCGCTTTTAGAAATGCCCTCTCTCAGAAAAAGGAAGGAAACCAACAAAACTGATACACTTCTGGAAGTATTTAACGATAATTTATCAGATATTCCTAGTGAGATCAAAGATGCGGATGACTGTTTTCGATTCCGCGGAGACGATTCTACTGGTTCTACTGATATTGAAATTATTAGACCTCTAAGGAAGCGCAAGGTGGCGGGGCTTTCAAGTGATTCCGACACTGACGAAGCTACTGATAATTGTTGGTCTGAAATTGACACACCACCACGCTTACAAATGTTAGAAGGTCATGCTGGGGTCACTACATTTCCGTCTCAGTGTGACTCTGTACCCTCTGTGACCAATCTCTTTTTTGGTGATGAATTGTTTGAGATGTTGTGCAAAGAGCTGTCCAACTATTACAATCAAACCGCAATGAAACGCAAAACACCATCTAGAACACTAAAGTGGTCTCCGGTTACACAGAAGGACATCAAGAAATTCCTTGGCCTAATTATTCTGATGGGTCAAACAAGAAAAGAAAGCTTGAAAGACTATTGGTCAACAGATCCTTTGATATGTGCCCCTATATTTCCACAGACAATGAGTTTCCATAGATTTGAGCAAATATGGACATTCTGGCATTTCAGTGATAACGCAAAAATGGACAGTCGCTCGGGGAGACTTTTCAAGATCCAACCTGTGCTGGATTATTTCCTGCATAAATTTCAAACAATATACAAACCAAAGCAACAGTTGTCTTTGGACGAGGGAATGATTCCATGGAGAGGACGTTTCAAATTTCGCACGTACAACCCAGCGAAAATAATAAAATACGCTTTACTTGTTCGGATGGTGTGCGAGAGTGACACTGGCTATATCTGCAATATGGAGATATACACTGCTGAAGGAAGGAAATTGCAAGAAACTGTTCTTTCAGTCCTTGGACCCTGTCTTGGCATATGGCACCATATTTATCAGGATAATTATTACAATGCTACATCTACTGCTGAATTGCTGTTACAGAACAAAACTAGAGTCTGTGGGACTATTAGGGAGAGTAGAGGTTTACCGCCAAATTTGAAAATGAAAACATCAAGAATGAAGAAAGGTGACATAATATTTTCCAGAAAAGGCGATATTCTTCTCCTAGCATAGAAAGACAAGCGGGTTGTCCGAATGATATCAACGAACCATGACACTTCTGTCTCGACAACAGGAAAAAAAATAGAAAAACGGGAGAGAATATTGTAAAACCTACCTGCATCAAGGAATACAATGCCCACATGAAAGGCGTTGACCGTGCGGATCAATTCCTTTCGTGTTGCTCCATTCTAAGGAAAATGACAAAATGGACGAAAAAAGTAGTGCTGTACCTTATAAACTGTGGACTTTTCAATTCATTTAGACTCAGCCGTGGGCAAACTACGGCCGGATCCGGCCCGTTTGAAATGAATAAAACAAAACAAAAAAAAAAGATCGTACCCTTTTATGTAATGATGTTTACTTTGAATTTATATTAGTTCACACAAACACTCCATCCATGCTTTTGTTCCGGCCCTCCGTTCCAGTTTAAGAACCCATTGTGGCCCTCGAGTCAAAAAGTTTGCCCACCCCTGATTTAGAGTGTACAACGTCCTCAATCCATAAGCAAAAATGAAGTATAAACAGTTTCTGCTTTCGGTGGCGAGAGACTGGATAACGGATGACAATAATGAAGGCTCTCCGGAACCAGAGACAAATCTGTCCAGCCCTTCCCCTGGGGGTGCAAGGAGAGCACCTCGTAAAGATCCACCCAACAGGTTGTCAGGTGATATGAAGCAGCATGAACCTACATGTATTCCAGCGAGTGGAAAGAAAAAATTTCCTAGGAGAGCCTGCAGAGTTTGTGCCACCCATGGAAAAAGGAGCAAATCTAGATACTTACGTAAATTTTGTTTGGTCCCTCTTCATAGAGGAAAATGTTTTACGCTGTACCATACGTTAAAAAAGTACTAGGAACTTTAATTGTTTAATTGTTTTTGTAAATAAAAATGTTATAGCCGAACCGGTTTGGCTCAGTGGATAGAGCGTCGGCCTGCGGACTGAGGGGTCCCGGGTTCGATTCCGGTCAAGGGCATGTACCTTGGTTGCGGGCACATCCCCAGTAGGGGGCGTGCAGGAGGCAGCTGATCGATCTCTCTCATCGATGTTTCTAACTCTCTATCCCTCTCCCTTCTTCTCTGTAAAAAATCAATAAAATATATTTAAAAAAAAATAAAAAAAATAAAAAAATAAATAAAAAAATAAAAATGTTATAATTATTGAAAAACAACACCTAAAGTGCATTATGATCTGAAGTTATGATGATTTAAATAACGTGCAGTTTGCCCAAAAACGTGCGGTCCCTGGCATATGTCTTAGAGATTTCTATGCGGTACGCAAGGTGTTAAGTAATATCAACCCTAACAGGTAAAAGACCAATCTGATGTATATTTGAAAACAGGAGCTAGGTTAGAATAAAATAGTAATGCAAGGTGGCAAGACTCAGAAATCAGAAGATATACATGCACGAGTATAGAAAATTTAAATAAAGAAGACATTAAGAATCTTTCAGCCTGTTTCTGACCTAACTGGAGACTACTCTGACCATACAGTAGCTAGTAGTACAATCTTGTACTAGGGAAGGTTGCTCCTGTGTCGTTAACGAAAGCTTCCTAAATGAATCAGATTCAGACTCCTAGTGGAAACCCAGCGGTTTGGACAGATGTACCCCACTAGTAGATATAAGTGATTCATTAGGCCACCATGTGAATGAAATAATAAATGAGACATAGGATTGAATGTGATAGACATGGCACTGTTATCATTAATTAGGACGATGGAAATTGGCTTCCAATTTGGGTGGATACCAAGTACTCATCGGGCATGGATAGAGCACATGTTAGGAAAACACCTTTTTGTAAAAAAGAATACTTTATTGAAGTTTCTACTGGGTTAGTCAGCCATATAGTGTCAGGAGGAAATAAAAATTTGAATATCCAAAAGAATTAAGACAAGAAAGAAATAAACATCTAAATATAATAGTATCCCTTTCACTCCTGGGTTCAAACCCAACTGGGAGAAAGCCACATAGAATGGAGAGTTGGATCTTCAAATATAAGCTTTATTATAACAGGTTGGATTGGAAAGCATGGCTTGTCTACACTTACAACCACAACATGCTGTATGATAGGGGGACAGAAGGAGTTCCAGGGCAACATTGTTTTCCACATTATGTGAAGCTACTCATTTCCGAGAGCTGACAATACAGGGCCAAAGCTATTGAGATGTAATGATATCGAGTCACAGAAGAAAGAAAGTCAGTCTCAATGGCCTCTATCTTCATGTAAAAGGACTTAGGTCATTGAGTATGAATAGGGGGTTTTGAAAAAGTCTGGGACTGCTAACTTCCAAACTATTAGCAATTCAAGAAGTCACCAGGGGCTGAATTTTTAAAAGGCTCACTGACATTGGAAACTAGTAGAGGGTGACTTAGTGTAGCTATGGAATCCCTCATCAGCACTAAAAACCCTAGGAAAAAACTGAGAAAGTTGTAGCTCACAAGAGGACATGGCTGGGGTCTGGGTGAGAGAGTCTAGCATGCTAGCTGGCCACTACCATTGCAAGCCTGCTCTGAGGTAGGGAGAGGCCCTTGAAAAGTTATCCATTAGTACAGGCTGTGTATCTGTCCACATTAAGAAGAAAGAAGATTCTAGGAAGATAATATGCACTGTTTGAGACTGATATTTTTATTACATAACTAGAGGCCCGGTGCAGGAAAGTCATGCACAGGAAGAGGGGGAAGGTCCCTTAGCCTGGCCTGTGCCCTCTCACAATCTGAACATTCCTCTCTCAATCCAGGACGCTGCATGCACCAGTGACCATACTTTTCATACAGGTGAAAGGCATCGGCTGTTGTATGGGCAGCTAAATTTTTTTGCCCTGATTATAAACAGTAGTACATAACATGATCCTCTGAGGCAGTAGTAACATTTTCCCCATCTTATGGGTGGAAAAACTGAAGCAGAGAGAAGTTAAGTCATTGGCTTTGTCACACAGTTATAAGTGTCAGAATCAGGGCTGACCACAAAATGTGCAAGCCAGAGTCCATGCATATCATCGCTGCATCATCCTGTTTTTCTCAGTGTTAGAGTAGCCTTGCCAGGTTTTAATTTTTAAATCTAAGAGACTGTTCCCAATATCTAGGGTAGGGTCCCTAGGCCTGGCCGGTGATCAGGGCCAATCTGTGGGGTGACCGGTGGGTGGGGCAATCGAGGGGCCCCCGCTGGCACCTGCCTTGACTGGTGGCCTGGTGCCGCCTGCTCGCTGTCCCCGACCAGGGGGCAGCTCCCGCATTGAGCTTCTGTCCCCTTAGGGTCAGTGCACATCATAGCGACCGGTTGTTCCACCGGTCGTTCTGTGTTGGGTTGATTTGCATATTAGGGTTTTATTATGTAGGATAATAATTAGGATATCTAAAGCAAATCAGTCAGGTATAGGCTTCGGTATCCTTACTTAAATTTCTCAACTCTGGTCTTCCCTAAATAAGTTGGCTATTAAATTAGACTCATTAAATCAGACATAATTCCAAACCAGCTTAGGTGATGGAGAAGGATGGGAGGTTGGAAGTGGGAGGTAATTCTGAAACAGGTTCCTCTCCCTCTGTTATACAACAGTTCTTTTTTTAAAATATATTTTTATTGATTTCAGAGAGGAAAGGAAAGAGAGAGAGAGAGAGATAAAAACATCAATGATGCCCTGACCGGTTTGGCTCAGTGGATAAAGCGTTGGCCTGTGGACTGAAAGGTCCCAGGTTCGATTCCGGTCAAGGGCATGTACCTTGGTTGTGGGCACATCCCCAGTAGGATGTTTCTCTCTCATCGATGTTTCTAACTCTCTATCTCTCTCCCTTCCTTTCTGTAAAAAATCAATAAAATCTATTTTTTAAAAATCCATGATGAGAGAGAATCATTGATCAGCTGCCTTCTGCATGACCCCTACTGGGGATCAAGCCTACAACCCAGGCATGTGCTCTTGACCAGAATCGAACCCAGGACCTTTCAGTCTGCAGGCCGACACTCTATCCACTGAGACAAACCAGCTAGGGCAACAGTTATTAAATCTTTTTTCTGTTTTCTGCTATTTTATAGTAGAGTTGATTAATTAATAAAAGCCTTTTTAATTTATTCAAAATGCCACTGATGAAATCTTGAAATGAAAAAGAAAATTAGCATATTCATTATTATTGTTTAGTGTTCCAGTTATCTATTGCTGCGGGGGGAAAACACAACCAACACTTAATAACTTAAAACAAAATGATTTATTTTGTTCCCAAATATGCAGTTTAGGCAGGGCTCAGTGGTGGGATCTTGACTCTAGTCAGCCTCAGCTGGGGTGGCTCCAAGGCTGGGGTCTGGAATCATCTACAGATTTGCTTACTCCCATGTTTGTCAGTCAGAGCCACTGCTGGCTGTTGACTGGTACCCTAGCTGGGATTGTCTATCAGAACATCTACACGTGGTCTCTCCATGTGGTCTGGCTTCCTCACAACATGGCGACCGCATTGAGAGAGAGAGAGAGAGAGAGAGAGAGAGAGAGAGAGAGAGAGAGAAATGGAAGTTGTATTAATTTTTATGACTGAGCCTCAGAAGCATCAATTTCACTGCATTTTATTCCCTGGGGTGGTAAGAAAGGTCTACTCAAGTTCAAGGGAGAAGAGAAGAGAAATAGACATACTAAGTCACTTGTACAACATTCTTTACATCTAGGCAATCACAAAGGTCTGCCAAGTTTCAAAGGGAGAGGAAATAGACTCTTCTTACTGGGGAAATGACAGAGTGCTGGAACACCTGGTTCTGGGAATATTGCTTTGGCCATTTTTGGAAAATACAGTTAGCCACATTTAGCAAACCTCTTTTCAAGACAGTAAAGTATGAAAAGTAGGGTCCAATTTCATTTAGTTACAGATAGAAGAAAATCTACGAGCTTTCTCAAATGGAAGCAAAGAAGTAGCTATTTTTACCTTTCTTTTGCAAACCACAATTTTCCTGAGGTTTTGTGTCAATGGGAATTTTATTCTAGCAATCAAAGGTATGGTTTGACCCTAGAATTCTACGGTTGCATCTCAGAGCAGAATCTGAAGGTATACTTAAGGGGAATGCTCTTCTGCTTGAGCTTATTTTAGATATAAGTAACAGATAAGTCACTAAGTAGCTTATGGTTGTGTTTTCATTGATTTATCACTCACCACATGCTCCTATCTTTCAGGCAAAACTAATGTCTTTCCATGGAGCTGATTTGCTCTGTTAGACCTCATGGAGGAAAGAGTTCTTTGCTGACTTTTTTACTCTGACAAGGTAATGGCTCTTATCCTCATCTTGGGAAGTGACTAAGATGCTCACTTGGGAAGATGCATTAACTTTTGAAGCTATATAAATTCTGTGCAGGAAATTACATCCACTCAAGCATTATTACCTAAAAGAGTTAATGCTCTCTTTCAGCATATAGAATTTTCTGCTAAGACCCAGGCCTTCCAGTATACACAGGTTGCCACAAAACAGAGATCATAGATCCATTCTGGGGAGTTGGGCTCAGGAAATTGGTCACATGACTTCTCAAGTGCCTAAGCGTTCTTGTCCATTGTCAGAGTTAGAGGCTGATTCAACTATATTTCATGGATCTAGACTTTCATTCACACCATTTCCTCCCCACTGAGGGAGCCCTACTTCCAGTTCAACCATCAGAACCCCAAGAACCCACCACCAGCCTCTCCAAGCTTCTCCAACATTAAAATTACTTTTAGTCTATCAGAGTGAGCCTAAGGTCATATTTAACTGCTAACTTCTTAATTTAATATAGAATTTTAGATATTGTCTCTTTTCTTTTGACACAACACAATATATTAAAGTACTCTTTATTTTCCTCTCCCATTGGAGACATTCATAGTCTTTATTCCTCTGGTACCCGAAAGAAGGCCTAGCAAATAAAACTGGGTTTTCCAACACTAACTTCCTGTCAGAATCCCCAAGGGCACCAACCCCTGAAACTCACCTGAGACCAATTAAATCAGAACCCCTAGGGGAAGAACCCATGCATCAGGCTTCAGGATTTTAAAAAAGCTTCCCTGCAGAATCCAGTGGTCAGCCAAGGGGGAGAACTACCAGCATAGATATCCAATGATGTTTCCCTGAATGAAGTTTGTCTAATAAGTACTGACTTCCCATCATAGATTCTTGAAGTGCCTGTATTCTGCAGAATGTAAGACTCCTAGTTGGTGTACTCAATCTGTACTTCTTTCTTCCTCAGGGAGAATAAAGTCCTTCGTATATAAATATACTACAAGCCATTCTACACAAAGGTTTTTCTACAAAATATATTTCCTAGAGTAAAAAAGTTTAGGTAATAGTTTAAGCTGAAACAAAAGAAGAAATTAAAGATTCTCCAGATGTTATCATAGCCAACATGTGGTTAATTATGAAACAGACTAATTGAGGCTATGGTTTTCAAATTGTGTTTGAAGAAATGCTTAAGCAAACTTCCATGTTTTGTATATTTTTATGTAGCTCAAATAAGCTATATACTGTAATTTAACATTTTGGTGATTACTAATATAATAAATTATATTGGTGGTTAAAATGACTTTTGTGGTGCTTCTGCTATACATATGCATCACACACACACACACACACACACACACACACACACACACACACACATCTTGCTTGGAATTCGGATCTGCCTGGGTCTGCTCTCATAAAACTGTGCAAGACTGTTTATTATTAAAGCGTATGTGTGCTACTCTCAACCATATGCTGGCAAGACTTCGGAACACTGGCTTAGGGAACATCCTTTTCGCCAAAAAGAAAAAATCAGCTGTACAGTAACAAGTGAATGTATAACATATCACATTGCATTAATGTGTCATAAATAATTTACTACTTTTACATTTTAAGCACTCTATTTCAGACTTTTACATTTATTATAGGGAATACAATAATACGATGTTATTGGTGATATAATTTTGACAAAAATATATCAAATACTGTTCTTTCAAACTTCCAAATTAGTTCAATTGAGAAGTATATTTTAAATGGATCTGTTTTTCTTTTTTAACAATGATTATTTATCTTTTTACAACTACATGCTTTTGTTAATTCAATATACCCAACTAAAAATCTATGAAATAAATTGTATGCAATTGCTAATATATCACATTTAGTAATCAAATGCAACTTTTATATATAAGTATTTCAGATAAGTTTTCTTAGAGAGGTAGAAAAATGTTTTTAAAATGAAAAGCTTAAAAATATACTGAGTTAAGAGACTGGAATGAAATGTTTGTCAAATCTCTCCTTTCCACCCTCATCACAAAAATGTTGCTTCTGTTCAACATGGTCTCTCACCTAAAAACTATTCCAGTATGACCACTGCAATGTCTGCTTCCATTACCACCTGAGTAATCTTTCTAAAACTTTGATGTGATCATGTCACTTCCCTGATTAAAAACCTTCAGTATTTCTCCATTACCTACAAGTCAGGTCTGAGCACGGTTAGCATGGCATTGGATACCCTTCATGTTTCCTTTTCTAAGGGAATGGGAGACATCTGTAATACTGGTAACAATAAAATAAAAATATTTTTTAAATAAAATAAAATATATAGAACAGAGAGCTCAGCACAAGTAAGTGCTCAGACCTGAGTTTTTACCTTAAAAACTTCAAAATATTAGTTCAAAATCGTGCCACATTCATCTCTAGCCAGGGACGACCACAAGCCTGGATGTGTATTTAGCCTTGTCTTTGGGACTTTTTCATTACCACTTCTATCGTCTTTTATCATTTTTAGACCTAAGGGTACAAAGTAACTGTACATAAATTGTGTAGTTCACAAATCTGGAAAAAAATTAAATCTATTCTCTTTCTTGGAAAAGGTCAGCCAATTGTGGTTAAAAACATGACAAAACATTTCTTCTTGAGAATACATCCCTCCCTTTTCAACATATTTGTCTGGAAAACACAGTCCTGAAGGAGCTATTGAATTCTGTGAGGTGCTAATTTCAGTCTCAACCTGCTTTTCTAATTCTTTCAGTCGAATTCCTTACGAAACCCATGTCCCTTTATGACTGCAACCCAAACCTACCTCTGTAAGATGGCAGCAAGCATCTCTCGCTTTGGGGATCTGTATCTGGTTCCTCAGTAACTCAGAGACAGCCAACACTAATGTTCTCTTTACTTGTAACATTATTACAACAAAGCCATGAAGGCTGTAGCCGTAGCCCATCATGTAAATCAAAAAACACTTGCAAAAAAATAGGGGCTTGGCAAACCAGATAAGCTACTCTCAGCCATAATTTTGCAAAAGTTGAAAATATATCTATTAAACAAGATTATCTATCTCTTTCTTTACAGAACGTAGTATATTTGTCTTCCCATTATTTATAAGGACCCTAAGAAGCAAAATGAAGTAGATATTTGGGATTTAATAGGAGATTGCATTTAAAAAATAAAACAAGACACTATTGCCTGCCAGGTGTTATGTTATGTGTTGAATATACCACAACGAACAAAAATAGACATGAATGCTAACTTCATGAAACTTAACCTAAGCCTGTAGTTTCAGACTGACTGTGCCTCAGAAATAGCCAGGAAGCTTGTTTGAAATGTAGATGCTCAGGACTTGGATTCTGAATCAGATAATCTGGGGTAAATCCTGAAATCTGCATTTTTTTATAGATTTGGCATCATGAGATGTTGATGCAGATCACCCAAGAAGCACACACTGAAAACACTGGAGTAGATGATCCAGGCAACCTTGTTAAGAAGAAAAAAAAAATAGGTTTGTGATAAACATGTCCCACAGCAGTAATTTATGATGATGGGACACGGGAGATAAGCATGAGCCTTCCCCATCACCTTGCAAACACAGAAAAAGTGTATCTGTAATTGGGGGGTGGGGGGGAGGTTCCACTTTATAGGGAAATTTTGCGTAAGATGCAAGCTTTGTGGTCATGCAGGCTCTTTTAGACACGCTCCCTTCCAGCTGTGACCAAGTCTCTCAGGACTCCCCAGTATGTGTTCAGCCTCTTTCCCAAGCCCCTCTGAACCATGCATAGAACAAGCCAACTGAATCAACACCAGCTATATTTACCACAAGTGGAAGACTGTCACTACTTGAGATAGCAGCAGGGAATTCTGACATCTGGTAGCTCCAGATGATTAAGAAAGGTATTGGGCAAATCCATTTAGGTGAAGCTTCAGAAAGACCACTGCTTTCTGGGGTCAGGATTAAATGAAGCTGGTGAGAGGGAAGAACTGTCTCAAACAGTGTCAGGCTTGCCTGCCAGTTTACAAAACTGCTCCTTAATTCCCCAAAATGTCCATCCCTAGAGATAACTATACAAAGTAACTTGTGTTTGTGGATACTATCTATACTAATAAAAGGGTAATATGCTAATTAGACCGGATAGACCAGACATCTTCTGGACATCCTTCTGGACAAAGCCGTGGCAGCTGCCAGGGCCCAGGGCCAGCAGTGCGGGAGAGGCCACAGCGCGGGCCAGTCCAGCTCCGCCGCCCCTGCCACAGAGGCAGCGGCACAGGTCCAGTCTTGACACCACACCTCTGCAGAGGCTGGATGGGCTGCAACCTGCTGTGCCTCAATCTCCCACAGCCCTTCCCCCAGCTGGCCTGGCCCCAGATTGCCACCCACCCACCAGTGGGCGGGGGGCGGGGCCAGTGCTAAGAAGCTAGGGCCAAAGGCCGGCAGCCATAGCCAGTAGTGGCAGCAGCAGTGGGGTAATGGGGACAGCACCTTTCCCTGAATGGCCCCGTCACCTCCCACAGAGGGAGGCGAGACTGCAAGGAGCGGGCCTAAGCCATCAGTAGGACATACCCTGAGGGCTCCCAGATTGTGAGAGGGGGCAGGCCGGGCTGAGGGATCCCTCCAGTGCACAAATTTTCATGCACTGGGCCTCTAGTTTTGTATAAATAGATATAATGTAAAATTGAATATTTAATCATAGATTATCTTTCTTTTCTAAAGGTTTTAAATACTGTGGAACTCTGAACAGCTATCAGCTGTAATGTTTCTTGTGGAAATTTGAGTGTACTTATCCTGTTGGGGCAGTTGCCAAGACAAATAATGTGCCCAATAGTAGTGATTTTTTAGTAAAGCACGGAAGGCAGCCTTCTCATTTTTTTAGTATGACAGCCTGTTCAATGATCCTAAGTGACCCTGAAAAATCCAGAATGATCCTTCCAGGAAACACAGAAATTCCCATAAAATTATCCCCCTTTGAATTAATACATTGATGTCTCTGTTTGAAATACTGATAGTACCTTCTATACTTGCAAGCTCAAGCTGCACAGAACAGCAAAAGGGTCTGGGGCTGAACATCAAAGAAAACATTTTGTGAGGCAAGAAAACAAAATTTACATCCCAGTAGACATTAAGCAAAGTTTAGCCCAGCTGATAAAGAATAGAAGTTAAGGAGGAAATTCAACCACTGCCTGATGGGAAAAGAGAGGAGTGGAAAAGAGTTCCAGGTTTTACCCACATGACCTTGCACTCTGTGTCCTTAGGATTTGCCCACTCTTCACTCTAGCATTTATTCATTCCTTTAGCAGGTATTTCGCCAAAATGCCCACAATGTGTTCTGTCCAGTGCTTCGTGCTGGGTATTCAAAGTGAATAAAGCAGCCGTGGGCAAACTATGGCCCACGGGCCGGATCCGGCCCGTTTGAAATGAATAAAACTAAAAAAAAAAAAAAAAGACCATACCCTTTTATGTAATGATGTTTACTTTGAATTTATATTAGTTCACACAAACACTCCATCCATGCTTTTGTTCCGGCCCTCCGGTCCAGTTTAAGAACCCATTGTGCCCTCCAGTCAAAAAGTTTGCCCACCCCTGGAATAAAGCAATCTACTCCCACACACTGCCCTGCTTTGCCTGCACTCCTCAAAATTAGGATTGTGCTAGAAGATTCACTATTTAGGAGAATGAGGAAAGCATGACTATGATGCCACCATCTTTCTGAAATTTTTTGACTTGTTCAGGTATCTTATCTATTGTCTTAATGCTAATTACCAAGAATTCACTCCAGGAAGTTGCAAAAACAAAAAACAAACAAACAAACAAACAAAAAACAGATGAAAGCCATTAAGTAATTATGAAGCGATTTAATATAGCTTCATGTAGTTTAAATAAGGATATTTAATACCTTCAAAGACAGTTTCAACCTGAGTTTTCCCGTTACCCATATTATTTCTTGGCATACTTAGTTAGTTATTGGAGAAAAATATTAAATCTTTTAATGCCAATACTGTGGAATTAATACATAATAAAGCATTCTAAAATGTCAGTGATAGATAATTTTGCAATGCAAATTATGCAAGAGTGCTTATTTATTTTAAAGTTTGTCTCATCTATGATGGATCTGAAACCAATTTAAAGAGTTCAAATAGTCTTTTGCAGATCCTGTTTACTTACTTTCATTGCTACCTTCCATTGAGAATTCTCCATGGAAATTATTTTCAAAGTTATCTCAAAGTAATAGAAAGGTCTAGAAAGGCATCTATATTTGATCTCCTTATACATTATTTAAGTTACCTACTATCCCAATCCTCAGGTATTAATTACAGTAATTATTATTCGCTAAATGCCAAAAATGTGCCAAGCATTATGCTCACTCCATCTTGCATGAGCATTTACTCATTGTCACATACAGCAGTTCTATCAAGTAGGTTCAATCCCATTTCACAGTAAACCAAGGCTTGGTTAGAGAGGTAGAATTCACAGAGCTAGTGAGTAAAAGAAACAGATCCAAGTCAGGAGGACAAGACTCCTAACTAAGTCTGTCCCCCCATCCAACACCACCATATAAACACCCAAATAAAGTCTTCTATTTGTTCTCAAGGACGTAAGTAATTGTGCTAAGTGTCCAAAGCCACAAGGAAAGAAAGAACCTGTAGTATCTGCTTGTCATGTATAGAAATCCATATGGATATGACTAATTAATCTGTTCATTTTAGTATTCCACTTCTTTATGTGATAGGGTTAAAATATGGCCCTTTGGCATTTGAATATTTTAAGCTTGAACACGTTTGATAAAACAGCAGCAGCAGGAAGGTCACTCTGACCTCCACTCCACACTCTGTCTGAAACGGGTCATAAAACCCCGCTGTGAGATGTGCCCTCCCATACCCGAGGAAAGAAGCCTCCTTATCTCTGAAGACAAAGAGACGCCAAGAAGACTCTGAACAAACAGGCCTTGGTAAGGCTCCCCAATTTACCACACTTACCTCATACTCCTTAACATCCCATATTTCTCCATAACTGGCCACTCTTCGCCCAACCTAGCATAAAAATAACCAGATGTATTTCTTTCGGTCTCCATTTCCTTCTGATGCTCCCTATGTCACATAAAACATATGTCAAATAAACTTATATGCTTTCTCTTGTTAATTTGTCTTTGTTAGTTTAATTTTCAGACCCAGCCAGTGACTCTAGGAGGGTGGAGTGAAACTTCTTTCCTCCCTGATATGTTTACTTATTCTTTGGCTATTTAGTCTGTCAAATTATCTCAAAAGATAAAAAGGTACTTGTTAAACTCATTTGATCTAAAAATACAAGAAAAAAAAATAAAGTGGGGTAAGGGAGATTAAGAATATAGGAAGGCAGTGGCACATGGCTGTAGGAATAGCAGAGTAAACCTCATTGAGAGAATGAGATTTGAGTGACAATGTGAAGGAGGTCAGGTAGTTACCGCCTCTGATAACTGGGGGGAGAGTTTTCTAGGAACAGAGAACAAGTAAACTGACCTTGACCTTAAGGTGGGAGAGTGTCTGGCTTAGGTACTAATATTGCTGAAGCATAGTTAATGATGGAAAGTATGATAGATAATGAAGTCAGAAATAACAGGGAAGAGTGAAGTGAATCATCTAAGACTTTGTAGTTTTCTCTAGTGGCTTCAATTCTCAATGAAATGGGGAGACATTGCAAGATTTTGAGCAGAGGAGTCATAAGCCATGACAAATGTTTTAACAGCTTTGCTCTGACTATCTTGCTATAAAGGGACTCTACAGGTCAAGTATTTTAGTAATTCAGTTGAGATGATGGGATTGCTGGGACCAGGGTGGTAACATGGACAAAGGTGGGATGCAGACACATGCTAAAGATAGAACCCACATGAATCCCCAGCAAACAGACTAAAGAGTGTCTGAGAGAAAGGGAGAAATCAAGCATGACTCCAAGGTTTTTGGCCTGAACAATTCAAAAAATAAAGTTGTCATAACTGATATGTGGAAGTCTGAAAGTATTTGGGGGATGAAAAGAATTCATGGACATATTGAGTTTAAAACTTCTATTACATATCTAAATGGAAATGGCAAGTTGGCAGCTGAGTGCCTCAGCCCTCAGGAAAAAAAAAAAAAGAAGAAGAAAAAAAAAAGAAACAGAAAAATTTGTACCTGAGAAATTCCAAAGCCCAGGAGAATAGAATGGGTATCAGATTTAATTCTATTTAGAAAAATATATTTATATGCCCAAATTTTATGAAATAATTCATACTGACTACATGTTTTTGTTACTGAAAGAAAACATAAAACTGAGAGTCTTGTCTTGGCAGTGCTAGTCTGCAAGCATTGTTTTTGATATCCACCGTGGCTGAGGTCTGGGTACTTGGCGATGATGCTCATGAAGATAGTGAAAGTTTTTCTATGGATCTATTTCTCCATACAAAGAAAGTACCATATTCTTATTTTTAGGCGGCAGTAACTTGTTTTGATGACTAGTGCTGACTATGATTTGTGCTTTGATTACTTTGGACGGTGGCCTGAAATTTTTCTGACAACAAACCTTTAAAAGAAAATAATTTACTGTCTCTCAACAGTTAATTTAGGCACATCGGGTGTTTTTTTTATCTACCCACTTCATCATACTTGATTGTTTTTTATTCTTCTTTTCAAAATAACACTCAAAAATTATTTTACCTGATAGACTGAGGAAATACAGATGTGAAAAGATAGGTAAAAACCCAATTCAGTAAAAGGACCTAGTGAGGTAGGAGAGATTGTCTGTATTAATGAAAATCTCAGCTTATTACTAGAAGCATGCATTATGAGCTTATTACAAGTCTCAAAGGCACAATGAGCCCCAACATAATATTAGAATGAATATAAACAATCCCTTTAATATTATATAACCCTTCACAGAGCCAAAAATATTTCAGGGAATTTTGTTGTTGCTCTAAAGCCTAGGGAACATTTCCTTATATGAAAAAATAAAAACTCCATGTCTGTTCCCTTTTTTGAGAGGTCTTCCAGCCTAGACAAAGAACCATTAAAAATCAGGCAGGTTCCTTTTTTTTTTTTTTTTAAGACATGCATAAATGAAAGCTCAAAACCACACGTTGAGAGTGTTTAATATAATAAGTAACCTATGTTAGAACATTTTCTACAACTGACCGTGTGTCCTGCATTCCCTGAACTTCTTCAGTCCCTGTGGCCTGGGACAGCCTTACATAACAGGCAGCTTTCTCAGGAAGCCCGTGTTAACATCTGTGGAATAAATGAATGAGTGAAAAGAGGAATAAATGAACACCAGCCAAAATGTCCATCAAGTTAAAATATTAAATACCTACATGTAGCAATTTATTTTGGTTGAATTATTTTGTTTACCTGTATTCTTAGTAAAATTCCTTTTTATAATCTGTATACCATTTGTAGGTTTGCCCAGGGAAGGATCAGATATTGCCATATCTAGGTCCTTAGAAATACAAAATTGGGCATAACTGGGCATTCCCTGAACTGATAAATATATGGAAAACTGAAGTATCTCTTGAAACAGAAAAGCATGGAATCTGTTATGTATAAAATACTTAACTAGGCATTTTCTAAACTGGGGAAATACCTAGGAAACTGAAATATATTATAGAATGTGCCCCAGGAGGGGTAGAGTTGGGGACAATATAGACTAGCACCATCCAATGGAAACATGATGCCAGACATGTCATTTTAAATTTTCCAGTAACCATACCAAAAAAGTAAAAAGAAACACGTGAAATGGATTTTAATGATATATTTTATTTAAGTGAATATATCCAAATTATTACACTTCCCATTTAATCAATAACAAAATTATTGAGATACTTGATATTTTTTGCAAACTAAGTCTTCAAAGTCTGGTGTGTACTTTACACTTAAACCACATTTCAATTCGGACCAGGCATACCTGCTGCTCAATAGACTCCTGAGGCCAGCGACATCCACATTAAGCAGCAGAGACAGAGGCTGGTACTTTTTCTTCTATTCTGAGTGATTTCTTATTCAGAGAGAGAAAGAGAAATGTAATCCTCAATTTTGTGGGTTTGTTTTTATTAAAGGTGTTATTATTACCTAAAGTATTAGACAGTAAGGACTCCAAAGTCTAGCTGAAGTTACTGGGAAGTGTGTTAACGCTGTCTGACACTTAAAAGTCGGAACCCAGAGGAAGTAGAATACAGAGAACCAATGGTATGCACAGTTACAAACTGTGATTAAAATCTGCAGAACCGCCTCACACTTAATCCCATGCTTCTTGATGTTACTAGCTAAAGATATGCTCCGGGCTTGGCTGTTGAATCTGGGACCCTGGGCTTTCTGCAGTGTCATAGAGGAGAATGAACATGGCTTTGAAACCAGGTAGACTTATATTTGACTAATGCTTCCACCTCGTTTTTTTGTAAAATGGAGCTAGTAGCACCTAGGTCAGCGATGGCGAACCTATGACACGTGTGTCAGAGGTGACACACGAACTCATTTTTTTGGTTGATTTTTCTTTGTTAAATGGCATTTAAATACATAAAATAAATATCAAAAATATAAGTCTTTGTTTTACTATGGTTGCAAATATCAAAAAATTTCTATATGTGACACGGCACCAGAGTTAAGTTGGGGTTTTTCAAAATGCTGACACGCTGAGCTCAAAAGGTTCGCCATCACTGACCTAGGTTGAGAGGTTGATTTTTATCATCTGTGATAATTTAGGTAAATTACTCTTTTTCCTTTCCCAATCTACCACAACTTGTTCTCATTGCCTTTTATCTGCTTTCCTTGAATTAACTGCTATCACCTGTCAGCAACTCTAACTCTCCTTCTTGGGCATCAGTTCCCTTTCAGACCATGCCCAGCACTGGAGGGGGAGTTCCTAGATCAGTGATGGCGAACCTTTTGAGCGCGGCGTGTCAGCATTCTGAAAAACCCTAACTTAACTCTGGTGCCGTGTCACATATAGAAATTTTTTGATATTTGCAACCATAGTAAAACAAAGACTTATATTTTTGATATTTATTTTATGTATTTAAATGCCATTTAACAAAGAAAAATCAACCAAAAAAATGAGTTCGCATGTCACCTCTGACACGCGGGTCATAGGTTCGCCATCACTGGCCTAGATTGTGCTACCACCACAGCTCTCATCACGCGGGGCTATTTTCTCCAACTCAGCAGGACAACTGCTAACCCAAGAATTCCACATGCAGAGGCTGTTGCCCAATTTCTCCTTCAGCCCCACCTTCTCCTTGGTTTTTCCATCCCTGTGCTTATTCCTTGATATTATTTCACTTCCCATTACCACCTACTTCACTGGGGAGCATAGAATGAAAAGTTGTGAACATGAATCAGTTTATTTTAAATATTAGCGAGATCATTTGAAAGTACTACAGAATGAAGGGTGCTTTACGGATGAGAAAGTAATTTCAGTGCTGCAATGGTTCAGGAATGTGTCTCCTGGGGGGAACCACTGAAAGGGTTTGTGAGATAAGGCTCACCCAGGGGTAAGGGAGGTGGCCTTCTCTCAGGCAGAGCAGGGGTCCTGTCATCACAGGCCTTCCGGGGATCAGCATAAGAAAGTCTGAGTGTCACAAGAAACACAATTCCCACATGTCAATCAGCATAAGAAAGTCTGAGTGTCACAAGAAACACAAGTCCCACATCGTCAATCACCTTAATTAGGTTTCCCAACCATCTCCATGACAAAAATTTGTGTTAAATTTATATGTGCGTGCCGCGTGTGTGTGTGTGTGTGTGTGTGTGTGTGTGTGTGTTATGGTTGGAGTAGGAAGAGAATTTGCCAGTTTTATACAACATTCTTTGAGTAAATGTTAAATGTGCTAGTCTAAATTAAACATACTAACATAATTGTGATTAAAAAGTACTATGTAAAATGCCAAATAATTCTAGGATTTCAAAATAGGATAAGCCTCTCATATTCTGGGGGTGGGGAGGGTGGTAAGTAAGTTAGACATTGCCATTGATAATAAATAATTGGCTTTTTAAGTCCAGTTTTAGCCTGTGATTTATTTACTTGTTTAATGAATACTGGAAGATTAAAGAGTTCCCTAGATCTTGGAGTCCAGCCAGGAGGAACAAATATCACCCACATAGAACAAATCGCAGGCAACAATACTAAGTTTAAAACCGACAGCAAAATTTGTACAAGTATAAACTTCTAGATTATGTTTTAGCTTGAATTGAGCTTAAATTGAGAACACCTTTGTTTTAGTACTGACTCTGCTAGCTACTAAGTATATAATTTACATAGTATTTCTGAGCCTCTTTTCTTAAATTATACAAATTGGGATAATAAACTGTGTTTTCTCAGCTCCTGCAAATTTAACATTCTGAAATTCCAATTATGTTTCCCAAAAAGGTGTTCATGAGCTTATATTTTAAAACATTAAAATAAATATCTGATACAAAATTTCAGGATGAGGACTGGAGACTCAATTTTATCAGAAAAATTAAAACTACATGTCTCCTCCACTAACTTAAAGTAGGGCATTCCTATGAACGTTTCGTAAACCAAAATGACATAAATCAAAGAAGCAATTACTTTAGAACATGTCTTGCACAAAATAAATGCAGATAAAGTGCAGATGCTCACAGACAAGTTCAAAGCTGTGATAGCTTGATGCTGAGATGCTGGGCGTAGTTCCCAGGGAAGGAGTTTAGTGGGGCCACTCTCACTTCTGTAACAGCTCACTGCAAAACAAAATTAAATGCTATTTTCACTTTTCACCTTTTTTTTGTAAAAGTAAAAATCCTCTTTGAATTTTTTTTGTTTAGCAAAAACAGGTACTAAAATAGTTTTTTTTTTCATAAAAGTGGGGGAATATTTGTATCAAAATTTTCAAGTTTATTGAAGGCCAACGCAAACTGAAAAAGAAAATGAGTTACAACTCTTAAGGCAGTTTCTCCTTTACCTGGGAAAACTCAAAGAAATACTTTGTATGAATTCAACACCAACACTGTAGATAATGAAATTTCTTCTTCATATTTTCATGTTGATGTGAAATTTCCATATAAATTCAGAGAAACCATTCATGATCATCTATCTGACTCTCAGGTTTATCAGCCCAGGAAGAGATTATGGTTGGGATTTTTACAAGCAACAGAATGGAGGTAGCTTGTAATGATTTCAGTTTTTCTGAAATGTGCGGCATTGGATGACAAATTGGCCATATTCTAGTTCCCCATGGTCTATAAATAGCCATGAAGGAAATATGAGAGAAGCTATTTATACATTGAGAACAGAGGGTCTCCTGGCTGTCATCACTCTCCTCTCTGAGGAAACGGTGAACCCTTAACAAAGCATTTGGTTTCAGCTCAGCTGGCGTGACAATGTGTCCTCACTGAGAAAAGAACCTGAATCAAGGTGGGTGTCGGAAGGAAAGTAACCGCACAATACTGAATTGGAGTTTGGTGCTGGCAAGGCTCATGATATAAACTTCTCTCTCTATTATTTTGGCTTTATACTTCCTCTAATCTTATACTCAAGATGAAAACATAAGTAGGGACAAAACCTAAACTCAGTGTTTGTGAATCTTCTCAGTTGGAAAGGTTTTCTACTCCCATTCTGAACAGAGAGAGCCAGAAGAATATCTAAGAGTTGGGGGAAGGCCAAATTTCAGGTGTAATTGAACAGCTGATAAGTAGTTTTGGTTGCAGGCCCAAAAATATATAATGAAAAATGCTTTCCACATTTTTTAAAAGCCTAACAATCCAAAATACACTGACCCTAAATGATGCCTTCCTACTAAATTATCAAATCTCAGTCAAGTACCAAGTACAGTTAGTCTTGTCTAGCCGGTTAACTTATCTCCAGATGTCTTATATTTCAGTATTGTTATGAAAATTATCCCACTATATCTTCAGCATAGTTTTGTTTTATGCTCCAATCCAGTAAAGTCTAAAAAAAAATCAAATTTACTGTCTAGAAACCATGATTAAGAGAAGTTACTTGGGGGAATTCTCATCTCTAACCCAAATGGAATTAACACAGACCAGACTTAACCTTCCCATCTGAATCAACATTAGGAAATAAAGTATGTAAAACAATGTTTTTCAGAATGAAATATCAATAAGTGCAGGACAATGATTCCTGAGAAGTGGGCCCTACAATAGCCTCAACTGATAGCCTGGAGGAAACGTTCAGCCTGTAGAGTAGGGAAAGGGAGTTTAGGTAAAAAAGCTCAGTGTCTGTCTCCCTTGAGTTGAAGAGATAGAGTTGAGTGTGAGAAGAGATTAAAGTGGCTAGCATTCACGTAGCGGACTACAAGAGAAGAGAGAGAGAAAGAGGAGAGAGAGAGAGAGAGAGAGAGAGAGAGAGAGAGAGAGAGAGAGAGAGAGAGAGATTCAGGTATTGTTAAGGATTCCTCACAAGTGTTAAGCTAAGTGCATATGTGCATGAGAACACTTTCTGAGGCTGGAGAAATAATCATAAGGAGCAGAGAGACAATCCTGAAATCCTGAAGCTCATTCAGAGCTGGGGACAACTTTTGTTTGTACAATGCAGAGAGAAAACCCCTCATAACCCATGGTAAATCAGGTAGAATGCTCAGAAGGATATGGTCTTGGTGGCAGACAGAATAAGCCCTAAATCAGAAACTGCTCTGATCACACCTAACAACCCTCAAAGGTTCAAACTAATTCCAAATAATTTACCTGCATTTCAAAACATAGCTTAAGGATACATTTAGGAGTGCAAAACAAAAATAAAAAATTCATTACCTAACCAGGTAAAAATCACAATGTTTGACATCCAATAAAAAATTACTAGGCATATAAAGAAACTAGAAAATATGATCCATAATAAAGATAATAATCATTTAATAGAAACATACCAACATGATAAGATGATAGAGAGTTATTGAAACCATAATCATTTAATAGAAACATACCAACATGATAAGATGATAGAGAGTTATTGAAACCATGCTCATATGTTTAAGAAGGTAGAAGAGCACATAGTACTTAGCAAAGTTCTGAGCCCAAAAAGTAATAGGGTCATCACCTTGCACTATTTTCAGTCTTTGTTTTATATTTTTTCCACCAACCCAAATTGTTAAATTAAAATATGTGAACATACAAAGTCCTACTTTTTTGTCACCAACTATCTTTTGTCTATATTATGCAACACTTAAATAAATAATTCCTAATAATAAAATTGTCATTTTTAAGAAGCAGCTTTCCATGTAATTCTTTTTCTTCAAGGGGTTATTGGAAGCACATACTCATAGTACAGTAAGTCCTTACTTAACATTGTTGATAGGTTCTTGGAACTATGGCAAAATGATGTGTATTGAAACCAAATTTACCATACACTAATTGATATAGATATATAAATAAGAGTTAAGTTCCTATAACATTTCATTGAATTATAACAAAACAACATTGAGCAAAATGACATTATTTGAGGACCTACTGTATTAATTATTTATGCAATGATCAGGATAAATCAATACTTATTTCTCGGTAAATCATGCATGTGTCATAAGGAGAAAACATTTCATAAACAGTTCATATAGAACCATGATCTTTGGGCTCTTCTTATTCCGACTCATGAGACCCTCTTTTAGAACTTAAATAGCTGGGTTGCAGTGTAAATAAGTATGCCATAGACTAAGAAAAACAGCAGCCCATTGGGAGGTATAAAAAATGCCAACCAAACTAGCATGAGAGATTGGACTAAGGGGCGGGGGGGGGAGACAGAAAGGAGGACTGAGTCACAGCTAAAGTCAGAGAGTATAGAGTTATCACCAAACGAAGACCAACTATAAAGCCAGTCAATACAAAGGGCTGGTTTATACCAAGGATTTACTATGTGCTATAAACTTTTATTAAAATTTTGTAAAATTTAATCTTCACAATAAACCTATTAGCTAGGTGCTTTCATAAACTTATAGATAAAGGAAATTAATTACCTGAGGTTAAATAGATTGCCCAAGGTCATGAAGCTAGCAACTGATGGAGCTAGGATTAAAGCCATTGCACATCTGGAATCAGAGCCTAGACCTCAAGGCACACGATACCACCTCTTGCTAGAAAAAGCCAAAGGTACGAGGATTTAAATAGTGAACAGGCTGGAAGGAGGAGCAGGCTGAACTAAGGGGTTCTTGAAGCAAAGTTCTAAGAGCATGTCTCCTCACCTACTCCCTATGGTTTGTCTTAAAGTAACCATATTCACAAATTATTTTCTGATAAAGCAACACAAATCTACTAACCCTTCCCCTGAGCACGCTTTCTTAGAGTATTATCTAGGATGAAGATGATAGGCTCTGACTTTCCAGTAAGGCTTATTCATAAGTCAGTGACACTTCTTAATAATTGCCATGATGATGATATTGATAGTAATTATTATTTTATTGAGCACTTAATATATGTCAAGAACTGTGATTCACTTGTACAAAATAGGCTAAAATCCTGCCTTATTTCTGAGTAGTAATTTTGTGTGTGTATGCTTGGTATACTTGAATATGTGTGTGTTTATGTGACATGAGTGAATTTTCAAAGGTAATTAAAAGAGTTTTTCTTATGGCCAGTGGAGAACTATAGCCAGCACTGATTACACACTAAAATCAATACTATATGCAATACATAGTTTTTTCAACATTACAACACAGGTTTATAAATTTGCCAAAAACGATGCAATTATACTCTTCTATAAAAAGTGTGGCTTCTGAACTAGAATTTGGGATATTTATCTCTGTAATACACTATTCTATGGAATAGTAGAAATAAACAAAGGAAAAGGTAAGAAATAATATTTTATATGTTGGCTTAATGTATTTTAGACACCTATAATGATAATTTTATACATAACAATTTCTTATATTGATAAATTGACAAAAATAAATTTTGTGGAAGCCTGAGTCCACAAAGGTTTTGAATGAAATAATATTCTTACAAGTGTCCTCACTAGAGTTAGCAGATGCTATCAGCTCCAGTTGGCCTACCTCTTATTTTAATTTTTGTTCAAGTCTTCTGTTCACCATCAAGTCATTGCCTCTCAAATATACAATCATTTTGTTTCTATCCTCTAATCATTGGAGGCTGCCAATGATTGATGTGAGGGTCACTAGTGTCTATAGTGGCTATTGCTTCCGTATTGTTGTTCAAAAGGCCAAGAGAAAGCGTCTTTTACATTAACTCTTCTATCTAGGCCCAAGAGAGTGTTGCCTAATTCTTTCTTTGTCTCTGAGACTTGAAGGAAATACTTGTCTTGTTTAATTTTTCCCATTGAGCTTCACTGTTAGGACTCAGGTAGTACAAATCTCTGGGTTTGTGTTGGGGAATTATGATATGTGTGTGCCATAAAGGACAAGGTCAGAGGACATTATGAGCTCTACACACTCATACCCCACAGTTTCCACACAAGTCCATGGCTTTAAACCTCCCTTATGAAGTCAACTTCTTCTTTAGTATAAGCTCCTTTCCAGGAGGCTTCAGACAGTCACCGAATAGAGTTCTGAGATGTCTGTCCCGCCAACACTGCCTAAACATGTCTAAATTCTAAAATGAACCCATCTCAGCTGGAAACAAAAACATGCCACTTACCCATTTTCCTACAGCTCTTATGTTTTTACTTAGTTCAGGAATCATAAAACCTATAAACTGGAAAGAAATATATATATGCTAGATATTGTCTTTTCTAACTTAGGTCAAGAAAGGTTAAATACCTACATTGTCTTATGGCTTTTTCTACAATACACTGGAATAACTTAAAAAAGTTAAGTGTACCATTTTCTAAATCAAGACATAATTGATATTCCCTAAAGGTAGTTAGACTCTCCTAGAAACCTTTAAATTTTTTTTTTCTGGCAGCCTATATTAGAACATTTAGAAGTGCAACATTCTTTCAAGAAAGACCTTTGCTTAATCGTAGGATTTATTTGACCATGAAATCTGCAACATTTCCTTAATTTTAATTGTTGGCCCTTTTGTAACTGTACAATATTTCTCTTTTTTATTTTTTAAATTACATTTATTGGGGTGACATTGGTTTTGTAACGAACAATTCTAATGATACATCATCTGTATATTGCATTGTGTACCCACCATCCAAAGTCAAATCTTCTTCTAAGTGTTCCTCATTATCTAGCCCACTACTCATTGAATCTTCATGTTCTGAGCATCTACTAGGTATAAGGAACTTTATGGAAACCAAAGATCAGTAAGAAAGAGATCCTCTCTCCAGGAACTTAAAGTCTAGGAGGAAAGACAACATATGAAGACAGCTAATTGCAGAAATTTTTATGTTTTCCTCTCTGTTGCATCTCTAACATCTAGCATAGTTCTGCATTCGTTTCCTAGGGCCGGTGGAACAAGTCACCACAAATGAGGTGGCTTAAAACAACAGAAATTTATTCTCTCATGGTTTGGGTGGCTGGAAGTCCAAAATCAAGACGTCGGTGGGCTTGGTCCCTTTGGGAGGATCTGAGAAAGAATGTGTCCCATGCACCTCTCCTTGCTTTTGGCACGGCTGCCCTTGTGGCTGCAACCCTCCTAACTCTGCCTCCATTGTCACGTGGCCTTCTTCTCTGTATACCAGTGTCTCTGTTTCCCTTTATCCCCAAATTCCCCTCACCTTATAACGACACCGGTCATCGGCTTTAGGGCACCAACTTGATCCAGTATGCCTGATCTTTGCACCTGAAAAGATCCTAATTCCATAAATTCACAGGTTGCAGGTAAACATGAATTTGGGGGCGATCCTGTCAATAAACCTACTACAGTAGGTAGCACATAACAGCCCCTCGATAAATATCGGTTGCATAAAGAAGTCGTAAAGCAGAAAACGTTATAAGAGAGGCAGCAATTTTAAAACATCACATTGGTGTTCTTGGGTCACACTGGGCCTCGCGCCCTCAGGACTCTGCGCCTGCTCCTTCCTCCCCTCCCCCCACCCAGCCCCGCCCCCTCGCGGCCGTCACCGGGGAAACCGGCCGCGTCCCCCAGCCCACCCGGAAGCAGGTTTCATGGCAGCGGCAAAGAGAACAGATGTGGGGCTGTTGGTGGGGGCAGTGGATCAGGGCACCAGCTCGACGCGCTTCTTGGTTTTCGACTCAAAGACAGCCGAACTACTTTGTCATCACCAGGTGGAAATAAAACAGGAGTTTCCCAAAGAAGGATGGGTGGAGGAAAACCCTAAGGAAATCCTGCTGTCGGTCTACGAGTGCATAGACAAAGCATGTGAGAAACTCCAACGGTTCAACGTTGACCTTTCCAACGTCAAAGCGATCGGCATCACCAACCAGCGGGAAACCACTGTGGTCTGGGACAGGGTCACCGGGGAGCCGCTCTATAACGCGGTTGTGTGGCTTGACCTCAGAACCCAGTCTACCGTTGAGAACCTCAGCAAGAAGATTCCCGTGAATAATAACTTTGTCAAGACCAAGACGGGCCTTCCCCTGAGCACTTACTTCAGCGCCGTGAAACTTCGTTGGCTGCTGGACAATGTGGAAAGCATTCAAAAGGCTGTGGAAGAAGGGAGAGCTCTCTTTGGGACCGTTGACTCCTGGCTCATCTGGAACCTGACGGGAGGCGCGGAGGGAGGCGTCCACTGCACGGATGTGACAAATGCAAGCAGGACGATGCTCTTCAACATCCACTCTCTGAAATGGGATAAAGAGCTCTGTGAATTTTTTCAAATTCCAATGAACATTCTTCCCAACGTCCGGAGCTGCTCCGAGATCTACGGCTTAATGAAGGCCGGGGCCTTGGAAGGGGTGCCCATCTCGGGGTGTTTGGGCGACCAGTCGGCCGCATTGGTGGGACAGATGTGCTTCCAGGACGGGCAAGCCAAAAACACGTATGGCACAGGCTGCTTCTTGCTGTGCAACACCGGCCGCAAGTGCGTGTTTTCTGAGCACGGCCTGCTGACCACGGTGGGCTACAAGCTCGGCAGAAACAAACCCGTGTGCTACGCCCTGGAAGGGTCTGTCGCCATCGCGGGTGCTCTTGTTCGCTGGCTACGAGACAATCTTGGAATTATAAGCAGCTCGGAGGAAATTGAAAAGCTGGCTAAAGAAGTGGGTACCTCTTATGGCTGCTACTTCATCCCCGCCTTTTCCGGGTTATATGCCCCTTACTGGGATCCCAGCGCCAGAGGGATCATCTGCGGGCTCACTCAGTTCACCAACAAGTGCCATCTTGCTTTTGCTGCCTTAGAAGCCGTTTGCTTCCAAACCCGAGAGATTTTGGATGCCATGAACCGCGACTGTGGGATTCCACTCAGCCATCTGCAGGTGGACGGAGGAATGACCAACAACAAAGTCCTCATGCAGCTGCAGGCAGATATTCTGTGCATCCCCGTAGTGAAGCCCACCATGCCCGAAATAACGGCCCTGGGCGCCGCCATGGCAGCAGGGGCCGCGGAGGGAGTCGGGGTTTGGAGTCTGGACCCTGAGGATTTGACCGACTTCATAGAGGAAAGGTTTGAACCCCAGATCAATGCTGAGGAAAGTGAAGTCCGTTATTCTATCTGGAAGAAAGCTGTGATGAAGTCGATGGGCTGGGTGACAACTGAGGCTTCAGAAAGCGGTGACCCTAGTATCTTCAGCAGTCTACCCTTGGGCTTTTTTGTGGTGAGCAGCATGGTCATGTTAATCGGAGCGAGGTATATCTCAGGTATCCCATAAATAAGACCATGCCCTGGAGTCCAGCAATGCAAGCTCTTTATCTAAGGAGAGACTCCAGCGATTCTGCCTCTTAATATGATGACACCATTCATAGACTCTGGTTTTATTTATAAGCCACTTGCTGCATGACCCCTAAAGTACACCTGTGGCTCAAAATAAAAAATATCCTGCAGAAAGGAAAAAAAAATCACATTGGTGTTTCTGACTAGTTTTTAAAGCTCTCCATAATTTTCTTAACCCTATAAGTAAATCTTATCTCTCTCTATACTCAAACATAAAATGTATTTGTCAATTGGTCTAATTTCCTCCCTGACCTTCATGTTCCCATGCCTGATCTACTTACTACATATATGCAAGACTTATTATTGCTCAAGTTCATTTGTTTATGCTACTTCTTTAGCTTTTATGTTGACTTCTTCTCCAGCTATTCACCTCCTGTTTATTTTTAAATGTTATGATCTGAATGTGTCCTCCCAAAATCCATATGTTGAGTCCTAACCCCCCTCTCTCCCCAAGTGATATTAGGAGGCAGGGCCTTCAGAAGGCGATTGAGTCATATGGGTGGAATGCTTGCAAAGGGGTTAGCTTATAAATGAGTTTTCAGAGAGATCCCTAACTCTTCCACCAGGTGAGAACACAGGGGAAAGGAATTGGCTATGAATCAGAGTGTGTCTCACTTGACCAGAACTCTGAGAAATATGTTTCTGTTGTTTATAAGCTATACAGCCTATGATATTTTGTTATAGTACCCAAACCATGCTAAGACATCTTCCAAGGCCTATGAAGATGTTATATCTTTCAAGAGCATTTTATGATTACCTCATGCCCCCACTTCCTTTCTCTAAACTTCTAAAAAACAATTGCATTTTTTTTCTGCACCACTTGAAACTTGTTACCTATTTATGTGTAACTATTCCCAAACTCAGTGGCTTACAACAACAGCAGGATGTAAAGATCCAAGATGACCTCACCTACATGTCTGACAAGTGGTACTGGTGTTGGTTAGGGCACCTCCATCTTTCTCCATTGGCCCCTCATCCTCCAGTTGGCTAGACCAATTTCCTTCTGTGTCAGTCCCAGGGCAGATTATTATGGTAGAAGCTGTGATGCCTCTCAAGATTTATACTCCAGAACTCATCATAGCATCATTTCCAACATATTCTAAGTCATAATAAGTCACAAGGCCAGCCTAGACTCAAGGGTCATGTAAGTAGTCTCTATCTCTTGGTGGGCAAGCAGCAGAGAAGAATGGGAGGAGAAGAGAAAAAAGGCTGTAGTCATCTTTGAAAACAATATACAGTATTTGGGATATAATGACCCACTCTTTTATTGCTCTCCAGTCACATGTGTTTTGATGTTATTGGTTACCAAATTCTGATATAAGTTCCTTGAAATTAAAATTCAAAAGACATAGGTTTTTTTTAAATTTCTTAAATGCTTAATTCAGATCTGGGTATATATTATTCTTTCAATTAATATAATTATACAGACTTTGTTAAACATTTCTAAGTATGTAAAGTTATTTATTTCTAAGTATGTTAAGTAATTTAATTTTCACAATGGCTATATGAGAGAGGTCTATTTTTAGCCCCATTTTACAAAGAAGGAAATTGAGGCTAGGTGTGGTTAAATGTTTCTCAGGGTCCACAACTGCCAAGTCTTAAGTTGATAATCAAACCCAGGCACTCTGGTTCCAGGTTTCATGCTCTTAAGCAATATTCTTTATTTGTATTGATATTATGATGATACAAATTACCATCATTATTTTAAAAATATATTTTATTGATTTTTTACAGAGAGGAAGGGAGAGGATAGAGAGTTAGAAACATCGATGAGAGAGAAACATTGACCAGCTGCCTCCTGCACACCCCCCACTGGGGATGTGCCCGCAACCAAGGTACATGCCCTTGACCGGAATCAAACCTGGGACCTTTCAGTCTGCAGGCCAACACTCCATCCACAGAGCCAAACTGGCTAGGGCGCCATCATTATTTTTATACCTGTGCAAATATATAAACACCTCCATATACTAGGTATGTTGTATATTAAAAGCTTGAGATGGCAGGGAACCCAGAAAATGTAACACTTCTGTATCTTCTTCCTTCTTTTGCAGGTATTCAACATGACTTTTTTTTTTTTTTTTCAAGGAAAGCATAATCTTGAGATGCTAGATATCTTTTTAATAAATAACTTAAAACTATTAAGAAAATATTTTTAACACCATTGGTGTGATAAATAGAAAAGACAACTGATATATTTTTAGACAGAAAGGGTTTGTATAAAATACTGAGTTCTTTTTGAAGAAAACATAGACAAATCTAATAATCAGATACCTGAAGTTAAACCTCTCTTTTTTTGTTCTTTATTATTCAAATTTTTTTTATTTTTCAATTACAGTTGATATCCAATATTATATTAGTTTCAGGTATACAGCATAGTAGTTAGACATTAATGTAACTTACAAAGTGATCCTCTGATAAGTCAGGTACACACCATAGCCCCTCTTTTCTTTCTCTCTTCCTGGTCCTCTAAAATCTCCCACAATGATGGGAACACTGGGCATTTTTTTTTTTTTTTGGTGTATTTACAGGACAAACTTCCAGTTAGTCATATCCTCAATAAACAATATCTTATCTGAGCTTGGTAATATCCTCCTGCTGTTCACATGAGCAGAGATTAGCACGTGTCACAAATGAGACCCATGCCCATGTGGGTCAGCTAACATGCCACCATTTGTCTTCTCTGTAACCTACTTGCCCTTAGTCACAAGCAGGATTTAGGATGAGAGGCTAAAGTAGGTCTGATCCAATTACTGCTTCTGGGGAAAAACCCCCAAGTGCATGCATTTACAGTATGACCATTTTTAGCACGTCCATACACTAGGTATGTTGTGTATTAAAAGCTTGGGATGGCAGGGAACCCAGAAAATGTAACACTTCTGTATCTTCTTCCTTCTTTTGCAGGTATTCAACATGACTTTTTTTTTTTTTTTCAAGAAAAGCATAGTCTTGAGATGCTAGATATCTTTTTTTATAGCATTTTTAAAACATATTTTATTGATTTTTTACATAGAGGAATTAAGGTACATGCCCTTGACCAGAATCGCACCTGGGACCTTTCAGTCTGTAGGCCAACGCTCTATCCACTGAGCCAAACCGGTTAGGGCGCTAGATATCTTTTTAATAAATACCCTATTCTTTCC
This sequence comes from Myotis myotis, assembly GCF_014108235.1. NCBI lineage: Eukaryota > Metazoa > Chordata > Mammalia > Chiroptera > Vespertilionidae > Myotis > Myotis myotis. Next base: position 60,338,025 of record NW_023416313.1, on the reverse strand, counting down.
GTTGCTTCTAAATAACTGTAATCACCCTGGAGCAGTTTTCCTTGTGATTTTTCACCTATAATCAAGAAAATATGTAGTAATAAAACCTAAGTAATTTAAAAATGTTTAATGCATGGCATGGACTACTAAGAATCTAGACATGATCTATTTAATGGTACTTTAAACCATGGAATAATCAAGCAGACAAAAATCCCTTGACAAAATAAAGGAATTGGGAAGAGCCTTTATTTTTTAAAATATATTTTTATTAATTTCATAGAGGAAGGGAGAGGGAGAAATAGAAACATCAATAATGAGAGAGAATCATTGGTCAGCACCTCCTGCATGCCCCCTACTGGGCATTAAACCTGAAATCTGGGCATGTGCCCTGACAGGGAATTGAACCATGACCTTCTGGTTCATAAGTCAAAGCTCAACCACTGAGCAACATCAGCTAGGATTGAAGAGCCTTTAGAATTCATGGCAAAAAGTGGGTAAATGTCCTTCTGAGTCAGGCATGGACAGAATCTTGTCTAAATCTCTTGGCATAGTGTAGGTGATGTTCTCAATAAAAATCGGAATCTTCCAGAGGATAAATTCTGGTACCAGTAACAAGGTACATATTATTTAGAAGACAAAATAAACCTTGGCCAAAGGAAGAAACATGATTTTCTTAGCCTTATATTCATGCAAATCATGACCCTATCTTTGGGAGAAAGAACAATTTTCCATGATAATCATGTAATGAGAACATAACTTTATTTAATACTTGTTATATAGACCACAGTCATTTAAGAGATATGTAAAGAGTGAGAATAAAATCTTATCTTTAAAGAGTTTATAATTAGTTTGGGGATAAGCAAGACACTGAGCAAATTAAAAATCAATAAAAGGCAATGTCTAAAGGATTTGTAAATTGAATGGTGTAAGAGTACTGTAAATTCAACATTAGTATAAAAATCTTATAGGAAAACCTACTTTTTAAATCATGTATTTAATATTTGCAAGCATAATATGGGATATTCCAAAGAGAAATAAACTTTTAAAATGTAGCTTTACCATTAAAGGTCTTACTCAATATCTTCACTCTTAACTAACAGAATCTTGATTGCAACTGTGACTTGGTATCCACATAGTCTAAATACCTACATACAATCCCTGGGGAGGTGTTCCTGACTGCACTTAACCAAGCTAATAGAAAGGGTTCATTGAAAATAACTAAAACCATAATATGTAATGGGGATTGTATGTGGTTTTCTTCTTTTCAGTTAATTTATTATATGTTATCTATATCATATCTATTCGGCCAGAAATCATATATTCGCTATGTGTTCCTTAAAGGCAGAGGATGTTTCTTGTTACCACCTAGAATCTAGAGCTTTTAAGTATACTGGCTAAATAAACAAACAAAAGGATAAGTGGGCTTCTAATATTAACTCCTCTTCAAGGAACACATTTATGCTCATAGCCACTTGTTCTGGTGCAATACATTTTCCCTTTTTCTTGTGTTGACTAATTTCTATCGATCCCCTAGCATGTAGCCCACACTGCTCTTGTCTCACACCATTCAGTGCTGGGTTATTGATTTCCTGCATCAGGACTCTTATAATTATTTGCAGAAAATTCTAGTCTTTGCTGATGTGCTTATTCAATGTTTGCTTTAAGTATAGAACCATTATCAGTTCATTGTGAGGGAGGCTCTGTTACTTTCCAGTGTTTTCTACAGCAAAGTTTGTTTGCTTGCTTGCTTGTTTTTTTGTAACTGCAAGTCAATACCCATCAGAGGGTTAAGAAATTAATCCAGTGGGTTGAGACTAGCTATTTTGGAAAGGAAAAAGGAGAAGGGATTAAAAAAAAAATAGAGACGGGGGGGGGGGGGGAGAGAAGGAGAGGAGAGAAGAAGAGAAGAGGAGAGGAGAGGAGAGGAGAGGAGAGGAGAGGAGAGGAGAGGAGAGGAGAGGAGAGGAGAGGAGAGGAGAGGAGAGGAGAGGAGAGAGCAGTATGAACATTGTCTTATAAAAAAATTTGTATTTCTTACTTAGGACCATAGCAAAAAAAAAAAAAAAAAAAAAAAAAATTGAAAGCCACTGTCAACCACTACTCTCCATCAATAACTTATAGCCATGGGATGATTTATTTTACGATTTGCATGACTTCATAACTTTGGCTTCTTTAATTTGAGTTTATTGAGCTAGTGTCCAGCTTTTCTGAATTCTGCTCATTTTGTAGAAATGGCACTTACATTTGTATCTTTTTTTTTTACAAAAATGACTTCCAGAATATGGCCACTTTGAGAATGATCTCCTGAGTTGTACAGGCCACATAGATGGAGAAGCTCAGATGATTGGCTGTATAGTACTTAACAGATGAAAGACACTAGCCCTGGGCAAGTGACAGAGTAAATATATTGTGTTAGACGGTCTCTGCCCTTATGCACAAGCCTAACCAGTATCTACATGCTATCAGTTGGACTAGGAGTCTGAGCATTTGCAATGTTCTATAAAACTGGGCGGTCTCTACAGATGAGATGATCAATTCAACATTATATGTCAAAACTCTAGAAGCTAAATTTTATTAAATTAAATTTAGGATGTCCCTGCTAGAACTAAACAGCAGGTTCTCCTGAGCTCCCAACAAGAAAAAGATCCCAAATGAGTTGCATGTGACCAGTTTATGTACTGAAATGCCCTTAAGATGTGATTCTAAAGTCACCTTATAGAAATTTTTGTACTTCTTACTTAGGACCATAGCCAAAAAGGTGTGTGTGTGGGGGGGGGGGGGTATTAATTACTGAAGTGTTGGGGCCTTGTAATTACTGAGATGTTAAGAATTTTGGCTCACAAACAGAGTGTGCAACTCTGAAGAGACAAATGCACCTACTCCTGTTTGATAGGTGGGGGAAAGGGGCTCAGATCCTGACGTTGGAGACAATCCTCCTCACTGACCTAGCTCCGTGGAACAGTGTTGCTCCTTAAAGATTTTGAAAATGAAAAAAAATACTGCCAACTTGCTTTTACTGACAAAAATGTCTTCTTAAATGAAACAAAAGGATTCAAATAAAAGATCAAGGTGACCTCTCCATGTGGTGATATACAGGTTGAGCATTCCGCTGGCTCCATGTCTACTCAGAACCACTGCTCCTTACTGCTACCCGTTCCATTCATCCAGTCAAAGTAAATGTTCAGAGCACCTACATGTGCACAGTGCTAGAGGCCTGTATCTGCCCTCAAGGGTCTTGCTATCTAGTATGGGATCTAGATACTAAATAAGTAAACCACTATATACTTACAAATAAATGCTAAGAAGTGGGGGAACCATGGTGCTAGGAAAATAACAGCAGAGAATGGAGGTTACTGTGAATTAATTCATGATGGATTATATTTAACCTGAAACCTGAATGATAAGAAGCCATCTATATGAAGGCGGAGGGGGGATCTTTGTAAAGGGGGATCCAGGCAAGGAAGAACTTGGCTGGCTGAAAGAACTGAAGCAGACACCACATGAATGGCTGGGCCAACCACTGGGGAGGGGGGAAGGAGAGGAAACTAGAAGAATAGGTAGGAGGTGGTAATTCAGGGCCTAATAGGCTCTGGCAAGAAATTTGGATTTTATTCTAAGTGCAATGGGAAGCCATTAAAAGGCTTTTAGCAGGAGAAGAATCTGGTAAGATTGAAATTTTTAAAAGCCCACATTCAGTGAGTGGAGGTGAATGGGTTGGAGATAGAGACAAATGACCCAGAAGGACCACAGGGAGGCCATTTAGGAGGCAATTTTAGTATCTAGGTGAGAGATGATGATGACTGGGCCTAGAGCTACGGTTGAAGAAATGGGAAAATGACTTTGAAAGTAAACTGCCTGGACTTTGTGATGAATTGTATTTCAAAAAAGAAGATGAAGGGATCAAGAATGGCCCCCCGGATTCTGATTTCAATATTTTGATGGATGATTGTTGGTATTCACTAAGATAGGAATGTCTCGGAGAATCATAGGTTTGGGGAGAAAATCAAAAGTTTTCTCTGGGACAGGATAACTTGAGATGCCTGAGCAACTTCAAGCAAACGTGAAAAGTAGGCACTTGAAGAGCAGGGGGAAATCTCTAAAAGGAGCTCTGCTGTGATCATGCTGATGTCTCTACTTGCCCCATATAGTTGCCTGGAGCCCCAGCTGCCCCTAAATGGGGAGAAGTGGTCACCAAAAGGAAACTCAACATTTTATTTAATCAAATCACATACACTGTTGCATTTGACTTGGCAACTCCAAGGTGAACTGCTGCCAAGTCAAATTTTTATCCAGATAATCAGCTGTATCTATTGTTACCACATCTGCTTCCTGCTTTATTGTAAACAGAAAAATTACCACAATGTAGAACAATAGACAATATCAAGAATGGGAAGCAACTGGTATCAGTTGCTCCAATAGAAGAACACATGAGAAAGGAAAATGATGTTAAAAAAAAAGTCAGAGAGGATGAAGATGTAAGATAAGGGTGCACCTCTCCATTTTAGAAGGGATGCCAGTTGGTCGGCATTAAGAAGAAAGGAGTTCCAAGACTGTGTGATTGGTGTGAGGTCAAGGCAAGCAAGAACAGGGCCAGCTGGTACACTTCAGAACTCCCCAGTGAGCCAGACTCCCCTGTAGAATGTTACTATCTCGGGGCATCTGTATCGGTCTCCCCAAACCACAAGGCATCTCTTTTTCAATGGGGCAATAAAGCATATGGACAACTGATCAAAAGGAGCCAGTTGGTGGTTTCAAGCTTGCATTTGACTTATAGCTGAGAAGAAACATTCAATATGTTTTTTAACATTAACTCTTGATATGACTCTACATGGTCATCCCCATTTTACACATAAGTAAATTGAAAATTACAGAGGTTGAGAAATGTGTCCAAGGTTATACATCTAGTGAAGAGCAGAAGAAGCATTTAATCCAGGTTGATCTGATTTTTACACTGAAATGTTACTAATGAGAATGTGTCTCATATAAATGAGCTGAGTAAAAAATTGAAGAATCAATGAATTTTCTATGGTTTCTCATTTTAGTAGCCTACTTTGTTTTAATATTAATAATATCTACCTTCCACTCATTAAAAATATACCACAAATATTTTCTCACTCCTTTTTAAATTAAATTTCTAAGGCACATGACCTGTACATTGCATTGTGTGCCCACCACCCAATGTCAAATCATCTTCCTAATATTATTAAAAATTTACAAAAGCCAAATACATACATGAAAATAAATTCTGTCCAATGGAAAAAATACATAGGTCAAAGGAATAAATAAATAGGAAAACGTTTGTTTTTTTTTTTAAATTAGGGGATAGCGTGGTTCTTCGACATCTGCAGTGAAGTATAAAATGTACACATTGCTAATTTTTAGAACTGCAGGAAATTTAACACTTGTTTTTCAATAAATAAGGATTTCATAAGATGGAAGTGAAGAAACTTCAAGATGCCAGCTCTAGGCAATTTATATTTCATTCCAATTAGTCTATTTGCCATCTTGTGAACTCACAATGTACTCTGATGCCTTTCCTCTTGCTCAAGCTATTTCTTCTCTCTATACGTCCATTGTCTCCTTTTTCTTTACAACTTCATGTACCAAAATCTCAGGCATCCACGATAACTGGTCAAATGCAGCTTCTCCCATGAACACTTCTACTAATAACAGAAGTAAAAGAACATTTCCATTATTTTGACACCTCATATTACTTTTTAAAACTTTGTATATGTTTATATTTATTCCATACAACACTACAAAAAGGTTATGAGGTACTTTGAATGTGTAAAAAAGAGATTGTAAATAAGTTTTTACAATTGCAAAGAAAACTAAAGGTTGAAAAGTAAAATAGAAGCAGAGACAGATGATGTTACCTGATATTTAGGCCTAGCCTTTTATGATATTTATGCATTAATCCATTTGATTCTTAAAAAAATCCTGCGAAGTGTAAAGGGTAGGCATAAGTAACCCAATTTTGCAGATGAGGAAAATTTTAGCTCTTTACAAAGAGCTAAAATGATCTTCCCAAGTAAAGATAGGCTGGGACCTGATCTAAATTTCCTAACTTCTAGTCCAGTGCTGTTTCTAATGCCAGCGGGGGAGAGACCCGGGGAAAGCAGGGATGGCCCACTGAACACTTTTTTGGTCCATCTTGAGGTTCAAGTCCTTCTGCTGCTTGCTGACTCCCCAGTGCCCCTGCCAGAGCTGATGCCATCCTCCACTCCTCCACCTCACCCCCACTGAGTCTCATTGAGACTGCTTTCTTAATTAGCATAGCCTTTATTATGAAAATCACCCACTCCAGTTTTCTGGCCCCTCTGGGGCTAATTCTTGGCCAAATAAGGACAATGAGCTGAGTGTATACCTTTAGGATTAGACATATGTATGTTAAGGCAAGTCATGAACCAAAGGTCATAAATATAGCGAATGATGTTTTGGTCTCAATAAAATACAGATCCTTCTCATAATAGGGCTGGCTATACCCAGGGTGTGCTGGGCGCGCCAGGGGAGCATCGGTGGGTAGTAGGCTTCCATCCCGGCAGCAGCTCCCATAAAGGCTCGGTGCCCATCTGTCAGAAACAGGCTGGACAGGGGTCTCCTTGGCCTCTACTAGATTGGTTAGATGCCTCTTACTCTGCTTCCAACTCTTCTAGATTTAAGAAAGAAGTTTGTTTTGTTTTTTTTGTGTGTGTTTTTTTTTGTCATTTTCTTACAAACTTTTTGCTCTGCATAAATATAACATAAGTAAATAAATATTGTGTTAAAAACCAATTAGGTACATTGATACAATGGAACACCACTTGGTCTTAAAAAAGAAGGAAGCCCCACCCCCTACAACAGAATGGAGGGACCTGGAGAGCACCATGCCAAGTGAAATAAGCCAGTCAGAGAAAGACATGCACCACCTGACCCCGCTCAGATGTGGAATCTGATAGACAAAGCAAATCAACAAACAGAATAGAAAATAACAAATAAACCAATTGTGTTCTTTCCATTTGAGACCGTATTGTATTTTCCCCCTCATTATTACCTATCACAGAAATGGCCCCATAGAGGCCTGTCCTGATCATGTCTGCATCTCCTGATGAGATAGTGGATGCCTCTTGCCATAGTACCCAGTTAGGAAGCTGCCTCTGGCGATAGTAGCTGCCTGTCACAGTAGTAGCTGCCCAGCTGGGTAGCTGCCTGTCACAGTAGTAGCTGCCTCACAATCTTGTCCAGCCCAGTAGTTGCTTGTCATGTTACTTGTCTTGACTCTCCTTAATTTGAAAGCCTCTTGAGAGCAGAAGCTGTATTTTGTGCATCTTTGTGTCTTTCCCCTTTCGCCCAATGCTAGGCATGCTTCATCATAGGCTATTCAAAGAGTTCAGCACGTGAGGTCATCGCATAAGAGCTTGAAGCATTCTGAAAACTAGAATAGACAGTAGGACTTTTCCAGGAATACGCTCAGGTTTTCTCATTGGAACTAGCATCATTACTCTCCTGCAAAAGTGATATTGCCTTGAGTGTCCTAAATTATCCCAGCCTAAGTTTAACTTGCTCTATCAGTAGTCCGTAGATAAATACATTTTGGAGCAAGAACTCAGAGTATCTCCTTTAGGTTTATAGAAAAACCTTTGAAGCAATAACCAGAATATAGAAGGCAACAAGTTTCCACTGTTTATTCCCATTTATTTGCTATTCCTATTCCTTTTAAAGAAAAAGATCAAAGTCAAAATAAATCAATAAGTTATTGATTAAAGATATAAAATGATAAAAAGTAATGGCTATAGCGACAACCATTCCAATTTAATAAACACAATCACCACTAAGAATCTGACAAAATTCTTTGTGAATTAGAAATCCTATATAATAGAAAGTTAATATGCAAATTGTCCCCTCGACTGGGAGTTTGACCAGGGGGTGGGGCCTACTGCCTGCGGCCCCTCCCCCTGGCAGGCCCCATCACCCTGATCCTGCTGGGCTGGTCAGACCCCACCCGTGCACAAATTTGTGCACCAGGCCTCTAGTCATTAAATAAAATAGACCACATCCTGAGTGGCAAATGAGATTTAATTCAGGATTTATCCCTAAGAGTGGCTTATAGGTGAAGATCCTTGAAGGCTAATTTCTCTGGTCAGAGAGAAACCAGGTACAGAATTCTGACCCTAGAGACTTGCAAATCAAATGGTAACAGCACTCCCAGAATTGGTGAGCACCCTGTGACATCACTACATGGCCAATGGAAAGGAAAACTAGGTGGAGAAGGGTAATGGGAGTAACCACTGACATGCATTGAGCACTTACCATGTAACAGATGCTGGGCTACAGGCTTTATTTGCATAGCTTTATTAATTCCCAGAACAATTTCACAAGGCAGGTCTCATTCTCACTCCTCTTTTGCATTTAAGGAGAATGAGGTTTAGAGAGCTTATGTGGCTTTCTCAAGGGCCGCATCTAGCTGGTGGCGGCACCTGAACTAACCCACCAGTAGGTTTGGTGCCCAAAGAAATTGGCCTGCAATTAAAATCCTGTGTCCAGTCAGGATCAGTTACAGTGTCCAATACCTAAGTGAGTTTCTCACAAGAGCAGCACTCACACAGCCACAGGGTGAGGATGGCATCAGGGTCTCAGGAGGTCTGTCTCCTACAGAACTCAGTTTCCTGGGAATGCAAGTACTAAATGGGTTTCCACAGAGCTAGTTATGCAGCCCAAGTTTGCCAGGCAGTTTTACCAAGGAATTGGAGAAGTGTTTGTGCCCCCGGCCTCATTCCCTTGTCCCACTCATAATTTTAGCTATAGCATCCACTTCATGTACTCTCTCCACTTTGCTAATTTGGGGCTTTTCCTGAAGCCAAAGGAGCTCACTTAACCTGCTCACAGCAGCCCAGAAGTGCAGAGAGTAATTTTCCCCAAGGACAGTCCTCAATCATTTGGGGTGAAGGTTGCCCCAGCCTCCTAGGGGAGAAGCTGCAATCCTGAGGCTGCTTCTCAGACTTCCTCAGAGGGCCGCAGAGAGCTAGAGCCCCAGTTGCTCATAGCTCAATGATACTAGTATATCCTATAACTGTTGTGCTTTCTACCACATCTCACTTTCCGGCCCCTCACTCCTGACTCCTGGGATCACTTCCCGTAAAGTAACTGCATAAAAGTTCTTAACAGAGGATCAGCTTCAGGGGAAACCAAAACTAAGACAGATGGCCAACTAAGAAATCAAGAGAGAAAACATGCCTGAACTCTCGGAAAATGCAGCAGGCAATGAGGGAAACGGTTATAGAAGGGTAAGAGCCGCAGTTTGGGTTCCAAGCCACCACCATCTCTCATTTGAACTACAGCAGTAGTCACCTCACTTGTCTCTGTTTTTACTTTTTAGTTTTCCCTGACCACTAATTCTCCTCACAGAAGCCTGAATGTCCCTTTAAAATGTAACATGAGCTTACACATTCACTCAAAGTCCTCCAGTCTTCCAATCCCATGTGGAAGAAAATCCCCAATTCTACTATGGCCTACGGGCATGTATGATCTGGCTCCGGGATGCTTCTGCTGCTGTTCTCAAATTTCATGATGGAGAGATTTTCTACATTGTCCTTTCCAAATCAGTAATTCTTCCACCCCCATCATGCCCATCACTCTCTATCCTCATACTCTACATACTATTTGTCACTATCTGACATATTTTATACAGCCAGTTCTTGCTATTAGTAGAAGCTATGCTCTATAAGGTCACGGTGAATGCTAAATTAGCACATAGGGGACCATTGTTCTTAAGGGAAATGCAGAGTTAGGTTCCTGTAAGTCTCTGGACACAACATTTCACCACCTGATCGAAATATAAACTTGCTTTATGTGTGTTTCTGTTTAAAGACATATTGTTTAATGTATAAGGTTGAGGTATTAACATTAAACTCATAGCCAACAATTATATGACTCATGCCTGAAAGAAGCCTATCTAACATACATATTTTCTCCATAAGGCACAACATAGCTTTCTTGAGCTTAGGAAGACTAATGCTTGAGCACAATCCTTGAAGTCCATTGGAAAAAGAAAAATGACTCACCCCCCCAAAAAAAACCCCCCACAAACATGTAAAAACTAATTAGACCATAAAAAGGACACTTGTCTATAGTATAAGAGCAGAAACAAGAAGAACATCACCTTGTTTGACTTCATCTGGGAACATACATATAAGGTAACTCAACTTTAGGCCATTCTGAACATAACTGTGAATGACTGAAAATGTACTGCAAGCATTTATTTGGAGGGGGGTTGCATGGAGGTAACAAATATATTTTAGCAAGTAATCAAATCCACAAATATAGAACCATAAATAATGAGGATAGATCATATTTATTTGTTGTATTATCTACCTCCTCTTCCTGACATTTAAGCTCTGTAATAGAAAAAATCTTTTTCTGGTTTTTGGTGTGCTTTTTTACTTTTTCCTCAGCATGTAATCTATCACTGATCACTGGAAATGTAATGTGAGCCACAAATATGAGCTATATATCCTATATAATCCTATATAATAAAAGCCGAATATACAAATCGACTGAACAGTGGAACGACTGGTGGGCCGACCAGTTGCTATGACATACAATGACCACTAGGGGGCAGGCACTCAATGCAGGAGCTGTCCCCAGCCTGCAGGCCCCAGGCCAGCCAAGGTGGGTGCCAGAGGGGGGCCTTCTGATCACCCCACTGGTTGCCCCACAGATCAGCCCTGATCACTGGCCAGTCCTAGGGATCCTACTCATGCACAATTTCATGCATCGGGCCTCTAGTGTAATTATAAATGTTCAGTAGACACATTAAAAAGAAACATTTAAAATTAACTTTCATAATGTATTTATTGACCATAATATATCCCAAATATTATTTCAACATTGACTCAATATAACAATGTTGACATGACATTTTAAACTTTTGTGTTTATTTGTTCCAGTGTATATTTTGTACTTACTAGTAAAGCACACTTCAGTTTGGACTAACCACATTGCAGGTGCTCAATAGTCACTGTTTAGACAGCTCAGGTTTAGAACAATGACTAGTACATAAAAATGTCCTAAGAACTATTTTTGAGTGAATTAACTTATTCATTGCTTTCTAAATCCCAGACACTGTACCGATACAGATACTTTAGATCATTTACTTTATACAACCACTCTTTCGTTAGTTACTGTTATCCCCTTTTTATAATTCAGTGACTGAGATGCATTAACTTGCCCACAGTCACAAAGGATTCCAAAACAAGGACTATAGAATGAAATCTAATGTCTCCAAATATGTCTTCATTAAAAGACACTAATAGAGCTCTACTTAAAATATGAGTTAAAAGTTAACTGACGATGGGAGAAACTACATGGTTCTGAAAGTATTTCAGGTTTGGCTAAAAATAGTGTGCATTGCATTATTTTATCTTTTTAAGAACCAGAAAAAAATGCTAATTAATAGAGTCATTACACACCCGGATGATCAAGCACACTGTCCCCCAAGAGCCCGTCAGCTGTTCCTGTAGCTTGTCAGAGGCTTGCTGGGAAGGACGGCAGCGCCCCTGGCGAGGCTTCGGACGGAGCACGAAGCATCAGGCATCTCACTAGTGTTAACTGGCCATCTAAGAGGTTTCATGCTGTTGCTGGGAGCAATATTGAAAAGAACATTTTTATCCTTAAAAACTACATGGCTCCCTTCATTTTCCTATTGGGTGGAAGAACTTTTGCTATTTTTCTTATTTATGGATCAAACATTATTGCATTTTTATAAGCATATGCCATAAAAAGATACTGCATAACCCCCACTGAATGACAACATAATAACCAATTCATAATATTTACTTTCTTATGATTCCTAAAAGGACTTAAGATGGCTTAATCAATTAGTAAGAACAAGCCATGACTGATTAACACAAACAATTTAGTCTTTCTGCTCATATAAAAATCTGCAAAATTAACCAGAGGTAATTTGTGAAAAACAAAAGATGGAGACAAGAGAAGGTAACCAATCAGTCAGAGCAATTGTGGAATAATAAAGCTCACGTTGATTCTGTACAAACGGAAGTGTCAGAGTGAAGTTACAAATCACGTTTTCAGTATTCCTAAAGCCAGACGTTGGTTACAGCTAATGGTGCACCATCATCTCCCCTCGCTTGCAGCGTGTAATCTGAACGCGCCAGCCGGTGGAGAGGGCCGCGGAAGCCTGATGAGGGCTCCCTCCATTCTGTTTTCCTACAGTGATAGAGCTTTTAAACAGGAAAGTATTCGGCACTATTTTTTTTTTCTAATCTGCCTGTTGTCTCTGAGAGTTTTCTGTTCTTTAAATAGTCTCTGAATGTGGAATTCCCAAGAAATAAACCACACACGTGCATCACATATCATCACAGAGTAACTAGAGCTGAACCACGTATGTCCACTACAGTTCAGCACATTCTAACATGGGGAGAGGAAAAGCACCATCTTCTCTGAGAGAGTCATACGTTTGAGGGAAATTCATAAGAAGCAAACCACTGGAGCTGCTCCTGCCTTAATACCAATGTGGGAATATGCCTTTGGGGGGAGGGGAGGTTGGTATAGGGGAAAAGTTAATCTAATATCGATTGCATTTTGATTCTATTGGTTTTGAAAGTCCTCAGTATCAAACTAAAAGATAAATCTCATGAGAGTTGCTTTAAAAATTCAAATTTGTAGAGGGTAGCAAAATAAATGTCATATTGTGACTGTAAGCCAATTGGCAATTCTGGTCAGGAAACAGGAAGTAGAACATAATCCCAACAAGAGTAATAAAAGTATTCCTCCAAAGGTCAAATAGCATAGATGGAAAGGAAGGACAGACTAGCTCGGCCTGAGGACACAGGGAGGGGGGATGAAATTAAGCAGCTTTAGAAGGATCAGCTCCTAAATCTGCAGCAGCTTTGGCAGCAGAATGACTCCATAAATCGGCTGCTCCACAGAAAGCCCCATCTGAATTCCCTAATATGAAATGACGCTGGCGATACACCTCACTTGGTAATATGTGTTCTGACCTTCTTCACCTCATAAGGCCTTGTATAATAGCTTTCCTAAGTCCTTTCTGCCAAAGTTATGGTCACTGTGATGGTTAATTTTATGTATCAACCTGACTGGGCAAAAGAATGCCCAAATAGCTGGCAAAACATTATTTGTGAGTGTGTCTGTGAGGATGTCATCGAAAGATAATTAGCGTTTGAATCCACAGGCTGAGTAAAGATCACCCTCACCAGTGGGGATGGGCATCAGCCAATCTGTTGAGGGCCTGAATAGAACACAAAGATGAGGGAAGGGTGAATTTGCTTTCTCTGCTTGAGCCAGGACATCCATCTTCTCTTTCCCTTAGCTGTCTATGCTCTTGGTTTTCTGACATCCAGTTTCAGACCACGACTTACATCACCAGCCCTTCAATGCTCAGGCCTTCAGACTTGGACTCAATCACATCACTGGCTTTTGCAGTTCTCCAGCTTGCAGACAGCCCATTGCGGGTCTTAGCCTCCACATCCATGAGGGGCAATTCTTATAATATATCTCCTTTTATATGTGTCTGTATATCTGTCTATCTATTTATCTATCTTTCTATCTCTCTATCTACCCATCCTATTGACTCTGTTTCTCTGGAGAGCTTTGACTAATACAGTCACTATTCACATAGCTGAGATTAGAGAAACTGTGCTATGAATATAAAATATAGTTCCTTCACAGAAAGACTTCCATGCCTTCATTCCTTTATTGAACACATATTTATTGAAATGCGTATGTGCCTGGAACTGTTCTAGAGTCAAGCATGTAGTAATTTATGAACCTAATAAAGCTCTTCACATTCTTAAACTATATTTCTAGTTGGGGTGTTGTGGCAGAATGCACGGGAGAACGATCAGCCAGCACTCTGAGAAAGGAAAGTTTAATCTTTGTTTAGCAGATCTTTATTTCAAGGGGAATTCCGAATCCAAAGCCTGAGCTGAACTCATGGGGAGGCTCTGTCCTATATATCTCCTCCTGTGGTGGCCCCTGAGGGTCCCCTCATGCTCTGCAGCTCCACCCAAATCTGCCAGAGTGGGGAAGTAAGACTACAGTTTTAACCAGATATCGAACTAGATTGTAACACACCCCCCTCCCCACATCCCCACCATTTTCCTTCTCAGGGGAAGATAGGTATTAAATAAAACTAAACATGGATAATATAACTTCAGACAATTACAAAGCATGGAAAGAGTTGGAATGAGATGGTGAAGACTTGGGTGTAGCCCAGACTGGCTAACATTCTTTTGCATTCCCTCTAGAAGCCTTGAGGTCTCCCACTTTGCTGTAGAATGGGATAAGTGACATCTGATCTAACTGGTACATGAATTCTTGAATGTCTGTGCCAAGCCTATTAAAATGCTGACACAAGTAGCAGCAAGATTCAGGGCAAAACTGATTTACCACAGCATTGTAGAGAGGGGGGAAATGCATGGAAAGGGATTAGAATGTGACTGGTAGTTGTATTCTAAGTAGGGTGGTCCAGGACGGCTTCTGAAATATTAATACTTGTACAAAAGCCTTGTGGTATAAAACTCAGGAGGAAAAGTGTTATGAGCAGAGGGAAGAATCTAAGCCCAGATGGCGTTTTTGTTATTCAAGGAACTGTGTTAGTGTGTTTAGAACAGCCGTGGGCAAACTACGGCCAGCGGGCTGGATCCAGCCCGTTTGAAATGAATAAAACTAAAAAAAAAAAGGCCGCTCCCTTTTATGTAATGATGTTTACTTTGAATTTATATTAGTTCACACAAACACTCCATCCATGCTTTTGTTCCGGCCCTCCGGTCCAGTTTAAGAACCCATTGTGGCCCTCGAGTCAAAAAGTTTGCCCACCCCTGGTTTAGAATATGGTAAGCAAGGGCAATCAGCTGTAAGAGATGAAGGCAGAAGGTTGGCAGAAGCAGATCACATAGGATCTTAAAGACCATGGTAAAAAGTTTGGGATGCAGTGGAATGCAATTAGAGGGCATTAAACTGGGAGTAAGTAATGTGATTCGAAATTGTTAAACTCTTTAGAGGAAGACAGGACAAAAGGAAGCCGTAACCAACAATCAGTTCTGTTTCAGGTTGACACAGACCCTGTAAGGAGAGAAAATTTAAATAGGGAGCAGGTAGGTTGTACAAAAACAACAACAGAAAAGATTCAAGGACTATCTGACATTGTAACCCAGGTCAAGTGAGAGGACTATTATGGAACAGACATGCTTACGTGTAGTGATCAGGGAAGATAAGATAATGGATTATCAGCATGATAGAGCCTGCTGAGTCTTGTCAAACCTACTGACCATTACTCACCCCTGCTGCTTTATGTGAGAAGAAATGAAGAGACTTAAAAAAAAAACACAACAACCCCCAAAACATTTTAGTAACTATGATACCTTGGGGTCAGAAACTAAAATGTTTAAGTGAAAAGTATTGATTCTCTTGTTACCCCCTGCTGCAGCCATGGTGGTATTTCCTTGGATCTTCCTTCAAGAGAGCCTGCTGCAAGCTTCTGAACTGATGCCATGTCTTAAGGATCCATTGCAGAGGCCACACTCTCCCCAGGCAACTGCCATCCAATGACACACACAGTGGGGGCACTGAGGCTTGGCAAATGCTACCCATGTGGAAGTCCTCTAATGAACAATCTCCACTGGGATGGCCAAAATGCACTCAGATAGGCCCCCCAGTCTGAACCTCTTTCTACCCGATCCTTCTCCCTTCACCTCTCCTTTTATAGGATTCAGACCTGGATTGCTATCTAAAGTAATTAATCCTGCTCCCTCTCTTCTATAACTTCTTCAAGTTGTTACCTCCAATAAATCTCTTGTATTCCTAACTCCTTCTTGGCATCTACTTTCCAAAGGACCTGAACTAATGCATAAACTGGCAAGCTTCTGCTAAAAGTTAGACATAGAAAAGAGAGAGAATCATGTTTTCTGTGAGCATAAATGTGGCCTCCTGGTGAAGAGCCCACAGGCCTGTCTACAGCACCAGTATTTTGTTGTCTTTGACACAATTACAAATGCTAGGACAGATGCACAAAACCAAATGTACTAGGAGTTACAGTAGCTTTTAGAAAACATGTCTGATGCATTCCGAGAGATATGAGAAGGCAGGGACTCTAATGGAAAGAAGAAAGAATCTTTCAGGTGAAAAAGACTTAAAATGAAGACGATGAAAAAGAAACTGGATAAAATGAGAAAATAATACAAAATTCCTCAAATAAAACAGCAAATTTTAAACCTGCATTGGTTACAATAGAAAACAATGTTCGATGAAGATCACTGAATAAATGATGCTAAGAACCAACTTAATAGAGAAGAGAGAAAACAGAGACATGGAGAGCCAACTGACAAATGCTCGGTGTTGCTGAAGAACAAATATGAACAAATAGAAATATAATAATAAGAAAGAAAGAAAAATGTTGCTAAACTAAACAAAAGCAAAGAAAGGTTGCATGAAAATTTAATTTTAGAATGGGTATACTATGCCAATTTAATTGCAAGGAGAAAGAAAAAAGTTAACAATCATCCAACCAGGAAGGGGGGAAATGTTTACCTAGTAAAGCACAAAAATCAGGTTTGCTTCAGCCTACTTATTTGCAACATTGACTAGGAAAAAGAAATCCCCATCTTGGTCTTTATCATTCCACTAGTGGCCCAGTGCACAAAATTCGTGCACGGGGGAGGGTGTGTTCTTCAGCCTGGCCTGCACCCTCTCCAATTTGGGACCCCTCAAAGGATGTCCTACTGCCAGTTTACAGGGATCGGGCCTAAACCAGCAGTCGGACATCCCTCTCGCAATCCGGGACTGCTGGCTCTTAACCGCTCACCTGCCTGCCTGCCTGCTGGCCTGCTTGCCCCCACATGCCCCCCCTGCTGGCTTGCTCGCCCCTACCTTCCCTTCCCACTGGCCTGCTCATCCCCAACTGCCCCCCTGCTGGCCTGCTCACTCCAAACTGCCCCCCCGCTATCCTGATTACCTCCAACTGACCCCCACTGATGGCCTGCTTGCCCCCAACTGACCCCTCTGCTGGTCTGCTTACCCCAACAGCCCTGCCC
Organism: Myotis myotis; assembly: GCF_014108235.1. Classification (NCBI taxonomy): domain Eukaryota; kingdom Metazoa; phylum Chordata; class Mammalia; order Chiroptera; family Vespertilionidae; genus Myotis; species Myotis myotis. The sequence goes on along the minus strand of NW_023416313.1, from coordinate 60,320,998 downwards.
CCCACCAGCCTCATCACCCACAACTTCCCTCTCCTCTTGGCCTCTGACCGCCTCTACGTCGGCCCCGCCACCATGGCTTTGTCCAGAAGAACATCTGGAAGGTCTCCTGGAAGGTCTCCCAGTCTAATTAGCATATTACTCTTTTATTAGTATAGATATATTTGTCTGTAAATATGGTTATGATTGCAGATATGAGTAGGACCAGGTAAAATTTTATAGAATAGGCCTTTTATTACAGATGGTTTGCCATGTATGCATTTTTTCTAAAGAAGTAAAAATTACTTTAAAAAATGTCTCAGGAAGACTTTGAGAAATTTACAGTATCTGCTGTTCTTCCAAGAAAGTTGTCACTTTTATGCCAGAGTGAGAATTATTTGTATGCTTTGTATGTCAGCATTGGGCCACTGTGACTGGGGGACACTTAGCTTGACTTGAGAGTAATTATCTTTCTCACTGGCTGGGAGGGAGGGTGTGAGGCAGAGGAGATAAATACTTGGTTCTGGATTATTCATAGATTGCTGACTTTCTGGATTGATTGTGCAAGCCCCTCTTTTTATTGATGTCCACCTTCTGTTGACAGGCATCTATCCTGGGAGAGAAATGAGATGAAACTCTCTTTCTTGTCATTGTAAAAAGCATTTGAATTCCTAAGGTGTGATAAGGCCACCCAGCCATCCACAGTCAAGGTACACATTTTCATGGAGGATGTTCCCACTCTTGAATAAATTAAAACAATTTTTTTCTTTTAATTTAAACTTTCTTCTATAACTGTTTTCTTGTTACTTAAAAGCTAGTTTTTTTGAAACTACTTCCAAAGCTTTTCAAGCTGTATATGTCCTTGGAATGAATCCTATCTAATAAAAGAGAAACATGGTAATTAGCATATGACCGCTACCCCTCCCATTGGCTAATCAGGGCGATATGCAAATTAACTGCCAGCCAAGATGGCGACCGGCAGCCAGGCAGCTGGAAGCGAACATGGGGCTTGCTTGCTTCAGTGACAGAGGACTCTAGCGTTCCCCGCCTGCCTTGCCGGCCTCTGAGCTTGCAGTTTGAAACATTGTAACAAATATAGAAGCTAAACAAAATCCCAGAAACCTGCTTTCAGCTGGCCGGGATCTCAGAGCTGGAGTTATACATTGTTTCGATTATAGAACCCAAACAAATCAGATACCTGCTTTCAGCAGCAGAGGCCTCAGAGCTGGAGCCAGAGCTAAAGCTGTCCCAGAATAAAAAAAAAGAAAAAGAAAAAAAGGAGCAGTTGGGAGCTTCAGTCACCCGCCAGCCTGAAAACAGCCCTCAGCCCCTCACCCAGACTGTCCAGGCACCCCAGTGGGGACCCCCACCCTGATCCAGGACACCCTTCAGGGCAAACCAGCCAGCCCCACCCATGCACCAGGCCTCTATCCTATATAGTTAAAGGGGAATATGCCTCCCAGCACCGGGATCAGTGGAGCCGCAATGCCTCCCGGCACCAGGGGGCAGTGCCCAAACCCCCTGATCACCCTGAGGCTCTGTGTGTGACAGGGGGCGGGACCACAACCTCCCTATCCGCCCTGCTCTGTTTGTGAGAGGGGAAGGCGCCAACCTCCTGATCAGCCCTGCTCTGTGCCTGATACGGGGGAGCTCCCAAACCCCCTGATCGCCCTGTGGCTCTGTGTGTGACAGGGTGCGGTGCCCTAACCCCCTGATCGGCCCTGCTCTGTGTGTGACAGGGTAGAGCCAAAACCTCCCCATCGGCCCTGCCCTGAGTGTGACAGTGGCGGCGCCCCAACCCCCGATCCCCCCTGCTCTGTGTGTGACAGGGGGAGCTCCCCAAACCCCCTGATGGGCCCTGCTCTGTGCGTGACAGGGGGCAGCGCCCCAACCCCCTGATTGGCCCTGCTCTGTGTGTGACAGGGGGTGGCGCCGCAACCTCCCCATCGACCCTGCCTTGAGTGTGACAGGGGGCGGTGCCCCAATCCCCCAATTGGCCCTACCCTGAGCGTGACTGAGGGTGGCATTGCAACCTCCCAATCTGCCCTGCTGTGTGCATGACACAGGGCAGCACCCCAACTCCCCAATCGGCCCTGCTCTGAGCCCGACCAGGGGCTGCACCTAGGGATTGGGCCTGCCCTCTGCCACCCGGGAGCAGACCTAAGCCAGCAGGGTGTTATCTCCCAAGGGGTCCCAGAATGTGAGAGGGCACAAGCCAGTCTGAGGGCGAAAGCCCCCCTTTCCCCCACGAGTGCACAAATTTTTGTGCACCGGGCCTCTAGTTTATAAATAAGAATTCAGCCCTGCTGGTGTGACTCAGTGGTTTAGCATTGACCTATGAACCAGGAAGTCACAGTTTGATTCCAGGTCAGGCCACATGCCCATGTTGTGGGCTTGATCCCCAGTACAGGGTGTGTAGGAGGCAGCCGATCAATGATTCTCTCTCATCATTGATGTTTCTATCTCTCTCCCTCTCCCTTTCTCTCTGAATCAGTAAGAACATATTTTAAAGAGAGAAAGAGAGAGAAGAGTATATATGTTTGTAAATAAGAAAACATGTATTTGATGCTCTTAGAAAGTCTTATTTTTCTTTCACTACATTGTGCAGTGTAGGCAACTCCATAGATTCTCTTAATTTGAAGAAAGTTAGAGGGAAAGGTACTTATTCAGAGTGTCTTGGGAAAATGTATCACTTATATATTTTTTTATGTTTATTTTTTTTAAATCAAAAACTGAAATATTTTCTATTCAGAAAATATATTTGGATCTAAATATCTTCTAAAATTTTAACCTTAAAATATCAATTTAAATATATTAAAAATGGTTGGGATGTTTGTTTTTTTAAATAAGTCAGGTTACTGGAGTTCTACATGTTACTGGATCACCTGGGGTAATTTTCTGATTGGAAAATTAAGAATTATAGTCTGAGGGAAGGACATTAGAATTTTAAAAGAACATATTCAATTTACTTTAGAATCCGAACCTCTCTTATCATGTGACTTGTTTTGTATGTCTGTTAAACTATATTATCACATAATCATTGCTGCTATTGGGACAAACAGTGACAGTTGATTCAGGTCATTTGAATGTCCACTGTCTTAATTTGTATGTTCGTTTTGACTCTGTCATATGCTCAATATTCAGTGGAAGTCATGAGAACCTATTATTTTTGCCTGCTCCCTCCTTCTTGCAACCCTATTATGCATTTGTTACTTTGTTTCATGTTGTCCCGAAGCTCCCTTAGGGTCTCCTCCTGCTTTTTATTTTTTTTCTCCAGTTGCTGTTCAGATTGAGCTTGTTTCTCTGCCTTATCTCCTAACTCACTAATTCGGTCCTCTGCTTCTTCTAGTCTGCTGTTGAAACTTTCCATGGTGTTTTTGATTGTAGCTATATCACTTTTCATTTCTTCCTGATTCTTGCATAGGTTGTTGATTTTCTCATCCATCCGGTGAATGAATTGTACAACCATTATTCTGAATTCTTTTTCTGTCATGTTGCATGCTTCAACTTCATTAATTTCCTTTCTTGGCAACTCCTCATTGTCTTGCCTCTGGGTGTTGTGTCATCTCTTCATTCTGATTATCGCCCGATGGTTCAAACATCGAATTGCGTGGGCCTGGGCCGCGTGCAGTGGGAGCCTCCCACCACCCTAGTGTCACTGAAGAGCTCTGACACTAAGACGGGGTGGGCAAACTTTTTGACTCGAGGGCCACAATGGGTTCTTAAACTGGACCGGAGGGCCGGAACAAAAGCATGGATGGAGTGTTTGTGTGAACTAATATAAATTCAAAGTAAACATCATTACATAAAAGGGTACAGTCTTTTTTTTTTTTAGTTTTATTCATTTCAAACGGGCCGGATCCAGCCCGCGGACCGTAGTTTGCCCATGGCTGCACTAAGATGTGTGGTTGTTGTGGGTTGGTGAGAACCAGGCTCACTCAGAGTCAGTGTAGTCAGCGCTCAATGTGGTCTCGTACGCGCCCTTAGAATCAGGGACCCTGCCTGCACCATGCTGAAACAGAGAACCCCCTGGAGCATGTTGAAAACCAGAGCCCCCTAGCGTGCACCAGGAGTCAGAGTTCCCCAAGAATCCAGCATCAGAGTCTCTGTTGCTTCGCGCGACTTCGCCTTGAGAATCAGGTTCCTTGTGTGCCCTTGCACCAGGAATTGGAGTCACTGGCTCTTAGTATGAATGCACAGGGAATCAGGATCTCAGGCGGAGGTGATAAGAAACACAGTCAAGTCACTGGTGCTTGGTGCTGCCTCCTGCCCAGAGAATCGGGGTCCCTGGGCCTGTGCTATGCGGGACAAATTCCCGGTTCGCACGATTGCTCCCAGCCCAGGACTCCTGAACCCGGCCCTACTGGGGATCTGTTCCAACGTGCTTGCGCACTTCCAGGCCAAAGTTCCTGCAGCACTGAGGCCCCGGCAAGGGGTGGGTCTATCAGTTAGTTACTCTGGTGCTGCCCGCAAGCCTGCAGGAAGGGGGGATGGGCTCTGTTACTCATGGATCTGCCGTGGGGATTTCTGAACTTTTGGTGTCCTCAGGTCTGTAGCTGTGGTCACGGGTCTCTGTCCCCAGTGGCTGCAGGGTCCTGGTATGCGTCTGAGATCAGACTGGGTGGTGCTGAGACCAGGATCCTAGTCTCAAGCAGCTCTGTTTCCCAAGATGGCGTGGTCGCTGTGCCTGTACTGGCCGCCCAGGAGTGTCCGCGCAGGGAGCGGGACTCTACCGCCTAAGACTGCCCGGTTTAGCAGCCCCTTAGAAGACCTGCAGAATCTAACTGTCCCTAGCTCATACACACACACCACACGCGTCCACACACTCCTCTATCACTTCCTTGTGTTCTCACACTCTCTCCCTCCCTACCTTCCTGCTGGTTGCCATTTTTTTCCGCCTGCTCCCTCCTTTACGTTGGAAATATTCTTTTTTACCCAGAGGGACCTTAACTTTGATGTAAGGGATTGTTTCCGTTGCCAACTTTTTTCTTCCTTGCCAAGTAAGAGAGTTGTGAAGTCTTCAGTGATGCTTTCCCCAGGATATTTGCAGATGTGGCTGGGAAAAGTCATTTCATCCCCAACCTTTGCATGTCAGGTGCTGGGGTGCCCCGATGCCGCCTGGCCTGCGCCCCAGCTTTCTCTCCCTCCAATTGCCATGGGGATCACAGGCTGCAGGCCAGCTGGCAACTCCGGCCCCTGGGCCTCCAGGGGTGCCACCCGGCCTGAGCACCGGCTCTCTCTCCCTCCAATCACCATGCGATCACGGGGCCGCAGGCGAGGCGGCACCCCTGCAGCTCTTGCCTGTTGCCTGGGTTTCTGATCACTGCTCTTCCGTCCTTCCCCCTTCGCCTCCCATCATTGTGCCTATGTATGCAAATTAACCGCCATCTTTGTTGGCAGTTAATTTGCATATCGCCCTAATTAGCCAATGGGAAGCATAGTGGAGGTACGGTTAATTACCCTTTTTGTCTTTTATTAGATAAGATATTGTCCTTTTCAATTGCTTTCCTCAGTTGATAGCTTACTGGCCACACTGAACTGAATGCAATGCTCTAATCTACTATGCTCAGACCACTAAGCAAGACCACTTGGATCCCCCTTATTCTTAATGCTCCTTGGAATTCATACTATAAGAGCTGGAAGGCCATTGAGCCTCCCAGGCCGTTACATGACCCTGCAGCCCCTGAGCAGCTGCATTTCCACCAAAGGTCACCATTAGCTCACCAACTGCTTCTTTTTTTACCCCACACATACCAGAATGAAACAACCAACAAAAATATAGTCTCATATTTCCTATACAGGAAAAATGCTATTAATGTATTTAGTAAACCCCCAAATTTAAAAGAAAGAAATGAGATAATTAAAAATAAATACATGTAGTGGCTCATTGTCATCTAAACTATAATCACCCTTACCCGCATTTATATAAACAAATAAATTTACATCAAGTGGAAATTGTCTCTGTCATTTTTAATAATATAAAGGAATATGTTATCTATTCTCAGAGGTGCTCTTGAAAGTGGATATTGTGGCAAAAATTTTGGAATTAATTTGGTTTCATTCGTCAACATTTCACTTATAAATTTTACTCCTAGTCATCACATCTAATGAAATAGTGTAAAATACAGCCAATAGTTAGGCATAAAGATGCCTCCCTGCCCCAGAGCAGGGAGCTCATTTGTTTGGCAGCCTGGTGTGGGAAACAATGCCCGCAAGTATTCTGCAGTGGAGCAGGTGCGCTCTTCCCACTTCAAGACTTCCAAGCTGCTCGGCCGTCTGGCTCTCCTCTCAGTAACCAGTGTTTGTTACACATCATCAACATCGCCAGTTCTAATCTGCGCCTAAGTCACGGCCATCATAGCTAGATTCTGACACTCTGCTTCTTCGACTTCTTTCCGTTCTCTATTTCTCATTTCATAAGTTTCCAAAACCTTCTGAAATGCTTTTCAGTTTTATGTAAATAGACTTTTATGCATTTATATTTTTCATATATATATATTTATATTTTTATGTAAACAGACTTTTATAGCTCTCGCCAGCCCATTAAAGCACTTTTTCCTTTATATTAGACTGTTGACTTATTCATTCTACAAATAATAACATTATAATGTTGGGAAATAGCAGTGGACAGACAGAGAAGTCCCTACTGCCCCCATTTCTAGTGCAGTTCTATTTTAGTAAGAGAATGACAGGTAACTAAGGAGTGAACACATGAGGGCATTTCAGAGAGTGATACACGCTATAAGAACAAAATAAAACAACATGACATGATAACAACTAAAGCACTATTTCATATTGACTAGATAAAGACTACCTCTCTAAGATAGTGAACTTTGAATGACAAGAAGCAGTAAGTTAAAAGAACTGGGAGGAGGATATTATTGCAGGACAAGAGAAGAGCCATCATGAAAGCAATAAAGTGGGAAGACAGCTACCAAGGCAGAGTAGCAGAAAGGGGAGGTGGGCTAGGCCAGTTCAGTTCAAGAAGGTGGAGCCTTGCAGGCACTGATAAAGGATTTAGATTTTCTCCTAAATGCAATGGGAAGCCTCTGAGAGTTTGCAGGGAGGCCATTTAGGGATGCCATTCAGGAGGTTGTTTGTAATAGTCCAGTGGAAGATGATGGTGGTTTGTACCAGGGGAGGATTCATGAAGTTATCTTGGACTTTTCTCAACTATAGTCATTTTACCCTTGGTCCTCTGATGCTGTTTCTTTGCTATCAAAGAGTGTATAATTGCCCCTGAAGTAGAAAGTTATAGAAGACTGGGTTTTTGAATAGCTCATTTCACTTTACTTAAGGGAATAAATTACTGCACATCCTTGACTCTAATATGTAATTTATTGAAGATGCACCATTATTTTATGCACTACTAAGAAACAAATGTTCCCAATTGAAAAGTGACACAAGGCTTTCTTATTACATAGAAATTTTGTTTCACACTTATTGCAGGATTCCTTTCAGCATTAGTTGGACATGATTTTTTTAAAAGTTGATTTTACTTTTCTGTATATGCAATAAATTTTCATAGTAAAGCTAAAGCACAGTATATTATTTTCAAAGACATTTTAAATAGCAATTAAAATCAATGTGTGTGATACATAACTCAACGAAGTGGCCATCACAATATATAAAGCTATTCGTATAATTTTGTATTCAAAGCCAATGACAACTGTGCATGAGCCAAAAATAGTCAGGAGATACTACCATTTGTAAAACACCCCCTAATTTTAGAGATATTAAAATATAGCTAAAATGTGCATCTTAAAACTGATGATGTAAAATAGTAATAGGAAATTTTCTTAGTAAGAAAATGTGTAAATAGGTCTAGAGGTAAGCCACTTCATTTATCACTGCTCTCGTCTGCAATGTATCTTTCCAATAATCAGACAACTCAAAAAACTTTCATTTATCACAAATTTCACTCATGTAGAGGCTTATACAGGGGTGGGCAAAAGTATGTTTACAGTTGTGAGTACACAAAAGTTTATTCTTGCATTATAATTTATTAATTATTGTCTTATTTATTTGTACTACAACTGTAAATCTAATTTTTCCCGCACCTGTATGTATGCCCATGTACACATATATTCCTATCATGATTTAAAGGGTTCTAAAAGGGTAAACTGAAAAATCAATTTTTCTCTTTCTCACTTAGTTCAGTATCCAGTTGAGCCCCTAACTCAGCGTCTTACCCCACCGTTTCTCTTTGCATATGTCCTATTTTAAAACCATTCAGGCTCATCAGCGAAGTTCCCCACTCTGTTACCAACTTTAGCCTGGAGGACAGATAGCCCCAGTGCACAGTCTTGATGTTTCCCATCCTTCTGATCACTCTCAAGTCTTGTTATATGTATAACTAATTGTCTTAACTGGGCCAGAACTGACAACACTCTTCTCAGATCTCCCCTTACTTTTGGAAAACAAGCCTCCTTAACTTCTGAAGAACTCAAAATTTGCATGGGATTCTGGAGACCTTTGTAACAACAGCGTAACTCTCTCCACTGCTAGAGAACAGATGGAGGACAATAAGTCTGGTCTATGAATTCAGGGAGAAGGAAGGCAGTGCAGGGGAAACACAGGTGTTACTAAAAAAGAGAAATCACCAAAAGTATAGCGAAATGTTAACATTGTAGGATGAAAATTGGGAGGAAAAAACAATTTTGGGTGCTCATCAGGCTTACCTTCTCACTTCCAACTCTGGTTCCTGAGTTTTCTCTCCGGGAGGAAAATAATTATGGTTAAAAATATATCTATCCCTAGTGGCCCACACAAGGCTTCCATTTCTTTGTTTGTCTGTTTATTTTGGGAGGGGATGCCTTTAAAAGAGCTAGGCATAAAATAAGGGGAAACTTTTCCCTGCTTGTGAAAGAGAAGTTAGCTGAACAAAGGAGACCCATCGGTGGTCTGCAAGAAGCTCTATTAAGAGTTTAGTCAGTGCATCAGGAACATGGGTGTGCATTGTGGGTTTAATTGTGTCCCCCCAAAAGATATGTTCAAGTCCTTACCCTCCACCTATGATTGTGACCTTATTAGGAAACAGTCTTTGAAATGTAATCAAGTTGAGATCATACTGGATTAAGATGAGGCCTAATTTAATAACCGGTGTCCTGAGAACAGTTTGGAGACAGAAACAGGGAAAACACCATGTGACTATAGAGGCAGAGATAAGAGTGATAAGTTGAAGAAGGCCAACAATTCCCAACAACCAGCAGAAACTAGTGCCTTCAGAGAGAATGTGGTCCTACCAACACCTTGATTTTTAACTTCTAGCCTCCAGAATGGTGAGGCAATAAATTTCTGTTGTTTTAAGCCATCCAAGTTTGTGGTAATTTGTTATGGCAGCCTTGGGCAACTAGTAAGAATGTAAGGAAATCTCTGCTCCAAAGTAGGAAGTCTAGCAGGAACTTTGGTGGCACCAACAAGACTCACACTGCACAAGGTTGATCACCAGAGCACGGCAGCAGCCCTTCCGGTGTGGTCCAGAGTTGGGGACAGCCAGTGTGGAGAGCCATCCTAGAGGGGCAAACCTACAGCAAACATGGAGCAGCAAAGTTGCAAAATGACAGGGGGAAGATTTAAATACATGAGAAATGACTTCTGCCTTCTCACCTCCCCAAAGAAGATTTTGGGGACCAACTACTTTAACTTAAAATCTTTCCTTTACCACATTAGTATCTATTTTAGCACCTGACTTTTTACTTAGTAAGTGCCAATTTATAATATTTTTTTCTCTTTCTGTCTCCTCTTTTAGACTTTAAATTCTATAAGTACAAATGTCAACTCTGTCTTGTCCATTATTGATCTACAACACATAGGAAAATGTCTGAAAATTAGTATGTGCTCAAAAAATATATATACACAGAGTGGCCAGATTATTATGACCACCTGACATGTGTAGGCAAATTAGCTATAATTTTGCGCTGAAGTGGCTAGAGGGCCAGACCTTTATAAATAGGAAGCAGGTTGTTTACCACGACAGTAGACGTGATTTTTTTCTGAAGGTATGAGTAAACAACGTGATTTAACAGCCTTTGAACGTGGGATATATTTGAATGTGAGTGGCCAAATTATTATGACCACCCCATCAGTACTTCATTGGGCCACCTTTTGCTTTCACAACTCTGGCGATTCTTCTTGGCATTCACTCCACGAGATGCTGAAAGGTGATGCGAGGAATCTGACACCATGCCTGATGAATAGCACTGTCCAGTTCTGTGAGATTTAATGGTTGTAGAACCAGCTGCCTGATGACTCTTTTAACTTCGTCCCACAAATGCTCAATTGGATTGAGATCTGGTGATTGTGGGGGCCATCTAAGCAGGTAAAGTTTCCCTTAAGTTCTTGACACCACTCCTGCACAATACGAGCACTGTGGCATGGCGCATTGTCTTGTTGGAAGAAGCCATCTCCATTGGGATACGCCATCAACATGATAGGATGAACTTGATCAGCAACAACACTTAGGTATGTTGTGCTGTTCCACACGAATTAAAGGGCCCAAATCATGACAGGAAAACATGCCCAAACCATAACACTGCCCCCACCATGAAGGGTTGTACTCATGCATGTGGGGTGCATGCTTTCATGCTACTTCCACCAAATTCTCACTCTGCCATCTGCATGATGCAACTGGAAACGTGATTCATCAGACCACATGACTTTTTTCCAATGCTCGACTGTCCAATCCTTGTGTTCCTGTGCGAATTGGAGACGTTTTATCTTGGTAACTGCAGACAGCAAAGGTGTTCGAACAGGCCTTCGGCTTCCATATCCCATATGATGCAGTGTACAGCTAATTTGCCTACAAACATCAAGTGGCCATAATAATCTATCCACTCTGTGTGTGTGTGTGTACATATATCTACACTAATAAAAGAGAAAAATGGTAATTGGCATACGACGCTACCCTTTTCATTGGCTAATCAGGGCTATATGCAAATTAACTGCCAACTAAGATGGCAGTTAACTGCCAACAAAGATGGCGGTTAATTTGCATATGTAGGCACAATGCAGGGAGGCGAAAGGGAAAGCAGGAAGAAGCCCCCTGCCACTGACAGTGATTGGGAACCCAGGGGGGAGCTAAGAGGTGGGGGCAGGGCCGCCTTTGCCCTGCCCCCCAGCCATGATCGGAGAATCAGGCGCCTTTGCCGCCCTGGCCAGTGATAGCAGGAAGTAGGGGTGGAGCCAGCGATGGGAGCTGGGCACAGTCGAAGCTGGCAGTCCCAGGAGCTAGGGGTCCCTCGCCTGGGCCTAAAGCGGAGCCCACGATCGCGGGGCCGCAACAGCTGCGGGTCCCCGCTGCCCAGACCGGACGCCTAGGCCAGAGGCATTAGGCCTGGGCAGGGGCAGAGCGGGAGATTGCGGGGAGGTGGGAGTCCCCTGCCCAGGCCTAATGCCTTAGCCAGAGGCATTAGGCCTGGGCAGGGGCAGAGCCTGCAACCACGGGGAGCTGGGGGTCCCCTGCCCAGGCCTAATGCCTCGGCCAGAGGTGTTAGGCCTGGGCAGGGGCAGAGCGGGAGATCGTGGGGAGCTGGGAGTCCCCTGCCCAGGCCTGACACCTCTGCCGGAGGCCTCAGGCCTGGTCAAGGGGCCGATCCGGCGATTGGTGATCGGAGGGTGATGAGGGTCAACTCCCCTGGCCTGGGCCAGAGGCATCAGGCCTGGGTGGGGGGCGGAGCCGGGGATTGGGGGGATATGATGGTCCCCTTGCCCAGGCCTGAAGCCTGGGTCAGAGGCGTCAGGCTTGGGCGGGGGGTGGAGCAAGCGATCAGAGGGAGATGGGGATCCCCTGCCCAGGCATGATTCCTGGGCCAGAGGCCTCAGGCCTGGGCGGGGGTCAGAGCCAGTGATCGGGAGGAGATGGGGGTCCCCTGTCCAAGCCTGACACCTCTGGCCAAAGCATCAGGCCTGGGCAAGGGGCAGAGCCAGCAATCGGAGGGGTTTGGGGGTCCCCTGCCCAGGCCTGACGCCTGGGCCAGAGGCATCAGGCCTGGGCTGGGGGCAGAACCAGTGATGGGGGGAAATGAGACCCGGTCCTCCTGAATCCCTGACGGGCTCCTGTCACATGGAGCTTGCTGTAACCTGCTTCAGGTGAGTTTCTGTTTAGAGGCTGTTTCTTAGGCTCTGTGCCTTTCTTTCTCTTCATAGCCTTTGCTCATTTTTCAAGATATTTCTTGAATGAATGAGTAAATTAATAAAGACGCTTATAGGGCATGGCTATAGGGTTAAGCCTCGGACTGACCTGTTGGCAAAGCTACAAACAAGTCCCAGCTTAGAGGGCACAGCCCTCTTAGCATAATTAGGCTTGACCTTATGACACTCCCTAGATCCTATCTGGGCTGAGGGAGATGCAGCAAGTGCTGACAAAACAAGTGAAACTCACAAGAGCATTGTAACTATGGTGACCACTACCTTGTTTACCTCTGACTATAAAATAAAGGCTCAGCTTGCTACTTGGGTCTCTCTCTGTGGCCTTAGCCAGGCACAGGAAGATCCACCTAGACCAGGGGTGGGCAAACTCTTTGACTCGAGGGCCACAATGGGTTCTTAAACTGGACTGGAGGGCCGGAACAAAAGCATGGATGGAGTGTTTGTGTGAACTAATATAAATTCAAAGTAAACATCATTACATAAAAGGGTACGGTCTTTTTTTCCCCAATAGTTTTATTCATTTCAAACAGGCGGGATCTGGCCCTCGGGCCGTAGTTTGCCCACGGCTGACCTAGACCCAGCTTATTCTCTTTGTCTTTTCTACATCCTTCACTGCCCTCCCTCAGGCTCACCGAACCCTTCCATCCTAGCTCAAGGCAGGTAGAATACTACTAACCCACAATATAATGGAACCTAGATGTTATTGGCTAATTCTGTTCAAGTCCAGACTGCTCCAACTATTCCTGGAGTCCGGTTAACCTGACACCAGGCTTTCAGAAGGACATGTACACAATGGCTCATGCTTAGCAGTGATGGCTAAAACAGAGTGATGTCATGGGATGCCATCAGGAAAAGGAACATTTTTTGACAAATAAAACTTATAGGACTATGATAATTATCTTCAAAAATTTGAAAGCCATTAATGTAGAATATAGAGTTGTTTTATTTTAGCTTGTTTTTTCCCCATTTCCTTAGTATGCAAATCAGGTATCAATGAGTATAATTTATAAGAAAGCCAATGGTGGAAGAATTTTCAGGAAACTAAATATAGTTAGTGATGTGTGTATATCCTTAAAGATATTTTAGTCGAAGCTAAATAACCTCTTGTCAATGGTAATATAGAAAGGATTCAAGTGTCCAATAAGAGCAAGATAGAGATTGGATGAAATAGTTTCCAATCTTATGAACTTATGCTTCTGTGAAACTGGACATATAGAGTTTCTAAGTATACCTGGATTATTTTATTAAAATCTACAAATGGAATCTGGAGTGTCTTTTTCTTTTTTTTTTTTTTAATTTTACCACATTTGTTTTGAAACAATTAGTGTCATATCAGTCAATAGCATTTTTTAGTAGTTTTCTACTCCCACACTTATAAAAATTTGATTATTTGCCTCTAGTAATGCAATTTTAATGGAGTTCTTTTGCACTGTGCCCGTGGTCAGCAAACTGTGGCTCGCGAGCCACATGCGGCTCTTTGGCCCCTTGAGTGTGGCCCTTCCTAAACCTTAGGAGTAATTAAGTTAATAACAATGTACCTACCTATATAGTTTAAGTTTAAAAAATTTGGCTCTCAAAAGAAATTTCAATCGTTGTACTGTTGATATTTGGCTCTGTTGACTAATGAGTGTGCCGACCACTGCCCTGTGCTCTTTTATTGCCACACATGTCATGAGGTAGCTACAAAGCACAAAGTACTTCAGGCTTATTTTAGAGAGGACGCATTGAGGTCAGGAAGTAATCCACTTAATAAATGAAGCCACACTGTAGTTTCATGACTTAGAAGCATGGCTTAGCAAGTATTAAGTGGGGCTGGGATTAGAATTTGTGTCTGCAGATCTACTACACAGCACAAGGATTCTTTGCTTGGAGAGGAGGGAGTTTGGCTTATTCACTTGCCAATTTCAAGAGCTCACCAAAATGATAAAGTCACAGGAAAGAATGGCAATAAATTTTAATTTACCACTTTTAAGACACCTCATCTGGAGGATCCTGAAAGTAAACCTGCCTCTTGGCAAAAAATAAAATCAAGACGTTCAGAGAAATGATGAAATTTCATCTAATGCAAACCAGAATAACAGAATAAAAATGATGAATGCCCTAATTATCTTGAAATGAAAAAAAAAATAGTGCATTGTAGTAATATAATAAATTTGGGATATATTCTTTGTTGACATCCACATTTTATTACTTGGATGAAATGTAGCTTATATAACCACACATTGCTTGGAGAGAAAATTATAAAAATGGGTGTAATGTTATTTGAAAGTTTTGACATTTTAGAGCTGCTATAAATATAAATCATTGTTGGGGTTTCTCTGTGTCCCAGTTCCCATTTAATTGGAAAGGGACTCAAATCCTCTTCACTAAGACATGCTTGCCATTTAGCACATAATTGTACAGTGCCTTGCTGATGAGGAGGAAGAAATAGGTGGTAGGCAAAGGAGGGTGATGGAAATAAAATATGTAAAAAGCCGTCCACACAGTTTACACTTACTTATCAAAAATGTTGTTTAGTGAATCATATCCTGGAGATCTTTTCACTTTAAACAAAAGTCCCCTCTGGCTATTTACTGGTTCTAATTTTTTTTAAGTGCTGTCACTAGGGAATCATTTCCCTAATAGAGACACCCCTCAATGCTGCTTTTAACAGCCACCATGAAACAATTGTGATGTCACTCCCACCCTATCCAGCAGCTAAGCCACAGCATCCATTATCTGATTAGTACGTTTCAAACAAGATTAAACCTTAGTAATTCAGTCAAAATGATTTATCACATAGAAACAATGCTGGACTGGCAGCAGTTACTATAGCTTTCTAGTAATAACCACAGTCAGGCTCATGTCACTGGGACACCAAAGGTTATTTGTTGTCGTCATTTCCTAAGTGAGTTCCCTAGCTACTTACGATTCTCATAGGGCCACACAGTAAATCTTTGGGGTTGAAACGATAACTGATAAGACTGCTGAGTCATATCTGTGTTTATTTCAAAAGCAGTTAGGATGACTTATGCCTAGGAAGAACATACAACAGAGGAGACTCTCCCAGCTCTCCATCCCTCACAACCATAAAGTTTAATTGCTTGTTACTATTTTGATTCAAAACACAATGAAAGAACCTACGTGTTTTCTCAAAGCTCAGTGTACATATCACAGTCTAAACTAACATGGTAAACTCTTCTCTGAGGCAGATCTTTGGTCTGAACACACAATTCAATAATGCGATTAGGTCAAGTTCATTAGCTAACCACCAGCTCAGAAGCAAGACCTTCAGTTGTCAGTAGCAGAGATTCTTCTTATGTGAATATTAACTGTTGGGTCTATTTAAATTTTTGTTTGGATTCTAAATGATTTTTTAAAAAAGACCTTCCCTGTGCTTGAGCCATTCTATTTGATGTAGCAGAGAAATAGGTTTTTAAAAATATGATTCATTCATTTAGAGGATATTACTGAGTGACTGCTATTTCTCAGAAATTGTTCTACCTACAGTATTAAGGATGAAAATATAAGCACCCTTGAAGGACTCAGAAATCTAAATACCAGAGAAATAAGAAATCCTAGAAAAGATGAATATATGTTGTCCTCTAAGAGCACAAAACTATAAATAACGTTGAAGAGAAAGTGTGGTAGGCAGTTAGACAGATATGAGCAGAGCAAGGACAAATGGTCAGGTTCAGATCACCAGGGTGGAAAGCCCCAGGTGCCTAGTGAAGGACAATTATAGGGTGGGACCTCATCCCCAGAGTGATCTTTCCTCCCCTAGCGTATCACCTGGTCATGCAGTTTGTTCGGGGCCCCTGACCTTTCCTCCCTAGAGATTACATCTAGCCTTCAGTTGTATTTCAGCTCCAGGTCCAGAAAAGCAGCAAAACCAGACAAGCAATGCCATGGCTGCCTCAGGAGCAGCTGCAGTGAATAATGACCCCTGCCCTGGTGCTGGCCAATCAATCAGTGGAAACCTAGACCCTGAGAGGACACACTTGGAAAGCTTCTGAATATTCTATAGATGTTGTCCCCTGGGACCTCCCTAAAATATCCACCCTTAAAACCCTTTGAATGAAGGTCCCAGCGGCTCTCCCTCCGGGGAGCACACCCACACCTTTCCTTTCCCCCTCCCCTTCCCTATTCCCCAGAGATGTGTTATCTTCCTCACTCCCAAGCTCCAAGGGCCTTTTCTTTGCCTCTGTAACTTGTCTCCTAAGCCCATTTCTTCTATGAATTACTTCTTCCACCTCTGTGATTTTATAAATAAATGATCTCTTTTAGTTTGAGTCTTGGCTCTGAATTCTTTCCTAGTCAGAACTCAGTATCAGCGTTGCTAAACCCAGGTTTGGTCCAACCCCATCGGTCTAACACTTCATGCCTTTCTGCTGCCTACAACAAAATTATTGAATACTAGAGACCCAGTGCACACATTTATCCACGGATGGGGTCCCTTGGCCTGGCCAGTGATCAGGGCCATCAGGGCCGTCTTGCCCAGTCCCGATCGGGGCCGATCCTAGTGGGAGGGACTGTGGGAGGTTGGTCAGCCATGGGAGGTTGGCTGTGGGAGTGCACTGACCACCAGGGGGCAGCTCCTGCATTGAGCATCTGCCCTCTGGTGGTCAGTGCATGTCATAGTGACCGGTCGACCAGTCATTAGGTCAACTGGTCATAACGGTTGCTTAGGCTTTTATATATACTAGTACAGATAGGCTGAAAATGGAACTAATTACCCCAAGTCTCTATTTCATTGGAGGTGCTGCTATGGACATACTATTCCAGGAACTCTCAGTACTTATTGATGTCTTGGTCAGCTTGGGCTGCCATAACAAAATACCATAGATTGGTTGGCTTAAACAACAGAAGTTTATTTCTCACAGTTCTGGAGGCTTGGAAGTCCAACTTTGGGGTGCTGCAAAGGTTGGTTTCATTCCGAACCCTCTTCTCTCAGCTTGTAGGCAGCTGCCTCTTTGCTGTATCCTCATATAGCAGAGAGGAGAAGTTCTGGTGTCTTTTCCTTGTCTTATAATGACACTAATTCCCTTATGGGGCTTCTACGCTCATGACCTTATCTAAACTTAATTACCTCCCAAAGACCCTATGTCCTAACACCATCATACTGGGAGTTAGGGCTTCATTATATGACTTTGGGTGAGACATAAACATTCAGTCCATAACAAGTGGTATAACATGTGGACATTAGAAGTTAGAAGAGGATAACAAAAATACTGCATTAAAATTAAAAGGTGGAAAGTATTTTTTCAGCTTTTGGGAAATAGATGGTATCTGAAAAATTTCGGGGGTGGGGGGGAAGCACACTATAAGTAAATTTAAAAGAGTAAGTGGTAATTTTGGAACATTTACCTAGATACTTTTGAAGAATAAATTTTTATTTTGAGAAAAAGTGGTTTTAATTATTCAATTGTAAAAATACTTATTGTTCTAAGTCCTTTGGGAAAAAAACAGTCAAATATATGACATGGGTTTTCAGCACAGAAAACTTATCTGATTTGCTTCTAATCATAGCATACAACACAATATAAATGATGGATCACTCAGTTCTAAATTGTTGACTCAACATTTCTGCTTCAAGTTGTCTGTCTTTATCTTTCCTCCTTCAAAAAATCACATTGAAATGACATTTTAAAAAATCCTCAGCAATCCTGTCAATCCAGGAACTGTGTCATCAGCACAACAGAACGGAAAGGCGTTTCTGATGAGAATAAAGTAATGCAAAAAGGCTAAATTATGAAATAACATTAACTTCAAAGAATGAGTCCTAGAAAAGGTGCCTTATGGATCTCCTTGTTGGTTATGCCAGTCCCCGGCTTCCAGAAGGTGACTTTGAGCATCGCCTTTCACAAGGAGAGCCTTTTAAAAACAGCAGCCTGGGGTGGAGAAGCAGGACTGCACAGGTGGCCCAGGGCAGCCGAAAAGGACCTAAAGCCCCTGAGCATAGAAAGTATGTAACAAGCATTCCCTAAAGGAAAGCCGACCTTTTGCTACATGCGCACATATTCACACACACACACACACACACGAAGTGAGATCTCATCGTCTGAATCTGTATTCACTGCCAAGATAACATAAACTTTCATTTGAACACTGAAATATTCTCCTTTTGCCAATGGCAGTCTAAAAGATCAACTATAAATATAATATACAATGAATATTCAGCAAACATTTGAGGAAAATCAGCAACATGAAGTAAAGCTAATAAAATCTATAAACGAAAGAACTAATGCCCAAGTAACCAAGGAGCATTTGAAAATAAACACAACTAGTAACTTCTAAAAGATTCAAAAGAATAATTCATCCATTAAGAATGAGGCTAAGAGAAAAAGAAATTTACTAAGACAATCAATAAGTGGAATGAATAGAAAATAAAATGCAGCTGATCCTAGATATTACCCCCAAAAGCAGTGTGAATAAGTAAAGAAATAAAAGCTAAGTGATGGAAAGTACGATAGAAGAGTTCGGAGACAAGGCTTAGATATAGATCCAAGAATTCCAACATCCATAGGCCAATCGCTTCAGTGCAGAATCACAGAAAGCACAGAGAGGAGAGAATTGGGAGAAATAAAGAGAAGATGACACTAAAATGCCCTATTGTTCAAAAATACTCTAGTTCATAGTTTGAATGGCCTCAACAATTCTGGTCAATAAAGCAAATCAAGTTCATCTTCAAATTGGTATAAAAGAATAAAGGACCAAGACAGTTTGACAGATAAACAATATAAGAGGGCTTGCCATCTCAGATAACAAGATCTAATAAGCTGGGGTAATTAAGGCAGTGTTGGGTAGGACAGGGAAAGAAAACAGTGCTGTGGAACCGAGCAGAGAGTTCAGAAACAGAGTGACCCTTTGGGAAAACTTGGTATATAACTAAAGTGGTGACAATCAGGGAAGAAGGAATGGACTGCTCAGTAAATGGTGCTGGGACTATTGATTAGCCTGGGAATAGGATCCCTATCTCACTTCTTACAAAGATAAAATCATTCCCATTGGGGATAAAGGACTTAACTGTGAAAATCAAAACTTTAAACTTGTACAAGTAAATTTGGAAAGATCTGCTAATGAGGATATGAAAAAATGGAAGGTCATGGTTTGAGTGCAATTGGCTTCACCACACTGGAGAGCAATCTGGCCATATCTATCTAATATGTATTACTAACAATTTAAGCTGAAAGTGTGCATATCCTAAAATCCAGCAATTCTACATCTAGATATTTCCCTTAGAAAAACAAACATCTATTTTCAAAAGACATCACAGGATTATTTAAATAGTAAAATGTAGAAAAAAAATAAAATAAAGTGAAATTTGAAAACTTAAACATTAATCAATAGCATAGTAAATTGTGCTATATTCACAAATTTTTAATGGAATACTATATAGTAAATATAAAAACAAACCATAGCTACTTGTATCAACATAAATAAATCTCAAAATAAAGCAAGCTGCAAAATTATATACACAGTATAATACTATCAGCTTAAAGTATAAAAAGATACAAAACATTTACCTGTGTGCATTCAAAATATGTACAATTGCATGGGAATTCTGCACAGCACTTCATGGTAGTGGCAATATTGAGGGGGGTAAGGGATCAGGATCAGGGTGGACTACACAGAAAGCTTCAACTGTGGCTGTAATTTTCCTTTCATATACATAGAAGACATGGAAAAATGTTAAGATTTGATAAAACTGGTGTATAATTAACCAAGTTTGTTTTTTATTTTTCTCCATATTTTTCTGTATGTTTAAAATATTTCATAATAGTCAAGCATTTTATAATTCATTCAATAAATATTAAGCATATTTATAAAATAGTGAACAAATGAATCAATAAAATTTGTAATTAAGTCCAAATAAGAGTTAATGCAAGATATTACAACATCCATCTATATAAAGCCCTAATATGCAAATAGACCAAACGGCGGAAAAACCCAACAACTGAACAACCAGTCGCTATGATGTGCACTGACCACCAGGGGGCATGCGCATAGAACGTGGTGGGTGTCGGCAGCAGGCAGCAGAGCACGGAACATGGTGGGCATTGACCACGGCGGGATGGTGGAGCAGGTGAGCGGGGGCGCCAGACCAAGGCAGGGCACTGGTCGCTGTCATCAGGATGAGCCTCTGGTGGTTACTGAAAACTCTTTGCTCCCACATGCCGTGGTCCTGCCTGGTGCTTGCACCTGCTGCCGGCACCAGCCCCACTTGCACCCGCTGCTGGTGCCTGGCATCGGCCCCGATCACTCAGCGCCATCAGCAGGTGCGAGCGGCAGCTGCAGGCACCGATCGCCCCTCAGAGCTTCTCCACATCCTCCTGCTCCTGAGGGGCGATCGGGGCTGGAAGCCGCCTCTTGCACCTGCTGCTGGCGATGGCCCCACTGACACCCGCTGCTGGAGCCAGGGCTGCCGCTCACACCCACTGATGGCACCAGCCTCATTCTCTCCACATTGTCAGAGGGTGAGAGCAGGGCCAGCGCCATCAGCATGTGAGAATGGTGGCAGTGGGAGCGGGGCTGCTGGCAGACAGGGGACTGGGGGCCATGGCAGGAGGGGCCGGATGGGGGCGCAGAGGATGGGCCAAGACCCGCCCCTGTGCCTACACAGCCTCATGGCCCACAGTTTCTTTCAAGGTGCATGAATTTGTGCACTGGGCCCCTAGTTATTAATAATTTGAAGAGTTTAAGTGCTTTTCCCAATGTCACAAAGCTAATAAGTGGCAGAGCCAAAATTTAAATTGAGCCTTTTATTGAGCACCTCATTCCTCTGCTTAAAATACTAGAATAAAGTATAGAAGCTAATTTTGAATATTGGAGTGGGTAGGCCTTCTTAAATAAATTATAATACCCAAAGGTAATAAAAGTGAATAATACCAAAAATACAACTAAAATACAAATAAGTATTAGGAGAAAATATTTGCAACTTACATCTTTTTTAAAATGGTTGGAAGAATGTAAAGAACTTCAACTCTGAAAGAAAAAGATGATGTGATAAAAAAATAAATAAAGCCTAAGAAGAGTCAATTCATGAAAAATAATACAGAGGGCCAAAAATATATGAGAAAAATGTTGTACAATAAAGTAATATTAGATAAAAGGAATTTAAACTGCTCATCATATGCACCGTTGGCCAGAGTGTGGAAAAATGCTTTCCTACCTCATTGTTGGTATTGAAACTGAATGGTAATTTGGTGGGGTCTTTCAAAACTAAAACTGTAAATATCATGTATAGTGTAGAACAGTTTTCCCTCAGAAATGGAAAGCTATATCTAAATTATTTGAAATAATGAAAAATTGGAAATATCTAAAATGCACATATTGGGGGAATGATGAGACAGAGTATCTATACTATATAACATAGTACAAATTTATTATATATGGTATATATAATTATATACAAAAACTATGTATGGTATACAAAAATAATGAGCTATGTACATGTGTACTAAAATGAAAGGATCATCAAGAAAAAAAGCAAGTAAAAACATCACAGTAAAGAACAATTTCTTTAGGCCAATTCTATTAACTTTGAAAAAGAAAAATAACAAAATTCAATTATGTTATATATATATATTCATATGTTTTCTATATCATACATATTATGTGTATATGTTGCACATGTTATATATATAATTATAACACATTACACACACATATGGATCTATATGGACCTTTTCTGGGAGAAACATATCAAACTATTATTGTCACTAGAGATGCCGTGATTTAGAGGGTGAAAGGGTAAATGGTCAAAGGAACTTTAACATTTTACTCTGTGTGCCTCTGTTTTTTACAATGTGAACATATGACTTTGAATTACTTTGTAATAGAAAATTATAAAATATTCAAGGGTTGAACTGTGTCCCCCAAAATCCATATTTTGAAGTCCCAACCCTCAGTACCTCAGAACATAACTATATTCAGAGATAAGAGGTGAAGAAGTGATTAAGTTAAAGTGAGGCCCTAATCCAATATGACTAGTATTTTTATGGGAAAAGGAAGAGACACTGGCTGTGAGAGGCCCAGACGAAAGACCATAGGAGGTCACATAAGAAGGCAGACATCTACAACCCAAAAGAGAGGCCTCAGAAGGAATCAAGCCTGCTGACACCTTGATCTTGGACTTCTAGCTTCCAGAACTGTGAGAAATAAATTTCTGTTGTTTAAGCCTCCCAGTCTGTGGAATTGTTTTATGGCTGCCCGAGTAAACTAACACACATGCTCAGGACAGCGTTTGGCTTTGCCTGTGCAGAGATGAGCTTAGCAGAAGATCAGTGGGGGAATAGTATGTGGGTGGCTCTGTGACCTATTCACCTTTTCTTTTTCTTTCCTTGGATATAGTTATCTAGGCAAATAAATGCCTTACAGGGTAGTATGGATCATCTCTAAACATTATTAACCCTTACAATATACCATTTAAGTGCATTACATAAATTATCTCATTTATTACTCACAATAACCTTTTGTAATAGTTGCAAATTTCATTCCCATTTTACAGACACAGACACTAAGCTTAGGGAGATAAGTGAAGTTGAGATTCAAACCCAGGTGATCTGGCACTAGGACTTGCTTTTGTAGCCACTGTTTACTGTAGCTCCCAGACTCCAAAACCACATCCAATTCTTTTCATCTCCTCTCTATTATGTCTGCTGCCTCTGGAGCAGTGGGGTATAGTCAGGATTAAATCAGTGTGCTATCAAATCCCTTAAACCCTCAAGTTTAATAGACTCCAACAAAGTTAAAAATGATCTGGCCATGCACCATATTACTAATTTACTCACAGACCAGTAATAATTATTCCTTCAAATAGACTGTATGGTACTGAATTAACCCTGTCAAGTGTTATTTTGGTATTCTTTTCTTTTATTGACTACTCCGGCAGCCATACTTCATTCAGAGTGACAGTAAGTACTATCTTACTTACGTCTTTTGTTACAGAGCGTCAATATGGCTCCTTTCCCCAGCCCCACACTCTCAAGGATAGCACTGAATACCTACTACTAGCTTTGACTGAAAGCATGGTAAATGATAAGATATCAAATTCTAGAAAGTTACAAATTTTTGAGACGACAAAACTTATTAGATTTAAAGGATATTATTTTAAGGGGATTTTCTTTCCCCCCATTGAACTGGGATACAAGCATCAGTTCCCTCTCTTTTCCATTGTTACATTGTTATTCTCTCCTACTTTAATTGGGGGGTAAAGAGATTTGTCTAGTATATATTTCTGAATAATTTTTCAGCCAGCTAGCTGAATAGATAGATAGACAGATAGATAGATAGATAGATAGATAGATAGATAGATAGATAGATAGATAATCATATGCTCTGGTCACCTCTTTGAGCTCCTTGGGGCTACAGATCACTGATGGGCCTACCCTGAATTCTGGACTATACTCAGATCTTCTCTCTGGACATCAGTGGAGAGATAACTAAGAGGTGTGCTTTGTGTTTAGTTACTGACATATCCCTTTATTGTCCACATCACTATGAGATTATAATGGTGTATTGGAATGTACTGAAGGATTCAGATAAATAATTGAATCTAAATACAGAAATTTTTTTTTTAACTATACATGTGATTTTATATTTTAATAGTTCAAAAAATGAGCATTAAAAAAACACAGGCCTTCTCCATTTGGTCTTTTGAATATCTAGTCATGCTCCCCTAGCCTCAGGTTCACAGCAGTAGAATAACACTCAAGTCTCCAAATTATTGTGAGGAAACTCACTCTCTACCTCAAGGTTGGTTTTGCTTTTAAACATGCCCCTATCATCAGAAAATTTATGGATGATGGATATTCCCCAGCAATACATTTCCCAGCACCACGGTCATTCTCTGGGGTGGCCAGAGGTGGTTCTAGACTATCTAGAGACCATAAAGTAGGCTTTTGTGCACTTTATGTAAAGTGAGCAGTCAAAGATTTTCCTGGTCTTCTAGAAGCATCAGTGTAATCAGACACATGAAGCTCTTCCAAAGATAAGCGTTCATTCTTTTTTTTTTTAATATATTTTATTAATTTTTTACAGAGAGGAAAGGAGAGAGATAGAGAGTTAGAAACATCGATGAAAGAGAAACATCGATCAGCTGCCTCCTGCACATCTCCTACTGGGGATGTGCCCGCAACCCAGGTACATGCCCTTGACCAGAATCGAACCCGGGACCTTTCAGTCCGCAGGCCAACGCTCTATCCACTGAGCCAAACCGGTTTTGGCAGCATTCATTCTTAAACAGAGTAGAGTCTAGATCCATATTTAGGACTAAAAACAATTTCCTAAGAGCAACATGTTCTGCACTGGCCCAACACACAATAGAAGTCTGGCTTTCCACTATTGAAAAGAATTCCAGTCCTGTCCACCCCTGATTCTCTACTTTTGGCTTGTTTATTAAAAAATACACAACTACAAACCATTCAGTCATTGATCTCTAGAAAAACAAACATTGACACTTTCCACTTCTCTCTACCATAGGCCTATTCACATTGGCATGCTACTCTCTGTAACAGAATGATGATTAAATATTCATGTCTCCTGAGAACACCCAGGATGGCAAGACAGCGAGTGGTCCTTCTTCTAAATAGAGAAATAAAGATGGCTGTATCATGTCTTTCCAGTGTGTAAATGACGTGTTTTGGTTTGTTTTAAAGACTGGTTTTGTCTGTTCTTGGCTATATTTACACAATTCTTTAATAATTTTTTAATCTTGAATGATCTCAAGGCATTTGTTTTTTTAACTAATTCCTCAGATTTACAAACAGTATAGAATTAGGATAAATTTCCAAAAGATCATTTTATATAAACAATTACTTCTCTATGGAATGTAAGTTAAATTAAGAGTTTTGCTCAAGTAATTTCTTTCTTTACATTAATGTTGAGCAGGTTGATATTGTCAAAGAAAATAGAATAATGACCCCATAACTGAATTGCATCTTTCTAAAGAAAGAGATGTTTGTGGTGTCTAATAGAATAACCTCTGTCATCCTCTCTTCTCTCTGAATTCATCTACTTTCTTAGCTTTATTATTACACAGAAGGTTTCCTTGGAAATGGTATTGATAGTTATTTATAACGCATGGTTATTTTAGGAGATGATTAGAAATGTGTATTTCAGAACAACTTATTTGCATGTTTAAGAAGAGTTGAAGTTTCTAAGCATGTCACTATTATTTTAAAAATCAAAAATAAGATAATTCAGGATGGAGGACAAATTCTTTACAACTTGAAGATTCTCCTGATTGAACCAAATGGCCTAATTTGTGGATAGGCATAAGAATAGGCTCCATAAGGGCAGGAATCACTCTTTTGCTTACTGCTATAGTCCAAGCATCTAAGATAGGCCTGAGTTAGTTAGCAACAACTACTTGTTGAATGCTTTAATTAATCAATTAAAGATCAAAATTTTGTATATATATGTAGAGAATGAAATGGAAATGATTTGCCATTTAGCTTCCATACTAAGGAGTAAGGTCCTATTTGCAGAATTAAATTATGTTATGGCTAGGCCTTTGTCCTTCCTCTGCCCTCACATACAATTAGAGACAGATATCACAATAGTTGTTCCTTGAATAGAAGAAGCAGCAATTATAAAGTTAGAAGAATTGGGGGCATTGTGGACCTGAGGGGTTGATTTGGGCACTTTAAAATCCTCTACGTCTTGTACTTTTGATGTTTTTAATTCAATACTCACTAAATAATTATTGAATACTGAGTGTGTGCCAAGCACAGTTTTAGGCACTGAAAATATAGCAATGATTAACATGGGAGAAGGCTCTTCTTCCATTCAATTGAGATGGATGGGACAGAGACCAATAAGTAAAAACAAAGAGGAATATAAAGAATGATTAATTGATCGGTGATTTCAAATGGTGATAACTGCCAGAGAGTAAGTTTTACTGGAATAGGCTGATGTGTAGAGAGTGACAGGTGGGGTGCATTACACATGAGAAAGGGAGAGCTTCTTGGTACTGCAAGAACTGAGATCCGAGTGATGAGATAGACTCCGGAGGGGGAAGATACGGGAAATGTTTTCCATGCAGAGAGAAACTGCAAAGGCTCCCAGACAGAAATAATCTTGGCAGGTTGGAGGATCAGATCTCCTGCCAGAGTCAGCAGAGGAGAGCAAGCCAGGAGGAATGCGGAGTGGGGGTGAGAACAGGAAGGGAGGGAATGCAGCCATGGAAATACTGTTTTCCCAGTTCATTGGGAAGCCATTGAACATCGTAAAGCAGGAAAGCAATACAACCTGATATTTCAAAGATTATATTAGTTGTTTCATTTTGTTTTTCCTGTTGGTGCTTTATCTTTTGCCTAGAAAAGTAACTTAAGCTCTAGAGACATGAAGAAGTAAGGCCAATGCCCAGAAGAAAAGAAGAGCTAAGAAAGGACATGAAGGAGAGTTCCTTACAAGCCCCTGATGATTCAGATCTAACTGGCCTACACTTCACTTTGATGTAGTGATCATTTCAAGTTTAAGAGAAAATGGTTAAAAGATTTTTAGGTTGACCAACCCCACTCACCATTAGAGGAACGTAGCAGAGTTTGGTCACGGTGCTCTGTCCAGCAAACAACTGGACCCTCAATGAGAATTGGATCCCTGGTGGAACTTTCCAGATCTTCCTTTAAAAGAAAAAGACAGAGACAGAGTGTATAAATACTCTCAATAGTAGTTGGGTTCAGCTGACCCATTGCTTTAAGCAGTGCATCGCATTAAAGCAGCGGTTCTCAACCTGTGGTTCGCGACCCCTTTGGGGGTCAAACGACCCTTTCACAGGGGTGCCTATGACCACTGGAAAGCACATATATAATTACATATTGTTTTTGTGGTTAATCACTATGCTTTAATCATGTTCAATTTGTAACCATGAAATTGGGGGTCTCCACAACATAAGGAACTGTATTAAAGGGATGCGGCATTAGGAAGGTTGAGAACCACTGCATTAAAGCAACACATTTATTCAGTGACTCAGTTTCCTAACCTGCCCCATCATGACTTTCACGCTTCCCTCCTTGTCCCAGTTCCCTCCACAACTGAAGCTCTGGCTTCTCTTCCTTGAGTCACTACGAATCTCATCGCTCAGGGTTACAGTTCTTTGGTTCCGGTTTTTGCATCTCTCTTTCAGCGACACACACAAAAGCTACTGTAGATAATGAGCCTTTGGACTCTCCCCGGTTTTTCTTTCTTATGAGATACACAAGCTGACTTTTCTGATCCTTTTATAATTCTGAAGGGAGACACACCAAAAAGCCACTTTGCATACGCACTCAGGGCCACTTTAAAATGTATCCACTTCGTTCCGCAACTGTGGTAGCAGGGAGTCAAACCCCAGAAAACAGAGAGAGCCAAGCATGGGGTTCACTGCAGAAGTCCACACACTGTCATGGGATGTGGTCTAAAAATGTTGCCTTAACATATGGCTTCAAGGGGGGTTGGCAAGTTTCCTGTGTGACTACTAGATCTGGATGCCATAGGCAGAGAGCCAGGCCCAACTGTGGCATATTGTCTACACCTGTGGGACAAGCTGGGCAACAGTATATCTTAATAGCCTATAGGGTCAAGGGTCCAAGCTGCCCACTATAAAATTTAAAATGGAGCCAACACAAACAGAGACCATCTGTTGCCCACAGCCAAGAAAGCATGGCTGAGAAATGGGGTGAAATGGGGCAAGTGAAGCTATCACCCCACTGAATCTCCTGGGGGCCTGGACATATGCCAGGATACTTCCTGCCTGCATGGAAGGAAGGAATTGTTTACACCCATCACTTCACTTCTTCAGCCTTGAACTTGATTCTTTCATCTGAGAACAGGAGCTGGACTACTCAGCACTGGCAGTCTGAAATTCCTTTTCTTGAAAAGAGAAACTCAGGCTCCTGATTCAATGGTGGTGCTGAAATAGGGTCTTAGACCCATTTCTACACAGACTTTCCAACCTGGATGTTTCCACCTTTCTAGGTATAAATACCAGAGTTTCCTAAAAGTTCATGGGTCGTCTAAGTTTTTTGTCCTAAGTAAGAGTACAGAGGAGAAATGAGAGAGAGCTGAGTTATCCATAACTATCAAAATGACTTAAATTTTTTAATATTAATGAAGTCATATGCTTTCATGGGGATTTTAATAGAATTATCTGCATATTTGGATTTTGCCACTTAAAAACTGGTTTCTCTTCTTGCACCTACACCTGTTGCAACATGGTATTGACCAAAATTACAGAAATTCTGGCTTGAACCACCTGCAGGTCTGAGGGTGGTGCACTTATAAGAGTGCTCAACACATGCCCACCCAGCGTGGCACAGTGGTTGAGCTTCAATCTATGAACCAGGAGGTCATGGTTCGATTCCCTGTCAGGGTACATGCCAGGGTTATGTCTCGATCCCCAGTGGGGGGTGTGGAGGCAGCCGATCAATGATTCTCTCTCATCATTGATGTTTCTATCTCTCTCTCCCTCTCCCTTCCTCTCTGAAATCAATAAAAAATATATTTTAAAAAATAGATTCAAAGACATAGAAGCATAGAACAGACTGATGATTTTCAGAGGGAAGGCAGGGGTAGGGGGCTGAGAGATTAATGTGGGAATTTATATGCATACTAGAGGCCCAGCACACAAAATTGTGCATGGTTAGGGTCCCTAGGCCTAGCCTGGCCTCCATCGCAAGGCCTCTGCTGCCCTGCCCTGCGATGCTACATGAAGCTCCCTGCCCCAGGACGCTCCACGAACCCCGTGACTGCTCCTCGAGGCTCCCCCCACTCCTCAACTGCTCCAGGAATCTTGCTACCGCCCTGCAAAGCAAAACTCCCCCTCCCCCCACCCTGCGACTGCTCTGCGAAACTCCTCCCACCCGGTGACTGCTCTGCAAAGCTTACTAAGCTCAGGCCACCCCATGAAGCAGTTCGCCACCACTTCTCAACAGTTCCCAGTCCCATCTTGCCACCAGCTCCCCCTCATGGTGAGCGGCTCAGGGGTCCGGGGAGCAGGGGACTGAGAGATGCTCCATGCACTTCATGGTGACTGGTTACCCATTTGGTTGTGACGGCACCTAGCTCTTTATATATATTAGGATATGCATAGCCCGTGGACACAGGCAATAGTATGGTGAAGGCTTGGGAGGAGTGGGTGCAGGGCCTCGGGGGTCAATGGGAAAAACAAAGCAAAACAAAGGGTACATCTGTAATACTTTAATCAAAGATAAATTTTTTAAAATAAAAAATAAAAATCAATGGGAAAATATCCTCGGATGAGGATTAACTACAACAACAAAAGTATATTGTATATATATATATGATTTATTATTTATAAAAATAAACTATACTTAACTTTAAAAAAAGGACCTGCATTAGTATCATTTTCACTAAACAAACGAAATCCAAAGAGCATTTTCACTTTTACAAAAATGTCTCCACCATGCTAATATAGGTCTTTCAGAAAAGGGAAGTAGCCTAAGGCAAACTCTCAGAAAGCAGGGGATACCTGTACTGTGGATGAGCTCTTATTTCATTAGATTTTCCAAATGGAATAATACACATTACTGTTAAATGCTTCTCACATGTGATTTTAGTGAAATTTATTTATTACATATACATTTTCTAGGTATCACTTTACAACTGCAAATAATAATGTTGCCTTCACTCTTCCAAAATGTATGTAAAACTTCTTTCTATTCAGTCTTAATACATTAAACAGAACTTACAGAACGTTGTTAAATAATGTCATTGTCAGCAGACTATGAATTTTTAAACCCTTCCATGTGGCAAAATGGCAATAATTTAAATGCTTCCTAGCTCACTTATAATTAAATTGAAAATCAGAGGAGAAATAATCCTAAAGGAAGGATGGAAGATGGGAGGAAGACAAGCATATGTAGGAATCAGTGTATGGAAAACTGAGAAAGAAGACACAATTGAAAAATCTGGGGTCTGATAAAATTTGATCCTAAATGAATTATTGGGTCCAGTATGTGTTCCTAACTATTGCACATGAATGAGGATGCCAGACCCTTCCCTGAAACCAGATCTTGAGAAAGAAAGAAGCAAAGAATGCATGATGCATGAGAAAGTTAACTATAGTCTCATGAGTGGAATCTAAAGGCAGGGTGCTAAAAAAAGGAATGAGTGGATCATATAAAACACTTTTGTCTTCCTCATGATTTCACTTGTGTTAGAGTATTGAGTTCACATTTTGACCTCTGAATTCCTATTTTGAAGTAGAAGCAAACTTTTGTTGTCACTATCTTAAGCATGATCAATTTAATTCATTTTGGGAATGGAAGGAACAGTTTTTCTGAGAAATCTGTGATAAGACTAAAGATGAGGCTTAGAGTCAAAGCAACAAATAATTGAGAGAGATGGAATGAGGTTTTTTCCACAAGGAAAGCTTGAATTTTTTAAATGGAATCAATGTATTGGCAGAATTTACTGGAAGAGGGGAGGTCATTAGAATTGACTACACAGTCACACTGAGATACACTTTCATAATAAATGTTGAACTTGCAGATAGAACCTATGACTCTAGATTTTTTTTTAAGTTGAGGTTATTCTTCTTCAGAGGAAAGATTCAGAAAGATGTTCCCACAATTGTCAGTTGTGAGCCTCTTCTTTACAGGAAAATGTTCTTTTTCCAGTCAGTTACTTTTCTTTCAGAGAATTTAATTTTAGGGAGCAGGGTTAGGGCGGCAAGAGCAATGAGTGGAAAGAACATGTCTTTTGGAAGCAAAATAGCATGAATCTGGCCTTACCACACTTAATAGTTTGGCCAAGTAACTTGAAATTCTGCAAACCTCAATTTACTCATCAGTAAAATAGAAATAAAACTATCTATATAATAGGGTAGTGTAAAGATTAAGCAAAGTATATAAATTTTATGACTTGAGGATAACTGGCATCCTTAAAGTAAATTAAAAGTGTTGGTTCTCCTTTATTGTTAGTTATACAGCGTTTTGAAATATGTTGTAACTTTAATATTTGTACTTTTTAAGCCTTTGTTCATGGCCTTCTCCTTAGCAGCCTGGAGTGTCCATTGCCTCAAAGAAGTTTAGTATCTTTATGCTGGATGAGAGCATAAACAAAAAAATTATGTTCATTTCTGGATTTCCAAAATAGGCAGTTGAAGTCCATTTTTTAAGCAACAGTCCTCAACTCTTGGCTTTTGATTGTAACTTCTGAGCATTTGTAATTAAAGGAAAAAGATGTTCTAAATCCCAAAAGTTTCTCTTTAAACATCAAGGAACAAAGCTTGAAGGTCAGAACATAGTGTTTTCACTATACGCCACACAACAGGAATGTGCGGGATATGACACAAGTGCATCCTCGACATCCAGGAGATTATAATTGCTGGAACATGTGCATTTTGTATTCCAAGTACTTTAGATATGTCAACCCATTCATCTTTATAACAACCTTTTGTACAGATAAGGAACCCGATGCTCAGAGAGGTTAAGTAACTTACCCAAATTTGCACAGCTCATAATTGACGTCTCTTGTATTCCATCTCATGTGAACTGGCTCCAGTTTGTGCTTTTAACTGTTGCATCTTAGTGCTGTAAAAGTTGGTCCTGGGCTCCAGAGGAGGTGCTTGGAGAATATTGGCAGGAACAATCTAAAATCCAAACAATTAGAGGGGGTAATAAAAACATTCTCCCAGTCATTTTTAGAAATTCCAAAGCAGCGGAGGCAATGGAAAAATGGCCTCACAGAGGGTCCCCACACCCACCCCCTCACCCCTGCACCCCACGATGGCAGGGGAGCAGTAGACACAGTGACATGGAGCAGCTGTTCAGAAAGAGGACTTGCAGTAGCATGCTCTCTGCTTCCCACGCCCTCCATGACCTACATGCCAGCAGGGTACCCTGAGTGTCACTGGGGTCCCATCAGGTGCTCCTGGAATTCAGAAATGGGGAGGTGTGCTGAAATGTGCATGCTTGGGAAACACTGGCCCGAACGTGGATGAGGTCTGGACCAGGAAAATGCAGAGATCCAAGGCCCCATCATGTCAGCACACACTGTTCACCAGTCACAGGGCATAAGGAGGGCAAAATGGGTTTTGTAGGTCCTGATGCTTTAGGGAGCCCTGGGAGAAAAAAGAATACATGATAAATGCAATGCTAAGAATGAAAGTGAATGTTTCATTAAACTAAAAAGAAAACAACAAATATATAAAAGCTAAAAAAAATACACGTATCATTAAATCTAGATAATAACAAGTTTTACAATTATTTGTTTATACCTCAATAACATATTTTTATACATTTTTGGGCTGCAGACTCTTTGATCACCTCTTGATATGGTAATTATTTTTTTAATACATTCTATAGTGAAAATAAAAAGGTAGATAATTTCCTCAAGGAGAGTTGATTGACATTTATTTTCTGTAATTGATAGTTGGAAAGCATACATCAAGTGGCCTTACACAGATGTGCCTGCTTTTTTGCCTGTGCCGTACAAACACTGGAATTCCAAGTTCTATTTTGCATAATTTCCATCAGAAAGAAAATATAGGAAGCATTTATAACTGTATACTCTGCTGCATTATTGAATGTCTCCCTGGCCTGAAAAGTCTCTGTATCAAGTCATCAATGAGAACTGAATTCTCCGTTTACAATTTTACCTTGTGGTAACTGAAGACTCTTCCGTAGGCTTTCTCCCAGGCTGTTTTCCCCTGCATTCCCACACATTCCAGTGCCAGGCATTGTGGGCCTTGTATCCTAACACCGCCCCAGCCCTGCACATTTCTGAGGCGGTGCAGCGGGTGACAGGTATATCTCTAGAAGCCATTTCTACCCAAGGCTGGCCAGCATATAACTTAACTATTCACAAAAGTGCTTGGTAGGTAAGTATCACACTCAGTACAAATTGAACTATCCCCATGTCAACTTCCACTTAGTCAGAGCTCCAAAATGACTACAGCCACTCCAAAGCTACTTTACACAAGGGACAGTTTTGATGGAGTGAAAATCAAGTGACAAGTGACAGTAGTCTTAACTCTGTTAAAATCTTTTACTTCTGTAAGTATTATAAAAGCTGATCATCTGAATCCATCACTGTGGCCCCTTCCAAGGGCTCAGAAAAAGCCCCACAAATGAGAAGCCCTGCAGCTTAAGTAAGCTTCATGAACTGTAAATTCCACTCTGGGTAGGAACACCTCAGGAAGACCAAGCAGGACAGGAAGTCAGAACAAGGACCAGTGACCTTTTCCCAGGGCTCTAGTTGTCATCCTGGGAACAGGAGTGGGAGCAGAAACACTGACTTATCCTGGAAAAAAAAAGGAAGACTTAAATTGAAAGTGATAAGAAAACTTGAATGGGCAACTTCTAGTTCTTCCCCATTCCTGGCCAGAATTTGGGGTTCATGGGCTAGTTGAGATCAGTTCCAGAAAATAAAATTACATTTCTGCATTTCTAAGCAGTGACTTTAAATATAAAACCCATGACATAGGAAAAGGAAATGAGTGAAACAGAGAAAAGCCAAGGAATTTAACCCTCTGTCCTAAAAGGAGTGTAAGGGATTATAAAATGCTAAAAAAGGAACAGATAACAGCTTGGATATCTTTAAATAACTTTCCATGGTAACCTCTAAATCCCCAAGGTTCTAGAAATTTTGACCGAGACATGGATCCAGAATGAGTTTATCTTGTCTTGGGTTGAATGTGACATGAACTACTGATTGTGCCAGGTTTGGAAACACTACCTGGTAATTGGTCGGGACACTTACCTCTCTTTTTACCCTTCTCTCACCAGAGAGTGATGGACACAGCTGAAACCGAGTAGTCCATCAAAAGACAATGCAAAGAAATAAATTCAGTGATCCCTGCTATGGAATGAATTGTATCTCTCCCCAACCCCACCCCAAATTCATAAGTTGATGTCCTAACCATCAGTACCAGACAATGTGACTGTCTTTAGAGATGGGGCCTTTTAAAAAGTAATTATGTTAAAATGAAGTCACATGGGTGGGCCCTACACCAAAATGACCGGTGTTCTTATAAAAAGCTAAAACTGAGACACAGATAACATTGACAGAGGGAAGACCATGTGAGGACGCAGTGAGAAGACAGCCATCTTCAGAAGAAACCAACCCTGCCAACACCTTGATCTGGATCTGGCCTCAAGCAATGAGGAAATAAATCCCTGTTGTGTAAACCACCTAAACCAGCCGTGGGCAAACTATGGCCCGCAGGCCGGATCCGGCCCATTTGAAATGAATAAAACTAAAAAAAAAAAAAAAGACCGTACCCTTTTATGTAATGATGTTTACTATGAATTTATATTAGTTCACACAAACACTCCATCCATGCTTTTGTTCTGGCCCTCCGGTCCAGTTTAAGAACCCATTGTGGCCCTCGAGTCAAAAAGTTTGCCCACCCCTGACCTAAACTGTGGTACTTGGTTATGGCAAACTAATACAATCCCCGACTGGGGTCTGGGCAGAATGGAAGGTTCCCTTTCGGTTAATAAATGACCTTGATATTCATGAAAAAATAAAGTTTTAATACTTTCACATTTATATCTACCATCTTTACCAATTTTTCTCCTCTGGGCACTGCTAGGCCATTCTTACAGGGAAATGTCTTAAAAATTGATATTGTAGTAGGACCTATATCCTTCCTGTTGGGTTTCTTAAGCACACAGTGATGATGTCCATGTAAAAATTTTTCTTTCTCTGTGATTTCTCTTGCTTTCTCTGGCAATTTAACATTTCTCTAGGAATTTAATATTTTTACCTTTGAAGTAAATTGCAGAACCTATATTTGAGTTGGGATTGTGTCCTATTATTTTTTTCTCCTATTATATCTGTAAAACATCCGTGTGCACACACTTTTGTTTGTTTGTTATATAGAATATCAACACTTCCTTTTAGTGCCAAAAAGAGTTGTCAGCATTTGAGGATGGACACATGTTTTATATATCAAATAATGGGGGAAAAGTTAACTCATGTTCTATATTTTGCAAGCTTTTGTGTAAAATGAAGTCTCCTTTTGTAGTAGAGAGTCACCATTTAAGCAGAGTCCGTCATGGTTCCCTGTTGAGGTGTGTACAAGTGCCATGGCAACAGTGAAGATTCTCCTTGGAAAGCACCTGGAAGGCCGGGGTGTGTCGGGTCTGCTGTGTTTCCCCTGCATGAGCTTCTGCTCCACAAAGCAGAGTGTGGTAGGCTGAAGAATGGCCTCCCAAAGAAGCCCACGTCCTAACCCCCAGAGCCGGGGACTATGCCTCCGGAATGGTCAAAGGGACCTTGCAGGTGTGATTAAGTGAAAGGTCTTGAGATGGCAAATTGTCCTGGATTACCAGGCGGTGTGAGGTGATCGCAAGCGTCCGACTAAGTAAAATGCTGCACTTTTAAGATGGAGGAAGGGACCACAAGCCAAAAACACAGCTGGGAAAAGGCGAGGAACTGGATTTGCCCCTAGAGCCTCCAGAAGGAACACAGCCTTGTCAACCCAATTTAGACTCCTGACCTCCTGAACCCTAAAAGGATAAATTTGGGTTGTGTTAAGCTACTATGTTCTTGTGATTTGATACGCCACTAATAGGAAACTGATACTCAGCGTGAACTGCAGAGCCTTCCTGCGAGCCCACACCCTTTCCTGGTACTGAAAACATGAGGAAAAGACCCTCAGTCCCACTCACTATTGGAACGTGAAATAAAATATGTCATCCGTCTGGCCCAATAAATAGCTCATGGGGAGAAACGTGGTGATTTTGTAGCCCTTGAATTCATAGCACTTCCTGTCTGCTCCTCCTTCCCCAGCCTATGTGGGCCTCTTGAACACCGAGCTCCTGTCTTGACCAAGGTCCCTGGCTTTCAGAACCCTGACCACCTAACTCTTGTAAACCCAGCCACAAGGCACACTGGGAAGGAGGATCCCATACTGACACAGAGCAGGGTCTTAACAAAGCAGAACAGAGATGCTAAACCACTTGGGGGGAGGGGGGGGAGGAATCAACATCCAAAGCCACAGGGCTGAGAGCAACTTCTTAAGGTCTAGTCGAGTGGAAGGA
This sequence comes from Myotis myotis, assembly GCF_014108235.1. NCBI lineage: Eukaryota > Metazoa > Chordata > Mammalia > Chiroptera > Vespertilionidae > Myotis > Myotis myotis. The sequence continues at coordinate 60,284,897 of NW_023416313.1, read as the reverse complement.
CAGAAATTGTAGCTCACATTTCTCTGAGTGCCCAATTTGTGCCAGGAACTTTATGCACATTATTTTTTAATCCTCAGACAACACCTATGAGGGGGGGTATTTTAGGATCTCCATTTTACAAATGAGGAAACTGAGGACTCGGGAAGATAATTAGTTTGCCTAACGTTACCCACCTGGGACTGGGACTTGAACTCCAGGTAGTCTAACTCAGAGCATCTGCAGACTTGAGGCATTGAGGTCATGTGTGGAAGTATTTTGAAGCTACAGGAGGAAGAGTCAGCACTTATCACCTCCTGGGTGAAGGAAGCGTGAGGAAGCTAAGCGAGAGTGTTAGTGCCCCAGATAACGGGATGGAGTTCAGGGCAGGTCCTCAGTCCTAGAGAAGCAAAGAATGAAGGCAGAAGATCATCCACAGTAGGACCTGGAGCAGAATGAAGCTGCAGCCCTCCGCTCACCAGGGAGCCCAGGTAAACCAAGTTCCTCCCCAGGACATGGGAGGGGTTTGTTGGGGTGGGGCGGGCAGCAAACTTCCTCAGACTTCACTGACAGCAAAGAGGGAAGTCCCCACTAGAGTTCAGTCCTGGTTTTCACTGACTTGGGACAAGAGAGGGGCTGATGCTTTGGGTGTTCGGTCATTGTTAGTGGCACAGGAAAGGGCCGGATGGAGTACCAAGGTTGATAATGAGGTATGTGGTAGCATGGTGTTGATGGTGGGCATGGAGCCCCTCTGCGTGGGCTCCAGTCCTCCCTGTCGCTGACTACAGTAGTTGTAAAACCTTGAGCGAGTTACTTAATCTCTCTGGCCTTGGTTTCCTGCAAAACAGGGATAATAATAGAACCTAAATGGGAAAATATGTGTACAACTCTGTATAACACATAACTTACTTGCGTTATATAATAGCTGTTCTCACCTGCCCCTCGGAAAGTTTCTTTCTCCCTGCCCACCTCTCATTTACATGTGGAATTTCCCTTACCAACAAGCTCCTCCTACCAGGTGCAGCAGGCAGGATCGGGTTAAATGTATCCCCCTCACCCCGCCTCAGGTTCCCTCAGATTCCAAACACCTGTGTTCACACATCTATTTAGGTAGCACTGTCCTCCAGGCTCCTCATTAACTAGGCTGGTCCTGGATAACAGAACTAATCTCAACTCTAGGATTTGGGGAACTTGAGCCAAGGATTTGACAGTCAAAGTGCAAACTCTGGATTGCTTCACATTTTGTGGTTACAGCGTGCGCTAGGACAGCCCAACAAGCCTCGGGGAACACTGGGTTTACCTGTCACTTTAGAAACCCTTGAGGAGGAAGGGTGTTCATGTGCAGGAGCATTTCCCCTGTCCTCAGCCTTAAAAAGCAACCTGAATACACATTATCTCGTGCCCTTGCTAAGATGATTCTGGGACATAAGATCCTTGCACTCTGCCTACTAACACTGGAAAAATAAAACCTCCCAAGTAGCTTAGATGCTCGTGAAAATCTCTCCCAGAAAACATGCAGACAGGCATGTGCTTGAAAATTTGCCCATAATCTCAGAAGGTTCACAGCACCCCTGAAACTGGCTGTGGACCCCAAGTTAATTCCTAATTGTCAGTTATAAAGCATCTTCCTTTGTATTATCATCTTTAATTTTGCCTTCGTTTTTCTACCACTCTAATTCATTCACACTTAAATCCTAATTTTAACAACCACATACAAACACATACATATGCATTCTGCATCTTGATTTCCAACCAAATATCAATCCAAGAAATTCTTAGTGAGCAGCTAATTATAGGCTCAGCATAGGATTACTACACAGATAAAACAGTAGAAACGTTCCCTTCCATTAATAGGCTTATAGGCAGTCCTATTTATCAGTAGAATATAGCCCACTATAAAAAGGGGATTGAGAAGAGAGATATATAGGTTCAGAATCTTATCCATCATGGCTAATAAAATGAAACTGGACTTTAATGGAGAACATCAGTGAAAGAACATCTTGGAAGGGTGCAAATTTAATGTTGGCAACATTGCTAGTCTGACCTCACTTTGCTTTGGCTTATGTTAAATTAAAGATCAACCAAAGGACTTGTATGCATGCATATAAGCATAAGTGATGGATGTGGACAACAGGGGGTGAGGGTGAGGGCAGGATTGGGGGGGTGAGGGGACATTGGGGGGATAAGGACACATTTGTAATATCTTATTCAATAAAGGAAAATAAAATAAATTTCAACCAGCACCAGTATATTTAAAGCTTTTGGGGTCTTCCTCAGAGCTAAATCAATAAAAAGGCCTAATGGCTTCAGAACAAATTGATCAAATTTCTATTTCAAGTCTGACATTTAAAGCAGAGAGTTACAAGTAGCTTATTGGCCCGTAAGGAGAACTTACATGTAGAAGTGCTGTAACTTCAACTGTTCTTCTGACAGTGAGAAAGGTTGAGATTTCCTAAAATGATGATGACCATAATGATATCTGCCATTCATTGAGCATCAGCTATATGCCAAACACCGGTGGGTCCCTCACATGCATTATCTCTAGTCCTTGCAACAACTCTGAAAAATAGGCATTATTTCCTTCACATAGGAGAAGCTTGAAGTAATTTGCTTAAACTTACACAGATAATATATGGAAGTATGCACATAAATGGGTAATATTTGCATGAAAGATAAAAGTCACTTTGCTTTATTCACATGAATGTTTTATAATGTAACATTATTTAAATAACACCTACTTTTGTTTTCTCCTATTCCTGCAGCTTATCTATTTTTAAATATCAAATCTCTATGTAGTATTTCCTCTAAGTTCTGAGAAACAATGGTAGACATGTATTGTTTTTGCCTGCCAAGCATTTATACCCACTTTGAGTAATACCACCTCTATCAACCCTCGGTCCATGTGAATAAGGTGGGCCTGACCCCATCTCTTGGCTCCAGAGCTGAGCATATGAGTCATGCCTAGCCAATAAGAGCACTGCATTACCCTAACTACTGGGTAACTAGTGCCAAGCAGGACAAAGGAGAATTCTCCCCCAAACTTCTTTTGTAATTTTTGAAAAACAAACAAACAAAACACTTTTCTTTCACTGGAGTTGTTAGCATAATAGGACAAAAGCCTAGAGACAAAGAAACAACCTGTCTGCATTTGTAATTAGCACAGAGGAATGGAATGTTACGTGTTGAAGAAAGGCAAATTCCTGGGTCCACCAGTGTCTGAAGCCATCTGGGTTTCTCCATTTAATCATCAAATGAATATCTTTTTTCCCCCTTATCTAAATTTCTTTAACAAAAACAAATTACTTCTAATATAGAGCATAATCTCATTCTGTAATTTTCTATTGTTGCTCATGTTTTTGGAAACACTAAGACTATAAGAATTATTTAGCAGATTCTGTGGTCGGCAGAATAATGACCTCCCCCACCAGATATGCATGTCCTAATCCCCAGAACCTGAGAATATGGTATTTTACATGGAAAAAGACTTCACAGGTATAATTAAGGATAAGGACCTTGATAGTAGATGGTCCAATCTAATCACATAAACCTTTAAAACCAGAAAAGGTAAACAGAAACAGGTCAAGAAATGAGATGTAAGATGAGAAAAGATTCTGATCAGGAGAGGGACTCTACTTGCCATTATTAGTTTGGAAGCTGGAGGAAGCAGGCCATGATCCAAAGAATGTGATGTTCTCCAGAAGCTGGGAATGGCCCTCAACAGGCAACAAGGAAACAAGTACCTCTATCCTACAACCCCAAGGAACTGAATTCTGCCAACAACCTGAATAATTAAGAAATGTATTCTCCTCTGCAGCCCCCGAAAAGGAACAGAGCCTGCTGGCACCTTGATTTTAGTCTAATGAGACTCACACCAGACCTCTGGCCTACAAATTGTAAAGTAATAAATTAGTTTCCTTCAAATTCACTATGTTTATGTTAATCTGTTACAGCAGCAATAGAAAACTAATCTGGATTCTGATCACTATACTTGCCTTGGAGAGTCTGGGGATCAGACCATAACACCAACATGTATATTAGCAGGATTCCCTGGGGTTTGCGGCTGAGGGGGTGCTTTGGGCCTAATCTGCAGGTCCATAATATCAACACACCCACACAGAGATGGGAGTAGGAAGAGAGGCCTCACAAATATAACAGAAGGAAAAGATCAGATCTTAGGGTGATAAAACATGTGCCTCATTTTGTGCCTCTGAGCAATCATTGATGAGGCATATATTTGCTATGCTACCCCTGGGTTTTGGCAATCACGTTCCAAATTCCTAATACAGCATTCGAAGGACAAAGTAGCAAGGCTGAGCCCCGGAGGCCTAGAACCCACAAATCAGTGGCAGAGAAACTTCTCTCCCTCATTGTTAGTAAAATGGCAGAGATATTGACAGCAAGGGGGAAAAGTGATGTGAATGAGAATAGCAGCAGCAGCACTTACAGGCCTGGAATGGTCTAGGCTTCTGCAGCAGCGAAGTTATAGCAGCCACTGAGAAAGAACACGAAGTCCCAGAACCTTCCAAGCAAGAGAGGAAAGAGAGGGCCGGGGTTTCCATAAGAATGCCGGGGAGGGGCACAGGAATAAAACAAAATGCAGGTCCTCAGTGTAGGGCACTGCCCTACAGCCTGGCAATCTAAGGGTTACAGTGCACACTGGTTTTATATTTACAGAACCTTCTCAGAACATTCAAAGCGAGCTCAGGTCCATATTTTCAAGAATGTTGCTGCCTTCAAGATAATGCCTTGGAGGCCATCTCAAGGCCCATTATTCAAGGCTATTGAGTATGTTAATAATAGTTTTGGGCCGAGATGGCAAGACACCAAGGTTTCCAACTTACGACTCACTGGTGCTGATTTGACTCAAGGAAGAGAAAGGTAGTGCCTTCCATTCTCATTTTGCCTGGCTTCAGATGTCTTCTGAAAAGAATGAATCAGGGAGTTATTTAGCCATAAATTTCTCGAGATAGAATTTGAGAGAAAGACACAAAACTTATAAAGTAGAAATCTTAAGAAATATATTTTTCATTCAAGGAAAGTAGCATTTATTACTAAAGCAGCCAAGCTTACTTTCTGTCTTAAGTAAATCACCATTTTCTTTTTTTTTTTTGTAATATGCTAAGATTGTACTCTTTAAATGAGAGGTTAATCATATGAAAGATTATCCTATGTTTGAAAAATCCAAAGAATATTTGAATTACTCATTTAACTATTTAAAAATACCAAGGCCCTATGTATAGACACTTCCAGCTATTTGGACTTTGATATTACATGGGTCAAAAAAGGCAGAACAATAGCAATAAAAACAAGAATTCATTAAGGCATATGCTTACTGTAGGCTGCAGATCACAAGAAATTCACAAAGGATAAATAACATTTTTAAAAAGTCATAGCCTCTAAGTTTATCCATGTATTCTTTTATTATTATTCATACATAGCTACAATGTCTTTATCCATTGATGACTCAGTTGATCTAATCTCAGATAATCTAAAAAATGGGAGCTAGTGGCCTCTTGGTGGAAAGGGTCCTAGTTCACATTTGTTATAGGATTCTGAGCTTGGGAAACTTTAAAGAAGACAACTGGAAATAGCTTTTTCTGTAGAGCTATATTTAGTTTTTATTTGTTTATCTTCCTTGCTGCTTAATTGAAATGTAAACATAGAATAACATGATTTCTGGTTTACCAATCTACATCTGCTAAACAGAAAACAACGGGATGTTCTTCCTAACCTCTAGGGTTCTCTGATCTGGGAAGGGCAGTGAATTGCGCTCAAATTATCCCCAGTAGTAAAGAACTTCTTTCCTTTGATCATTCAGATCAATTGTTTTTTCGTAATTCCCAGAAATAGCAACCTGTAAAGTTAATAATATAGGTAACACAATGTGGGTTTTTCTGCCCTTTGCTTTTCTTAACAAATAAAGGCAAGAGTTTAAAGATATATTAAGCAGTATTGCTCATTAAACTCAGACTCTTAACACTCTCAAACAAACAAAAAAAACAACAATTATGTGGCTAAATTCAGTTTTTCCATGAATTGTTTTGATACCTGGGTTTATAGTAAGTTTTTCCATATATCAGGAGATGGATATTTAAATCATTTTTAGAAATTGTGTTTGTCTCCTTACTAGTCAGCCACTCTCTCTATTCGACAAAAATAAAAATAAAAATTGAAAACCTAATACAGAACACAAACAAACAAATAAACCAAAACACACAGGAATTTAGATTCCATCAAATCCTCTCATTTTATTTTTGCTTGAGTAATGGTAGACAAAGTATCTAAGGCAGTGGTTCTCGACCTTGGCTGCACATCAGAACCACCTGGGAATCTTTTATAAATCCTGATTTCTGGGCCTCATCCTCCGGAAATGCTGTTTCTTTGTTATGGGGTGGGGCCACAACATTAGTAACAAAGAAACAGAATTTCTGGAGGATGAGGCCCAGAAATCAGGATTTTAAAAAGATTCCCAGGTGATTCTAATGTGCAGCCAAGGTTGAGAACCACTGATCTAAGGTGACTCAGAGAATTGAGAAGTGGAAAGAACCTTGACATTATCTGCTTTATGGTCTTTCCCCCACACCCACAGCCCTGCTCTCTGGGCAAGGAACATGCCTGGTTTCCTCTCCACTGAACCCCATTACAGAAGAGGAAATTGAGGCTCCGGGAATGATGACAGTTATCACTTGATCAGCCATTAAGAGCATGGGCCTCCTAACTGTCCAGTTTTCACCCAAGATCCCTGGAGGATGTGAAGGGTCAGAACAATAATCCGAATAATGATGTAATATGACGTGAAGGCTAGAAGAAATGTAGTCATCTCACAAAACTCCAATATTTTCTAGATAAAAAATATGAGAACCAGATAGATTTTTATGTGTGTGAGGCCATTTGCTTTACCAGAGGAAAAACTGAACCCAATGATGTTGCTTGCCCCATCACCATCAGAAGTCAACACTCTCTGTAGTGGGACCTGGAAAAGTGAGGCCAAACCCAGGGACATAACTGGCTCTTTCATCACTCTCTCTCATAGGTGAGTTCTGTGTAGGTGACTTTCTCCCAAAATGGAGTGAGGTAAACTACAGAGTGTCCCCAAGAAATGTATACACACTGTAACAGCTGATAGCTCAATTTTGAACATGAAACGTGCTTTAATAAACACTGCCTTTATAATTCTTCGAAGTGTGTGTATACATTTTTTGGGACACCCTATATTTCAAAGGCCCAAATAAGGAAGTTGCTCAAAACATTCCTAAATTCCTTGAATTAATGATGGCGGACAATTGGCCTTTGAAAGGAAACACATTCACCTGCCTCTCACTTCTTCCTCCTTGTTATACATCAAGAACAGAGCCACGTTCTCTCCTAACATGGGGTTGAATGTTATAATTATATTCTAGATACTCCAATAAAAAATTGAGATTACCAGGTGCCATTGGAGTTCCAGTTTGTCATTTTTTTAGCTACAAAAGAAAATAGGTCCTAGAGGAGAAGCAGTACTTAATGGATGAAGGAGAGACTTGCTTATTGTTGTACTTTTTACGTAAGCTATTGCAATGGACTGCATGTTTGTTTTCTCCCTAAATTCATGCACTGATATCCTAAGCCCTAATGTGATGATATTTAGAGATAGTGCCTTTAGGGAGTTAATTGGTCCTGAAGGTGCATCTCTCACAGGTGGGATTAGGTCCCTTATACAAGGGACCCCAGAGAACTTGCTTGCCCTCTTGCCCCCGGTGAGGCTACAGCAAGAAGGCAGTTGTCAATGACCAAAAACGTGGGCCTTCACCAGACATTGAATCTCCCAGAGCCTTGATCTTGGTTGGACTCCCCAGCTTTGAGAACTGTGAGAAATGAATGTTTATTGTTTAAGCCACCTAGTGTATGGTATTTCTGTTACAGCAACCCGAACAAACGAAGACACCTATACTCTACATTCCATTACTAGACTTTCACGCTCAGCAGAGCATTTGGGGACCCTGGTGAGATAAGCATTTGAGTGGGTTTAAGATGTTTGAGCAAAGGAAAACTTGAAGATGGAAGCTTGACACTTCTTAATCAGAACAATATTCAAATCCAAAAAGTGAAGCAAGAATGCATACTAACTCTGGGATAGAGTGGGAGAAGGAAACAATAAGATTAAAAACGTTTTAGAAATACTAAGTAAGATAGAAGGAATGTAGGAGGTGGTGAGGGTGATAGTGTGGTTGGTAGGGGTGGAGTTTTAGCATAATTTTAAGTGTATACCTAAAAAGATTTAAACATGAGCTGTCAGAGAACTAGTTTCTAGGTTAGAGCTAGGTATATATATAGACTCAATAAGATCATAAATTTATTACTGTCTCTTAACTTCTTGTAAAATATTACAGAATTATGTTGACTCCCCCAGCAATAAAAATTGACCTACCCTTGCCATTAATGTGGACGTTAAATCTTGTCTAGGGTTATTCAACAATCTTGTAACACCGAGATATTAACCAAGTAGACTTAAGCTTTATGTTGTTAGTGAGATTAATGATTGAGTTGGTTTATATATTCAATAAGTGCAAAAACAGTGTTTCTGAATCCAGTGTCTCCCTCCTATTCTAGTGATGAACTTAACTCTCATCCTAATCCTGATAGGAGTAGCATATTTTTTCTCAAAGGCAGTAATGGATTAGAATGAACTAAAGAGAAAGAATACATGCCTGTAACCCAGGAGTAAAAAGTGTATTAGATCTGTTTCCTAGGACTCAGCTGTGAAGCAACATATAAAAGAGGAAATCTTGTTACTATTCACGCTAAACTTTGTAGGCCTCATCACTATTGTAATTATATTGGTAACAACTACTCCGAAAATTTCTGTTTGCTATAGAGCAATAGGTAGGTAGATGATGGATGGATGGATGGATGGATGGATGGATGGATGGATGGATGGATGGATCCATAGGTAGATATAGGCAGGCAAAGATATAAATATGTCTGTGTCTATGTGATATTTGTATAGTTTATTATTCTGATCAAATTTTGGTTAATTGAAGTATTTATGGACTTCAGAATATTTAAATATCCATTACCAGGCTCATATGTGACTATCTGTAGTCTGAGTTTTTTGGCATTAAAATATCTTGAAATTACAAAATTAACCTGTGTTGCCAGAAAGAGAATAAAAAATTTAAGAAAGAGAAGCAAGCAAACACCCTTGCTCTGTCTCCCTTTATTCTCACAGAGCATTCCTCCTCTGAGGTAATCTTCATTGTCTTTTCACCTTTGTGTGGTATTCAGCTCAGCTTTAGGTTTCGTTCTGTTATCTCAATGCATCTAATAGTTTTTAATTCTATTTTGTAGCCATCGGGTGATAGAAATGTGTGCCACATGTCCTGAGGCTTATGTGTGTGCATAAAGTTATAAAATTTTCTATCAAAGAGATGTCTATATTTTCAGAAGCCCTATGAAAGCTTAGATTTCTCTGACATCAGATCAGTAGAATATGTAAGGAAATAGTTCATCAGTTATAAGGCCAACACAGAGGATGACTATGACTATGGTTTGAATCTGGGGAGGGTCCTAAAAGAGAAATGTTTTAAAACATTTGCTCTCATCTACCCTAACCTCTGTGGTTAGGAATGTTACTCAACCTGTCCAGAATAAGATGTCTTTCTTACCATTACGATGTAAGGTTGTTCTTTACTCATTTTTATATTAACAGTATGACCTACAATCATCTTAGCAAGGGCACAGGAGATAATTTGTACTGTTACTCAGAATTTTTTGAAGATAACACATGAAATATAAGTTATCACTCCATACTGCATATTGGTTATTTTGTTGCTAAGCAATACACTCTAAAATCATTAAAAGTGCTATAGGGAATCAATGTGTATTTTATTCTTCTCCCTTCCATAACTGTGTTTTACACAATTTCTGGGCTTTTTGCCCACAACCAAGACTCTTCCTTAATGAGCCCTGAAGCATCTACTTGTACAGAAGCTACAGGAAGGTACAGGTAAGTAACTTTTAAAGAACATTATACTGTACATGAAATACCTATAAGAAAGCCTAGAGAGGATCACAAACAGTAAGCTGTTTGGTCAGATATTTGGAGAAGAAGACACATCACACAAGCAACAGTTACTGAGTTCAGTTGAGGATACAAGATAGATATGATACAATTCCTGCCTTCTATGGGTCAAGGGTATTAATATTGACTTATGAAGAGTTCAACAACAAATTAGCACTTGGTATAAGTAGAGATTAAGGATAAACTAGGAAAGAGTCAGTGACAAGAGTCATAGTTAAAAAGCAATGTGGACAAATCTTTTCCATCCCATGAGAAAACTTTGCTGGACCTCATCACATAAGTCAGCAGTTGGTAAACAGTCTCTGTAAAGGGCAAGATAGGAAATACCTTAGGCTTTCCAGTCCATACAGTCTCCGTCACAACTATTCAACTCTGCCATGTTCCAATTACACTTAATTTACAAAAACAAGTGGCAGGCAGATTGAACCCAAGGGCCAAAGTTTGCTGACCCCTGATATAAATTATTATGGTTTCAAACTGATACCATTAATAGAGAAGGAAATAGAAGGATATGTAGATCTTATTAGAAAAAACAAATTTGATATTAATAGATATTTGATTAATATGCCAAATATTTCCTCAACACGTACTATGTCATAGGCATGGCATTAGATGTAAGGGTTAAGAAAATGGATAATATATGAGCTCTGCCTCAAGGTACTCATCATCTATCACACAATGTAATGAGATTATACTCTGGAGTCACAGCTTTAGGGAAATATTGTGTCCTGGAATAAGTAAGTCACGCACATGGGCTCAGTAAAGTGCCTCCATTCAAATCACTTTAGTCCACAAAGCACACTCACGGCTCAGTGAGCTGAGCTGAGAGGGCAAGCTGAAAAACTGCCAGAGAGTCTTGGCAATGTGAAGGCAGGAGCGCTTGATGAGTTTGAATCATGTGGATGGAAATGTAATTTCAAAATCGAGACAGATCAAGGGTAAATTGTTACTGGCAGCTGAAATCATGCTTATTCCTCTAAGAGGCAGAATGAAAGTTGGAATGGGACATGAAACTTGAAATGCAGAAATATCATAAGGATATTGACATTTTAGGTAAGCATATCTCCTACTTTAAACAGGATGTGTTCTGTGTGCCCCAAACCACCTTTATAGAAAGAGAAAAGGATGTATCACTGATGTTGCCATAGAGTTTGCCTACATGTCACATCTGTGGTTTGGATGAAGGAAGGGAGTATACCAATCCCACTCCTGATGAAATTGAAAGAAAAAGAGAAATATCATTATGATGATCTAATTCAATGATTTCTTTTAGGATTTAATGAGTTTACAAACTCTTACAAAATGTAATGAAAAATAGAGATAACGTTCCCCCAAAAATGTGTGTTTATATATACAACAAAAATTTTATGTAAATATAGAGGATCAAAAATTCCCTGACACTTATGTATGGGTTCCACAGCAGTCTGTGCACAAAAAAAATTGAGAAATCCTGCCTATAATAAGCCAGTCATTTTCATAGTTATCTTAGCTGGTCCTCAGACAACCGAAAACAACAGTTGACTAGCGTCCTATTGTTACTATTTTAGAGATATAAAGAAACTAAGGATCACAGAGGCTAAGGAATTTGTTTCAGGTCACAGGCTAGAAAGTGGTGAAGCTGAGTCTCTGAACACCCTGCTCACTAGCATAATTGGACTTACATGTGCCTTCATGCTGCCGCAGCCTACCTGCAAATTGTTGAGAAAGAAAACAAAATTGTTCTTTTAGAAACAATTCTATGACATTACAACTGAAGCTTTACCAAAAAGGAAATAATTTATTTAGTCTTAAAGGTTGAAAAAAATGTGGTAGGCTGAAAAGTGTGCCGTTTCTCCCTAAAGTTATCCAAATTCTAATCCTCAGAATCTATGCATATGTTACTTTACATCGTAAAAGGGACTTTGTAGATGTGACTAAGTGAATAATCTTTTGATGGTAACATTACCCTGGATTATCCTGGTGGGCACAATAAAATTACATGAGTCTTTAAAAGGACAAGGTAATATTTGACAAAGGAGGCAAGAGCATACAATGGAGTCAAGACGGTGTTTGGAATAAATGATGTTTGGAAGGTTGGACAGATACATGCAAAAAAATGAAACTAGATCACCAACTTATACCATACACAAGAATAAATTCAAAATGGATAAAAGAAGAGATGGGAAACCATAAAAATCTTAGAAGAATCCATAGGCAGCACAATATCAGACATGTCGTAGCAATATCTTTACCGATACATCTCCTAGGACAGTGATGGCGAACCTTTTGAGCTCGGCGTGTCAGCATTTTGAAAAACCCTAACTTAACTCTGGTGCCGTGTCACATATAGAAATTATTTTATATTTGCAACCATAGTAAAACAAAGATTTATATTTTTGATATTTATTTTATATATTTAAATGCCATTTAACAAAGAAAAATCAACCAAAAAAATGTTCACGTGTCACCTCTGACACGTGTGTCATAGGTTCGCCATCACTGTCCTAGGGCAATGGAAACTAAGGAGAAAATAAACAAATGGAACTACATCAAATAAAAAGCTCGGCACAGCAAAAGAAACCAACAAAACAACAAGCGAGCCCACTGCATGAGAGAACATATTTGCCAATGTTATATCCGATAAGGGTTTAATCTCCAAAATTTATAGGGAACCCATATAATTTAACAAAAGGAAGATAAACAATCCAATCAAAAAATGGGCAAAGGACCTAAATAGACACCTTTTGAAAGAGGACATACAGAAGGCCAAGACAGATATGAAAACATGCTCAGTCACTAATCATCCGAGAGATGCAAATCAAAATGACAATGAGGTACCATCTCATACCTGTCAGAATGGCTATCATCAACAAATCAACAAAAACAAGTGCTAGAAAAGATGGGGAGGAAAAGGAACCCTCGTGCACTGCTGGTGGGAATGCAGATTGATGCAGCCACTGTGGAAAACAGTATGGAGTTTCCTCAAAAAATTAAAAATGGAACTCCCATTTGACCTAATAATCCCACTTCTAGGAATTTATCCCAAGAAACTAGAAACACCAATCAGAAAGGATATATGCACCCCTGTGTTCATAGCAGCACAATTTACAATAGCTAAGATGTGGAAACAGCCTAAGTGCCCATCAGCAGATGAGTGGATTATAAAATGGTGGTATAGCTACACAATGGAATACTATGCTGCTGTAAAAAGGGAAGAGCTCTTGCCATTTGCAACAGCATGGATGGGCGTGGAGAGCATTATGCTAAGTGAAATAAACCAGTCAGAGAAAGATAAATATCACTTGATCTCACTCATTTGTGGGATATAATGATCAACATAACTGATGAACAGAAATAGATCCAGAGACAAAGAAGCATTGAACAGACTGTCAAACATCAGAGGGAAGGTAGGGGAAGGGAGAGCAGGGGCGGGTAAAAGATCAATCAAAGGACTTGTATGCATGTATATGAGCACGACCAATGGACACGGACAATAAGGGAGTGGGGGCACGTGTTGGAGGGCAGGAGCAGGTGGGGAGAGGTCAATGGGGGGGGGGGGAAGGAGACATATGTAAAACTTTCAACAATAAAGAATTAAGGGGCAACAGATTTGAGGAAACAGGAGGAGAACCAAGATGGCGGCATAGGTTAACGCCGGAGTTTGCTGCCTTGAACGACTACTTCAAAAGTGAAACTAAAAGATGGAACGGACATCACCCCAAACCACAGGAACGCTGGCTGAGTGGAAGTCCTACAACTAGGAGGAAAGAGAAACGCATACGGACACTCAGAGGAGGCGCAGTGCTGAAGTCAAATTCTGAGGTGCGGAGTGTGCGGAGCGGGCTGGCGGCGGAGGGCGCGGTTGGCGTTTTCAATCGGGAGGGAGTCGCAGACTCTGAGCTCCAGATACGGGCGAGTCTTTAGGGACCCAGACTCAAACGGGAGAAGCGGGACTGTCTGGCTTCGGTCAGAGCAAGTGCAGCTTTCTCTCCGAGGTTTGCAGCGGGTGCTGGGACTCAGAGAGGCAGAGGCCCTGGGGACAGGACTGAGAGCCGCCATAACTGCTCTCTCCGGCCCACCCTGTTGATCCTGTGCGACCCGCCCCGCCCAAGCCCTGCACAGAGGCATTTGCCGGATAGCCTCAGGCAAACGCCAGATTAGCACCTCCCTAGAGAACAGAAGTTCTCTCACCGCAGACACAGCTGATTCTCATAGCCACTTGGCCTGGAGGTCAAACCCTCCCTGGTATTAGCTACAACAATCAAGGTTTATAGGACTGCGCACAAAGACCACTAGGGGGTGCACCAAGGAAGCATAACAAAATGCGGAGACAAAGAAACAGGACAAAATTGTCAATGGAAGATATAGAGTTCAGAACCACACTTTTAAGGTCTCTCAAGAACTGTTTAGAAGCCGCCGATAAACTTAATGAGATCTACAAGAAAACTAATGAGACCCTTGATGTTATATTGGGGAACCAACTAGAAATTAAGCATACACTGACTGAAATAACGAATATTATACAGACTCCCGACAGCAGACCAGAGGAGTGCAAGAATCAAGTCAATGATTTGAAATGCGAGGAAGCAAAAAACACCCAACCGGAAAAGCAAAATGAAAAAAGAATCCAAAAATGCGAGGATAGTGTAAGGAGCCTCTGGGACAGCTTCAAGCGTACCAACATCAGAATTATAGGGGTGCCAGAAGATGAGAGAGAGCAAGATATTGAAAACCTATTTGAAGAAATAATGACAGAAAACTTCCCCCACCTGGTGAAAGAAATGGACTTACAGGTCCAAGAAGCGAGGAGAACCCCAAACAAAAGGAATCCAAAGAGGACCACACCAAGACACATCATAATTAAAATGCCAAGAGCAAAAGATAAAGAGAGAATCTTAAAAACAGCAAGAGAAAGAAACTCAGTTACCTACAAGGGAATACCCATACGACTGTCAGCTGATTTCTCAACAGAAACTTTGCAGGCCAGAAGGGAGTGGCAAGAAATATTCAAAGTGATGAATACCAAGAACCTACAACCAAGATTACTTTATCCAGCAAAGCTATCATTCAGAATTGAAGGTCAGATAAAGAGCTTCACAGATAAGGAAAAGCTAAAGGAGTTCATCACCACCAAACCAGGATTATATGAAATGCTGAAAGGTATCCTTTAAGAAGAGGAAGAGGAAGAAAAAGGTAAAGATACAAATTATGAACAACAAATATGCATCTATCAATAAGTGAATCTAAGAATCAAGTGAATAAATAATCTGATGAACAGAATGAACTGGTGATTATAATAGAATCAGGGACATAGAAAGGGAATGGACTGACTATTCTTGGGGGGGAAAGGGGTGTGGGAGATGCGGGAAGAGACTGGACAAAAATCGTGCACCTATGGATGAGGACAGTGGGTGGGGAGTGAGGGCGGAGGGTGGGGCGGGAACTGGGAGGAGGGGAGTTATGGGGGGGGGAAAAGGAGGAACAAATGTAATAATCTGAACAAGAAAGATTTAATTTAAAAAAAAAAGAAAAAAAAAGAATTAAAAATAACTATGTGAATTCTAAAAATATATAAATAAATAAAATAAAAGGAGGACAAGGACGATCAGATAGAGGACATGGTATATAATGATAAAAGCAAAGATTAGAGTGATTTGGCCACAAGGAATGCCAGCAGCCTCTAGAAATTGGAAGAGACAAGGAACAGATTCTCCTTTAAAGCCTCCAGAAGAAGCCAGCCTGCCTATGCCTGGACTTTAGTCCAATAAGACTCATTTCAGACTTCTGACCTCCAGAACTATAAAAGAATAAATTTGCGTAGTTTTCAGTCACTAAATTTGTGATAATTTCTTATCATGGAAGAGAATACATACAGAAAGTAAAACCAAGCTTGGTAATACTATAATCAAATTTATTTTTTCTTTCTTCCTAAGCTCCATGAGAGCTTGGAGTTTTATGAAAACATGCTCAGTCACTAATCATCCGAGAGATGCAAATCAAAATGACAATGAGGTACCATCTCATACCTGTCAGAATGGCTATCATCAACAAATCAACAAAAACAAGTGCTAGAAAAGAACCTAAAACAGTTCAAGAATCAGAGTATATACTCAAAAATAATAATGAAAAACAATGAAGTAATGAATGTTCATTTGAGAAAGATGGGAGAATTAAAAATGAAGCTAGAGGGACATTTCTATGAGGAGAAAATGTTTTTAAATGCTTTGGGAACTAAGCATTTTTAAACATGTGCTTACACCCAAAGATGCAGATGTAGTAGAATCATTATATATATTTCAAAGTGAATTTATTTATTATTCAATCAAATTATCCAGTAACTGAGTCCTTTCCTCATATAATCTTTTGTTATTTATGAAGGTAGTCAGCATTTCAATTCTATCTACACTAATAAAAGAGAAACTTGCAAATTAACCATCACTCTGTCACTCTGCTACACCCACAAGCCACGCCCACCAGCCAATCGGGAGCTAGTATGAAAATTAACACAATAAGATGGCAGCGGCCACGGAGCTGGAGCGAGCAGAAGGCTTGGGTTGCCCCCAGCAATAGAGGAAGCCAAGCTTCCCGCCTGTCCTGGCTGGCCCTGGGCTCAGCTCAAGGTACAAAGTTTCAATTATAGAAGATAAATAAATTCCAGATACCTGCTTCCAGCCCACCATGGCCTCTGATCGAGGAGGCACTGAAAAAAAAAAGAAAAGAAGGAGAGGCTGGGAGCTTGGGTTGCCGGGGGGCATGGCCAGCCTGAAAATGGCCCTCAGCCCCTCACCCAGACTGGCCACACCCTCATGGGGTGAGGGTCCCAGCTGGGGGGCTTGGTCAGCCTGCAAACAGCCATTAGCCCCTCACCCAGGCTGACCAGGCACTCCAGTGGGGACCCCCACCATGAAGGGGGTGTGACCAGCCTGAAAACAGCCCTCAGCCCCTCACCCAGGCTGGCCAGGCACCCCAGTGGGGACCCCCACCATGAAGGGGCTGTAAGCAGTCTGAAAATAGCCCTCAGCCCCTCACCCAGGCTGGCCACACCCTCATGGGGTGAGGGTCCCTGCTGGGGGGCTTGACTTGCCTGCAAACGGCCATCAGCCCCTCATCCAGGCTGGCCAGGCATCCAAGCAGGACCCTCACCTTTCAGGACAAACCAGCCGGCCCTCATCTGTGCACTAGGCCTCTATCCTATATAATAAAAGGGTAATATGCAAATTGATCCTAACAGCAGAACAACTGGAAATGACTGGTCACTATGACACACACTGACCACCAGGGGGCAGATGCTCAATGCAGGAGCTCCCCCCTGGTGGTCAGTGCGCTCCCACAGGGGGAGCTCTGCTCAGCCACAAGCCAGGGTGATAGCTGCCAGCACAGTAGTGGTGACGGGAGCCTCTCCCTCCTCAGCAGTGCTAAGGATGTCCGACTGCAGCTTAGGCCTGCTCCCCGCTGGCAAGTGGATATCCCACAAGGTCTCCTGGGCTGCCAGAGGGATGTCTGACTGCCAGATTAGGCCTGATCCCCCAGGGAGTGGGCCTAAGCCAGCAGGTGGACATCCCCCGAGGAGTCCCAGACTGCGAAAGGGCACAGGCTGGGCTGAGGGACCCCCGAGTGCAAAAATTTTTGTGCACTGGGCCTCTAGTTTAATAAATAATTACTTTTTTCCTCCTTCCACACTTCTGATTACACCCACTATTCTTCTTGGAACTAGTAAAGGAAGAGGGAATCAGGGCCTTGTGGGGAAAGGCTGAAGCTTATCATTCCTACAAGCCTTGAAATTCATGTCCATGCCACTCAGTGTCACTAAGACAAGGAAAGGTGACTATACTCCTCTTTAAAACAAAAGTCTTCAGATTTATCATCTATGGCCACTCTGCTTCTTTAAGGTTTTCCTAACTTGGGGGGCAGGAGGGCAGATAATATAAGATAAATAAAAAAATAAAATGAATATGATAAATAATTTAAAAATAAAATGAATTTAAATAACAAATTCAGTAGATGGCCCTTTTTCAAACCCAATGTACTACAAAGCTTTATTAGTCATAGTCACTGGCTGCTCTACCACCCCACCCCCCGCTCCCCAAATATTGCTAGCCCAGAGTAGTTAACTGTATTTTGTGCTTATACAAAGTCCAAAGTAAATGTTCCTACTCAATTATCAGTCTTCCATATGGTTAGTCAGAGAATAGGCCTTGGAGTCCTCCATGAGATAGAAAAACAGAAAGACGGGAGAATCCCACAGAACATTTATGCAAGTAACTCTGAAAGTCATCCATAGCATTTCCACCACATTCCAGTAGGCCAAACTCTTTCATATGGCTGCATATCCCTAAATACAAGGAATTCTGGGAAATACACTATAGCTATGGAACTAGGAACTACAGTAAACAGCTTTGGTAAATAGAAAGGTTTGATGTAAGCTGGCCTCTGCCCACTTCTACCAACTCATTTCCTGTTACTCTTCCTCTCATTTCAGGTGCTTCAGCTATTTTGGCCTCCTTGCTGGTCATTAAACATACCAAGCCAGGGTTCGGCCGCAGGGCCTTTGTACACGCTGTTCTAGGATCTGAAATGCTGTTCCCCACTTCATTGGCTTCTCACCTAACTTCATTCTGTTCAAAACCACCTCTTCAGTGATAATTCCCCTGACAACTGCCCCACCCCCACATCTAAAGTAGCACCCTATCATTCTCTAGTTCCTGAACCTGCTCCCTTCCTTTACAACATTCATCACTATCTGACCCTATACCATAAATTTATTTGTTCATCCAATTTTTATCTTTTTTTCTCCCACTAGAGTGTAAAAGGTCAGGGACTTTTTTGTCTCTTAATCGTTGTAATTGCAGCACCAAAACATTGCCTGATAATAAAACACTCAATAATCATTTATTGAATGAACTATGTCTCTTAATAAGGACTTCCAACAGGTAAATAGTGCAAAGGCTCTATTTTCTAATGACCTTATCTTGAGCACAGCCTAGGTTACCTCTCTCTAAAATATCTCCTGTTCTTCGCTTTTTCATCCCACTAATTCCTATACATTTTGAATTTACGTTTCATCTTCTTTTCCAAAACTCCAGCTGCCTTGTGCTCTACAGTTGCTCATACATAGCTCATGCCTATATGGAAATCAACTGTTTATTCATCTGTCTTCCCCACAGGACCATGGACTCCTTCTGGGCAGGGCTATGTATTATTCAACTTTGTGTCCTCATTGCCTGGTATGGTATCTGGCATATGGTAGAATCATAATAAAAGTCTGCTAGTCAAAACTATTCAATGATTTTGAAGATGACTTATTTTTACAGCAGGAAAATTTACCCAGAAAAAAAACATAATACATTTTGGTAATAATTTGGCAAAGCATTATTTCTCCCAAATTATTCTGAATTGTAAGAATGCAAACAAAATTATTCTTTGGATCATGTATAGTTAATGCAATGGTTATTAGAGCTGTATTATTTGTTTTAAATAAGTCATTATGATACAGTACAGTTATAATAGTTAAGTGTAATATATGTATATTGTGGCACATCGAGATTCCTTGAATAATTGATATACACATTTACATCACTTTATAGACTTTACCCGTTTTATAGAATTTACAGAATAGTCTTATTTTAAATGATTATAGGGATTTTAGTGTTTGTTAGTTTTTAACTCCGAATTATTTTGTTGTTGAATTCATGCTCAGAGAAGCTAGGCCTCATTGCCATAGGGAAAGAAATCCACTTCACACTGATATGCTTTGTTATATAACTTCTAGGAACGTCTCACAGAGAACATGGAGATTCCTTATAGTAAGTGTATAATTAGGGAGACAAGTTACTCCTGGAAATAACAAATGCAAACAATTATCTATTCGGTGATTAGGAAAATCAAGTATTTTTTTTTTAACTAGAGACGTCTATTTTTTCCATTCATCCTTCATGTGTATAAAAGATTTCCATAAAATCTGGCAGCACCTAGACAAATGTAATCTTGTCAGTGACATCGTCAAGCTACAAAAACTAAAATATTTTATCTATGTGTTCATACTTTAGGGAACCCCTAACTGTAGTTGTTTAAATTATATCACCAGAAAAAAAGCTCCATCTCTTCTCCACCTGCCAGCTCTGCCTTTGTTTCCTTTGTCTTCATGTCTTCCTCCAAGTGGTCCCCACCAGCAGTTCCAGTTTTACATTTTACTAAGTGGAGGACCCCATCTTCCCCAAGAGTTCCAGCCATAGTGTGGGTGTTACTTCCATCAGGAACCAATCACTGTGGCCAGGGACTGGTGGTTCTCCTATTGCTTTGTTTTAGATCACACATTCACCCCTGAGTCAGGGTCAGCCCCACTTAATCACATGGTCTGAGGTGTGGCTCCTCAGTGGAAAATTGAGATGCAGTCATCAACTAGGGAAGATGGAAGCCGAGAAGACAGAAACACCAGCTGCCTTCCTTACATGACTACTTGTGTGTCTTTACTTTCCTGTATCCTTTACACACATCCTAAATAGCTGAGGCCAACTGAGTACATTTTTTGCTCCTCATAGCCTAAAAGTTTCTAGCAAAAAGGATCATTTAAAAAATTCCTGTATGAAATAGATTTTCTACATTCATGATATACAACTTTTAAATAGAAGGCAATGGTTATCTACAAGTGTAGGCAGATAAAATGGCCAAATGTAAACTTAATATGAGTCTTCACTCTTTCTATACCGATTCTCCATGAAAAGAGATGATCCTAGAGCAGTGATGGCGAACCTTTTGAGCTCGGCGTGTCAGCATTTTGAAAAACCCTAACTTAACTCTGGTGCCGTGTCACAAATAGAAATTTTTTGATATTTGCAACGATAGTAAAACAAAGACTTACATTTTTGATATTTATTTTATACATTTAACTGCCATTTAACAAAGAAAAATCAACCAAAAAAATGAGTTCACGTGTCACCTCTGATACACGTGTCATAGGTTCACCATCACTGTCCTAGAGCCTACCTTTCTTCTCTTCTTCTTCATTCCACCCAACATTGCAAACCTATGAAGACAGCATAGATACAACCACCATTTTCAGAGCCTAAAGCAAATTAGGACACCTCCATTCTCTTAAAGTTAGCTGAATATCTTTTATTATAAAATAATCACTCCATCTTCTCTCACTCTAAATCTAGTTATATATTAAAATGCTTAGACAATAACTGGAGCAGAGTAAGCCCTTTAAAAAATTGAGTTTGCCTACATTCTACAAATGTTAAAAAAGAAGGGACAATGTTTCAAGCTTGATATTAGAAAATAATATCATACAAAGACTTGGTTCTCATAGAACTCAGAGTTTATTAAAGGAGACAAATAAATAAAAACACCAATTATGGCATAGCATTTTAACTATAACAAAGATCAATACCAAATATAGATGTAATTTAAGTATGGGAATGGGTCATGTGGGCAAGGATTCCTGGAGGAAGTAATAGCTAAACTGGATTTTGACAGATGAATAGGAATTTTATAAGTGGCTATAAGGAAAGGGCATTTTAGGCGAAAGATGGACGGCTCAAATAAAAGCAAAGCCAGGGTGTTGTGGAACAATATATTAGTGTGTTATAGAAAGTATTATTGTAAGAATGGGAAATGTGAATTTAGGGAGTAACAAGAGATGGCATGAGTAGGAGAAGCAGTAAACTGAGGGTCTCTTATCCAATCAATTGAACAAGCCAACTTTAAAAGTATTTCAGATGAGAAGAATCTAAGTATTTGACATTAGAGCATTGATTAAGTACCTACAGAATATAAATATGACAAAATAATGATGCTACAGAAGATTGTGTAGTGTGAGGAAAGGGGGAGGGGAAAAAGGGGATAGGGAAAAAGAAGAAAGAAAGAAAAGAGGCAGGGAAGGAGAGAGGGAGAGAGAAGAGGAGGGAGGAAAGTACATAGAAACCTAATATGGCTTGCTATGGTCTTCCAGAAATCCAGATGCAGTCAGAAAAAATCAAAATGGAACCTTAATGTGAGTCTTCACTCTTTCTATACTGATTCTCCATGAAAAGAGATGATCCTAGCGCAGGGGTCCTCAAACTTTTTAAACAGTGGGCCAGTTCACTGTCCCGTAGACCATTGGAGGGCCGGACTATAGTTTAAAAAAAAAACTATGAACCAATTCCTATGCACACTGCACATATCTTATTTTGAAGTAAAAAAACAAAATGGGAACAAATACAATATTTAAAATGAAGAACAAGTAAAGTTAAATCAACAAACTTACCAGTATTTCAATGGGAACTATGGGCCTGCTTTTGGCTAATGAGATGGTCAATGTCCGGTTCCATATTTGTCACTGCTAGTCGTAACAAGTGATGCAAGTGTGCATCAGTTAGTCTAGATCTGGATGGAGATTTCAGATGTTTCATTCTGGAAAAAGGCTCTCCTAACTTAAAAAAAAAAAGGCCCTACTAACTGCAAAATAAAAAAAAAATAGACCTCCTAACTTCAAAAAAAAATAAATCCTAACTTGTTCTTACCTCGGTCCTCAGGCAGCAGCAGGCTCTGCACAGGCAAGCTCGTGACTTGTCCGATCACACCCGAAACTGAGAGGAGGAGTCGAGAGACAGAGAGAAGGAGGGGAGTCGGAGAGTGTGGTGCACATTCCACACATGCGCACTGCGGGCCAGGACAAGTCAGCTGCTAAGCAACAGGCAGCTGCGGCAAAACCACCCAGCTGGCCGGATAAATGTTTTCTGCAGGCCGCATGTGGCCCGCGGGATGTAGTTTGAGGACCCCTGCCCTAAAGACTACCTTTCTTCTCTCTTCTTAATAGAACCTCAGTCTTGATTGGGGCACCAGGATGTCTAGCCTAGAAAAATCATGGCAAGTCCATTCCTCCTTGCTAGGTGCTCACATTCACAGCCTCCCTGAGTGATTTGGTGACCAAATTCTGGCCAATGACTTGGAAGTAGGAGAGTGAGTTCTGGGAAATGTCTTTTCTTTCATGAACAACAACAAAAAAAAATAGAGATTCCCTTTTCCGCTGGAATTCTTTTCTTCCTATTGTAGAGGATAAACAAACAAACAAACACCTTTTCCCTCTACCTTCCTAGGTTACTGATCAGGGCATAACAAATTAGACAGAAGACAAGATAGCAAGAGAAAAGGAAACAGAGTTTAGTAACATGAGCAGCCTACATAGATGCAGGAGAAACTAAGTAATGAGTAACTCAAAAGGGTGGTCAGAATTTGGGCTTATATAGCATCTTAACGAGGAACAGTAAACTTGTAGAGAAGTGATAAGATGAAGGGAAAGAGGTATAGGCTTTGAGGGGTGGCAAATTG
This sequence comes from Myotis myotis, assembly GCF_014108235.1. Classification (NCBI taxonomy): domain Eukaryota; kingdom Metazoa; phylum Chordata; class Mammalia; order Chiroptera; family Vespertilionidae; genus Myotis; species Myotis myotis. Next base: position 60,261,571 of record NW_023416313.1, on the reverse strand, counting down.
TGGGAAGGGGGACCTACTGGAAGACACGGGTTATTTGAACAAGATTTCTTTCTAGACCCACATTCGTTTCTGTCTTCCCCAGAAGAGAGGATTATGGCTGTCCTCGTTTCTCAGAAGTTCCTGCTTTTAGTCAGATAAGGGATGCTCTAAGAAGGCGTCTTTCTGCATCTGTTAAATTTCATTTGCCTCCATCTCAGAATAATCATGATGCCAAGGTGGCATATTTGGGGATGGCTTATTCCAGCCGTGGGCAAACTACGGCCCGCAGGCCAGATCCAGCCCATTTGAAATGAATAAAACTTAAAAAAAAAGACCATACCCTTTTATGTAATGATGTTTACTTTGAATTTATATTAGTTCACACAAACACTCCATCCATGCTTTTGTTCCGGCCCTCCGGTACAGTTTAAGAATCCATTGTGGCCCTCGAGTCAAAAAGTTTGCCCACCCCTGGCTTATTCGGACTTCCTATATGTCTTGAATGTGGTTTGTAAGGGTGTGATTTTTAGAGAGATGGCCACCACCTTGTAACTATGCCCAGATTGTCTATTTAGAGTCCAGTATTGGGCAGAACGCAGGGATATAAAAGAAATAGAAGTTATGGTTTCTGAGTCCAAAAGTCCTATAATACAGAGTGTCACACAACGAAATAATTGGAGAACAATTACAAAAAAACACTTACTCAGTGCCAACTAACGTAGAACTTACAGCGGCCCTCCAGAATCTCCTATTGGTAACTCCATGCTGCCACTGTTTCTTGCCAATGCAGCTAAACTGGTGAAGTTTTCAGAAAAGATGTGACATTTAGAGCAGATTCTAGTCTCAAATTCTTATCTTTTTAAAATACACTCTTGCCCTTGTTTAAACAAGACTTCCCTCAGAAAGGAAACTATCAAAAAGGCATTGGATTTTAGTCTTGGTAAAAGGTCCTTAACAGCTGTAAGACATAGTGGTGGTCATTTAAACATCTGGCATTTTGGTTCCTGATTTGTAAATTGGGGATAATGGTTCATTCAACAAATATTTACTGAGCACTTAACAAGTGCTGGGCAGTGCTTTAGGCAACTGAACAAAAGAGACAAAGTCCCTGTCCTTATAGTAGACATACAATAAACATATATTCTATCAAAAAGTAGTAGTAAGTCCAGTGGGGGAAATGTAAAGTGGGATAAGGAAGATAGAAGGAATAGCAGGTAAGTGGGGAGGAGATCTGCTATTTTACAAGAAGTAGTGGTCAAGACAATCTCTTTGCGAAGTGCCTTGTACTTCCTTCCCCGTGTATTTGCACTTGCCTGCTTGTCTGGCGGCAGAAGGGAGGAAGTCAAATGATTGAAAAAATGTGGAATGCTCTTGTTAAATTACTCACCACTATGTGAACCTAAGGTATCATCATTATTATTATTGAGGATTAAGTCTAAATTCCTTAGCTTGACATTTCTTAGCTTGACATAACATGAGCCTTTCAACCTATCTTTCCAGTTTTACCCCCGCTCCCCCATATAAATGTAACTTGCAAATAAAATTTTCACTGTATATAATTCACTTGGCAATGAATCATGTACCATCCCATGTCGCTTCTCCTATTGTTTCTTCTCTTTCAGTCCTGCATGATTTCATTTTTTCACAAATCCTGTGTCCCCAATGAAAGGATAAACTTCTGTATGAGAATCCATAAATACCTTGAGCATCAAGGCTGTTTAATAATATTTATTGATTTTGTTTGACACACTGGTTTAGGTTCATCATTACTTGGGAAGCTCTCACTCTGGAATTTGGTGATATAATCAATTTTGCATGAATTTTGAATTTCCTTACTTATCATGGAGCAGTGTAATCCATGAAGCAAATTTTGAAAAATTATGTAATATTGCTAACAAACACCTTTAACTGTGGTTAGGACTTCCCTAAGGATTACTTCAGTGTCATTTAGACCAATAAGTAGATCTTAATCCCATGTGCCCTTTTCAGGACTATAATCCCAGGCATCCTGATGGCCTTTTCATGACCTAGGGAATGTTTCTTGTCAGTGTACATTTGTTGTTACCTCTTAAATGACGTTCAAGTAAATTTTTCCATTGAAATAACTTCCCAGAAGTCTGAGGAATCAAGCAGAAGAGAAGAATAAGTAAGGCACAGTAGAAATTATAGGATAAATCTAAGAGAGGTTTTAGAAAGCATAATAATGACCTTCCAAAAATAGCCATATCCTAATCACTGGGACTTATGGAGATGAGATGATAAAAATAGAGGTTAGAGTGATGTGGTCACAAGCCAAGGAGTGCAGGCTCCCTCTAGAACAGACATGGGCAAACTATGGCCCGCAGACCGGATCCGGCCCGTTTGAAATGAATAAAACTAAAAAAAAAAAAAAAAAAAAAAAGACCGTACCCTTTTATGTAATGATGTTTACTTTGAATTTATATTAGTTCACACAAACACTCCATCCATGCTTTTGTTCCGGCCCTCCGGTACAGTTTAAGAACCCATTGTGGCCCTCGAGTCAAAAAGTTTGCCCACCCCTGCTCTAGAAGCTGGGAAGAAACACACACACACACACACACACACACAAGGAAAAAACAGATTCTTCCCTCAGAGCCTCCAGAAGGAATGCATGGCCTTGCTGACTCTGATTTTAGTCCTGTAAGACACATTTTCAGGATTTGAAACTCCAGAATAGTAAGATAATAAATTTATGTTGTATGAAGCCACTAGATTTGTGGTAATTTGTTACAGCATCAGTAGGAAATGGATACAGTGGTAAAATAAAAACAGCCCTGAACTAGAGATCTGTCACAACCTGGCCTCTACTGCATGCATATTAATTGTATAATCTCAGGAAAATCACTACTTCAGTTTCCTTCCCTGTAAAGTGAAATTAGACCTGCCTCATAGTGTTGTTGTGAAGTTATCATTATTCATGTTAGCACTTTGTGAAGTGTTTTGTGTTGTACAAATGTTAGCTGTACTTAAGGTTTTCTTAATGAAGGCAAGAACAGGAATGAGGACATTTGTCTTTCATGTATTAATACCTTAAAATCTACACTCTAACCTCTCCTGGAACAAACATGCTGTTTTCCAAGTGGCCTACTGCAGGGATGGACATCCAGCACACTTGTCTCAGCCTTCCCCCCATCAACCAAAGTGAACATGGCTAATTGGTTGCAGAATCCTTTGCCCAGGAATCAAGACACAGCCTTGGAGTCCTTCTTAACCCACCTGCCGGAGGTTGCTATCAATCAGCTAGAGCTGGCAGGCAAGAAGAAACTTAGAAAGTTTGGTCCCGTGGCCAACAGCATGGACATCACCTGTGAGCTCATTGGAAATGCAGATCCTCAGGCCCGTCCTGGAGCCAGTGAGTCAGAATCTGCATCTTGACGAGATCTCTGGGTGTGCCCGGTGTACTAGCTGAGAGGATATATCTTGGGGCGGTTTGAACTCCAGCTGTACAAGTTACTATTGTGTGACCTCAAGCAGTGTCTAAAGCATCAAAGCCTGTTTTCTCATCAATAAAGTGGAGAATAATACCCACCACGTTGGTTTGTTATGAGAATTAGAGAGGCTGCACATGTAAGGCATCTTGCACAGTGCCTGCCAACAAATGCTCAGTTAATAATAGTTCTTTTCATTGTACCATTTTGCACCATCTACAGCTGCTAACCAGACTACACATTCATTCAGCATTGCTTGAGCCTCTCAACAGGGCGGATTTCCAAAGCCATCCACGCCCACAGAGGCAGGAGAAGTGTGGGGAGGGGGATAGAAACACGGTCAGCAATGCCATCCCCAAATACCCAGGATCCTGTACATTTTGCAACACGTATCAAATGCCAGGTGGTCTCCTTGCTTTCAGATCTTCGCTGCCCATGGCTTTATTAGAAACCTTTCCAGAGTCTCTAGACAGCCATGGAGTCTGGTGACCTGTGGGAGAGAGCAAGGGCCAAAATTCCTGCTGAGTCGCTCTGGGCCCATGCCTCTATCTTAATTTCCTTCTGAACTTTCCGTCTGCCGCTGGTTTCCATGCAGCAGAGCCTTAACCAGCCAGCCCCTGCCCAGCTGCGCCCCCAGGGCGCGCAGCTGCAGCGGCTGTGGCAACCCCTTCCTGGGGTCCGGAGAGGGCTGGGAGGGGGTGCGGTGGGGCGGAGCTCGGGGTCCTGCTGTTGCCGCCTTGGCTGCTGCCTGCAACGCTGCCGCCCCTGGCTCGGATGCTCAGGCCCCGCTGCACTGCCCTGCGAGGACAGACGGGTGCTCCCCGGGCCTGACGGATGAGCAGCCCGGGCCCTGGACTCCCACCTCCGATTTGGCTCTGTGCCGGGTGGTGGCGACTGCAGCCTGGCGGTGGGGGCGGCCCCGCGGTCTCCGCCGGCTTCTGCGCCGCCTCTGCTCTTTGCATAGTAATTTCAGTTCCTGCAAGCACTCTGCTCGTTCCGCTCCCGGAACAGGTCTCAGAAGAACCGCCGCTCCGAGCACACGGGAGCCATCCCCGTGGCGCCGAGAGCCGCTGCTTGGGATATGCGACGGGGGCCCCCACCACAGCCGAGGCAGTGGGCCAGCCGCGCCGAGAAGAGCCAGGCGAGAGGCAGGTAGACGACCGACCCCGGGCCGCGGGAGGAGACGCCCCCCACCCTGCACCCCCTCTGCCCAGTGCCCAACCCCGGGGGACCGGAGCGGAGGTGTGCTTGGCACTGATGGGGGGTTGATTCGGTCCCACATTGCCCTGGTGATCTTTTGCCTGTTGCTCTCGTCCCCATCCCATTCTGCGCTCCGGGAGGGTCTGTCTTTCTCCCAGGTGATGAATTTCTCTGCAAGGTCATTGCTCCCTTAGGCTCTGACTCTGAAGGTAAATGGGAAAAGACGCTGCAGTTCTTGTTCTTGGGCGGGGGGATTTATAATCAATGGGTCTGCACACTGTGAATATCCCAATAGGTAGATGTGGTGTGTGTGTGTGTGTGTGTGTGTGTGTGTGTGTGTGTGTGTGAATACTACACTGACATGTTTCTTATTTTCCTGTGCTTATTCTCTTTAAGGTCAAAACACTGTTGTACATAAAATATATGTGTTTATGTGTGTGTATACAGACACCTTTACATATATATTGTCTTTCTTGAGATAGGCTGAGAGAGAAGAAGGAGGGCGGGCAGAGGTTGATAAAAGGGAAATCACTGTAGAGACCTGTTCAGTGTCTAGAGGTGAACTTTGGAACCAGATTAAATCAGGGTAGAGACTAGAGGCTATAAATGGCTCTTTGGAGATGGATTTTAGAAAAGAGCTAAAGAACAACTGTCAACAGTACACACAACACATCTTCATGTTATCCAGGCAGATCTGAAAGATACAGGCAAATTTCAGACTCAACAATGGGCAGTGAAAGGGGAGCGGGGGAAGAGGGTACTTAGACACTGGAAAGTGAATTTGGGGTGGTGGGAAGGCAGCAAGTCCCTGGCAGGTTTAAAGGGCCTTCTGGAGGGGCACTCGGAAAAATCTCTGCTCCGAACGTAGGCAGTTCAAGGTGAAGATGATGTGAATGTCCAGCAAGCAGCAGAGGCGGTGGGGAAAGGGCGAGCGAGGGTTTGGAGGAGGAGGGGAGAACCGAAGCTCTGAGAGTCACCTAGAAGCAACCACCATGTATCAAGGCATCTCTTTCTTCGTATTAAATCAATACCTTGGATATGGTCCATCTAAAAAATTTTCACAAGACATTAAAGATCCACTGGTCCATGTTTGCATTTTGTTTTTGCAAGGAATCTGGGTCATGGTGGGACTGGAAGTAACTGAAGTGTTTACAACACCAGCAAGATTTGGAGAGAGAGAGTTGATTAAGGCTTAGCTTCATGAAATATTTACACATCTCTTACGTGGGCTTTTGTTTGCGCTTGTTGGTGCTGCTGCATATTTTACTGTGATCATGATTTGAGTGTACTTCTCCCAATGTGCTTATTTTCCAGTTATAAACTATTGTTTCTTTCCCATTGTGTTCACCATTGTCCTGCCCTGAGTAACAACTGTGGGAATAAAGATACATGAGTCACAGCATAGAGGCAAAAAATATTTTCTGTTGCTATCTGCAAATGGCAATAGTTTGTATTATAGAATGTTCTTTTGCAGTAGAATCATGAAGAATATTTTTTTAAGGGTTTGTGGGTTTTTAGTAGGGGGAATAGGTTGTTGATTCATAAACAGAAAAATAAGTAGTCAGTGCCATTGCAAGTCTAGATGTTATTTCATTGGAATTTATTTTGGAAACAGTGCGGAGGAAGTCGTAGAGACCCATGTAGAGTGTGTTGTGGTGTGGTGAGGCTTTACCTAATCACTAACTAGCCTTTCATGAAAAATGACAAGGACAGACATCTGAGGTGCATAGCCTCCTATGGAGGATTGAAGTGGAGGACTGAAGCAAGATATGAATCAGATCAATCTGTGCCAGAGGTCAGGTGGGTTCCAACTCGCTGTTTTTAAAACTTGGGTATTTTTTCATTGCGTCAGTAAACTTAGCCATTACATTTAATTATTTGTCCCTGCAACATTTCTTTGATTGTGCCTCAAATATACATGAAAGAATATATTAGATACAGCTCTCCTTCACTGTATGGATTTTCAGTCATAAAACCTGCAGCTTATCGGGAATATCGCTCATGGAATCACAAAGTCATAAAAAGATTGGCCTCAGAGAGTCCAGACATGCAATTCCAGTCCCAGCTCACACTTGCACTCGTTCAGTGGCCGCTGTTTCTACCCTTTATATGCTCATTCACTGATTCAGTCATGCATTCAGCATACATTTCTCCTGAACTAAACAGGGTCCTGAATTGTGGGATTGAAGAGTGAGCGAGACACAGTCTCAGCCAGCAAGCCTTGGGAGAGAGAGGGTAAAGCGAGTTAAGTGCTATGTCAGGGCGAGCACAGGGTGGAGGTGGAGAGGACAAGGACAGTTCCCAAGGACCTGAAGAATAAGAGGAACTAGTCTGGTAAAGAGGAGGGAGAAGGGCAGTCCTGGTACAGTGACCCAATATGTAGACCCCCAGGGAGCACAGGGAGCTCTAGGTCAGTGGTTTTCAACCTTCTGGCCCTTTAAATACAGTTAGTTCTCATGTTGTGACCCAACCATAAAATTATTTTCGTTGCTACTTCATAACTGTAATGTTGCTACGGTTATGAATCGTAATGGAAATATCTGATATGCAGGATGGTCTTAGGCAACCCCTGTGAAAGGGTCGTTCAACCACCAAAGGCGTCGCGACCCACAGGTTGAGAACCGCTTCTCTAGGTAGTTGAAAAGCTGTGAGAAGGTAAAGACAGGAAGACGCAGATAGAGAAGGGAGCACATCATCTTCAGGGTGAAGTCTAGAAGAGCCGCTAACTCATCTGTTCAGTCCCTCATTTGATCTGGAGAAGTTAGGTAAATGCATTCATATCAAGGCTCTCTGTTGTTCACATTACCCAAGTTTATATGCTTCAAATATCTAGAAACTATATTTACTTAATTTATAAAAGTCTGATTAAAAGGGAAATGTGTCCTTAAGAAAATCACAATTTTCTCTGCCTCAATTTCTTCATCAATAAAATGTCTACTACCTACTTTGCATACTGTGAAAATGAAAAAGAATGAGAGAATGGAGCTTTGATTTTTATAGAAGTGAGTTTTATAGAAAACCAGGAAATCTTATTTTTATAACAGTGCTCAGGGCAAAAGGATAAAAAAGTATCTGTATGTTCCAAGCATTTCACTGTCCCAGATGATTCCAAAAGAGAAACTGAATGAACAAAAATGTAACTTAGGAACACAGGCAAAAGAAAGCCCAAAGGCCACATGCAATTTAAAGTTATTTTTTTAAAGTGAGGGAAACATATACCGTGCTCCCATAGTAATCAATAAGTGCCCTTCTAGAAATAGTCACAACCCATTGTGAAGTCAGTTTACTGTGTATGATAGCATTTTATTTTCAAAACATAAAGTAAAACAGAATAGAAGGATAAAGTTCATTGAACGTTTAAATTAAATATACGGTGGGGCCTTGACACGAGTTTAATTCATTCGGTGTTGGAGCTCGTAACTCAAATTACTCGTATGTCAAATCAAAAAGTGAACGAGTGAGACACGTGATGCTGGGTTGATGTTGTGGCATTCACTGTGACGTTCGCTGCGCCAACTAGCAGTGGGGTATCTGAAGCTGGCTCATAACCCGAATTTTAGCTCGCAACTCAAAGCAAAAAATCGGCCGAGAGACGGCTCGTATCTTGAAAAACTCGTTAGTCGGGACACTCGTAAGTCAAGGCCCCACTGTATATTTATATGTATGAACACACTAGACCATGATGCAAAAATGTGTATCTTATTATGCATCATGTTCCAAAAAAATCTAAAAGCTACTGCTTTCAGTGGATTAAAAAACAGATGCTTCCAGTTTGCAAGACCCCAAGAGTCAACTAGAAGATTGGACACATAAGCATTTATACAAAATTCTGAATAGTAGAATTGTTGGGAGAAAGGCAAGACATTATGACTTACCAGTAGATTCATGGCAGTAAAGTTAGAGACTGAGAACCTTGGGGACTGAATTAGTCTAGAGAGCTTCAAGGAGGAGGTAGAACTTGAGCTAGTTTATAGAAGATGGACAGATCTGGGTGGGCAGTGAGGAAGAGTTGATGATATAGAAGAAGGAAGTAAAGAATGAGGTGGCATAACGTGAGGCTTGTTTAAGAATCATCTAGGGCCATGGCCAGGTAGTTCAGTTGTCTGGATACACCAACATTGCAGGTTCGATTTCTGGTTAGGGCACATAGAAGAATCAAGCAATGAATGCATAAATAGGAGGAACAACAAATCAATGTCTCTCTCTAAAAATTTTTTAAAAATCATTTAGAAAATAAAAAATGAATATCAAATTATGGGGAGAGAATTGCAGCAGAATTTTTATTCATACTAAAATATTACTCAAGAGTTGCTATTTATTTTATATCTAAGATTTCTTTTCCTAATACATCTACTCTAAGAAAATCTGGACAGAATGGCCATAACATCATAAATCTGTCATTTCCTGCCATTTTTTTATTTCTTTCACAATAATTTCCAGGCTTGGCCTGTTTCAGCTGAATTTAACGGTTGAACTATTGAAATTACGTGATGCACCATATTGTAGCATGATTAGTTCATTTCTTAAAACACAAGTACAATCTTTAGCACAGGGGGCAAGGGTGATCGAGTTTTACACTGAGCGAATCCTTCAACAAGTCTCCTTTTTTTTTGTGAAAGCCATTTTTTTAAATTTTAAACCTTAAGGTTTGAATCATGTTTTTAAACAAAAGTTAATTTTTTTTTGCAGTTCAACTGAGCATGCTTTTCTTTTTTTTTAATTTAAATTCTTTATTGTTTAAAGTATTACATACACCTCCTTTTTCCCCCATTGACCTCTCCCTGGCTGATCTCCCCACCCCCACCCCAACTGTCTGTGTCCATGGGTTATGCTTATATGCATGCATACAAGTCCTTTGGTTGATCTCTTCCCCCGATTTTCCCCTGCTTCCCTCTGAAGTTGGATGGTCTATTCGATGCTTCTCTGTCTCTGGATCTATTTTTGTTCATCAGTTTATGTTGTTCATTATATTCCACAAAAGAGTGAGATCATGTGATATTTATCTTTCTCCAATTGGCTTGTTTCGCTTAGCATAATACCCTCCAGTTCCATCCATGCTGTTGCAAATGGTAGGAGTTCCTTCCTTTTTACCGCAGCGTAGTATTCCATTGTGTAGATGTACCAAAGTTTTTAATCCACTCATCTGCTGATGGGCACTTAGGCTGTTTCCAAATCTTAGCTATGGTGAATTGTGCAGCTATGAACATATCCTTTCTGATTGGTGTTTTTAGTTTCTTGGGATATATTCCTAGAAGTGGTATCTCTGGGTCAAATGGGAGTTCCATTTTTAATTTTTTGAGGAAACTCCATACTGTTCTCCACAGTGGCTGCATTCCCACCAGCAGTGCACGAGGGTTCCTTTTTCTCCGCATCCTCGCCAGCATTTGTCATTTGTCAATTTGTTGATGGAATCTCCTTTTTTGAGTGTCTCTCGGGTGCAAAGCCCAGTGCTATGCACTCACTGCCTTCTTAAGATGAACTAGACCATTCGTACCCATAATAACAAAAGGAGCCCCAGATTCTGTTGAATGCTCTCTTTTGGGTTGTTTGTGGTACTTGTCCATCATTTTAGTTAAGGACAAATGGTCCCGACTTTCAATGATTTGACTTATGATTTTTCTACTTTACGATGGTGCAAAAGCCAGAGACATTCGGTAGAAACCATACTGCGAATTTTGATCATTTCTTCGACACTTATTGCACAGTTTGATGCTCTCTGAAGATGCTGGGCAGTGGCAGTGAGCTCGGCTCCCAGATCACAAGGGTAAACTACAGATACTCTACAGTGGATTCATTTTGTAGCAGTGGTTCTCAACCTGTGGGTCACGACCCCTTTGGCGGTCAAATGACCCTTTCACAGGGGTCGCCTAAATACATCCTGCATATCAGATATTTACATTATTATTCATAACAGTAGCAAAATTACAGTTATGAAGTAGCAACGAAAATAATTTTATGGTTGGGGGTCACCACAACATGAGGAACTGTATTAAAGGGTTGAAGCATTAGGAAGGTTGAGGATTTTGCCCAACTGTAAGCTAATGTAAGTGTTCTGAGCATGTTGAAGGTAGGCTGGGCTAAGCTATGATGTCTCATGGTAAGGTATATTAAATGCATTTTCAACTTGTGATATTTTCAGCTTACTGTGGGTTTATCTGAACATAACCCCACCTTAAATCGAGCAACATGTGTATTTAAATAAGTGTGCATACATTTTTAGAGATTAACATCAGCGTTTTGCTGTAGCCTAATAGATATTTTGAGGAGACTAAATCAGAGAAGGAAGGCTTTACCTGTGTTTTTGAAAACCTTTGTTGAGAATCTTTCAGTGCTTCTGTCTCTCCTATGAAATAAAATGTTATGATATTTATATCCTTTTAAATAAAGCTATACCTTTACTGAAAAACAGTTCCAGTTAAAATAGAAACTCATATGCTTAAATTAGTTTATTTGGAGTGCAGTCAAATATGGAAATTCACTTTTTTATGAAGATGTCCTAGACTCGTCTTTCATCTTCCTTCTCCACATCTGAATGTTTGGATTAGTGATAATCTAACTTTTTTGCATAAGAATCAAGACTAAAATAATAAAAACATCTTGAGACTGCATTTGAATTGAAAAGACATTTATTACATTTCATGGGGAAAATGCAAATGCTTTACAATTTAGATTACTTACTGTCTTGAATGCCAGTGAGGAAATTTTTCTCAGAGCTTTGGAGCCAGGTGTATTGAAGTTGGCAACACAGTAACAGCTTTCTAACTTTTCTATGTCTGTAATTAGATTGTTGGTTTTATTTTGAAGCTACCAGCATAATTTGGGGCCTGAATTATTATTGCCAAGCAATAATAACTGACCTTCACTGGAAGGTTAAATGCTATGACCTTCGCTGGAAGGTTAAATGTTATGACCTATTAAATCTAAGTCCAAATCTGGAAAGTGGGGCTTAAAAAAATCTATATTTTGCAATGATTCCAAAAGCATTGCAATAGTCAGGTGTGGATATCACTGTTTAGTCCTGCCTTTATTTACAAGGGAATAAAAAGGTAACAGATGAGTCCTAGGCACGTTAATTAACTTGTCCTAAATAACCGTTAGAGCTGGGGCTAAAATCCAGACCTCTTAGCTGATTATCAGCTCAGGGGAGGAAGAGCAGGCAGGGCCTGCAGAGGGGTGGAGCATCTCGTGAGTGTTGGGGGGGAGGAAATAAAAAAAAATGTTCATGCAGCCCTTCTTCCAAAACTGAGAGTAAGTGCAGTGCGTCTTTCTAAATGACAACGCAGTGATCTCTGTCCCCAGGGTCTGATGTGGCAGAAAAACTGTGGGGATCAGCTGTGTGATCTGAGGCAAAGAATTTTCTCGGCTTTACACGCCAGATTCCATTTTAAAATGGTAATTCTTGGATCCTAAACCCAGTGACTACCCAAGTCTCCCCTAGGAAGATTGCTTTAGTAAGTAATCACGGCCTGTGACACTTGCAGAACCAAATAAACCTTGAAAAAAAAAAAAAAAAACAACCTCAAGGTGAGACAGTAAAAATCTGTAGTCACAGGCGCCTCCAGGGACCTCAATGTCATTGCTAATTCAGTGGACAGCTGGACAGAGTGCCCCAAGCTCCTTAAAAAATCACATTTGCATCTACTGATTTCTGGGGGAAAGGAGTTGCAGAGAATCTTTTTTTTTTTTTTAAGCCTGAATTACAAATGGTTCAGCAAAGTGGGAAATCTAGTTGAGGGGGAATCATCAGGATGTTTTCTGTGGGTAGATTCTTGATTGTTCTTTTCAGGATTTGATTTTTAAATAGCCTAAAATTAAAACAACCATTACTATATCTGTGAGACACTCTTCTCTTCCTTTATAATGTCCAACTTTGGGTAAATAAAATTCTTGAGGGAGTTTAGTGTTTGTGTTCACTATATTTTCTGAGTAATCAGAGCATCTTTTTTGTTTCAATTCGTGTCATCAATTTTTCTAAAATGTAATAGCCTGTGCCTGTGTGTTTGCCTTAATAAGTATAATATGGCAGATATCATCAGGGTTCAGAATTTTGCACTGCCTCCGGGTTTTTATTCTGAATTATGTCTGTGTAAGACAGGGCTGCTGAATGTAATATAGGAATTTTTATTATTTTTCTTCTTTTTTACCCTGATATGAATATGCTTTCTTATGATACGCTTTGTAAAAAAATGTGCTGTTGTTCAAAAATGCAAAGGACATTTGATTCATTGAGGGTTCCACTTTGTTGACTTTGGTCTTTGCCTTTGCCACTGTGTCATTCCGGAATGCTCATTTCTTTACCCTACTTTCTCAAGCCGTTCCAAACATGGTTTAAAGCTCAATTATTCCAGTAAACCTTCTGAGATTCTTACAAGCTGTTTCCAACTACTGTTTTATATACAGTATGAATTTTTAATTTATACTTAGTTATATTGTTCCCTAAGCATACCTTTTTTAAAATCCTATAAATTACTTCTCCTGGAAAAAATGCAGGTAAAGATGTAGCAACTAGAATTTTTATGCTAATAAGAATTTTAATCAGAGTGGAGCTTAATAAATGCATGTACGTTTTCAATAAATGCGTGGACATTTTCCCTGCATCCTTGAATGAGTGAAAATTGCTTATGACAAATGGGTGTGGAGGATTGGTCTTGTTTTCATGTTGAACATGTTATGAAAGCAGTCAGAGAACAGAAATCTATCAATGTCAGGTCAGGGGCTAAACTCTGATTAAGGGAGTGAAAAATGCCTGTGCAACCTCCTTTCGCATTGGGGATGATTTCTTGCCTACATATATATATTCTCAGAGCAGAGGAAGGCTTTGTCATGAGCATCTCAGAGACCTGGTGCACTTTACTTAACCTGCCAGGACCTCAAGTTTGAGGATGTAGGTATGCGATCAGAAATTGGAAACTGGCAGTCCGTAAGCCCAGCAAGAAGATCATGGTTTGTTTGGCGTGCAGATAGTTATTTTTAATTAAGCCAATAGTTAAAAACCCAAATATCTATTATTAAAAGAAATGAAACACCAGCCCATATTCTTTAGGACGGAGATGAATAACAATGTGTGCTACCTCTTTATTTCACTACAGTCTCCACTACTCCTTACTGTCTCACTGATACTGAGGCTTCATATAAGTCACTTGTACCCAACAGCTTCACTTCCTTGTGTTAGCTACCTAGAACCCATAGGTATTGAGTTCATGAATCAGGGCTAGATGCTTTCTCTGTTCCATTGAGCTCTACAATGCTCTGTGTTCATGAAATTGACCTTACTGTACAAAGCAGAGAGATCATCGTACTGAATGTAGTTGACTCCCATAAAGTATGGTGAGAGTCTAAAAATTTCCACCATCAAAATAATTTAGATTCTGTGAAAGGTTAAATGAATACAAACTGAGTTGACCTGGTCTATTAGTAAGAGAATGGTGGAATGTTTTGTTTGTTTGCATGCTTGCTTACATGTGGCCAAAAAATAAAATAAATAAAGGCAGGACAGTTTTAACAATAATTATGTATTCTTTAATTTGACCAATGACTACAATTTTACATTGAATTACTTTATGAATTTGTTGTTGTTTTATAAAATTTTAAGAGCACTGTGTCTTTATTTTACGTACATCTCTTTAGGTAAACTAGTACATCAAACTTACAATAGCCTCCTGAGAACCCAAAGCATACCTCAGTCTTCCAAGTAATGGCGCATGCTATTTGATAGGCCTGGCAGCTGAGACAAACCTGTCAGAAGTAGTATTGATTCGCATCCCAGTTTGTGGCTGTGTCCGTACAGCTGAGAAATGCACATCTAACGAGGGCAGTTGGCTGGGCTTTCAACCCATCACTGAAGCTCATCAGATCCCTGTGCCCCACAGTCTTCCAGCCTATTGTGTGGAATGGTTCAAACGGCCAAAAATGAGGTGACTGGGTCAGGGCGAGTTACGCATGTTGTAAATCAAGGCAGGTGCCCTTCTGAGAGAACAAGATGGAAAACTCAGGCAGATCTCTAAAGTAGAGAAAAGTCTTAATAGCTCTCTGAAATCTCTCCTTCCTTCTCAACTTCTGCTGCCACTTTCCTTTTCATGCACCCTTCGCTGCACACCACCCCCACATCGTACCGCCTACTTTACTTCTAAAAACATCCTCACATCTAATTATTAATCCTAAGGTGTCGCTGCGTCAGCAGCTTCACTCCAAAAAGACAGTACTGAGAACAGTGTCAGTGGAGGCCTACCGAGGACACAGTGCTCCATCAGCAACGATACCTCCTTCAGAGAGAGCGCGTTTAGGAGGTCCAGGTCTTTAAGTCAAGTCACATCACCTGAGATTGATTGATCCTATCTAATAAAAGAGAGACATGGTAATTGGCGTACGACCGCTACCCTTCCCATTGGCTAATCAGGGCGATATGCAAATTAACTGCCAGCCAAGATGGCGGCTGGCAGCCAGGCAGCTTGAAACTAACATGAGGCTCGCTTGCTTCAGTGACGGAGGACTCCAATGTTCCCCGACTGCCGCTGCAGGCCTCTGAGCTGGCAGTTTGAAACATAGTTACAAAAATAGAAGCTAAACAAAACCCCAGAAATCAGCTTTCAGCTAGCCGGGATCTCAGACCTGGAGTTGATACAGAGTTTCGATTATAGAACCTAAACAAACCAGATACCTGCTTTCAGGAGCAGAGGCCTAAGAGCTGGAGCCTCAGAGCTAAAGCTGGCCCAGAATAAAATAAAAAAAAGAAAAGAAAAAAAGGAGCGTTTGGGAGCTTCAGTCCCAGCCTGAAAACAGCCCTCAGCCCCTCACCCAGACTGGCCAGGCACCCCAGTGGGGACCCCCACCCTGAAGGGTGTGTGACCAGCTGCAAACAGCCATCATCCCCTCATCCAGGCTGGCCAGGCACCCCAGCGGGGACCCCCACCCTGATCCGGGACACCCTTCAGGGCAAACCAGCCAGCCCCCACCCATGCACCAGGCCTCTATTCTATATAGTAAAAGGGTAATATGCCTCCCAGCACTAGGATCAGTGGAGTCGCGAGGTCTCCTGGCACCGGGATCAGCATGACAGGGGGCAGCGCCCAAACCCCCTTATCGCCCTGTGGCTCTGTGTGTGACCGGGGGTGGGGCCACAACCTCCCTATCGGTCCTGCTCTGTTCCTGACAGGGGAAGGCACCCCAATCCCCTAATCGGCCCTGCTCTGTGCCTAATAGGGGGGAGCTCCCCAACCTCCTGATTGACCCTGCTCTGTGTGTGACAGGGTGCGGCGCCCCAACCCTCTTACCCCATGGGCCCTGCTCTGTGTGTGGCAGGGTAGAGCCATAACCTCCCCATCGGCCCTGCCCTGAGTGTGAGAGTGGTGGCGCCCCAACCCCCTGATCGGCCCTGCTCTGTGGGTGATAGAGGGCGGCGCCCCAACCCCCTGATGGGCCCTGCTCTGTGGGTGACAGGGGGGAGCTCCCCAACCCCCTGATGGGCCCTGCTCTGTGCGTGACAGGGGGGAGCTCCCCAAACCCCTGATGGGCCCTGCTCTGTGCATGACAGGGGGGAGCTCCCCAACCCCCTGATTGACCCTGCTCTGTGCGTGACAGGGGGCAGCGCCCCAACCCCCTGATTGGCCCTGTTCTGTGCGTGACAGGGGGTGACACCACAACCTCCCCATCGACCCTGCCTTGAGTGTGACAGGGGGCGGTGCCCCAACCCCCCAATTGGCCCTACCCTGAGCGTGACTGAGGGTGGCATGGCAACCTCCCAATCCGCCCTGCTCTGTGCATGACAGGGGGTGGCGCCCCAATTCCCCAATCGGCCCTGCTCTGAGCCCGACCAGGGGCTGCACCTAGGGATTAGGCCTGCCCTCTGCCACCCGGGAGCAGGCCTAAGCCAGCAGGTCATTATCTTCCGAGGGGTCCCAGACTGCGAGAGGGCACAGGCCAGGCTGAGGGACCCCTCCTCCCCCCCCGAGTGCACAAATTTTTGTGCACCGGGTCTCTAGTAATATATAAAACACTATAAGTGTTAAAAAGTTCTTTAGGGATAAAGCAAATTTTTTTTCTTAGTGATTTTATTTTTTTTTTTAATATGTCTTTATTGATTTTCAGAGAGAGGATGGGAGAGGGAGAGAGAGATAGAAAACATTAATGATGAGAGAATCATTGATCAGCTGCCTCCTGCATGCCCCCTACTGGAGATTGAGCCTGCTACCTGGGCATGTGCCCTGACCAGGAATAGAACCAGTGACCTCATGGTTCATAGGTCAGTGCTTAACCACTAAGCCGGATGGGAAAAGTAGTTTTTTAAGGAGGATAACTAACACTATGCCAGAGGTATTAATATTCACAGCTTTTCCTAGTTTTAAGTTTATACAATAATGATCTTTTTTTTATTTCTTTATTGATTAAGTTCTTAGTGATTTTAAATAACACGCATTTAGTTACACTGAAACTTTCATGCTCTCTTATGAAGACACTGTTCCCCTGTTCCCCTGGGGGTTATTCTGATGTTTAGAATTGTGATGGTGGGTTTCTAAAAGATCATCCCTCTGGGGTTTGTGGCTTTTGTGAGTGGTGAATATAAGTCTCGTGAAGGGATGATAAAAGTTGACAACCCGAGCTGGATTGAGAGTACATCAGTACTTCTGCTTTGCAAATCAAGGAAGAGCATTCCTCAAAATAGAAGTAGACATTTATTTAGGAGATGAAGTAGAGAATGTGAAAGGTGGTTGGCAGAAGGCCCTGATTTAGGGAAGATGCATGCTTGGATCATTGACTAAATTTGTACTTTGAGTACTTGCTATACAGGGGTGGGCAAAAGTAGGCTCACAGTTGTGAATACACAAAACACAGAGTTTACTCTTGCATTGTTATTTATTAACTAGAGGCCCAGTGCACAAAAATTCGTGCACTGGAGGAGGGGGTTCCCTCAGCCCAGCCTGCCCCCCTCACAGTCCAGGAGCCCTCAGGGGATGTCCTACTGACAGCTTAGGCCCGCTGCTGGCACTCCTCGGCCCTCGAAGCTGCAGCGGCTTTGTCAAGGACATCAGGAAGATGTCCGGTCTATCAGGTCTAATTAGCATATTACCCTTTTATTAGTATAGATTATTGTATTATTTTTCAGATGAACAACTGTAAACCTACTTTTGCCCCACCCTGTATATGTTTAGACCCTGTACTATGTGCCAGGGACTTAAAGTTGAAAAAAATTATTTGAGAGTCTGAACTCTCCAGTAATTCCCAGACACAGTACTAGGTGTACTTATGAATAAATATGGCACAGTATGGAGTGATGGAATGGGCTCCTTTACTGAATCCTTGGGAATTCCCCTGGTGGCCTAAGCACCAGACTCCTCTCTCCGTCCCAACCAGGCACCCCTGTACCTTTCTCTTCCTTCCTGTAGGCCCAAGCAGTTCAGCGTAATTTCAGTTTCTCTTCACAGCTTCACCACCTGCTCGCCACACCTGGGTTCCTTCCTTCTCGGCCAGGCCACCTTGAAAATGAGAGGAGCCTTTCCCACACTACACTTCCTTAGTGTCATTGAAATAAAAACATGGACACATGTATTTTCTACTTTATTCTGCTAAAAGCAACTAAGAAACACAGGGTAGTAAAAATGACCAAGATGGGGCAGGTTTCAGATTAAAAAGTCTTCTAAATTTCTGCTGATGAGTTGATCTATTTACTATAAGAAATTTCCATCCCAGACGTATACCAGATCCTCAGTGTAACTTCATCCCTCCTCCTTTTTCTATTCAAGGAAAACATCTACCAGCGCAAGTGAAGTGAATGAGGCTAACGTTATTATAGGAATTACTTTATGATCAAGATTAGCATAATCGATAGAGAAAATGCTCTAAATTACTCTTCATAAATCATTTGTCGTTAGTACTTTATCATTGCTCATATATGGTTTGTGACACACTAGTGTATTTGAAGATGGTTTAAAGGCTACTTTCAGATTATGCTTAGATTCTCAGGGATCACCTCCAACCTTGAGAGATAATCTTGAATCAGATCATTATTGAGTAATGTACCCATTTCAAAGTACTGAAAATACCCAGCTGTTTCATAGCTGCTCGGAGAAATATTCCAAGCCCTCATGCTATCTTTTCTAAGGTGGTTCTCATCACTTTTTCCTAGTCTTCCACTCCAGGATTAGGGCCCTCGGAGTTCAAGTGTTAATCCGTGTCTCTGGAATGCCTGGTGAATGATTGCATCTGTGTGTTTATTCCAACTCAGAGGTGAATTTCCTTGCCTTGCTGCCCAGAAGGTAGCAGCACGGGGGAAAATGAGGAAATAACAGCGCTAATGATGAGTAGAAATGAACAAATGACAACCAAACACGTGGAGAAAGAGGAAGTAAAGTCAGATAAAGGGGGAACAAGAAATAAAGGAGCCAATCATGGCACTTTGCCATCCGGGTTCTAGGGCATGAGAGAACTCGAATACACTTCTCTTTATCCATCTGCTTTCCATTGTAAGGAAATGGGCAATGGAGAGACTGCAGATCTGCAGAGTTAATGATCTCCACTTTCAAAAACTTCATTCTTTAGACTTCTCTTCCAATGGCTTCATACTAAAACAAGCCATGTCCCTGTTAACCAATCTATGTGGTTTGTGTTGTTATTTTCCCCATATCAGAGATTAGGAAGCACATTAAATAAGTTGGCCAACGTCCCAAACATAGTAATTGTCTAAGCTGTGCAAATTCAGAGTCGGCCAACTTTAAAGGCCACGCGCTTCACCATTGTACTATACTACAATATTATTAAAATTAGTGCTATGAAGCCCTGGCTGAGTAGGTTAGAGCATAGACCCTATACACCACGGTTTTGGGTTTGATCCCCAGTCAATGCACATACAAGAATCAACCAATGAATGCATAAATAAGTGGAACAACAAATCGATGTTTCTCTCTCTCTCTCTCTCTCTCTCTCTCTCTCTCTCTCTTTCTCTCTCTTGCTCTCACTCTTGCTCGCTCTCAAAAATGAATCAATAAATAAAAATTTTAAATTAATACTATGAACACTACTAAGTCAAAATATGAGGAATAGGCAGGATTTTATAAATCCAAGATTTATCCTATCTTGGATTTCATATGGTGTTGCTTAAAAACCAAATGTAAAAGTTTCTAATTCAGTGATGTCATTTTTTAAACAAACAGGGTAAGTTCAAGGAAAATTTAGGTTAAAACTTTATAAATCATTGTATAGGCAGTGCAATTGAAAACAAAACTTTTTATCAAAAATATCCAGATGATACATATGTTCAGCAAAAAATATTTCTCAAAAAAAATAACCCAACTACATATCACAAAGTCACTTGCACTTACACATGTGCATACACACGTATAACAAGAAAAACCAGGCATGGGTCTGTGTTTAGCCTGTGGACTTTGGACTTAGAAACTATTTATAGAACTAGTGTTTCCGGATTGATGTTTTAATCATCGACTTTCATTTACTTATGAAAGTTGAGCAATTCCTTATTATAGCTTGCAGCTAAGTGTCCTAGTTACAAATTGAAGGCTAACTAAAAGGTAATCTATGTGCAGGAGGCCCATTTGAATCACATTCCTTCTTAAAACTGGTTTCTAATAAACTAATGGTAGGAGATGAATAAACTTGGCAGGAGGATGAATATACATAGCTCTGTCCATTTTGAAAATGAAAATCCACTAATTGTTTTTAAAGCCATGACTTCTGCCTTGATTTTTTTTTAGTTCCTTGATAAACAATTGCTTTTAGTCTAGTAAAAAAAATGACAAAACAAGCACTAGTCTTATTTTTTTTAAATCCATTTTTATTGACTTCAGAGAGGAATGGAGAGGGAGAGGGAGAGAGAACATCAATGATGAGAGAGAATCATTGATCGGTTGCCTCCTGCCCACCTCCCATTGGGGACCAAGCCCACAACCTGGGCATGTGCCCTTGACCAGAATCAAACCCAGGAGTCTTCAGTCCCCAGGTCGACGCTTTATCCACTGAGCCAAACCGGCTAGGGCACTAGTCTTATTACTGGATTCTTGTCATCAATCTGGAATGTCTTTACCTCTTTGTCTTGTTCCACAATCTGAACTCTTTGTTCCAGGGGGTGGTACAGTAAAATTCACTGCTTTTAAAAAATGTAGGAGATTCTCATCAGTGATCTGTGAGATGATTTTAGTATATAGATTTATTTTTTATTTGAATAGTTATGATTTTATTTTAATATAACATAAGTATAAATTTAAAAGTCTACTTAAAAATATTCTTTATGAAAAACGTATTACTGGCACATCAAACCTAATTTTACAGATAACATTTCTTAAGACGAGGCTAGCATTTTTAACTAGTACACCAGTTACAGTCAATTGAGTGAAAAATATTAAGAGATGGTTTAGATAAGAAGCACATTAGGCAAAAATCATGAAAGAGGTACACAATGTCACAACCTGTGAAAGTGGCACAGGAAATTGTGTCATTGCCCTAGGCACCTCAGCTTCTCTAGACATGAGAGGGTTAGTCCAAAAATCCCTAAGATCAATTCTAGCTCTAATGGTCAAAAATTTTTTAACAGTTCTGCATTTTATTCCTTCTACCTTAGGCCTGTTTTCTGAATTGTAGGTCTCTTCAGCCTTTTCCTAACTTAAAGAGAACCTTCTTATCTCCCCTTTATCTTCATCACTGCCAAGCATTTATGCATTCATTCATTCATTCATTCACACATGTACTCATGACACAAGTATCCTATGTTGAACTTATATACCAAGAAAGATGAGCATACAGGAAAGATTACAGAGTTTTGTACCTCTGACTTATGTGTTAAATGAGTATAAATGTCTGTGATTCCCATTGAAGCTAAAGCCCTTGAAAGCCCTGGACTTCTGCCATAATCTTTTCTTTGTACTTCCTGAATGACGAAGAGATCTCCAATGGAAAGTCCCTCCATTGATAAAAACACATTTGAGGCTTATATTACAAATTTAAAACATGTGTGGTACAAATCCTGAATGGGATTATACATGAGAATGGACAAAGGGGCTTCTATGTTTCATAGCTAGAAAGGTCTAATTCTTGGGCCATTTTGAATACAAAAGGGCGGAAATTGGCACTGTCATTATTTTTGAGAAGAGGGTAATGCCTCTGTGGGTCCATTAGAAGTTTTAACAGGTCTGAGTCAAATGGGGAATTTTAACACTTACTGGTTTTTAAAAATCAATTACATTGAGGGAGGCATTAAATTTCAATGGCCTTTATTGTTTTTTAATGTAATTTACTGCCCACACGTAGTTTAAGTATAACTATTATTATCAATATTTTTTCTTGGGTATTTGTCCTTTAGAAACTGCAAAAATTTTGTAAAGCAACTGAGTGTGGTGAGTAGGCATTGTCACAATCATCTATACAATGTTAATAGGGCTGTTTTGTGCTTGCCAGTAATTCTTAAGAATTTTCTATCGCAGTAAAAAGGATATAGCTGTGGTTTCCTGCTGGAGTTTCCATACAATAGTGAGAAAAGCATCAGAGGATGCAGTTGGTTGTGGTTGTTTGCTCACACACTGCTGCTCTTTTCTCTATTGTAAAAAACAGGAAGCTGAAATGTGTTCTTTACTTAGTTCAATTGATGTTTAATGAGGACTTACCTGTGTGCCACTATGGGAAGACGTAAAGATGAAAAGATACATGCTTGATTTTAAAGACCATAAAATCTTTATATTAAGAAGTCTTAAAGAGGTGTAAGCACTCATGCCAGTATTTATCTATTTTCAATGCACATACATTATGATAAAAACTTATTAACTGAAGTTGTTTTCAAATTTTCAATGTCCATGTTTTTCCATGAGTAGATAGAACTTTCTAAGTGTCACGTTCAAACATATTTTGAAAAAACAGCTAGTTAGCTCAGGGGGTTTTGAGCTCTAGTAATTGCACCAAAATTCAAATTAGTTTGTTAGTTTTTCTCTAATTATGGAGCAGACTCCTAATTTCCCAGCCCACTAGTTATGAGAATTGGGCAAAAGAGCATATTCCAAATCCCTTTCTCAAAAACAAGGTTAAATAAAATGACACACTTAGGCTTAATAAATCAGTACTGTTGCATTTGAGACTATCATAATTTTTTCAAAAAGGAAGCCATGCACACAAAAAATATTTATAACCAAGTACATATTCTGAATGCAAAAGACTTACTGTAAGCCACATCAGTTTGGAAAACAGAACCATTATGATTATTTACTATAAGCTTTAAACCTCTCACAATTGTAGGAGCTCTTAAAGAAGTCGATGGAAAGCAGTTGCTTTTGTATCTGATGTTGGGCCTGAAATCATTGTAGGTTAGCAGAGCTGGCAATTGGGAAGAAAAGCTGAATGTGAAATGGAGCTGAGCAGGAACTAACCGGAACCTGCAAGACAAACCAGAGCCTGTGCTGGACTTCTACCTCTTCCAATCCCAGTGACCTGGGAGAACCGTAGAAGGAGCTGGCACTATTCACTGGAACACTATTCATGCACCGACCAGAAGCTGGAGATGAGGACCTGGTGGGAGGCAAAGGACCATAGCCTGACTGCCATCTGACATCACCAAGGTGAGCTGGGAGATCAGCACACAGCACCTGTTGCACCACACCACTCCTCTGAGCCTAGTAACGCGGCTCCTTCCCATGTCTTCCACAACTCACACAAATTTCCCTGATGGCAAACTCTAATGAAGAACCATCTAAAGAAGGGAATTCTGGGAATGGGTTCCCCCCCCCCCCCAAGCTAAATTGACACCTAGCACAAAATCACCGCAGAAACTAGCCAATAGAAAGAGAAATGTCTAAGGTCAGAAAGTCCCTTGTTTTAGAATTCTGCAAGATTCCTTTCTGCCACAGGACTCAGAATCCAGTCTGCCTATTGGTTATGTTTAAGACGTTTTCTTCTATAGATTTAAACAGATTTTCTCCTGTACACAACTTTAAGTTGTCGGTTCACTTCCATTTAAGAACTAAAATTTCAGAAGGAATATCTATTTTTGAAAGTTCCAAGATTCATGTCATTTAAGCCACTGAGCTCATCTCTTCAAAATATATATCATCTTTCGATATAAAAATTAAAGAGATTAACTCAGCACCGGGATTGGTGATGTAACGATGAACATATTTTCTGCCAAAATAGATTCCAAACTCCATTTTTAGATTTCTGTAGGTGCTACTGAAGGTTCATACAATGTTAGAGAAAAGCAAAAGCTCAGTTAGAAAGCAGCTACCTTCCCATGTTTCTTTTGTTTATTTATTTTGTTTTGAGACTCTTGCTTATAAGGATGTATGCGGTGGTCCTGTATGAATTGATGAGCTTCCAGGGGTGGAAGCATTCAACCAGCTGTTGTAACCATAAGTCCTAGAATGGCTGGGAAGTCTAAAACTCCTTTCATTTATTCTCTGAGTCTTTATCAGTGACTCTCAACCTCTTTTTTTTGTCCCAGCTTACTTGATAAATGATGTTTACAGGAGGGTCCCTCTGTAATTCCAACTTTTTGTCTCCTACGTAAATAGCCTATTGAAATGCAGGTGAGTGGCAAAAAACAAACAATTCAATTTTAAAACTGGTCAGAAGAACTGAATAGATATTTTTCCAAAGAAGACATTCAGGTGGCCAGAAGGTACATGAAAATGTGTTCAATTGCACTAGTCATAAGAGAAATGCAAATCAAAATCACAATGAGATGTCATTTCATGCCTATTAGAATGGCTATTATAAAAAAACTAGAGGCCCGGTGCACAAAAATTTGTGCACTCGAAGGGAAGGGGGGGGGGGGGGGGGGTCCCTCAGCCTGGCCTGTGCCCTCTCGCAGTCTGGGACCCCTCAGGAGATAACGACCTGCTGGCTTAGGCCTGCTCCTGGGTGGCAGAGGGCAGGCCCAATCCCTAGGTGCAGCCCCTGGTCGGGCTCAGAGCAGGGCTGATTGGGGAGTTGGGGCGCCGCCCCTGTCATGCACAGAGCAGGGCGGATTGGGAGGTTGCGATGCCACCCTCAGTCACACTCAGGGTAGGGCCGATTGGGGGGTTGGGGCACCACCCCCTGTCATACTCATGGCAGGGTCGATGGGCAGGTTGCGGCGCTACCCCCTGTCACGCACAGAGCAGGGCCAATCGGGGTTGGGGCGCTGCCCCCTGTCACGCACAGAGCAGGGTCAATCAGGGGGTTGGGGAGCTCCCCCCTGTCACGCACAGAGCAGGGCCGATCAGGGGGTTGGGGAGCTCCCCCCTGTCACTCACAGAGTAGGGCTGATAGGGGAATTGGGGCACCGCCCCCTGTCACACACAGAGCAGGGCAGATCAGGGGGTTGGGGTGCCGCACCCTGTCACACTCAGGGCAGGGCCGATGGGGAGGTTATGGCTCTACCCCGTCACACACAGAGCAGGGCCCATTGGGGGGGGGGGGGCGGTTGGGGCGCCACACCCTGTCACACACAGAACAGGGCCGATCAGGCGGTTGGGGCACCGCAGCCTGTCACACACAGAGCCGCAGGGCAATCAGGGGGTTGGGGAGCTCCCCCCTATCAGGCACAGAGCAGGGCTGATCAGGGGGTTGGGGCGCCTTCCCCTGTCACGAACAGAGCAGGGCGGATAGGGAGGTTGTGGCCCCACCCCCTGTCACACACAGAGCCGCAGGGCGATCAGGGGGTTTGGGCGCTGCCCCCTGTCTTGCTGATCCCGGTGCTGGGAGGCATATTACCCTTTTACTATATAGAGGCCTGGTGCACGGGTGGGGGCCGGCTGGTTTGCCCTGAAGGGTGTCCTGGATCATGGTGGGGGTCCCCACTGGGGTGCCTGGCCAGCCTGGTTGAGGGGATGATGGCTGTTTGCAGCTGGTCACACACCCTTCAGGGTGGGGGTCCCCACTGGGGTGCCTGGCCAGTCTGGGTGAGGGGCTGAGGGCTGTTTTCAGGCTGGCGGGTGACTGAAGCTCCCAACCACTCCTTTTTTTCTTTTTTTTTTTTTAATTCTGTGCCAGCTTTAGCTCTGGCTCTAGCTCTGAGGCCTCCGCTGCTGAAAGCAGGTTTCTGGCCTTTGTTTACCTTCTGTATTTGGAACAATGTTGCAATCCTGCTGGCTGAAGCCTGGCCGACTAAAGTGGGTTTCTGGGGTTTTGTTTAGCTTCTATATTTGTAACATAGTTGCTTAGAGTTGCAGCTCAGAGGCCGGCAAGGTAGGCAGGGAACGTTGGAGTCCTCCGTCACTGAAGCAAGCAAGCCTCATGTTTGCTTTAAGCTGCCTGGCTGCCGGCCGCCATCTTGGCTGGCAGTTAATTTGCATATCGCCCTGATTAGCCAATGGGAAGGGTAGCGGTCGTACGCTAATTACCATGTTTCTCTTTTATTAGATAGGATGAGAGCTAACAAGTGTTGACAAGGATGTGAATGGGTACCCTGATTGTTGTAAATATAAATTGGTGCATCTACTATGGAAATAATATGGAGGTTCTTAAAAAAAAATTTAATAGAACTACTAGATGATTCAATAAGTCTATTTCTGGGCATTAATCTGAAGGACACAAAAATACTAACGCAAAAAGATACCTGCATTCCCATATTTACTACAGCATGATTTACAATAGCCAAGACATGGAAGCATCCTAACTATCTATCAATGTATGAATTAATAAATAAAATGTGGTCTATATATTGGAATATTATTCAGCCACAAAAAAGAAGAAAGTCTTGCCATTTGTGACAACAGGAATAGACCTTGAGGGCATTGTGCTGAGAGAAATAAGTCAGATAAAGAAAGACAACATTGCATGATCTCACTTATATGTGGAATGTAAAAAAAATAAAAGAAAGAAAGAAAGAAAGAAAGAAAGAAAGAAAGAAAGAAAGAAAGAAAGAGCTCATAGATATAGGGAACCAGATTGGTGATTACCAGAATGTTTGGGGTGCAAAATGGGAGAAGAGGGTTTATATAAACTTCCAAATATAAAATAAGTCCTGGAAGTGTAATGTACAGCATGGTGGCTATAGTTAATAATATTCTATTGCATATTTGAAAGTTGCTAAGAAAGTAGATCTTAAAAGTCCTCATGATATAAAAATAATGTGTAACTCTGTGTGGTTACAGATGTTAATTGGACTTACTGTTGAGATCATTTTGCAGTATATCATAACTATCAAATGAATCATTATGCTGTATACCTCAAACTAATAAATACTATATGTTAATTATAGCTCAATAAAAAAATACAAGTTAGTATTTTAATTTGTAAAATAAATAAGTTATAATCTCTTACTTAAGTACTAATAAGAAAAAATATTATCTTTCATATAAGCACAAGAAATCTGGTACTCAAATTTTTCAACATCCAAACCATATTTTTATAATTTACTCCTTGGTAAAGCAAGAATAGCAAAATCTACAACTTAGATAAATAGCCACAAAGGCAAATAAAAATGGAAATATCCCTGAAAATGAGGAAAGTACATAGTTTTATTAAAATTCCTTTGATATACAACAATTGATACAACTAGGCAATGCTCTATTACATTTTGGATGCATTCGTGTCAAGTGCAGAAGCATTTATTCCAGTAGCATGTATTTGCCTGTTACAAATTCCTGCACTGGAGTGGGATAGCAATGCATCATATACATACAAAGATGGCAAAGATTTCTTTTCCTTATACACGAATGACTGTAATCTAGTGGGAAAGATAATACAAGGATCCAAGTGGAAAAAAAAAAACAGGAGGAGGAAGTGTTGAGTGGGCTTAATATGGAAATGGAAATACTATGGTTCTAAAACAATAAAGTTTCAAAATTCTATCCCACACTGCATATCTAGAATGTCAAAGACCAAAAAAAAAAAAAAAAAAGTTTTAAAAAAACTGACAATACCAAGTGTTGGCAAGGATGTGAAGCAACTGGAGCTCTCATATGTTCTTAGTGGGGATATAAAATGGAATAGCCATTATGGAAAATATTTTTGGTAGTTTCTTATAAAGTTAAAAATTCACTTACCATGTATCCTGGCAATTCCACTTCTGTTTGCCTGAATAAAATAGAAACCTATGGTAACACAAAAACCTATGTATAGCAGCTTTCAATCATAAATGCCAAAAACAGGACATACTCCAGATGTTCCTCAAATAGGAAATGAATAAATAATGGCACATTTATGCATGAAATACTACCCAGTTAGAAAAAGGAATATACTATTGATACATACAAAAACACAGATGACTCTCATATACATGATACTAAATAAAGAAGCCAGGCTGAAACAACTATGTACTTTTATATTTACAGGACCATCCAGAAAAAGCAAAACTAGAGGTGGAAAGCAGATGACTGGTTAAGAGTAGCAGAGAGTATGACTGCAAACAAATAGTCAAAGGGAATTTCCTTGGGGGGTGATTGGACTGTTCTGTTATCTTGATTGTGGTTCTACAACTATGCATTTGTCAAAACTCATACAACTGTATACCAAAAAGAGTAAATATAACTGTTCATAAATTTTCTTAGTTCTTAAAAAAAAAAATTCAACCTAGCCTGCATTCATGGTCCAGAATTTAGCATCCTCCTGGTTCTGGGATCAGGAAAGCAGGCCATATGGAGAAGATGCTAATTCTATTCCCTGTTTATTGACACAGAAAAATGTGCAAATTGAACAGATTTGTATTCTGATGGCCAGAGATCTTGGGTTAGTTTTGACCTTGAAACTCTCTTTAAATGGACGGAGGCAAGTATCATGGGACCCTGGATATAAGCTGAGAGTTCGGTTACCTAAAATAATGTTATGTTAACCATCTGGGGTGTGTGTGTGTGTGTGTGTGTGTGTGTGTGTGTGTGTGTGTGTGTGAGAGAGAGAGAGAGAGAGAGAGAGAGAGAGAGAGAGAGAGAGAGAGAGAGGGGAATGTACTCCCTTTGTCCTCCACTTTCTGTGTGTGAATGGGGGTGGGGGAGAGGAACATGCTGCTCTCTCTTGCCCCAATCTCATATTCACAAACTCTGAGAGAAATTGTTTATTTCAATATTATTTATTGAGGTCTTATTATATGAGAGTTACAGTACATAGTACCGTGAGGACTAAATATTGTAATATTTAGAGTCTCTACCAAAAATGGAGATTACAACCTAGGGTGAGAGATAAGACATGTGACTCAATAACTATAATTCAGTCGTGTTCTGATGACATCTACAATAGAGGTTCCTCACCCTGCTGTGGTTGTCGAGAGCAGGAAGTTATCACTTTCTACAGGGAGTATCGGGGAAGGCTTATTTTGCAGAGTGTGGCATTTTCTCCATAATGTTAAGAATCCAGTAGACCCTAAGCTCTTTGAGAAATGGATCCTCTCTGTCTGTATTCACTGATTTCCCCCAGATCTAGCCCAGTTCCCAACACACTTTTGATATATTAATGTTTGGAATTAATTAATGAAAGAAAGAAAGCACAGATGGCATTTTCAAAGGCAGAGCAGAGGAATGCAGGCAAATGTTTGAGAAACGACTGAGTGAGGACAGTGCACTTTGGCTGGAGTTTGGGAGTGTTGTGGGAAGCAATGTTCCAAAACTGTTGAAATCAAACTGTAGGAGGTCTTCAGCGCCAGGTTAGGTAATTTGAACATTTTCATTATAGGAAGGAAGCCACTGAAGGATTTGGAGCTGACAGTGATGTGATCAGATCTGTGTTTTAAAACAATGTCAGTTTGGCAGTGATTATGACATAGTGCCTATCAGGGATTTTATGAGCAGTATTGGAGCAAAATAGACAGACTGTGCCCAAAGCACTGTGCCAGCTCTGGCATGATTTGGAGAAGGCGGTTGTTGGAATATTGCATATGGAAGACAGGAGTCAGAAACCCTGGCATCAAGTCCTAATTCTGCTTCTAAGTTTCTGAAGCCCCAGTCTTTGTATCAATGAGGTTAATGTGGAAATTATAAGAAACTAGAGGCCCGATGCATAAAATTCATGCATGGTGTGTGTGTGTATGTGTGGCGGGGGCAGGGGGGTGTCCCTCAGCCTGGCCTGTGCCCTCTCGCAATCCTGGACCCCTTGATCCTAACTGCCTGCCTACCCGCTCCTTACCACTTGGCTTGCCGCTCTTTAGTGATGCCACAGAGGCGGGAGAGGCTCCCGCCATTGCCACTGCGCTCGCCAGCCATGAGCCCAGCTTCTGGCTGAGCAGTGCTTTCACTATGGGAGTGTACTGACCACCAGGGGGCAACTCCTGCATTGAGCGTCTGCCCCTTGGTGGTCAGTGCACATCATACCGGCCAGTCATTCTGGTCATTCCATCTTAAGGGTCGCTGGGCTTTTATAGATATAGACTAGGGGCCCAGTGCACAAACTTGTGCACTTTGAAAGGAGCTGTGGGCTATGTGGCTGTGGTGGGCACAGGGGCAGGTCTCAGTCCATCCTCTGTGCCCCTGCCCGGCCCCTCCCGCCTCGGCCCCTGATCCCCTCTACCGGCAGCCCGGCTCCCACCGCTGCCACTCCCACATGCTGATGGCACCACCCCAATCGCACCCACTGATGGTGCGGAGTGATTGGGGCAGGCGCCAACACCAGGTGTGAGTGGGGCCAGCGCCATCAGTGGGTGCAAGCAGCTGCTGCTGCCCTGATCGCCCCTCAGGATCAGGGGGAGGTGGAAAAGCCCTCAGGGACAATCAGGGCCAGTAGCTGCTGCTCGCACCCGCTGACAGCGCTGAGCAATCAGGACGGTGCTGGGTACCAGCAGTGGGTACAAGCAGCAGCTCTGGCACTGGCTGTTGGTGCAAGTAGGGCCATTGCCAGCAGTGGGTGTGAGAGGTTGCTGCCAGCCCTGATCACCCCTCAGAAGCAGAGGGAGGTGGAGAATCCCTGAGGGGTGATCAGGGCTGGCACTGGGCACTGGCAGTGGGTGCAAGCGGTGGGTGGGACCGTGGTGCGCAGGAGCAAAGAATTTTCAGTAACCACCAGAGGCTCGTTCCAATGACAGCAACTGGTGCCCCGCCTTGGTCTGGTGCCCCTACTCACCTGCTCCACCATGTTCCGCACTCTGCTGCCTGCTGCCAAAGCCTGTCATGTTCCACACACACACCCCCTGGTGGTCAGCGCATGTCATAGCGACCGGTTGTTTGGTTGTTCCGCCGTTCACATATTAGGGTTTTATATATATAGATAGTATTTGCAGGAGCTTTTTATGTTTTAAAGAGCTACATAAATGTACGAGGTATTGTCATTTGAGTCCCAGTTATTGGAAAGGAAGTTGAAAATATTTCTGGCAGAGATGTGACAGGAATTGGTGACTGCATGATTATAGGGGCAAGAAAGACAAAGCTGTCAAACCAACCCCAGGATTTTAAGTCAGACCCAACCGGCAGAGCATTGGTGCCATGAACAGAAGTGGGGATGTCAGGAGGGAAAGTGCGTTTTGGCAGAATGATGTTGAATCCTGGGCTGGACACTGAGTTTGGGATCCTGGCACGGTACCTAGGTCAGATATCAGGCCTGCAGTTACAACATGGAGCAGGACGGGAATGTGAGGACAAGGTGATGCCTGGAATTACAGCGCCATAAGACAACGTGTGAAAGAGATCTCCAAGGACAGGAAAGGAGAGAACCCAAGAGGAGAATTCCTGGTAAAACCCATATGTAGGGTCAGAAAAGAAATAAATTTGATCTAAGGCTACAGAGGGACCATCTAAAAGCAGAAGGAAAAATCAACAGCAGAGGAGAGGGGATCAACGGTGAAAACAGTGCCAGGCATTCAAGGTGGATAAGGAATAAAATTCAGTTTCCTCATTTTAAAATTGAGATCATTACAGTGTACCTCCTTGCTGGCTTATTATGGAGAGTAAATAAGAGACAGCACTTAGTGCAATATTTTATGCATAGCAGGTTAAAAATAGGAGCTATTTCCCAGCAGGTATGGCTTAGTGGTTGAGGGTCGACCTATGAACCAGGAGGTCTCTGTTCAATTCCCCGTCAGGGCACATGCCCAGGGTTGCAGGCTCAGTTCCCGGTAGGGTGCATGCAGGAGGCAGCCGATCAATGACTCTCTCTCATCATTGATGTTACTAGCTCTCTGTACCTCTTCCTCTCTGAAATCAGTAAAAATAATTTTTTTAAAAAAATAGGAGCTATTATTAATATTGTTGAAAATTAATACTCATTTTAAATTGTAACCCAGACCTTGTAAGTTTTGTATGCATGTGATGTTGCCTTTTTAAAAGATAAATCATGGGCTAAATTTGCAGCATAATAACATCTCCTGACCTTTAAAGGGTAAAATGTATTTCCACCCCAGTTTTAGAAGATCTCCATACTGTTCTGACAGGAGCTTATTATTTTTCGGTAACTCTCATGAGGCTTCCCTGTGTGGAAAAACAATTTTTTCCCATCTAGGCCAACGCTGAATCATAGCAAGGTACCCGGGATAAGAACTTGCTCATCTGCTTCCCTCTGCTCTCGTGTGGCGTGTATCAGTCACATGGAATTAATGCTAAATTTCAGTCCTGAAGGTGGCAGTGAAAGCTTAGTGGACCCAGAAAATCATTAGTTAAGGGAAAAGGAACTTAAAAGAATATGGGTTTGTATGCACCCTTTTTCATTATATAGGACTAAGTGACCAAGACATCATAGAACAATCACTAAATCTACTTGTGTCACCTTGGTTATTTTTTAAATTTTTATCTGAGAGGCTGAGCATCTCTGCTTGGACTCATGTAACAGCCAGTTTGCTTTTCAAAGAGGAAAAGAGAAAACAACCTCCCTTCAAGGATCACATCTCGTGCTTCATCTCAAATTGGCCACCTTGAAAATGCTTGCCATTAGGGAAACAGTGGAAAGGCAGAAAAGGCTGCGGGTATCTGCAGTTACTCTGGGGGAAACTATCCAAAGCAAGGGGCAGGTTTCATGATCTTGTGGCTCTAAAATTTGATGACACATTATTCCATGTGTTTAAATGATTAATCAAAACATGTGGGCCCTAGCTTGTTTGGCTCAGTGGATAGAGCATTGGCCTGCAGACCAAAGGGTCCCAGGTTTGATTCCGGCCACGGGCATGTACCTTGGTTGTAGGCTTCTCCCGGGCTTGGGCCCTGGTCAGGGCTCGTGCAGGAGGCAGCCAATCAATGTGTTTCTCTGACGTTGAAGTGTCTCTGTGTCTTTCCCTCTCTCTTCCTCTCTCTAAAAATCAATGGGAAAAAATATCCTTGGGTGAGCATTAACAAAACAAACAAATAAACAAAAAATGTGTGGGAACTTGCAAAGAAATTGATAAACGTTTTTGTCATCATGTTATATAAGCTTGCCGAGTCAACACTGAAACCAGAACAGATTTTCTTCTATATTTGTAGCAATCAGTAAAAAATCAAAATTATCATGGGGGCTAATCAAAATTAGCCAGGAAATCTCTCTTAACTTTAGAATTTAGTATAGTTTTCTTAATATTAAAAAATGCTTCTAAACATACATTTGTACACTTTCATTCCATGTTTCAGTTAATAAAGTCATTTATTTGTCACTCATTTCAAGGTATAGAACTTTGAAATCATTTCTGCAATGAAATTCAATTTCTGAACCTGGCATTGAAGTCTATTCATAAGAGACTTGGGCCTAGAACAGTGATGGCGAACCTTTTGAGCTCGGTGTATCAGCATTTTGAAAAACCCAAACTTAACTCTGGTGCCGTGTCACATAGAGAAATTTTTTGATATTTGCAACCATAGTAAAACAAAGATGTATATTTTTGATATTTATTTTATATATTTAAATGCCATTTAACAAAGATAAATCAACCAAAAAAATGAGTTCGCGTGTCACCTCTGACACGCATGTCATAGGTTCGCCATCACTGGCCTAGAACTATGTTTCCCAATGACTATCACACCCCACGCCCCATTCACACCCCACTCCCGGCTCTCTCCCGTTCAATAATCTCCTGTCTTTGAACCTTTAATTGGGCTCTTCCCTCTGCCCCAAAGGCTCAGCTTTTATTATTATTATTATTGTTGTTTAAAGTATTACAAATAGTAGTATATATGTCTCCTTTTTTCCCCATTGACCTCCCCCTGCCCTCCCCTACCCCCCAGCACATGCTCTCAAACCCATCCCCCATGTCTTGTGTTCATTGGTTGTGTTTATATGCATGCATACAAGTCTTTCAGTTGATCTCTTACCCCGCCCCTCCTCAACCCTCCCCTGCCTTCCCACTGTAGTTTGACAGCCTGTTCAATGCTTCTTTGCCTCTGTATCTATTTTTGTTCATCAGTTTTTACTGTTCTTTATATTCCACAAATGAGATCATGTGGTATTTATCTTTCACTGACTGGCTTATTTCGCTTAGCATAATGCTCTCCAGTATGGTACATCTGCAAATGGAATACTACGCTGCTGTAAAAAAGAAGGAATTCTTACCATTTGCAAAAAAAAAAAAAGGCTCAGCTTTTAAAAGTCAACTCAAATCTTTACCCTGCACTAGAAAATAGCACCCAGCCTAATTTGGTCACTTTAGATGTATTAACCACAGCAAACTAACCTTTAATAAACTATAGTCCTAAAATTTCAATAGCTGAAGGAAATAGAATGATACGTATATATTTTTAAAAACCTTTACTCTGAAAAGCCACTTAATGTCCCTCTAGTGTTCACTGCATATTTGCCATCTTGTACTCCCAGAGTACTTTCCTCTATGTGTCTAGTATGAGAATTGTTTTTAGGGGTGTATCTTTCCTAATGTTCAATTTTAGCACAGCTAGTGTGGCTCAGCGGTTGAGCCTTGACCTATGAACCAGGAGTCACCGTTCGATTCCTGATCAAGGCACATGCCCGGGTTTTGAGCTCCAGCCCCAGTAGGGGGCATGCAGGAGGCATCTAATCAATGATTTTCTCTCACCATTGATGTTTCTATCTCTCTCTCCCTCTCCCATCCTCTCTGAAATCAATAAAAATATATATTTTTTAAATTTTTCTAAATATTCAATTTTGGAGTATACCAACCAGCTTTTATTTATCTTCATATTGTATAGCCCCCCCCAAAAAAAAAAAACTTAGCACAGTGCCCAATACATAGGAATTCTCAGTAAATGTTTACTGCATTTCGTTCAATTTTCCATTGAGTTCAGTACTGAATTCTTTATGAAACTGAGATTAGAGAAAAAAAAAAATTTTAATTTATTTTGTAAGTATTTTTATGATTCTACTTTCCAAATCTTTGTGAGATTAACAGTTGGGGTTTTGTGTGTGTGTGTCTGTATTGTATCTAAGGCACTTATTGTATTTAACATGAGAGAAAGCACTTATCTTTCGTCTCAGTACTTGGTGATTTTTCTTCTTTGATATTTTTGTTTCCTAATCATTCCAAAAGTCGAGAAGTTCCTGGAACAAATAACAAGGAATAAAAGAAAAATGGGAAATTGATGTTTAAAAGAAGATGCACAGACGAAATGGAAATATATTGAAAATGGAGTCTCATTTTTAAAACATGAAGAATAAAGACAAAAGAACTATAGCTTTTTGACTATGGGTGGATACTCAGATAAAAAGAAAGTACATCTGATGTGATAATGATGGAATATAGGAAAGCACCCATAAAAGGTGAATTTGGCTGAAAGGAAAATATCAAAGCTGTTCTGATGCAAGCCCCAGACAGAGAATAAGAAAATCAAAAAGCTGAGTACAGATTTGGTGGGTCATCATTGCACAGTGGCTATAATGAGCATCACTCACCTGATACTATCATCTGCACAGCTTTAACAAGATGATCAGCAAAAACCACAGTTTCGTTGAAGCAAGGTGGGCTTTTGAAATGAACATTTTCATATTTTGTAAATCGGTGCTCCTTCTGACTTCTTCCTTTCCCAGCTCTTGTTAAAACATTCAGAGAATGTAACTACTCAAACATCTTGCCTTCTTTAATTTTTATCTAAAGACTAGTGGCCTGGTGCACAAAATTCGTGCATGGGGGAGGGGGTGTTCCTCAGTCCAGCCTGCACCCTCTCCAATCTGGGACCCCTCGAAGAATGTCCTACTGCCAGGTTACAGGGATCAGGCCTAAACCAGCAGTCGGACATCCCTCTCGCAATCCGGGACTGCTGGCTCCTAACCACTCACCTGCCTGCCTGACTACTACTACTGCCCCTAACTACTTTGCCTGCCAGCCTGCTTGCCCCCAACTGCCCCCCCCCCGCCAGCCTGATCACCCCCATCTGCCCCCTGTGCCAGTGTGCTCGCCCCCAGCTGCCTCCCCTGCCAGCCTGCTCACTCCCAACTGCCCCTCCTGCTGGCCTGCTCACCACCACCTTCCCTCCCCACTGGTCTGCTCACCCCCAACTGCCCCCCTGCTCATTCCAAACTGTCCTGATCACCTCCAACTGACCCCCACTGACAGCCTGCTTGCCCCTGGAACAAATAACAAGGAATAAAAGAAAAATGGGAAATTGATGTTTAAAAGAAGATGCACAGACGAAATGGAAATATATTGAAAATGGAGTCTCATTTTTAAAACATGAAGAATAAAGACAAAAGAACTATAGCTTTTTGACTATGGGTGGATACTCAGATAAAAAGAAAGTACATCTGATGTGATAATGATGGTCTGCGTACCTGCAATGGCCCCGCCCCCCACCAGCCTGATCACCCACAACTGCCCTCCTCTCTTGGCCTCTAACTGCCTCTACCTCAGCCCCGCCACCATGGCTTTGTCCAGAAGAACATCCAGAAGGTCTCCTGGAAGATCTCCCAGTCTAATTAGCATATTACCCTTTTATTAGTATAGAGGCCTGGTGCATGGGTGGGGGCCGGCTGGTTTGCCCTGAAGGGTGTCCCAGATCAGGGTGGGGGTTCCCTTGGGATGTGGGGCGGCCTGGGCGAGGGGCCTGTGGTGGTTTGCAGGCTGGCCATGCCCCCTTGGGGTAAGGGTCCCCTCTGGGAGGGGCGTGGCCAGACTGGGTGAGGCACTGAGGGCTGTTTTCAAGCTGGCCACACCCCCTTCAGGGTGGGTATCCCCACTGGGGTGCCTGGCCAGCCTGGGTGAGGGGCTGATGGCTGTTTGCAGACTGGCCATGGCCCCTGATGACCCAAGCTTCCAGCTCCTTTTTAGTTTCAGTGCCTCCTTGAGCGGAGGGAAGCAGGTATCTGGGATTTATTTATCTTCTATAACTGAAACTTTGTAGCCTTGAGCGGAGCCCATGGCAGCCAGGGTGCGTGGGAAGCTTGGCTTTCTCCATTGCCGGGGGCAACCCAAGCCTCCTGCTCTCTCCAGCTCCATGGCCACTGCCATCGTGGTTGGGTTAATTTGCATACTCACTCCTGATTGGCTGGTGGGTGTGGCATGTGGGTGTGGCAGAGGTACAGTCAATTTGAATGTTTCTCTTTTATTGGATAGGATAGGGTGTGCCAAAAAATGTGTACACACTTTGAAAAATTGTTCATTCCAGTGGGCTAAATCTGAAAAGAGAGAAACATCAATTGAGCTATTGGGAAAAAAGTGTGTATACATTTTTTGACACATCCTGTATACATGAGAAAAACATACTCCTTCTAGTCAAAAAAATTAGTGTGATTGAAAAGAAAATGTCAAAAAGTTAAGGGAAAATATGTGTTCTGCAAAAGAAAAGGGGATAGAGCTGAGGCTATAAGCAGCTGATGAAGTCAAGCTAGAAAGTGATTAATCTAAAGTGAAAAACTCATGCATCCCTTCTTTCTCCATGGAAGATACGTGAAGCAGTTGGAGCAGCAGATTGTAGATTTAGGCAAAGACTGGGCATTCTAACAAGATCTTTGTCCATGGCGATTTCCTCCTAAACACCAGTTCCTCCACCATTCTTCTTGGATAGACAGATTTACTTTCTTTTTTAAATTTATTTTTATTATTTATTTATTTATTTATTGTGTTTTAATTATAGTTGACATTCGATATTATATTAGTTTTGGATGTACAGCATAGTGTTTAGATGTTTATGTAACTTATGAAGCAATTCCCCCTTTAACTCTATTACCCATCTGACACCATACATAATTATTACAAGATTATTGACTGTATTCCCTATGCTGTACTTTACATCTCCTGACTATTCTGTAACTACCAATTTATAATTAATCCCTTCATCTTTTTCACCTAATGTCCCCTCCCCATCCCCTCTGGCAACCATCAACTTGTTCTCTAAATCTGAGTTTGTTTCTGTTTTTAGATTCCACATATATGTGAAATCATATGGCATTTGTCTTTCTCTGACTTATTTCACTTAGCATAATTACACTGATTTATTTTATATATACCTTTTTCCCCATCAGTGTCAATTTCAGTTCACGTACAGGTGGGTCATTAGTAATTTCTTTTAGGAATAATTATTTTAAAAAGGACATAGCAAGAAACATAAGTAAGGACATTTGTGAAAATAAAAAGTGATGGATAACAGTAGAGAATTGAGATTTTTTTTGCAGTGCAGCCTGAGATTTCCAACACATTTTCAGAATTAAAATGTCAAGTTATGGACCAGGATCAAGTTTATTCTGTGATTATGGAGTGGGTGGGTGAGGAAAAGACACTAGGGAATGGGCAGTGTACTTGAGTAGAAAATACAGCTGGTGGTGAGTTTGTATTCGTAAGAAAGCCCAAGTAATTCTACTACCACTATCACTAATGGTACTGCTGTTGCTAACTCTATGTGCCAAGCTATCTTCCAAGCATTCACTGCAACCATATGAGGTTGATGCTATGTTCATCCCTGTGTTACAAGTCCCAGGCAGTAAGAAAGTAAGTAATTTACCTGAGGCCACGCAGCTCTAAGTGACAAGCTGGGTTTGAGTCCAAACTGATCCCAGAAGCACACTCTTACCACCACGCTTACACAGCCTCTCCTGCAAACAAGTGTTTCCAGAAGGTGAGGGACATGGTCATTCTGAATGGCTAGTGTGTACTCGAATGTGTTGTTTTCATCCTCCTTCCTCTGCTCATTCTGTTTCCCTTGCCTTGACAGTCTCATTCCACATGGCTGACTCTTCATCCTTCAGGCCTCAGCCCAGGGGTCATCATGCTCTGCACAGCTTTCCAGAACCCTCCTCAAGGGGTGGGGTCCCTCTTGTCGAAGCTTCCCCCTTACTTCCATTTGGAGGCCCTGGGTGACCCCTCTCTTGGATGCATCAATAGTGCGCTCTCATGAAGCCTGCGCCTCGCTCTCCCAAGGGGCCCACCACCTTGTCTTCTAATCATTCTTTTATGACTCTGCCTCACCCCCTAGATAGAAACTTCCTGGCGGTGAGGACTAGTATATTCACCATGATAGTCTCAGTGTCTCAGACATAGCAACTACTTAAATGTTCGATGAATGAATTAATGAGTGAATGTACATGTTAAAATGTCATGTATAGAAGTATGTTATTTCCACTTTTCAGGCCTGATGCTTTACAATCTTTCCTTCCCCCTTACTCCTCATTAAGCTTGGAGCTGTTCCTGAGGCCCACCTTGTATGTACCAATATCTGTGAGATTACTCACACACTGTTCCTGATGCTTTTTCCTCCCCAGGATTGTACCAGGTCTCTATTGGTCCCCAGGAAGGCTTCCCAGGTTGCACAAGTTGGAATGAGTCTTTCTCCTGTGTTACTTTTGAAATCTCCGGTACTGAAATTGTCTTTCTCCCCCAAAGATGCCAGATGCTGAAGGCGAGGATGGAGTCATACTCATTTTTGTGGCTCTCTAGAAACTACCATAGGCCTGGCTCTAATACATGTTTAACAATTTGGGATAGCCAAAAAATAATATGTTTCATGTTTAGAACGTCAGTTCCTTTATTTAGTTGCATAAGACTTGAGTGATTACTAAGAAAAATAATTACTCCAATGGCCCTGCTTTAATCTCATCTCATAGCCTTCATTTAAGCACAAGGTTTTATGATCAAAACATAAAAGTCCTTAGCTAGTCTGAACATACGTAGATGATGTTCTTATCACTATTAGAAAAAAATATCCCCCGTTACCATCTGAGGGTAATATAGTTGCATGTGTGGCAAATAATCAGATTAATGAATTCTTAAAGTAAACAAGTCCAGCTTGTTATATCTTTGTTAGGTGAATTTCCAAAGATTTGGGAGGACTGTAACATATACTCTGAGACTGATTCATAATTTCCATGATAACATGGAAGTAGCCCACTAAGCCACTTCAGGCCATGAGGAGATCATTTCTAGTGAGTAAAGTGCTGTTACTTCTGACAAGTGACTTCTCAGGCTAACCTTCTACCCACTTAGGATTGATCCTTTTTTAATGAGCTCTTGTAAACCTGTGGGTGTATAAAGGATGCAGACCACTAAAGCAAGTGAGAAATCACAGCTGCTCAATGGTCAGGTTAACAAGACATGATGTAAACTTTCCTGACTTCCAGTTATTTCACATGGTATATTTTATTACTTAGAGATTCATATAATATTTACTTTTGTTGTAAACTGCTAGTCAAAGCAGTAAAAAAATGCAAAGCAAACAGTTCATGATTTGAAATCACATGAACACAATTCTCTTCATTGCTAGTGAATAAAATGAACTTCAGTAATGGAAACATCTTTTATGTTAAAGTAATTTTGTTGGCAATGCCTTGAGCATTATTGGTCTAATGTGAGATCTTATTTCCCCATTAACTTATAGCCACTCTACTTGATGATTTGCAATACTCCATTTGAAGGAAATAAAAATCACACTCCTTTTGAGGCATGTTATCGTTCACCAAATGTTAACTGCACATCTTTTTTTTTCTTGACATTTTTGTGCAGGATACTGGGATTGCCAGGTAGGCACTCATTCTACTCTCTTGAAGCTTACCATCTAACAAAGGGGAAAAAAAACAATGATGACAGCATTGCAATGCATTATAATAGAGATAGGCATAGTCAGAGTGGAAAAGATATCTGAATTAGGGGTTAGGAAAGGCAAGGCATAAAGAGTGGAAAAGCATAAGGAAGGTTCCCCAGAGGAGATGCTGAGCTGAATTGAGGTTAGCAAGGGAATAAAGAGAGGAAGGGTGCATTGGTTTCCTAGATCTGCCATAACAAAACACACTAACTGGGTGGCCTACCACAGCAACAATTTATTTTCTCATTGTTCTGTAGGCTGGAAGTTTAAGATCAAGGTGTTGGCAGGGTTGGTTTCTTCCAGTGGCTCTGAGGGAGAATCTGGTCCATGTCCATGTCCTTCTCCTAGCTTTGGATGGCTGCCAGTAACCCTTGGTGTTCCTTGGTTTGTAGATGCATCACTCCAGTCTCTGCTTCTGTCTTCACAGGACCTTTTCCCCTATGTCAGTGTCTATGCCTAAATTTTTCTCTTCTTATACCAGTCATATTGAATGTAGGGCCCACCCTAACCCAATCTGCACTTGATTATATCTACAAAGACCCTATTTGCAGTTAAGCTCACAGATTCACAGGTTCTGGGTGGGCCTGAATTTTAGGGAACAGCATATAACCCAGTACAGAGGGCATTCAAGGGCATCCTGGAGGAAGGTGGAGAGGTTTTGATCAACCACAGGTCCTTCTCAGTGGTTGGATTGAAAGGCAATGAGGATCCAAAAATGTTAGGAGGGTTAAGAGGTAACAGGAGCCTCATCACAACAAGCGTGTGTGCCAAGCTCAGGAATGCGAGCTTCCTCAGGAAACCTGTGGGTGTTACTGAAGGATTTTGATTCTGAGAGTTCCACGATCGTATTTGCATTTTAGAAAACCCTCCAACAGCAGTGTGGAGAATTGAAGAAGGTACAGATTGGAGGCAGAGAGATTATATAAGAAGCTCTTGAAATAATTATGGCAAGAAATGGTAAGTACCCATATTATATCAGCAATAGGAAGACTAGAGAGAAGGTGGTAGATGGAGATATCAAAAAGGAAAGATGTAGCCCTAGCCTGATTGGCTCAGTGGATAGAGCCTTGGCCTGAGGACCAAAGGGTCCTGGGTTTGATTCTGATCAAAGGCACGTACCTTGGTTGCAAGCTCCTCCCTGGCCTGGATCCTGGTCCGGGCACGTACAGGAGGCAACCAATCGATGTGTTTCTCTCACATCAATATTTCTCTCTGCCTTTCCCTCTCTCTTCCACTCTTGCTAAAAGATCAATGGGAAAATATCCTCAGGTTAAGATTAACAAAAATAAAAAGATAAAAAAGAAAGATGTATAAGACTTGGTAGTTAGTTAGATATTAGGAATTAGAAGAGAGAGGAAAGAGTGGCTTTGAAGTTTCTGGCTTATGTGAGGATATGGAGGTGACATGCACTGAGATTACTAAGAAAGAACATGTTTAGAGGTAAAGTGGATGAGTTTTTGGACATATATAATTTGAGGTATCACTAACACATAAGCAGAGAGCTGCTTTTTGAAGATTGATAGACAGTTCTAGCTGGAGATGGATTTCAAATTCATGACTTATAAGTAATTGTATTCCCCAGGATGAGTATAAAGTGAGAGGAGCAAGTCTGGGAAATGCCAACATTTAGGAAATGAACTGAGGAAAAAGAACCAAAATATGGCAATAAGGAGGAGACTTGAGAAAAGAGGAAAACCAAGTAAGAGCACATCAGAGATAAGATAACTTCCACAAAGACAGTGCTCAGAATGTCAAATGCTGGAGAAAAGTAAACAAATATGAGAAGAGGAAAGTGTTTACAATCATGTATCACTTAACAATGGGGATATGGTCTGAGAAATAGGATGATTTTATTGTTATAGAACATTACAGAGTACTTACATAAGCTTCTGGTATAGCTTACTACACACCTAGGCTACGAAATGCTATAGAGTACTACTGTATGAATAGTGTAGGTAATTGTAACACAATAGTAAGTATTTGTTTACCTAAGCATATCTAATCATAGAAAAGGTACCGTAACAATACAGTATAAAAGACAGGGCACTTGCTATGAAATAGAGCTTATAGGACTGGAAGTTGCTCTGGATGAGTCAGTGAGTGAGTGGTGAGTGAATGCGAAGACCTAGGACATGACGTGCACTACTGTAGAATTTATAAACACTGTACACTTAGGCTACACCAAATTTATAAAAAACATTTTTCTTTAATAATAAATTAAACTTAGCTTATTATAATTTTTTACTTTATAACCTTTTTTAATTTTTAACTCTTTTAATGACATTTAGCTTAACACTCACTTAGCTGTACAAAAATATTTTCTTTTTGACATCCTTATTCTATAACCATATATATATATATATACATATATGTATGTGTATGTATATATATATATTACTTTTTAAACATTTTTGTTAAAAACTAAGACACAGACACACACATTAGCCTAGGCCTACACAGGGTCAGAATGATCAATACCACTGCCTTCCACCTCCACTCTTGTCCCACGGGAAGGGCTTGGGGAGCAGGAACACAATGGAGTTGTCTTCTCCTACAATAGCAGTGTCTTCTTCTGGAACACCTCCTGGAGGACCTGCCTGAGGCTCTTCTGGAGGAGGTGTCACTCTTCAGAACTGTGTCCATGGTGGCTTGCTTGGTTTGTGTGGGTTTTTTTGTTTTTTTTTTCATTATAGATTTGTTTATAAGCAGATAATAAACTGTGAACATTCTTCTCTATTCATGAAAAATTTTCAGTATTGGAGTTTATGTTTTCAAACTTTTAAGGAGCTTGTTGAGGTCTGCAAAAGCTTCTGCTAACCCCTTCACTGTGAATTTTCTTGGGGAGGGAGTTCTTCTTTAGCTTCTCCTGCCTCTTCTTCAGTTACGCATTCTTATTCTAGTTCTAGCAACTCCTCGTTAGTCAAATCCTCAGAAACCATCTGTAGGAGCTCATCAACTTCATCCTCATCCACCTCTAGGTTAAAGTTGTTTGCCATCTTAAACACAGCCTTGTTGATTTTTGCAAACTCCTCATTCTCTGCAAATCATTTGTAGTTATGGACAAACCTCTTGAGTGTCTTCTTCCAGATGCCATTCCTGCACTCCTTGGCAGCATCACCCAAAGCCTTAGCAAGGTTCCTGAGGCAGTCATAGGTATTGTAATCTTTCCAGAATTCCATCAGAGTCCTCTCGGTGTCCTCCTTGGTTGCAACCATAGCCTTGGCAAAGGTCCTCCTCATGTTGTAGGCCTTAAAAGTTCATATAGCTCCTTGATCCATTGGTTCAAATAGGTGGTATCTGGAGGGAGAAAAACCACTTTGATGTTGGGATAAAGATCACCAATATGCCCTGGCCGGTTTGGCTCAGTGGATAGAGTGTCGGCCTGCAGGCTCAGGGGTCCCAGGTTCGATTCCGGTCAAGGGCATGTACCTTGTTTGCGGGCACATACCCAGTAGGGAGTATGCAGGAGGCGGCTGATTGATGTTTCTCTCTCATCGATGTTTCTAACTCTCTATCCTTCTCCCTTCCTCTTTGTAAAATATCAAAAAAATATATTTTTTAAAAAAGATCACCAATAAAAAGAGGATTTCCAGAAGCATTATCAACAATAAGCAAAATATTGAAAGGTATGTTGTTCACCAAACAGTACTGCTCCATTTCACTGGCATAGCCATTGAGGAGGGCATCTTGGAAGAGGAGCTGAGTTATCCATGACTGCTATTGCTTCTGTAGTATACTAGCTTAATGGAATGCTTGAAGACCCTGGGATTCTCATGGTGCCAGATCACAAGGTTTTCCATTTGTAGCCTGCAACATTGCCCCCAAGCAAGACTTATTCTGTTCTTAAATACCTTGAAACCTAGCACTGCCTTGGTCTCATTATGGGTGAGAGCCCTTCCAGGCTCTCACCGTTTCCAGAATAGACAGGTTTCATCCATATTGAACATTTGCTCTGGCAAGTAATTTTCCCCCATAATCAGCTTGTCTAGAGTTTTCCAAAATTCTTCAGCTGCCTCCACATCAATACTCGCAGACTCACCACTCACTTTCACTTTATATGAGTAATGATTCTGGGAATCATTTAAATCACCCAGAGCTAACAGTAAATTTAGTGTCATAACTGAGTGCAGACTTTTAACATTGCAAACAGACTTGTGCTTTGACTA
This sequence comes from Myotis myotis, assembly GCF_014108235.1. Classification (NCBI taxonomy): domain Eukaryota; kingdom Metazoa; phylum Chordata; class Mammalia; order Chiroptera; family Vespertilionidae; genus Myotis; species Myotis myotis. The sequence continues at coordinate 60,217,018 of NW_023416313.1, read as the reverse complement.
TGATCATCATGGTGCTAAGAGGGATACACTTCTGTATCTGGTCTTCAATCCAGGCCATTAGGAGTTTCTCCACATCTCATACAGGCCCTTCTCAAATTTTTATTATTCTTGTTGCCTTTGATGAAGTAGATCCTTTAACAGCTTCTATCACTTTGTTCTCGTTCTACAAGATCAAAGCTATGGTGAAATGTGCATGCTTGACAGACAAGCAGTAACCATCACTGATTTTCCATCTTCGTAGTCCTAATCACTGATAATTTCATTTCCAGGTTAAATACTCAATGCAGCCTCTTACTGGCAACATTAGCAATGAATTTTGTACACTTAGGGGCCATGATGAACAATACAACACGAGTTTAAATCAACCGTGAAAGAAAATGATGCAATCAAGAGACGCAGTAAACACAAGATGTTTGAGGCTCCTGCCAGCATAAAATGGCATACCGTTTTACAGTAACCTTTTTTTTAATAAGTAGAAAGAGTACATTCTAATGTATCTATTTATAGCATAGTAAATACATAAAACATTAACATAGTCATTTATCATTATATATAGTGTACAGAATTGATGTGCCATCCTTTTATACACTTGGCAACACAACAAGTTTATTTATACCATTACCACAAGCACAAGAGTAATGCATTGTGCTATGACATTTTGATGCCTATGACTAGGCAGTAGGAACTTTTCAGCTCCAGTATAATCTTATGGGCCTACTGTTGTATATGTGGTTCATTGTTGACTGAAACGTCGTTATGCAATGCATGACTTTGTTTTGGCAAAATCCAATCATCAGTGACTTTAGCAAGGGCAGTTAGTGGAATGGCAGGAAGGACAGGAAGAAACAAGGTGATAATAGATTTGGGAGTGACTGTGCAGGAAGGAAGGGGTGTAAGGAAGCTCTACATAGTGGCCTTGGGGTAGGGTATAGGAGGGGGGAAGAAGTAGGGTCACTTCTTCCAAATAAAGGAGTCTACTGAGAACATAGTCTTAAGGCAGTTAAGGGATTTTTCACACAGTTGCCATTGTGAACTTTTAAAAATATGAATAAAAATAAGGACACATATGTAATACCTTAATCAATAAACAATATATATTTTCTTCATGCTTTATGTAATGAACATTTTTTGTTGCCCACCCACTTTTATCTCCTCTTGGAAAACTGATTCTTCCCCTTGGTGTGCAGCCTTAGTAGAATTCTCAGTCAAGGTGTCCTGCCCTCACCTAGGCAAGGGCCAACTGAGCCTCTCTTCCAAGATATTAAATCTGGAGACTTTAACTGATACTGGGGTTTTAGAATGGGGTGGGGTTATTACAGTTCATTTATCCCAGTGACAGTTCTCTTCTATGCCCTGCTCCTATAACCTACCCCTCAATTCTATGGCAACCCGTATACTTGACTGTGGTACCTTAGATTCTGAACCACAAAACTTGGGTTCAAATTCAGGTTTGGACACATACTAACTGTGAAATCTGGATCAAGTTAGTTAACTTCCGTGTTCTTGGTTTTCATATTTGTAAAATGTGATTTGTAATAGTGCCTACATATAGTCATTTGTCACATGACAACATTTCAGTCAATTATAGACTACATCAAAAAACTAAATAAATGAAGAGAAACTAAGATGGCGGCATAGATAAACACCGGGAAATTGCCGCTCCCACAACAATTGAAAAATACCGCAAAAGACAGAGCAGACATCATTCAGAACAACAGGAAGGCTGGCTGAGTGTAAATTCTACAACTAGAAGGAAAGAAAAGAACACTGAGAGGAGCTGCGGAGGTGAAGTGCAGAGGTACGGCGGCTCGCGCGCGCGAGGAAAGGGGGTGGCACCTGAGGACGCGGCTGTTTTTTTGAATCACAAGCTCCCGACTGCTCTGAACTCTGGTTCTGGGAAGTCTCTGGGGACCCAGGACTCATACGGGGAGAAGCTGGACTCTCGGGCAGCGGGCGAACTTGAGGGCGGCTTTCCCTCAGAGGTGCTTGCAGCAATTAGCGGGTCACTGAGACGCGCGAATCCGGGCGGAGAATCGGCCATAGCTGCTTTCTCCGCCCTTTGACTCCCTGAGACCCCGCCCCACCCAGGCTGCGGCAGAGGCTTTTGCATGTGAATGTACCTAACTGCAGCAGAACCAGGCAGACCCGGAACTTCCAAGAGAAGGCCCAAGGCCCCGCAGCGGCTTGCATTGCTTCACAGCTGAGCCTCTTCGTGGCTCCTGCTGTGTGGCCTCAGGCAGAGGCTGAATTAGCACCTCCTTAGATCCAGGAGCCACTGTACCCAGTGGTCAGAGGGGGACCATCCAGATTGCAACTCCTCAGATCCATAAGGGACACACTCAGGGAGCAGACTCAGTGAGCACCAAAGCCCCACTGAAGCAAGTCTTGCCCCAGAAGGGTGTCTTCAGCGCAGAAGTTCTCCCACTTCAGACACAGCTGATTCTCACAGCCAATTGGCCTGGAGGTCAATTCCTCCCAGTGATCCTACAACAACCAAGGCACCAAGAGTGCACCAAGAGTGTCCACCCCAGGTAACTGGGGAGGCTGAGCCACTGGGCCCTACAGGACACCTGGCGCGCAGGGCCACGCTATCAACACAGGGAAGCAGCCAAAATGCGGAGACAAAGAAACAGGTCACAAATGGCAGAAATGGAGGAAAGCAAACGACTGGATATAGAGTTCAAGGCCACGTTTATAAGGTTTTTCAAGAATTTTATGGAAACCGCCGATAAATTTAATGAATCCCTCAATAAGTATAGTGAGACCATGGAGGACATGAAAAAGGACCAACTAGAAATTAAGCATACACTGACTGAAATAAAGAATAATTTACAGAGATCCAACAGCAGACAAGAGGATCCCAAGAATCAAGTCAAAGATTTGAAATACAAAGAAACAAAAAATACCCAACCGAAAAAGAAAAAAGAAAAGAGATTCCAAAAATATGAAGATAGTGTAAGGAACCTCTGGGACAACTTCAAGCGTACCAACATCAGAATTATAGGGGTACCAGAAGGAGAGAGAGGGCAAGATATTGAAAACCTTTTTGAAGAAATAATGACAGAAAACTTCCCCTACCTGGTGAAAGAAATGGACTTACAAGTCCAGGAAGCGCAGAGAACCCCAAACAAAAGGAATCCAAAGAGGACCACACCAAGACACATCATAATTAAAATGCCAAGAGCAAAAGATAAAGAGAGAATCTTAAAAGCAGCAAGAGAAAGACAGTCAGTTACCTACAAGGGAGTACCCATACGACTGTCAGCTGATTTCTCAACAGAAACCATGCAGGCCAGAAGAGACTGGCAAGAAATATTCAAAGCGATGAATAGCAAGAACCTGCAACCAAGATTACTTTATCCAGCAAAGCTATCATTCAGAATAGAAGGTCAGAGAAAGAGCTTCACGGATAAGAAAAAGCTAAAGGAGTTCATCACCACCAAACCAGCATTATATGAAATGCTGAAAGGTATTCTTTAAGAAGAGGAAGAAGAAAAAGGAACTCTTACCATTTGCCACAGCATGGATGGAACTGGAGAGCGGATAAATACCACAGGATCTCACTCATTTGTGGAATATAATGAACAACATAAACTGATGAACAAGGACTGATCCAGAGACGGAGAGGCATTGATTGGACTGTTGGGCCTTGGAGGGAAGGTAGGGGAGGGTAGGGGTAAGGGGGAAAGATCAACCAAAGGACTTATATGCAAGCATATAGGCCTAACCAATGGACACGGACAACAGGGGGGTGAGGGCATGAGCGGGGGGTGGGGGTAGAGGGTAACGTGGGGACAAGGACACATATGTAATATCTTAATCAATAAAAAATATATTATATAAAAAAAACTAAATAAATGGAGAGATATTTCGTATTCATGGATAGGAAGACTCAACATTGTCAATATTGTCAAGACTCAAAAGTTCATCCCAACTTTATCTATAGACACAATACAATCCCAATCAAAATCCCAGCAAGTTATTCTGTGGATATCAACAGATTCCAACCAACATGATATTGAAGGACAACAAAGTTGGAGGATTGATGCTACTCAAGTTCAAGAGTTCAAGACTTATTATAAAGCTACAGTACTCAAGAGTCTTGTATTGGTGAAAGAATAGAAAAATAGATCAAAGGAAAATGTATATGTCATCAGAGTCTGGAAATAGGCCCACATAAGTACAGTTAACTGATCTTTGACAAAAGAGCAGAGGCAATGCAAACACGCAAAGATAGTCTTTTTAACAAATAGTGCTGGAACAACTGGACATCCACATGCCATAAAAAAAAAAAAATGAATCTGGACACTGACCTTACACATTTCGCAAACATTAATTAAAAATGCAATATAGCTCTAAATATAAAATGCAAAACTATAAAAATCCCAGAAGATAAGATAGAAGAAAACCTAGATGACCACTGGTATGACAAGGATCTTTTAGATACAACACCAAAGACATAATCCATCAAATAAAGAATCAATGAGCTCGACTTCATTAAAATTAAAAACTTCTGCTATCAAGAGAATTTGAAGACAAGCCACAGACTAGGAGAAAAATATTTGCAAAAGACATATCTAATAAATGGCTGTTATTCATAGTGTACAAAGAACTCTCAACACTATGAAAACAAGCAAACCAATTTTTTAAAAATGGCCCAAAGATCTTAACAAATACTTCACCAAAGAAGGTATACAGATAGCAAATAAGCGTATGAGAATATGCTTCATATCATATCTCATAAGGAAAATGCAAATTAAAACAATGATACATCACTATATGGCAATTAGAATGGCTAAAATCCAAAACAATCATAACACCAAATGCTGGTAAGTGTGGAACAACAGTAACTCTCATGCATTGCTTGTAGGAATGCAGAATGGTGCAGCCACTTTGGCAGCCTCTTACCATGTGATTGAACAGTTGTGCTGCTTTATATTTACCCAAAAACCTGCACATAGCTATTTACAGCAACTTTATTCATAATTACCAAAATGCAGAAGCAACCAAGATACCCTTTAGTGGGTAAATGGATAAATAAACTAGGGCACACTCAGACAATGAAACATTATTCAGTGCTGAGAAGAAATGGAAAGACATGGAGAAAACTTAAATGCATATTACTACATGAAAGAAGCTAATCTAAAAAGGCTACATGCTTCGTGGTTCCAAATATATGACCTTCTGGAAAAGCCAAAACTAAAGAGACAGTAAAAAAGATCAGTGTTGCCCTGACTGGTTTGGCTCAGTGGATATGGCATCGGCCTGTGGACTGAAAGGTCCCAGTTTAGATTCTGGTCAAGGGCATGTACCTTAGTTGTGGGCACATTCCCAGTGCGGGGTGTGCAGGAGGCAGCTGGTCGATGTTTCGCTCTCATAGATGTTTCTAACTGTCTATCCCTCTCCCTTCCTCTCTGTAAAACATCAATAAAATATATTTTTAAAAAAAGATCAGTGTTTTCCAGGAGTTGAGGAGTGGCATGGGGAAAGGGATGAATAGGTAAAGCACAAAGGATCTAGGGCATCTGTGTAATACCATAATGATGGTTACATGTCATTATACATTTGTCCAAACCCAGAGAGGAACAACACTATAAACATGAGGTGATTATGATGAGTCAGTTTAGGTTCACTTGTAACAAATGTACCTCTCTGGTGGTGGGATGTTGATAGTGGGGGAGGCGATGCATGTGTGAGAGAGGGGCATATGGGAAACTCTATACCTTCCTCTCAATTTTGCTATGAACCTTAAGCAGATCTTTAAAAAGTCTTAATTTTTAAACAAAGATTAATAGTGTTTGGGGATGGTGAGATTAGGGATTTTTTAATTTTTTTGGTTAAATTGTTTGTATTCTAAAATTTAGTTATAATTATTGTTGGTGGTTGAAGTAATCATACTTCTCAACTGATTTTAGCTTATGAGCACTGGGCTGTAAAGGACCCTGTCTTGTTTAGTTAATTTAATAATAATTTCTCTTCATTCTTCTACCTCACTTCTGTCCCTCTCTTCATGGGCCACCATGGCCCATCCTTCCTTTTTCATATGTTCTTATAAAAAGGACATAATATAAAAGTATGTATATTTTTATTGTATAAAATTTTTAAAAGACACCAATTGCTGATTGTCTTTTTCAGATCATCTTTCTGCATATATAAACAGTTAAGGGAAATAAAAATTCTATGTAATAATAGAAGTGACTAGTGCAATACTAATTAATGAAAGGGATCTATAATAAGAATAGATTGCATTAAAATATGAATTATAATATCATTAGCAAAAGCTATAATAATCTAATTAAAATAAATATTCTGAAAGGAATCTAAGGTCAATATAGAGACCATCAGTAGAATAAACAAAAACAGGAGTTGTATGAAATGCAATTATTCATGATCATACCTGGTACATAGAGAGTGATCAATAAGTTTTGTGAAAGAATGAATGGTATATTCAAAGTTTTTTTTAGTATCAAAAAAATACCTGACATTATTTGCTGTGAGGCAGAGAGACAAGATAGCTCTGAGCTCCAAGACAGGGCATACTGTTTATCTCTTTTCTACTAATTTAAGCAAGAATTTCCTGGAATGCAATTCTCTTCAGCAGGTTAACCTCTCAGAATCTTCCCTGAGAATACTCTGCCTGGCCGAGCTCAGCTGCAGCCATTATTCATTACAGATCAGAGCACTCAGCATAAAAGTGGCCCACTGTTAGGATCAGAGAGGCAGCGTGGGGTTTTGTTTTTCTTTATGAAACGTGTCAGCAAATATTAACCAGTCTGATTAGGATCCCAGATTGCATTACAGTGACGACGTCACAGTTCGTCATTACTGGTGACGTGGACAAGGAGGCACACGAAGGTCTGTTTCACTGAGGAAGGAATAAAGAACAACCGAGAAAGGGGTTGCACAATCATTTTTCCTGCCGCTCTGTGCAGCACTGATAGGAAATGAGTGAGGAGGAAGGAGGTTGGCATTCTGCTCCTCCTCCAAGAATGGATGCAATTTATTATTGTGTTGCCGGGGCACAGACCTGCCAGAGCACATTTTATCCAACTGTCAGGGAGTCGTTCTGAAGAAAGAAGAGAACTATCCTTTTTTGCCTCTGTTTTTATTCCTATTTTCCTACGGAGTCCAAAACACTCAACTACAACCTAAGGTCAAAGAATGTGCTAATTCCATCTAGCATTGAGTGGCTGCTGGCTCTGGCAAGGTGCTATTATTTTATTATTGATTAGACTATCTTGAATAGCAAAATGTAGACATCCTTGGTAAAAAAAAAAAAAATTAAATTGGATATTCAGCTTTTGTTCTGTTACAGATCACAAGGTCAACCCTGACTTGTATTTGAGCTGTCTTCTCAAAGACACTGCTTTACTTAAGTTAGTGCCTTCCACCCCACCCCTATGTGTGGATGCACACAGCGGCCACTGCAACACACACACACACACACACACACACACACACACACACACACACACACGCAGCGTTTGCCTGGCACCTTACTGGCAAATGTAGAAGTCACCAGGACACAGTACTTGCCAAAAATAGTGACGCTCCTCTGGCCACATCTGTAGCTCCTATGCCTGACCTGCTTCAGTGGTTATATTCAATGCCAACCCCAGGCATCCATTCCTGCTTCATTTATCTGTCAGTGATTGACTTTTCCCAGGTCAGCCAGCTGGTCTTCACTCTCCCGTGTTATTGCTGATCTAATTAGCTGTGAAAGGTGATCAGGAAGGAGGGCAGCACTGGAAAGACAGGAAATTGGGAGAGATATAACTAGGGACAAGAGTAGCACCTTTTTACCCTCCCCCTTCCCCACCTCATAGCATCAGCTCAGGAGGTCCCAGTCCCTGCCTGGTCCTATAAATACCTGACCTTGATTCCTTATGAGCTGTTGCCCACCCCAGCTCCTTACACCTCTGTTCCCTGACCCACTGCCCACTCTCCAGTTCCCATCCAGGCAACCAGCATTATGTCCATGGCTGGGTGTTAAGGGAGTGCTGGTTTGGATTGCTTGCCAGGTGGGAGAGGGAGTGTTCCTTCAAGGGCTCCTTATCACAGGAAGCCAACTCACTAAGTTACCTGGGGCTGTAATCACCAAGTAACTACATGATGTTAGATTCTCCGTGTGTGTTTTATTGAGATTGTGTCTGCAGTGGGTGTTGATAATACCCTCTTAAAAAATGTGTTTGTAGCCATGCTTGATGGTCCAGAACATTTTGGAGCAGAGCCAGAATAGTTTTCTCAAGAAAATTTTGGCCCTGTGAGTAGCAGTCCCTTTGGCAGCTGAGATGGCCTATTATCCAGGCAAAAGGCTCACCAAGACCACCTGATATTTCACAAGAGGATGTAAATACCCCCTCCATCTTGGCTGGCTTTTATGTGGAGCCATTCCTAATTACACAGATTGATTCAATAGAGCTGGGAAGAGGGGAGCACAACGACAATATGTAACTTCTTCTTTTTTTTTTATTATTAGTTAAGGTATTACAAATGTGTCCTCAATATGTAACTTCTTTAAAGCTCCCCAGATAATTCTGATGCCCAGCTAAGTTTGGAATCCACTAATCTAGGCCAAGCCTTAAGGAGATACTGAGGCTCTAAAACTTCAAGCCTTGGATCTTCTAAGTAGCAGTGTTCTTCCTACTGCCTCATGCCATGTTCCTGCAAATTTCCCTTTGGAAATGTCTTCAAGGACACTATGAAATTGAACATGATTACTATCAAACAATTAATCCTCTGGTGCCAAAGTGCAAATATCAGCATAGCCAAAAAGGCAAGTAACTTCTTAGTGCTGTTATGACCTCATAGACCAGTGATGGCGAACCTTTTGAGCTCGGCGTATCAGCATTTTGAAAAACCCTAACTTAACTCTGGTGCTTGTCACATATAGAAATTTTTTGATATTTGAAACCATAGTAAAACAAAGATGTATATTTTTGATATTTATTTTATATATTTAAATGCCATTTAACAAAGAAAAATCAACCCAAAAAATGAGTTCACGTGTCACCTCTGACACGTGTGTCATAGGTTCGCCATCACTGTCATAGACCCTCAGAAAGGGACCCCCCCACAGACTATGCTTGGAGAACTTCTGAAGTAGACAATCACCTTCCTAGCTGTTATCCCACACCTTAGTAAGAAGAGCAGCATCAACAAGCAAAAGTAAACATGTATTGTCCTGGCCAGTGTGGCTCAGTTGGTTAAGCATCACAATCGATGTTTCTCACATCGATGTTTCTCTCTCCCTTTGCCTTCCTCTCTCTCTAAAAATCAATAAAAACATTTTTAGAAAATAAATAAAATAAAAATAAAACATGCTTCCTCTTAATATGCAAAAAGAATAGAGAGCTTGTGAAAAAGGTGCTTCTATAATCACTAAGCTCATTTTTTAAAATTAATATATATTCTGACCATTATAGCTCTGTTGCTATAAGCCTATTTTACTCTCAATTAACTTTTCTCGAAGCTTGTTAAAATTCACTAAATCACTGTAATATTCTGATTAGATCTGAATATGACTTTCTGGAGATTTGAATCCCAATTTATAGTGATTATTGGATTAATGCTACAATGGGAATTATCCATTAACTTGAATTTGGGACTTGAGAACAAATTTACTAAATTGATAGATGGTGAAAACTCATACATTGCCACATAATAATTTTACTGAATCGTTTTTAAATTAAGAAAAGTAAGTGATTTATCAAAAGATGTGATTTTCTTCTGCTTTCTTGTTTTCAACATTTCCAAAGCTCTATGTGCTAGACTAGAGTCTATACGGGGCACCAGAGGGCCCAAGGTGAATACATGGTTACCTCAGATATGGAGCTCCAAGGCAAACTCCCTGTTTTTCAATCTGTGAGTCACTATGGTTATTAATTTGGTGGATTTCAGTCACCATTTTAAAATGGAATTAAATGGAATAGAAAGTATCAGGGGATAAGTACAGTGGGGCCTTGACTTATGAGTGTCCCAACTACGAGTTTTTTGAGATACCAACTGTCTCTTGGCCGAATTTTTGCATTGAGTTGATAGAGTAATTTGAGTTAACGAGCTCCTTAACGAGCTCAGTCTCGGAACGAATTAAACTCGTAAGTCAAGGACCCACTATATTGTTTTAGTAATATTTTATTTTAGTGGACAAGATAAACAGTTGGATATGAATGGTGTGTACTGGGTTACAGTTTTTGTACACTGAATTGTGTCCAAAGTGCTTGAAATTCACTGGTTTAGATATTATATTGACAAAGAAAATTTGTGATATCTTAAATATTTCATTGAAGCCAAAATCCCATGAATCATAATTGTTTAAAACAATTACAAACATCGCATCAGAAAAGTACCAACAAAATTGGGGGAAATGGAAGTTTGAGTTGACTATCCAAAGAGCAGTTGAGAATGTGAAAAGAAAATTTTATTTTCATAAACTTTAATATAGTAAGTGTTATGATAATCATAATTGTCATAATGGTATGAGTAATCTTGAAACTCCCAATGGAAATTCCTTATGGGATTAGCTAGCCAAGGTGTGTGTGGTATGGTACATTGTGACCCATCTCAATAACTGAAACCAGCAATTGCCATCCGTGACTACGCCTTCCCCTTTCTACCCACCTCCCATAGTCTTTTGTTAGAAGCCTAATTTTTACAGCCTTCTCACCAAGCTATAGACTTTGTTTTCTCTATCCTCTTCCCTAACCAGTTAGAATCCAAGTCCTAGTAATTCTTTTATCAAAAAATATATTGCATCCATGTCTTTCTCTTTCTACTGCCCTTCTCACTGTTTGTCCAGACTATTACTTTAAACACCTGTCCATCTCTGTTACTTTGCTCTCCCTATATGTCCCATATATCCCATGTACTGCCAGCTGGTCTTTAATGCTGCCATTCCTATCCTGTGCATTTCATTTCTATCCTAGCCCTTCCCAAGTGGAAAGATTTTGAGCTCTGACATCAACTTTGTTATTAGTTATTGACTTTGGGCAAATGAAATGTTCTGAGCTCCTGTTTTATCAACTATGAAATGTGAGTTAAATGAGTACTACCCGATAGAGTTATTGTGGTTTTAATTAAGATCATGTATATGAAGTCCTTAGGACATAAGAACCTGTAGAGTTTAGTAAGTGCTCAATAAAACGTTTCTACATCATTAACCTATATGATGCAGTATACCCTCTTCAAGACACTACTTAACTTTCCTTAGTCTAAAATACTATATTCGTAATATTAGTCAAAGCCTCCTGATTCACAGCCTGGCCCATCCTTAAGCATTGCAGCCTCTGAAATGTTTGTCCTCACCCTCAATGCTACTTTTCTAATGCATACTCATCCTTTTTGGCTGCACCAAGTTCCAACTTCTACATTGTACTTCTTGTCTTCTTTCATTCACTTGGCCCTTAGCAATATATGTGACTTTTGTTTCTCCTATGTGTATTTTGATGTATGAAATTTATAGGAGAGATGCCATAGCAAACATAAAAGTATAAGTGCCAAGTATGGTACAATACATATAGGAAAAATATATTTGAAATAATAAGAAAGAAGTAACCTATTGCTGTCCCCAGACTCAGTGAGGTACTATGTTTGTCTGGCAACTTTCATAAGTTAATTTGATTCTAGGTAACTGACCTTTGTTTTCTTATCATAAAAACAAACTTCAGGGAGACACTTAATAACTGGATTTTATGTGGACCTCGGGGTTATCAGTATTAATCCTTCTTCAACCCTGAGAGGCTGTATGACCACTACCAGATAAATGGGAGCCCTTCATCTCTGCTTTTCTCACTCCTTTTATCTTTTTTACTAGAGGCCCAGCACACGAAATCATGTGCAGATAGGGTCCCTAGGCCTAGCCTGTGATCAGGGCCATCTTCCGCCCATTCACCAGTCTCCAGTCCCACCCCACCGCCAACACCCACCCAGGTTCCCCATTCGCCATCTGGTGATCTATCAGAGCTTGCGGGCCGTGGGGAGGGACCAAGAGGTCAGCCGTTCCAAGTCCCGCCCCAGCACCGACACCCACCCTGGTTCCCTATGGTTCCTGGTTCACCATCCAGCAATCGGAGCCTGCAGGCGGGGGGGGGGGGGGGGGGGACCAAGAGGTCTGCCTTCTGCCCACTTGCCAGTCCCCAGTTCCATCCCACCATCACCCACCCCAGTTCCCCATGATTCCCCATTGGCTATCCAGCAATGGGAGCCTGCAGGCTGGGCGGAGGGACCAAGAGGTGGTCAATGCACCTCACAGCAACTGGTTGATCAGTCGTTCTGGTCATTATGCCATTATGGTCGCTGGCCTTTTATTATATAGCATGGTAAATAAAGTTACCACATTTCTCCCCTCACTTCCTTAATTTTTTTTTTTTTTTGTCGCCTTGTATTCTGTTTTGGTGATTTTAAAATGGTAATTAATCAACACAGGTTGTGAAATATTTTCTACCTAAATGAGAATTGAAGTTACTCAATCTAAGTGAATGAATATGCAAGATTTACATGCTATTGAGTAAATTAATCCAACATTTCTAAAATGAATTTTAAATGAAAGGGACATTTATTCCCTTACTTGCTCAAATATTTGATTTAAGTCTGGGTACAATGGCACTCTTCTACTACAGAAAAATACTCCTGTCTTTCTACAAACATTTTTGATCACCAATTGTGTATTAAACTACATAATGAGAGACTGGATTCTTCTGTAATGCCTGATAATTTTCTTGAGGATAATATTAGAATCCCCATTAAATAATCTACAGTGCTTTGTTTTTCCCAACACTTGAATAGGCTTGAAGAACTGCATTTTGTCCTCTATGAGGGAATATGGTTCTAAATAATGGGTATCTTAATCTTAATCTAACTAAAATGTTATTTAGGCATAATCATCTCTTGTATCCTGCCTGCTCTGGTTAACAATTTCTGAAACATATGTCACAGTTTAGATATTAAGCCTTAGAGATGATTATGAAAAGAATGAATTCAAACGACACTAGCCTTTTGGAGGAAAAAGGAGAAAGACCGGGCAGATGGGGTTGTTGTGGGATGGGTTTAGATAATATAACACAGACCTAGTTCTAGAAAGGTGACCTGGAAGAGAAGGTTAGTGATGTACTATTTAGGTGCTTTCTAGCTCCTTAATAACTGCTCCACACATTCAGCACACTGGCCTGAAAAAAGTCATTGTTGTTTAGTTGAAGTGCTAATCTAATTCGTAGAGGAAATCCAACAGAACTATTATAACAGGAGAAATGAGAAGGAAGAACCACTTAAAATTGTCATCTTTGAATTTATACCAGAGTATGCCATATTGTTTTGAAAATCAGAAGAAATGTTTCCCTCAAGGAACCATAACTAACCTAGAAATTTTTAGAGATCCCTTCTGGGTGGGAATAAATCCTGCCATTACACTTTTCGTTTACCTTAATGGCCATGTATATATAACAAGCAAACCTCAAAATCATATGTGCTTTTCCTTTTTCTCCTTCTAACTGACAGTCTTACACTTTACCTTACAATCATTTAAGGACTTAAACAACTTCACTATTTTTCTTACATTAATAGCCAATTTTTCAAAAGAGGTATAAATATTTAATAACTGACTCTCTGGGAGAACAACATCTGAGTTTGCCAATTTCTGTGGTGCAAATATTCCCACCAAGGCCAATTGCAAGTTACTTATATGATGTTACTGATTACGGAGTTGGAAAGATCACAATCAGCTGTGTGAGCCAGCTCCAGCACGCTACTGGTTGTAGGCATGCTATTCCCTATCTTTCAACATGTATGATCCTTAGTAGTGGCTCCAGAATTTCTATATAAAAGGGAATTATAGGACCAACCTAACTGGAAAGGAAGGCTGCATATTAACTTCACTGTTTTTATTTTATTATTTGTTTCTGTGAAGTAAATTAGGGGCATAGTCAAAGATAGCAGTGGTAAAAGTAGCTGCAGCTCCTTGGTCCATGCCATTCAGCCACTCTTAGCACAGCCACCCATTAGAAATCTTCTAGTTCAGCCTTGTTCCCTGATTTTGAGTCATTTTGGAAACTTCCCCAACATCCTCTGAATCACTGTGGTTTGAAATATTGGGATCATCCTTGATTCCTTCCCTAGCCTTGCTTCCTACATGCCACCAGTCATTAAATGCTGCCAATGCCACCACTGCCATGGTTTTCATATCCCTTTTCTTTTTATATTCTTAATCTAACAGCGCTGAAGGAGTCTTCCCTACCTGTGGATTCTTCCCTGCTAGTCAGTGATATTTGAAATCTGCTTCTTTTGTAAACTTCCTAATTGTTTCATTGGCCTGTTGGCAACCCTAGTAGCTTCTTACTGCCTAACAAAAAGGCCCAAATTTTAAACAAAGCCATTAAGGCTTTTCGTTTCACCCAATCTAACATCTCAGCTTTTAGCTCCTGGTAGCCACTTTTATGTAACTACATGCCAATATCAGTTATTGTACAAATAACATCCAGTCTGAAAAGTCAGGCACATACAGGCGTGTACTAACTGATAAGTATTTCTAATGACTTAATTTTAAAATATTTTCATGCTCATGAGTACATTATGTTTAAATTTTCAGGACAACCCACCCTTCCCTGAGTAAGTGTTATGTCCCACTCCCACTGCACCATTCTCTTTGTGGATTCCAGTGAATTCCTCCTCCTGTGCACTTGAAATCATTCCTATTATTCAGGGTTGGATTCAAATGCACGTAGCACTTATAGACACTAACAACCAGCAAGAGGAGATAATACTTCTTAAAACCAGAAGTAAAAGAGAAGTGACTAGCATCTAAATGGCTCAAACCAGAAGCCAGAGATTGACTGTGGCCTCAGGAGGAAAGAATGTCAAGGACCGATGAGGAGCAATGATAAGCAACTCCTAGGAAAGGCACGTGCATGCCATTGAACCAGCGCCATCTCACAGCTCAAAGTCGGGGTCGTTATAAACCTTCTAAAGTTGGTTAAGTACTCTAGAGCAGCAACATATAAGACTACCTCAGCTGGTCAGGATTAACCCCAGATATCTTCCCAGATATCTAGTGAGGTCTAACTGTATGCTTGGGACTCACGTGCAGAACTGGGTTAGACGATGTAAGGAGCTCATGCGATATCTGAAAACTCAGAGAGTGCATCAAGGTAAAACAAGATCTGAAAGTGCGACTTCAGAGAGGAACACCATTCCCATTTTTGCAGTCTGAATATTCTCAGCAATGGGAAACGCAGGGTTTTAACGTGGATTATAAAATGGGAAATCTTGGGGCTCTAAGGTTCAATTTGGTAGGAACCTCGTTTCTCCATTCTTACTCTTCTTTATGTGTTGGGTGTTTTGTCTTGTTTTTTGTTACATTTTACACAGTTGAAATAAAACTGTGTTTACTGGGTCTTTAAAAATACAAAAGAATCAAGTTTTAAAAATCACCCATAATCCCACCATATATTAACTCACTAATATTTTAGTATATTTCCTTCTAATATCTTTCTACATACATATTTTCTCTACATATTATTTCAGATAAATATTTATTGCAGCCCAGGACATCACAACTCATTGATACAATTGATAAAAAAAATTAGAGAAAAATAAGGAATTATAAAAATTATAATATACTAGAGGTCCGGTGCACGAAATTCATGCATATGGGGGGGGATCCCCTCAGCCCAGCCTGCACCCTCTCCAATCCGAGATCCCTCTGGGAATGTCTAACTGCCGGTTTAGGCCCGATCCTGGGGACAGGACATTCCTCTCACAATCCGGGACCACTGGCTCCTAACTGCTCACCTGCCTGCCTGCCTAATCACCCCTAACTGCCCCCACTGCTGTCCTGGTCACCCCCATTGCCCCCCCTGCCGGCCTGGTTGCCCCACGCAGCCTTCTGCTTAGTCATTTGGTTGGCCCTCACTAACCCCCCAGCCAGCCTGGTCGCCCCATGCAGCCTGTTCAGTCGTCCATTCAGTTGTTTCAGTTGCAACGGTCACTTAGGCTTTTATATATATAGTTTCCTAAGACTCTTCTTTCAATTTAAAATAGTTTTATTTGCATTATTCACTAGCCTACTGATACAGGGCAGATGCTTTCTTGAGACCAGAACCACTGGCTGATGTTTTACATCCCCTTTCTTTCATAAACTCATAATGGACTCTCAATATTTTTCTGCTTGTTTTTTTTTTTTACAGTGAAACAAAGCATTCCTAATTAAGAATTAAACTGTCAAATGTTTATAATTATTTCCCCTTCTACAGCTGTCTGACTCACTCCTAATTCAATAGCTACATTCAATAGCTGGCTTGTCTTTTATCTGCCTACATCCTGAATTCCTTTTAACCTCCCATTCTGTCCTCTTGGAGGCAGTAGAGTTTGGGAATCAGACTCACCCAGTTTTGAATTTCAACTCCATCACTTAGTAAATGGGCAACTTTGGCAAACTGGATTTCTTTGAGCCTCGGTTTTCTCACCTGTAAAACAAGACAGTAATTCTTTTTCTTACTGTTGTAAGAAAAACAGTAACATACAAGATCTGGCAAATGACAGTGAGGGAGGATACCAGTCCTGAAAAGAAATAGATCAGGACTAAAATGGACATTTTTTAGACCAGGCTAAGGAGAATGTACTTTATTTTGCAGGAAATGGAGAACCATAACAATTATTGTGCACAGATAAGGGACATATTTGTGTGTTTTAGAAAGATGACATTAGCAACAACTCTTCAGAACTGACCTTGCAGGACCAAGTGGTACGATATTGCCATGTTATGATCAATTCAGTTAAGCCTGATAGTGACAGAAAGGGTAGATTTGATAACTAGCCATTAAAATATGTTTCTAAACTTTATATCTAGACATTCAGTCAATTCTCAATATAGGCAAAATAAATTAATTATTCTTAATCATTTTTATTAATGTCTTAACCCAATTTCATGGAGCCTGGCTTTTCCCTAGATTTACTATTTGAGGGATGTATGATTTGAGGACCAACTGCTAAAATTGCCAAGAATAGAAAAGGGGGGGTGGGGGTGGGGAGAGAAATCAACTGATAAACAGGAGTCAGAGAGTCTGGGAAAAGAAATTTAAGTAAACTATTTTGTGGCCCAACAGATATCACTTTAAAAAGTATTTCTCAGCTGTTGACTTTGAAAAATAATTGCATTGCCTAGCTTTTAGTTTGTAGATAACCTAGATGGATAAGAAATCATGATTTCCTTTTACTAGTTAAATGGCTAGGCTGACCCCCTTGCATAGCAAAGAGCAGATGGGAAGGGTGTGGAAGGAGAAACCAGCATAAATCCATCACCATTGATAGAGGAGCTTGAAGGTGCACACATGTTCAGTTTTTCCAGAGTGAGGACCACCAGCTTTTCAATCGGCAATATATTCATATAGTTTAACATTCAGAAAGTACAAAAAGATATAGAGTGAAAAGTCTTCCATGTATCCTATCCCCCACACTTCCAAATCCCCTCTTCTAAGAGCAATTTCTTATTTATCCTTCCAGAGATATTTTATGTATATACAAGCAAAATATATTCATTTTTTCCCTTTTTAATACAATGGTAACCTATTAAACACACTGCTTTGTATCTTAGGGTTTTTTATCATTATCATTGGTTTTTGGGTTTTTTAGTTGTTGTTTTACTTAATATATTTTGGAGATTGTTACATATCAATACATAAAGAGTTTCCTCATTATTAAGTACGGCTGCTTAGTATATTATTTATGGAAGTAACTAACCCCTTCCTATTAATAGGTTTTGTATTTTTGTAGCTAACCCTCTCCCTATTAATAGACATTTAGGTTGCTTCTAATATTTTGTTATTTCATACAACGAATAGACTTAGGTAGAATTGCTGAGTCAAGCTGTGTGTGACCATGTATTTCTGACAAATACTGCCAAATTGTTCTCTATAAAAGCTGTACTAATTTGCATTCTCACATGTAGAGTATGAAGAGCACTATCCTTGACTTGAGAGCTGAAAACTGTATCATCAATTGCTATCTAGGTGGAGTAAGTTCAAACTCTCTGACATCAACTCACAAGTTGTCATTCTAAGGGTTTTTCTTTCTATCAAAGGTGAATATACTCATCTCCTAGATCAGTTGTCGCCTGGGGACAGTTTAGTCTCCCAGGAGATATTTGGCAATGTTAGGAGACATTTTTCTGTCTTTCTTTTTTTAATCTTTATTGTTGAAAGTATTACATATGTCCCCTTTCCCTCCCTTGACCTCTCCCAGCCTGCCCCTACCCCCCACCCCAGGCCTTCACCACTCTATTGTCTGTGTCCATGGGTTATGTATATATTTACATAAGTTCATTGGTTGATCTCGTCTCACCCACCCACCCATCCCTGCCTTCCCTCTGAGTTTTGACAGTCTGTTCGGAGACATTTTTCGTTGTCACTCCTGGGGTGGACATGTAGTAGGCAGGGGCCTTGGATGCTGTGAAATGTCCTGCAGCGTACAGGACAGTACACCCCTCTTTCTCTCCACAAAGCATTATGTGGTCCAAATGTCAGTCGTGTGGAGGTGGGAAAATCTGCCCTACAAAACCTCTGTTTCCTCTCGATCACGTTAAATAACATCTTACAAAGCCTAAGATTCTCAAGTAAAATAACAATCCTCTCTCTGTGTTTCACAGCACATTTGTGTTTTGTTTCTTTTACCACATTTATATTGTACTGAAATTAATGATTTGCAGGAACTGTGAGCTCCTCCAAAACACAAATGTATCTTAATTTATATTTGTATCCTGAATATCTGGCACAAAGAATGCACTTAATTATTAAATGAATGAATAGAGGTTATCAGTGTTTCATAATTGTCTCAGTGTGATGACTTAGGGGATTTATTTATTTTTTAATCAAAGACTATTCTTTTGGAAATGTCAAATGAATAAGAAGTATTTGAACTTCTATAATAAACTGTAGTTTATTACACAGTATCAGCCACTTAATTGTATACTCTCTTGCTCATGGGGAGCTTTTGATTGAATTTGTCTTGTCTCCTCCAATGGATTGCAACCTCCTTACGGGCAAAAATCAAAACTTTTAAGTATTTCCTGATGACTTAGTGTTTTACAGACTGCAAAGCAAGGAGAGTGATGGGTTGTTTAATTCTCTTCCTTTTCTTTTCGTTTCTTTTTTTAATCACAACTCATAGGCCAAACCCAAAGATCTGGACCTCGCAGAGAAATTATTCATTCCGAAGAGCAGAGCCCTCCCGCCCCCTTTTCTCGCAGACACTCAGGTCCTCCTTACAAGGAGCAAAATAGTAACCCCGCAGAGGGTTCCGACCAAGCCCCGAGGAATCTGTCTGCTTCATAACGTTGCCTTCTCTCGGTTTCCCTGAGTTCTCTTGAAGTAAAAGAACCCCAACTCACCAGCCCCATGCCCAGCCCCCTGTTCACATTTATATCCATCACATCCATCACTGCAAGTACTGCCACCAGACACCTCCCCAGCGTTCAATACGATTAAGGACCCAAGTGTGGGAACTGGAGCAGGGACTGGCTGGTGCCTGACATGAGCGAAAAGCAGAAATGACTAACAAGCTTTCACCTGGGGCCAGGTAGCAGGGGTCTCCGCTTAGGTGCCCACCTCTCCACTTCGGAGCCACCTCTGCCAGAAGGAAGGCAGGTGGAGTGGACGCCTGGTTTTACTGAGAACGCCATGGTGTGGGGGGAGGGGAGTGTGGCAGCCAGGGAAAAGAGCAGCAGATCAGCAAGGTCAGGGAGGAATGAAACAAGGTCAAGAATGCTTTTTCTAAGGCTGAGTGGCGCTAAATATATTCTGCAGAAAATTGGGATGCAGGGCAGCTTTGATCACATTTAACACAGGGTTGTAAAATGCAAATGCAAAAAAGAAAATGCCAGTGTAGAACTGCCTAGTCTACTTCTAATGGCTTTTTAACCACCGGTGAGCCCTGAGATCCTTGTGCATTTCTTTGCAGTTAGGGTAAGCTTACAGTGGCCCTTCAAGCCTCAGTTGCAAAAGAAGGAAAACATTCTAATATCTGTCAGGCAGACCAAGTAACTGATAAGAGCCAGCTTGATTGAAGAAGGTTAAAAATAACAAAACAACTATTTTAATCATTTCTTCTCTAGAAGAGTTCAATTTTTAAAAAAATAACTTAGGCACTTTTAAACAGCAACTTTGATATTTAGCCATGAATTATCTCCACAGGTAGGCAAATGGAGCTATTGAGGGGTGGTTTTTTATAGTTAATAAAACCCGAGTCTTTATTTTGCTGAGAGAAAAAAAACGAAAGTCCACATTTCCCACCTGATCCAAAATAAATAGAGCTCATTATTGTGTTAATCTTCAAGTTAGCTAAAAGTTTCTTCTTCTGTCTTATAAATGACAGTCTTTAGGTGGGTGTGGGAGAATGTAAACTTATTTAAGTGTTGGACCATTTAAAGATGAGCTCTCTATAAAACATATTGCATTGATCCTGCCTTCTTGGGTAAGTGATGTCAAAATAGTAATTCATGATTATGTATTTTTTATCTTCCAAAAACCATAGTAAGTGTCTAACTTATTTCATTTAAGCTTTATACCAACATTTTGAGGCAGGATGTTCATGGGTGGTCGTGGAAAGGTTTCCAAGCATGAACTCCCTACAATTAACTGCAAGCACATAGGTGTGTGCACTTTTGTGTTTCTAGAAAGAAGGTTCATAGTTTCCATCAGCTTCTCAGAAGCATCTGGGACCCTTAAAACATCCACATTGGATTCATCATTATGAAGAGCAGCAACTTCTGTCAGGATTACCTCTGTTAGCTTGAATTCGTAAAGGCAAGGCTATGTGTTTTTAGTTCTTTGTTGTTTTCTTTATTGTCTGAGTATGCTTCTTGCCCCGGTCATGAAGCTTGTCTCTCACACACACACACACACACACACACACACACACACACACCCCTGACTCTCCTTTCTGTAAAATTGGTTAATAATATGGACTCTGGAGCCAGAGTGTCTGGTCTCTACCACTTCCTGCTTGCGTGACCCGCCTCTGTTTCCAGATCTGCCAAGTGGAACTCATAGTAGGTACATCCTCATCGAGTTATTCTGAGGATTAAATAAGTTTACATAGAGAACAGTGTTTGGAACTTAGAAAGCAATAAATAAGTGCTTGCTGTGCCGTATGATTCCAATCTGTTGTGAATTTAGAAGCCGTCTGTTCAAATTGTATTTGACAAAAGAGGAAGGATACATTTGGGGTCTTCATGTTTCTCAAAGCCCTTTTTTATTTCTTGGTTTTTGTCCAGTCCTGCTTACAATGGAATTCAGTGAGATAACAGGCCATGCATTCATTTCTCTAGAACAGTGTTGAACAAAAGAACAGGGTAGGGAGAAGGGATGCTGATCCTGTCTCATGAGCCCTCATTAAAGTAACCATTATCGCTGACCGTCCACAGGACACTGTTCCTGGCGCTCAGCAAAGCAGCCTTCTCTTCTCTTCAGCCCTTCTGATTTGCGTTAGACTCCGTCTGAAAGGAAGA